>NC_142435.1:25515000-26140000 GCF_059453495.1 Arachis ipaensis
CTTTTAGTCTGTCAAATAAAAAATTAATCCGTCGTGAATTTGAACTTCATTGAAAGATTTATTATTGGTCAATGGATTATTATATGCACAAGACGAAATTTGAACTTTCAACACTTATTTAGACGAACTAATAAACTAAGAGTTAATACTCAAAATCGTCCCTGAAAGATACCCCGATCTCCATTTTGGTCCTCGAAAAATAAAGTTAATCAAAATTGTCCCCGAAAGATACACGACTTGGTCACGTTAGTCCTTCCGTCAGTTGGGTGATGACGTGGCGAGTGATGCCACGTGTCACAATATGATTGGCTGACGTGTCAGATCAGTGACACGTGACATGCCACGTGTCAGGTCAGTGACACGTGGCATGCCACGTGTCACTTGACATGTAAAAAAATTATTTTTAATCAAAATAGTCCTTGAAAGTTCAGACGTAAGTCATTTTCATCCCTAAAATTTTAAAAAATAATCAAATTAGTCCTTATATAATTTTTTTTTATTTTTTCTTGATAATATTAAATTTGAAATATTTTTTGATACTACTAATTTTAATAGAAATGTAATTGACAAACAAAAAATTAGTAATGGTATCTTTTTTTCTTAAAAATTTTGTCAATAAAATTATCTCTCTCCTTTAAATCTTCTCAAAATCTCTCTTATTCTTTTCTATTCTAAAACCTTTTTCTTACATTATCATATTTTGCTAGAATATATATTCTCAAAATTGAAATGTATGTATTTCTTAACCTAAATAAAGTTATATGCTTAAAATCAAAATTTATGTATTAAAAGAAAAATTATATAATCTATCTCAAACATATAAAACACAAAAATTATATAATCTTTCAGAATTATAAATTGAAACTAATTAAATTTAGAAAGTTCTAAGAAAAATTGAATTTCTTTTCAAATTCATTATTTAGAAAAAGTAAAATGACACTCCTTCGATCCTTGAATAACATCATTTATAAATTTAGATTTGATAATCACATAATTAGTTTAATAATTTCATTTGTGCTATTTTATATTTGTTTCTTGTAAATATTTAATAAAAAAAAAGATTTGGATCTCTTAATAGATCTATTTGACTCAAACCAAAATAATTTGACAACTAAGATATTAACGCTGTTAACGAATATATATTATGACCAAATTAATATTTTCTTTAGTACTTCCATATAGTTAAAAATATTTAATATTTTGTGTGTTTCATATGTTTGAGATAGATTATATAATTTTTCTTTTAATATATAAATTTTGATTTTGAGCATATAACTTTGTTTAGGTTAATAAATACATACATTTCAATTTTGAGTATATATATATATATTCTAGCAAAATATGATAATGTAAGAAAAATGTTTTAGAATAGAAAAGAATAAGAGAGATTTTGAGAAGATTTAAAGGAGAGAGATAATTTTATTGACAATTTTTAAGAAGAAAAGATACTATTACTAATTTTTTGTTTGTCAATTACATTTCTATTAAAATTAGTAGTATTAACAAATATTTCAAATTTAATATTATAAAAAAAATAAAAAAAATTATATATGGACTAATTTGATTATTTTTTAAAATTTTAGGGATGAAAATGACTTACGTCTGAACTTTTAAGGACTATTTTGATTAAAAATGACTTTTTTACATGTCAAGTGACACGTGGCATGCCACGTGTCACTGACCTGACACGTCAACCAATCATATCGTGACACGTGGCATCATCTGCCACGTCATCATGTGCCACGTGGCACTTAACATGACACGTCATCGCCCAACTGACGGAAGGACTAACGTGACCAAGTCGTGTATCTTTCGGGGACGATTTTGATTAATTTTATCTTTCGAGGACCAAAATGGAGATCGAGGCATCTTTCAGGGACGATTTTGAGTATTAACTCAATAAACTAATGACTAAACCACCTAAATTAGTTATATTTTTCTAATTTTAACCATGTAGTTCATAACTATAGTCCAAAATAGATGTCCAGCCCCATATATTGAAATTCATAAACACATTCTAGTGTTTTACTTCTAGTGTTTCATTATCAACACGAAGATCACTTCAACATATGTATCAACACTAGCCCTTGATGCTCTTCTATTGTCACCTAAAATTTTTGTTTTTTTACCATGTCATAGGCCACATTTATTTTTCCGCCATTACCATTTTAGTATAATAATGTTGCAGGGCTGCTTTTCATTTTCTAACAACTATCAACATTTGAAGACTGACATAAATTTTGATGACAAGCTAAACGCTTGCCTTGAGTCAACTAACCGAAAGAACACCTCAACTAGCATAAATTTTGTTCATGCCTTCAGGTACCTTGCCCCCAGCAACATGCACAAATTTTACAACATGAGGAAATGTATGAACAGCGATATGTAGTATAGAAGTGGTTCAATCTAGCAGCGCAGATTGGAGCAAGACTTATTATTCAACATGTGTGTAGTGGTTTAGGGTGACAGATTTGCATAATAAAAATAAAAAACAAAAGAAAAGAATCAGCTTCAATGTCATCAAGTTAGGACTGCAGACTTGGCAGCATTTAAGAAAGAAAATAAAGCAAGAATTGCATTGAAGCAATATCCAAAGGTGTTGGAGCAGATTTGGTGCCAAACAAAAACCAACTCAATCCAAATTTCAAAATTCTGGTCAAAGCAAATAAGAAAAGAACAATCAGACTTAATATGTAGCCCGCCTAATTTGACAAACAAGAAAGGAAAGTACAATGATTAAATAAATGCAAAAATAAAACCAGAGAAGTGGTCAAAATCTGTGTAATGCATGCATTTGAATTATTCAAAATCTCACTTTAATTGGTACACACTTTAATTGCCAAATCATCCTTAATGTTACAAAATGATAATGTTATAAAATCGTCATTTTTTATTTTAATTTTAATTTTTTAACCAAATTACACTTAACAATTAATAAAAATAATAAAAATAATTTTTACTCTCTTTCTTCGTCATTTCCTTCCTCCTACCACTCTCTTTGAACTCTCCTCTCCCCACCCCAATTCTTCTTCTTTCCCTTTTTGCCACCCTACCACCTCCGCCCCTGCCTCCTTTTCCACCTTATTCTCCCTCTCCATCTCCAACCTCAACCCTTCCTTCATTGGCGTCGGCCTCGCCTTTCTCATCTCCTACGACGACGACTCCCTCTGCGATCTCCACACCTC
Source organism: Arachis ipaensis (assembly GCF_059453495.1). Taxonomy (NCBI): domain Eukaryota; kingdom Viridiplantae; phylum Streptophyta; class Magnoliopsida; order Fabales; family Fabaceae; genus Arachis; species Arachis ipaensis. Next base: position 25,518,186 of record NC_142435.1, read on the forward strand.
TTTAGTCCTCAATGACAATCATGTTGGTATCGACCTCAATGGCATCGTTTCAGCTCAGGCCGCCAATTTGGGTCTTCTACTCCAGTGCGGCCGCCAACATCGCGTCGCGACTGAGGTGGGAGCTACTCTCTTGGCGTCGAGCTCCATCACCGTCGTCGAGCTTCTGGTGGTGAGGGGATCTGCTCCCCTCCCTCTCGATCTGTTCCTATCCTCAACCACAGCTGCGAAAGCGCTAGCTTCCCGCACTGTCGTTTTTTCTCCTCTTCTCCTCAACCGCGACGGCAACAAACGGCAGCAACACCACCCCTCTTTCGAGTTTTCTATTCCTATTTTCATTCTTCTTTTTTATTATTTTTTTTATTTTTGAAAAACATAAACATCATTTTTTTTCAATTTTTTTAATTTCTATTGTTGTTGATTTTGGATTTGAAGTTGTGGTTAATGATTGCTAAATTGTTGTTTAATCTGAAATTTTCTGTTGATTTATTTTGTGGTTGTTGCTGTTGATTTATTTTGTGGTTGTTGTTGCTGAATTTACTGTGTTGCTGAAAGAAAAGGATTAGGAATAGTATAAATTTGAACATTACTGATTCTTTCACTTGAGTGAGCCAAGCTTCTTTCACTATATTTGCGAGTTGCTTACGAGTACCTTGGAGATGCAGTGTCTTTTGATACCACTGATGAGTCCATATTTGATGGTGTATTTTGTGGTTTGAGTTCCTAGGATACTAGAGTCATAATGTCCGACATTTAGTGGTAATTCTTGGGTAATTATTTGACTCTTGTTTCCATTGACGCTAGCATTTTACCAATTAGTTTGGTAAGTTGATTAGGACTTATGGATTAAGGTCAATTATGCTTGCTTGACTTACTCCTCGATGGTTGGGGTTGACTAGGCGAGATTGACTCATCAAAATTATCATAGTTGTGGTTATGGCGATGATAGGATTCATTGGGTTCTCATTCCTAAGTCAAGGCTCTTTTACTGCATTTATAGAATTTTCACTAGTTTTGATCTCATCCTCTCTTTACTTGCACAAATTCTAATTTTGATCATCTCTTTGTTCTTTTATTGCTTAGTTCTTTTAATCTTTCATTAATTACTTGAAAACCCCATTTTCCTCACAACCAAAAGAGAAAACATTTCATTTGCATTCCTAAGGAGAACGACCCGAGGTTGAAATACTCTTGATCTCGATTTATATTTTGTATTGACTTTATCATTTGATTGATGATCAATTGTTGGGTTTGGACTATACTTTCAATGGACAAATCCTATTTTTAGTGTGAAAATCCAAACCCGTGCAATTGGCAGTCATCAAATTTGGCGCCGTTGCCGGGGAATGTGCAAATGGTGTTATATCTTTTGGTTGTTGTGAATATGTTAATAGTGTAAATAGCACTTTTTAGTTGTTTGTTTGCTTTTGCCAGTAGCTTCTTGTTTATATTTTCTTCATGACTTTTTCACGCTATTACCACAATGCACCCCAATGGAGCCCAAACACCTACCTTTATAGTTACCAATCTTACACACCATCACTTCACTACATACAAAATCCTTACCTTCATGAGTTTGATTGTCAACCTTCGTCACCTTAATCTTCATCTTCATACGTGGATCAAGCCACACAAGAAGCACTTTTCATGCTTATTCAAGAACAACAAGAGTTTCGTAAGAAGCAAGAGCAAGTCATGTCCACCTTAGCACGAGCTTTGGCTCATTTAGCTTCATTGCGTTCATGCCACGAGCAAGAGAGTTTGGTGGATGAACGTGTGGAACCAAGTGAAAAGTGTGGAGTGAAAGAAGAATTGCAAAATTAAGAAGAAGAAGTTGAGGCACAACATGAAGTGCAAAAGGAGATAAATGAAGCATTGGTAGGAATTGATCAAGAGGATTTCATCATTCAAGATTTTTTGTCCAACTTGGGCAATTCCTTCTATGACCTTCATGAACCTCTATCATTAAATTTGGAAGGAGATGTTGATATGGATTTTACACAACCTCCAATCATTGACTTGAGTGATGATGAAGAAAATTCTAAGGAGGTTGAGGAAGATTTTTGTTTCCAAAGGGTGGAAGCAGTTGAGCAAGAACAAATTGAGCGGGTGAAGACTTCTCTAACAAGCTTCTTAGGCCCACATCAATATGCCGTTTTGGAAATGGATGGTCAACTTCGGAACCTTCTTGGAGTAGTGGATGGTGTAGAGAAGAATATTAATTGGCAAAAAAATGGAAAGCTCATTCATGGAGCCAATGTAGCATTTAAAGCTCAATTTTGGTGCAAGAGTCAATTTAGTAGATTTCATGGAATGCAAAAGTATGTTAATGGTGATAGAGGAACTCAAGTATGGGATCCAGGAATTAATTTTAAGAGTCAATACTTGAGAATCCTAGATGCTAGCTTGAAGTCTCTTAAGAGTTTGATGAAATTCATTTGGGACCCTGAAGGTCAAATCAATAGCAAACTTGGTTGGAGTTTCAAGGAGGAGTGGAAGTATAAGCTGCCCTAACGAGGATCTTCTCACCAAGTCCAACTTAGGACTATAAACCAAAGTGTTAGGTGGGAGACACCCCACCAAGGTAATATCCTTCTAACTTTCTCTCTTTTACCTCTTGTTTCATGAATAATTGGTTATATTGCTTGGTTGGTTTCTTTATTTTGATGTTTGCTAAGTAATTTTGGTAAAATAATGTGTTTTTGGGAGTTTTGTGGTGTTCCGGGACTTGAAAAACTGTTTTGGATGTCAAGATTGATGCCCTAGAGGCATAATTTTTGTTGCAGAAACAGAGACCTGTGCGTCCGCACAGCCTTGTGCGTCCGCACAGCCCCCTGTTCCCTAGTCCCTGTGCGTCCGCACGAATCTGTGCGTCCGCATAACCCTAAATACTTCCTCTGGTCGTGGCGATCGCATCTTTCGTGCGTCTGCACACCAACCATCTTTTCCCTCTGTGTGGCCGCACACTGTGCGTGCATCCGCACGCTTCACCCACCTCTCAAGTTCAAAAAAAAAAAATGTGCGAGCGCTCACCCCTTGTGCGCCCGCACAGCATGAACAAATCCCTCTGTTCGCAGCGCCCACACAAGCTGCTTTACATCTTCTGTCTGCAGCGCTCGCATGCTTCTGTGCGCGCGCATGCCTCCCTCATTCTCCTTGTGTGTGTCTACACACGACCTCGTGCGTCCGCACAGGTCAATTTTCGAACGTTAATTCAAAAGGAGAGGGAGTGTCGCGTTTCAGTTTCCTCAGTAACCCTTTCTTCTTCTTTTCTTCCCTCTCTGAAGATTACCACTCACCCATCCATTTCTCTCTTTCTTTTCCCTCTTCTCTATGTTCTACATTCCCTTCTTCTTTTCTTCCCAGTCACCGAGCCAGCCCTAGGCCGCGCCCCTTCTGTTTTGGTGAGTAGCGCCCAGCAGCGGCGGACCCATGTGCCACTGCGTCCCTCTCCACCTCACCCTCACCCGCCTTCATCCTCTTCTCTCTTAAGCATTGCAGGTTCGAGCCCAGTTTCCCTTCCCTCTGTTCCACTTCTTTTATGCTGGATTATCCTTACTGCTTCTTTCTTTACTGCTTTTTTATTCTGTTCTAGTTATTAGGTGGTATTAAGATAGATGACTTCTATTCTCTGGATTGAATGTGTAATGCTAGCTGAGTCTTTTTGGTTTGTTTTCTGAACTGGATGATGTTGTTGTTCTTACTTGAACGGTGACTGCTGCCATGTATATTGAACTATGCTTGTTGCTGCTGAATTTTGCACATGGTATGCTTATTGAAATGCCTGAATGGGATTTTTGACTAACTTTCTATGAATGATCACCATAGCTTTTGGTTTTCTTGCCATTCTGCATTCTTACTTCATGCTTGTGCAACATATTCTGTTAAATGTAACTGCTGTCTGAGATGATTTACTTACTGTATTCTGTGCCCCTGCTGAAAACATTAATCTGAGCTTCACTTGCCCTTGTGATTATCGAGTTTGATGACAAAATTTTGCTGAGCATATCATCCTTTGATAATTAACATGCCATTATGCACTTCTTTGCTGATTGTGTCCTGTAACCAAATTGGATTTGAATTCGCATCTTTGATCCTCCTATTTGGTACTTTAAAGTGTATAGCATGCTGATTCCCTGCATTATATGTTAACTGCTGAACCATTTTGTTTTAAACCCAAACTAGCTTGAATATTATCAATCTTCAATTCTGTTTGGCGCTTTTCGCAGCAGTACATATAATGTTTGTTCGGTGAATTGACTAACTGCCTATTCATGTGCTCTTAACATCAAAGCCATATACATAGTCACTTGTTCCTTTATGTTTTTGAGCAAGGCAACTTTTCTTTTCAATCAAGCATTGCTTTGGACAAGAGATTGTGTATATGTGGTCACTTCTTATCTTTTAAGCATGAATATGCATAGGCTTTCACTCTGAATCTGATTTGTACCCATTTTGCCAATTTTTACAAATTTTTCAACCTTTAAGGCACAATGGCAACAATCAGTTTCTTTCCATTCAATTCACAAACACAATGCACCTAAGTCATATACATGCTTTGTTTGTTTGTTCATTCATTCATTTGTTACTTAGGTTGCCTGATTTTGGAGAAACGCATTTTCTTTAAACATTTAATTATTTTAAACGTGTTTTCCCCTGATTGATGTTTGTTTATTTGACTGGCCCTTAATTGAATTGTTTGATTATATCCTTCTTTTTTCTGTGATTTTTTCTGTTCCCCTGAGTTGTGCTCTGTTTTACCTTTCTCAGGATGGCCCACAAAGGAAAGGAGAAAGCCAATCCTTTGGCTCTTCCTCCTCCTCCTATACCTCCAAGTGACCAACCAGACACCTTTATAAACGTAGAGGCCCAAGAATAGTACAAGAAGTTAGAAAAGCGCGCCTTTCATTATGAGAGGAAGCTAAATCTTCCTGAGAAATATGCAGATATGATCCTTAACAGAATTAACTTCTATCATTGGGAATTCATAAAATTTGACCCGGTGGAGGTAAATGAACACCAGGTCAAAGAATTTTATGCCAATTTCCTAAAGAGGGATGCCCAAACCATTTTTCTCAGAGGTGTCACCATGGACACCTCTGACACTGCTTTAGAGGCCCTCTTAGATATCCCGCATATTCCTCCGGCACGCGACGCTTATACTCAAGTGATGAAGGATGTGTCACTGGGCAAGATTTCTTTGGATGTGGTCCTAGAGAAGATAGGCCAGCCTGAGGCTAGATGGGAGTACAGTAAAGGGGACAACGCGGTTCCGTTGAGTATTGCGTGCAACGATCTTAACCCAGAGGCAAGGATCTGACAGCAGATCATTGCTGATTACATTCTTCCTAGCATGCATGCCACGCACATCAGGATCCGGGTGGCAGTATTACTATGGGCTATTCTGGAGGGGAAGAGGATCTCTGTTATTTCCCTTATCAGAGAGTCAATGATAAAGGTAAACCAACAACTGAAATTCAACATTCCCTTTCCATCACTGATCACCATATTAGCAGCCTTATCTGGTGTCGATAGATGTCCGACAGACCGAACATTTGTCTACATCAGTAAGCAGCCTTTCCTGCCATACAGAGATTACGACGGGCCACCCCAGAAGAAGAGGAAGACTTCTGAGCCTTCATCAGCCACAGCAAAGCCATCAGCACCTCCCACAGCTCCTGTACCTATACCCCGACCTCAGACACCGTATGAGTTGTGTCGAGATATCCTCCAGGCCGTGCACCGTTATAAGCGCCGCAACGCTCACTGCTTCCAGTGGATAATGGTGAAGTTTGAGGGTAGAGACCATAGGCCACCTCCTCCTGATACACCAGAGTCAGAGGCCGAGGAGCCTCCATTGGAGGAGCCAGCAGCTGAAGCTGGCCAAGTCGTCGAGCACCTAGACCGGAGACCGGGGGAGCCTATGGTTGAGGAGGTAATAGCTGAAGAGCATGGAGTTGAGGAGCAGACAGTTAAGGAGCTTGCAGAGTATATGGTTGAGGAGCCCACAGCTGAGCAGCCCAGAGTTGAGGAGCAGGCAGCTGGACCTGAGCCGAGAGTAGAGATGGTAGTTGAGACACCTGACCCGACACTTGACCAGCCGAGAGCTGAGACCGCGCCAGTGACATCCCGAGAGCTGATTGTATATCACCGTCATCATCATCACCCATCACCTTCTCAAAGTTGACTTCCCCAGATTCATTATTTTGGCACGGAGGACCGTGCATCATCTAGGTGTGGGGGAGGTTCTACTATTGTTAGGTGTAAATATTCTCTTCCGAACACTTGTCATTTTAGTTTATTTTCAGTCCTTATTATGCTTTTGTAGATACTTTTAGTACTTTAACTTATGCACTTTTAACTTTGGTATATATATTAGTTGTTTCTGGTTATATCTAGCATTGCACTTTCATTTTTTAGTATATATATATATATATATATATATATTTTATTTTGCATGGTATATAGTACAGAGTTGGATTGTGATTGGATGATGTGAATAGCTTATGCCTAGTATCTTGGTCCTAATTGTTCATGTTACTTTTTGCTTGTTGAAAATTAGGAGAAAAAACTAGGAAATTTTGAAAAATTTTGCATCCATCACAACATACATACCTACATATATAGGAAATTATTTTGGTGAAAAACAACAAAAATTTTCAAGAATTTTGTTTCAAAGGCATTCTATTGAATTGATTGGAAAAATATTTTTCAAACTTGCTTGAATGATTTCCTCATAGAACATAGAAGAGTAAAGAACAACCACCCTGTGAGTTTTGAGCTATATTGAGTGGTTACACATTTTAACCACTAATTTTTGTTCTTGTGTGATATATCTCTTCTATGATTGTAATCTTGGTTTTGTGTGATTCTTTATTTCCAGTGATTGATGTTTTGAATTGCATTGAGCATGATTGAGGCCATCTTTGTTTAAAAGCTCACCTTTCTCATATAGCCTACACTTTGCACTTACCATTGTTAACCCCTTTGAGCTTTATTTACCCCATTGTTCTTGACTTTAGCACATCACAACCTTAAGCAGAAAAACCATGAATTACCTTGGATTGCATCCTTGATTAGCTTAGGTTGAGGAAGTTTGTTTCATTTAAGTGTGGGAGAATTTTGGAAAACTTTGGTAGTGATTGAAAAAGGTTATTTCTGGGTATTTCATTGAAAATTTTGGAAAATGGGAACAATCATGTATGAGCTGCTTAATCATATGCATTTTATCTTAAAAAAAAAAGGATAAAAGTTACCCCTAAATGAAAGGAAATGAATAAGAAATGCATATGCGAGGTGAATGATGAGCTATACATGAGTGTTTGTGAAAAAAGAGTTAATGGAAGGTTAGGATTGCATTTTGTGGTAATTTGGTTGATCTAGGTTGGGTTGGAGACTTAAACTAATCAAGGATTCAATTGCATTTAGTCCACTTAACCATATCTATCCCACCTTTATCCTAACCCCATTACAACCATATGAAGTCCTCATGATAATTGCGTTCATGCATCACTTGTTGTTGATTGTTTGATGAAAGGCAAATCCTTGAAAACATGATTAAAGGAGACTTGAGTGATTAAACCCCTAAACACCGAGTGCTTAGAGTGTATATACACCTAGTGAGTGTTCAATTACTCAACTCTATGTTCCCATGCTTCTTATCATGTATTCTTGCAAGTTGCTTCATTTTCGATGAGTTGGATCAATTATCTAGATTTTGGTTGCAATGGGGTATTTCCTTGCTTTGCCCTATTTGTCCATACTTGCTTGGGAATTCGATTGTTTATTTTTACCAATTTCATATAGATACTATAGATAGATACATAGGTATAGATTGTATTTACATACTTGCATGCATATAGATAGTTGCATTTAATAAGTTGATTACCCCTTTGATCATTCTCCTTATTAGTTTAACATAAGGACATGCTATTGTTTAAGTGTGGGGGAGTTGATGAGTCCATATTTGATGGTGTATTTTCACTCACTTTGGATGGATTCTAGCACATGAACTCACACTTAAGCACCAAAATAGCATACTTTTGTGTTTGATCCCTAATTTGATCCTAAATGTGAAAACATGCATTTTAATGCTTGGATTAGCGATTTTAATTCCACTTCTATGTCATTCGATGCCGTAATATGATTTGTGAGTGATTTCAGGCCTTGAAGGCAAGAATGGATGGGCAAAAGTGGAGGAAAACATGTACAAGGGAGAAAATATGAAGAAAACAAAGAAAGCACATACAGCGACGTGTGCGTGCGCACGAGTGCCTGTGCGTACGCATAGGAGAATTTCCAGCCGCGTGTGCGGCCGCACATCGTGCGTGCGTCCGCACAGGTCCCAACACGTGATTTCATGATGCATGTGCTTCGCGATTTCTTAGGCCTCTTGGCCCATTTTGGATGGATTGGATGCTGAATTGAAGTGCTATATAGAAGAGAGTTCAACACTTATCAAAGGGGGGGAAGCATTGGAGCAATTTTTACATAGTTTTACATAGTAATTAGGAGTAGAAGTAGTGTAGAGTAGATAGCTCTCCTAGGATTTATTAATTTCCATTGTAGCATTTTATAGCAAGCTTTGATCTTTCATTTTGCTTCCTTAATTGTAAGTACTCTCAATTTCCTCTTGATTAAAGCATTTTCATTCCCTTGATTCAAGTTACTTTGTTTATATTGCAATTTTGTGTTTCTTGAAGTTTTGATTAATGAATTTTATATTTGATTGCTTGTTTATATTTTGTTTTGTTGATAATCTATTCTATTATATAAAAATCGGATGTCTGCACTTAATGATGAGCTGACATGGCATGTTCTGGAGAGTGTTTCCCGATTTAATTATTTTAACTCATTCAATACAATTTATTACCATGATTTAATTATATCAGCTAATTGATTTGATTAGATATTTGAATATTAATATAATTTATTATAATATATATTACTTAATTAATTTTACTACATTAATTGTAATTTGTTATATTAGTTAATTAATTTATTCATTTATAAAATCTGAAATAAAATAAATAATTTATTATTTATTCTAATTGAATTCATTAAATTTAATTATATATTATATACGAATTAATAATAATTTGTAAATCGCTTTATATTATATATCTATTAACAAAATATTATATATGTCTTAATGTGTTAATTAAATATTATATACGCACACAAAAATAAATACAAAGATGATTTATATAATATTAATAATATTATATTGGCACAGTGATTTTTTTTTGTTTTGTTTTGATATCATATAGTATTGATAATGATAATATTATTATATAGTATTATATAAACTTTCTAATATTAGTATAAAAAATTGGAAAATTATTCCTTATGGCAATCATTCTTAGTGGAATAGTGTATCCTTTATATAGTATTGATAATTGTTGCTTAATTTAAAGTAATTGTATGTTGGTATCTTAAATTTATTTTCAATAATGACTTAAATAGATAAATCTAATTGAATTGAATGATTATATAAAATATTTTATATTATTAATATACTAAAATTAAATTCATTTTTCGGTACAGAATTTTATAGGTAAATTTTATATAAGATTAAGTTATTTTTTATTTTTTTATTTATTTTATTTATGTTACTTTATTTAATTTTAAGTAGCGTCATATTTACAATTACCGCCAGTATGATTTTTTATAAAATATGAAAATCAATTTTTTTTATAATTTAAATATCAATGTTTGAATAGAAGAACTTAACAGACTCAGAGAGAGAGAGAGATTTAGTAATTGGGACAAAAATATAATAAAATTTAGGTATAGATATTTTTTTTGCTTCCCACGATATTCAACAAGTTAAGGACTAATCCGTCATGAATTTGAATTCCATTTAAGAATCTACAATTGGCCGGCAATGAGTTGCTATACATACGAGACAGAATTCAAACCCTCAATACTTATTTAAGCGGACGACTAAGTTGATCACTTGATCAATCTAAATTGGTTTAGATATATTCAAAATTTAAAATTAGAACTATCTAATACATATTAATAAGAACTAGAAATACACACAATCATTATTATAATATTTAAAATAATAAAAATATAATTTTATACACATAGTATAATATTTAAAATAACAAAAAATATTTATAAAGACTTTTTTTATTTTTAACATGATTAAATATTATTTTTTTTATATATATTTTTAAACAATTATTTTACTTAATTGTCAAATTTATTTATTATAATTTTTATACTATAAATAATTTTTTTAACCAAAATAATTACAATATATTAATACATAGATACTGTATTTTTTTATCTTAAACAATTTTTAAAAAATCACTAATAATTTAAGTTGTATTTAGAAAACTAAGTTTTAATTTAATTATTAAATAATTAACTAATATAATATAATTAATTATCACTAATTTTTGAGTGTATTTATTTATTTTTCATACTAAATCAAATTTAACAATATAATTATTATTATGTGTTAAGTTTAACAAAATATTTTTTAACATAAAATACAAAAGAACTATTTATATTTTATTTTGAGACAAATATAATATAATAAGTGGTATATATGTATATAAGTATTAATTTTTTTTTTAAAATTTGTGGGGGCAAATGCCCCTCTATATTAAACGTGGGTCCGTCTCTGGCTGTGAAGGAAGATGGGAGTTGTAAATAGGTAAGCAGCGATGGACTCAACAACAACATGACAGGAGCTATGCGGTTTTTTGTGAAGAAGTCGAAAAGAAGAAGATTTTAGGTGAGGATGATTGAATTTATCTTGCATGGCTATAGAGTATAGACGGAAGCTATGAATCATGTGTGATGTGAGGCAAATCCTAATTCCTAAAAGTGTTTATATGTATATATTCGGGGCGGGTACACCCTAAACCCGACGATACCTGTCTTGAGCAAAATCTGCCCCAACTCGGGTCAAGTTATTATCCTTTTCATCCGGGTATGGACGGGTCGGGTACCTGCGTATTCGAAAACTCCTGCCAAGTCTAACCACGTATTGATACTCCTTTTATTAAGGGTTTATCGCTAGCCAATGGATTGCTATATACACAAGGCGAGATTCTAATTCCTAATAGTTGTTTAAGCGGACGAGTGAGATGATCACTTAACAAACTCAAATTGATTAAGATAAATACTAATTATTTTTAATATTTTAGTATTAAAAATTTTGAGAATTTAATTTTAATTATAACTTTATAAAATATTTATAATAATAATTACTATATATATTATTTAATTTTTTAATAAAATTTTTAATATAATTTTATATATTATCCCGTACAAAGTACGGGAACATACACTAGTTGGGTATAGTTTTCCAATTTCCTTTACAATTTCTCATGCTTTACTTTTATTCACACAAGGTGTTAGTGAAAATGCCAACTCTAGATTTTGAGTAGATTTTCCCACCTTGGCTTGTGGTTTGAGTTCCTAGGATACTAGAGTCATAATGTCCGACATTTAGTGGTAATTCTTGGGTAGTTAGTTGACTCTTGTTTCCATTGACGCTAGCCTTTTACCAACTAGTTTGGTAAGTTGGTTAGGACTTGTGGATTAAGGTCAATTATGCTTGCTTGACTTACTCCTCGATGGTTGGGGTTGACTAGGCGAGATTGACTCATCATAATTATCATAGTTGTGGTTATGGTGATGATAGGATTGTTAGGAAATTATTTGATTTTCTAACTTATTTGTGGGCAATACATATATTAATTATAATCACAAATTATGTTATTTCAAATTAAATGACTTATATAATGATGATCTCATTTATTGCTATAAATGCTAATTGAATAAGTCATTATTACTTTTGATTTGGAATTAAATGAAAATAAAACCGGATATTATCTTTTGTTCCTTAGATAATTATCTTTTTTGGATTTTAGATATATTATCTTTTGGATTTTAGATATTATTTTATTTGGACTTTAGGGTTTAATGGGTGCCATGCTCAAATATAAATAGACCTTCAGGGTTTCGGTTCCCAACATACCAAAGCCACCTTTGTTGCTCTTTTCCCATCAAAAGAGTTGCAGTTCAGCCTCCTAGAAATACAGAAGGTTTTGGTTGAGGAAGATCGAAAGAACCACAAGATCCAAATTCTTCCATTAATTTCTAACTCTTATGAGTAAAGGTACGCTTCCGCATTATGTTATATTTTTGATGATTCAATATGGATGATCTGAATTATTGAAAATTAATTTATTCCAACAAGTGGTATCAAAGCCATCCATAATTCAATCATCGAAAATATTCGATTTTATTTTATTAGATCAATATAGATATACATATGCGTGTTTACATTATATATGAAATTGATGCACGCTTAATGAAATTGTTCTTGATTATGTGCGTGCATCGATATGTATATATTCGCGTTATATATGTAAAAGAATCCCCTCCGTGCCGTTTTGGTTGCTTTTATTTATATATACATTGCATTATGTTTATCGTCGGCCATTTATTATATATGTATATATTTGGACTATATATAATCTATCTTCACGGTATACAATATATAATTACTGAGAGGTTAATGTTGTCTTGGTTGCATTTTTTTTATACGGTTAATTAAATAGATATTTTTTTATCATGTCTTTTTCCGTATATTATTGTAACCTATACAATTGGTATTCAATTGTATGTGTCATTAATTTGGTGTAAAGATAATTGATTATCTGTATGAGATATAAGGATTATTATGTATATGTCACTTATGCGAATATTGATCTATTTAAAGGAAAATCTATATTTGGCCAAGTTATGAGTATACATCAATAATATTTGAGTAATAAAAAATATTAATTGTTACATAAAAAAATTAGTAACAATTTGGATTATTATACCCACCTATTTTATAAAGATTTGGTTTTGAAATAAATTGATTGAACATTATGCTGCCAAAGTAGCCTCTTTTGTGAAAATTGATTTATTCAAAACATAAGGAATATGGTGATATGTAATTCATGCGAATATTGGTCGGCTCAAAGGAAGGCCTATATTTGGCCGAATTACATACACATATTAATAGTAAATAAATATTTGGGTAACTAAGAATAAAGTAATACTTATTATTTATGCGAACAATAATCGGCCCAAAGAAAATTTATTGTTTGGCCAATTAATAGAAAATACATGCGGTAATAAATAGATTGAAAAGTTTAAGTCTTCATGTGCACATTAAGTCGGTCTAAAGAAAGGCTTAATGTGTGACAGGAATTTTGACAATATTTGATTACTGCAATGAGAGTATCACTTACAGTTAATTTTTCTATCCAAAGATTGAAAATTAATGTTGTTCTAGATATCTCAATATGAATTTTTTTCCATTATTTAACTAATGTTTACTGCATGTTTATTTGTTCTAATCCAGAAACTATGGCTTTAGCTACCAATGTTTCTGCACAAATTAGCAGTATTCCTATGTTGAATGGTTCAAACTTTAAAGTTTGGAAGGATACCGTGGAGATTGTCCTCGGTTGTATAGATCTAGATATAGCTCTTTGAGAGGAGAAACCCACTTCCACTCCGGAAAATCTCAATGAGGTTAAAATAGAGAAGTGGGAGAGATCTAATCGAATGAGCATTATGATCATGAAACGCTCAATTCTTGAGGCGTTTCGGGGCTCAATTACTGAGGATAAAGATGCTAAACAGTTCCTGAAAGATGTTGAAAAATTCTTTACTAAGAATGAAAAGGCAGAGGCAAGTAGCCTTTTGAGCAAACTTGTCTCCATGAGGTATAAAGGTAAAGGGAACATAAGGGAGTACATTATGAAAATGTCTCATCTTGCTTCAAAATTGAAAGCACTAAAGTTAGAGTTGTCTGAAGATTTACTCGTGCATTTTATTTTGATTTCCCTTCCTGCACACTTTGGGCAATTCAAAGTGAGTTATAACACTCTGAAGGACACTTGGTCCTTAAATGAGCTTATATCTCACTGTGTGCAAGAAGAAGAGAGGCTACAGCAAGATAAGAGTGAAAGTGTTCATATGGCTTCATCTTCTCAGTATAAAAGAAAGCGTGATACTACTGCGGATGTGCCTTCTCAGCAGAAAAAGTCTAAGAAACAGGATCAAGTTTCAACCTGTTTCTTCTGTAAGAAGGTGGGACACATGAAGAAGGATTGTACCAAATATGCCACTTGGCGTGTAAAGAAGGGTATAATTCTTACTTTCGTTTGTTTTGAGGCTAGTTTAAGTTATGCACCTGTTGATACTTGGTGGGTAGATTCTGTTACTACTACTCATGTAAGTGTTATTATGCAGGGTTGCCTGTGGAGCCGACCGCCAAGTGATGCTGAAAGATACATCTATGTGGCAAACGGAAATATAGTTGCAGTCGAAGCTATAGGAACCTTTAGATTATGTTCCACGAGTGGATTTTACTTGGATTTATTAGAGACATTTTATGTACCGTCATTTAGACGAAATTTGGTTTCTGTTTCTCGTTTGGACAAATCAGGTTATTTTTGTTCGTTCGGAGACAATAAAGTCAGTCTCTTTTATAATTCGAATAATATTTGCTCTGGTCATTTGGTGGATAATCTATATAGGCTTGACTTAAATTCCTATAATAATGAAATACTGCAAACGGGTACAAAACGAAAACTAAATGAGAATTCGACATCATTATGGCACAAACGCCTAGGTCACATCTCTAAACAGAGAATTCAGAGACTCGTGTCTGATGGAATTTTTGGACCCCTAAATTTGGCGGACTTTGAAGTCTGCATTGAGTGCATAAAAAGGAAAAGGACAAACGAAAGGAAATTAGGTGCCGAGAGAGCTAAAGATGTCTTAGAACTGATACATACCGATATATGTGACCCATTCCCTACTGTCTCTTGGAATGAACAACGGTACTTTATTACGTTCATAGATGATTACTCTCGTTATGGGTATCTATATTTAATTCATGAAAAGTCTCAAGCCTTGGATGTTTTCAAGTCTTTCAAAGTTGAAGTTGAACTTCAACTTGGAAAGAAAATTAAAGCTGTCAAATCTGATCGTGGTGGTGAATACTACGGAAGATATGACGATTCAGGTGAGCAACGTCCCGGGCCTTTTGCTCTTTTCCTAGAGGAGTGTGGTATTGTTCCGCAATACACCATGCCAGGCAAACCTAGCATGAATGGTATTGCAGAGCGAAGGAACCGAACTCTTAAGGATATGGTGAGAAGTATGATTAGTCATTCTTCCTTGTCTGAATCACTCTGGGGAGAAGCCTTAAAAACCACATACATCCTTAATAGGGTGCCAAGCAAAGTAGTTAACAAAACCCCATATGAAATTTGGACTAGGAAAAGGCCCAATATAAAGCATCTGCATATTTGGGGATGTCCAGCTGAGACGGGACCTTATAGGCTGCATGAAAGAAAATTGGACTCAAGGACAATTAGTTGCTACTTTGTTGGTTACGCTGAGCGTTCACGGGGGTACAAGTTTTACAATCCTGCATCAAGGTCTATTTTTGAGTCGGAAAATGCGAGATTTCTTGAGGATGTTGAGTTTGGGGGGGAAGGAAATATTAGGAATGTTGCTTTTGATGAGGATTCTGTAACTGACAATGATCAGGTCCTTGTGCCTATTGTTGTTCAAGATACAGTTATAGTACAAGAGCAAAATGAGAATCATACTGTAGATCCAGTTACAGTACAAGAGAACAATGAGAATATTGTTGTTGCTCGAGATACTGCTATAGTACAAGAAAATGATGAGAATCCTCATCAACCCCAACCCATACAGCAAGCTCAACAACCTCAAGAAGTGTCATTAAGGAGTTCCAAAATAAAATGGAGAAAATTCATCTATGGTCTCAAACAAGCTTCCCGTTAATGGTATCACAAGTTCATCAAGTCATTATCTCATGGTTTTGAGGAAATATCATAGATGAGTGTGTATACTGCAAGTTCAGTGGGAGTAAATATATCTTTTTGGTCTTATATATTGATGACATTCTACTTGCCAGCAATGATATAGGCTTATTGCATGAAACTAAGAAATTTCTATCGAACAAATTCGAAATGAAAGATCTTGGTGATGCCTCTTTTGTATTAGGAATCGAGATACTAAGAGATCGTTCTCAAGGTATTCTTGGATTATCACAAAAGACCTATATCGAAAAGATTTTAAGTAGATATGGCATGAAAAATTTTAGACCAATGGACACACCCGTAGCTAAAGGAGACAAGTTCAGTCTCAAGCAATGCCCTAAAAATGATCTTGAGAGGACAACAATGCATGATAAACCTTATGCATTAGCATTAGGGAGCTTAATGTATGCTCAAGTCTGCACATGTCCTGATATATCATTTATAGTGTGAGTGTTAGGTAGATACTTGAGCAATCCGGATATGGATCATTGGATAGCTGTTAAACGTGTAATGCGTTATTTAAAGAGAACAAAGGATTACATGCTTATTTATCGGAGATCAGAAAATTTAGAGATCATTAGGTACTCTGATTCCGATTTCAAGGCATATGGTTGCAAAACTTTGTCACTGAGCTTCGTATAGTAGATGACATTGAAAGGTCATTAAAGATATTTTGTGACAATAAGTCAGCAGTACTATACTCTAATAACAATAAGAGCTTGACAGAATCGAAGCAAACAGACATCAAGTTCTTAGTTGTCAAGGAGAAAGGTTAAGAAAAACAGATTTCATAGAACATATAGGAACAGAGTATATGCTAGCAGACTCACTAACCAAGGAATTGATCCCTAAAGTCTTTCATGAGCACACTGCTCGGATGGGTGTCAATAGTTGTGATGCCTTGATTTAGTGGGAGTTTATGGTATATATCTTATGACAGATATTGAGTTATTTTTTCTGCAGAATTAAGTTGATGGTTTATTTCATGTTATGTGAAATGTTCATTTTGTAATATTTGTATTGTGTTTGATCTCAATAAAGTTGGACCAGCTGGAAATAGACATGCATGAGATCACTTGGCATGTAATTTCCATATTACTCATTCAAATTTGATCTATGTCGTTGAGTATATTAGGATGGTGATTGGCGTGGTTTAGTCACGACATTTAATGTGATAAAAGCTGCAGTAGTTCCATATCTAATGTATGAGATGGACCAGATTGTTAAAGTAATGAGAGAAATAGCATTCAGATGCGCGCATAAAGTTTATAAAGATGTGATTATGTCAAGAAATAATATATGTATAGCCCAAGTGGGAGATTGTTAGGAAATTATTTGATTTTCTAACTTATTTGTGGGCAATACATATATTAATTATAATCACAAATTATGCTATTTCAAATTAAATGACTTATATAATGATGATCTCATTTATTGTTATAAATGCTAATTGAATAAGTCATTATTACTTTTGATTTGGAATTAAATGAGAATAAAACCGGATATTATCTTTTGTTCCTTAGATAATTATCTTTTTTGGATTTTAGATATATTATCTTTTGGGCTTTAGATACTATTTTATTTGGGCTTTAGGGTTTAATGGGTGCCATGCTCAAATATAAATAGACCTTCAGGGTTTCGGTCCCCAACATACCAAAGCCGCCTTTGTTGCTCTTTCCCCATCAAAAGAGTTGCAGTTCAGCCTCCTAGGAATACAGAAGGCTTTGGTTGAAGAAGATCGAAAGAACCACAAGATCCAAATTCTTCCATCAATTTCTAACTCTTATGAGTAAAGGTACGCTTCCGCATTATGTTATATTTTTGATGATTCAATATGGATGATCTGGATTATTGAAAATTAATTTATTCCAACAAGGATTCCTTGGGTTCTCATTCCCAAGTCAAGGCTCTTTTACTGCATTTATAGCATTTTTACTAGTTTTGATCCCATCCTCTCTTTACTTGCATAAATTCTAATTTTGATCATCTCTTTGTTCTTTTATTGCTTAGTTCTTTTAATCTTTCATTAATTGCTTGAAAACCCCCTTTTCCTCACAACTGAAAGAGAAAACATTTCATTTGCATTCCTAGGGAGAACGACCCAAGGTTGAAATACTCTTGATCTCGGTTTATATTTTGTATTGACTTTATCAGTTGATTGATGATCAATTGTTAGGTTTGGACTATACTTGCAACGGACAAATCCTATTTTTAGTGTGAAAATCCAAACCCGTGCAATTGGCCGTCATCAACCACTTACCACACTAATCGATATGTAAATTTATCACTATATATATGATAAAGTGCTAAAATAGTATCCGAAAATTCACCACGCTGACAAAAATAACCTTAAAATAGGGGTGCATATGATCCGGATCGATCCGAAAACCTAGTCTGAACCCGAATACTTTGGGGCTAATTTGGTGTGACTTTACTAAGTTTAGGGTCGGATAAGGGTCTCAAAAATAGACCCTGTTATTATTTAGGATCGATCTAAGTGAAAGCGAACCCGGCTTCACCCGACCCATGTGCACGCTAAGAAACTAAAAAATGTATATATGTTTTAAATTCATTTTAATATTATATTATATTAATTATAAATTTATTATTTTATCGGACACACAGAACAAAGTAGTGTAAACAGGACTGCACAGAATACCGGACGTGAACTTCGGAAGTGATGATCCTTCCTCTCAAGGACACACAGAACAAAGTAGTGTAAACAGGCTTGCAGAGAGCATGTAATTTCTCTTTCAAATAATTGTTACTTTTGTTCTTTTATTACCTTCTACTTCTAATTCTGTATATATTTTTTTTAGAAAAAAAAGCCCTTTATTATTTTATTCGAGAAAAAAAAGGCAGGAAAAAAAAGCAAAAACTGCAAGTATGTAAGTTCCCAAAAAACAAAGCATGTCTTCCTTTTGAATTGTTCGGGTGTATTTTTTGACTTTATTTGGGTGTATTTTAGGTTGAGTCTGGTTCAAGAGTCAGCCAGTGAGCCGGCTGATTCGAATATAATGGTTGTGAGGGAAGAGACACCGTCGGAAGCGCTTGCAATGTGAGTTTTTCAAGAATATTTCAACCTTATAACCTTATTATTTTCAAAGGCATTGTTAACCTTTCATTTTTCTTCTTGTTTAGAGTTTCGATTCAAGTTTTCGTGCCAGTGTCCCAAACAACCACCGTGCCGGAATTTGAAGAAACACCTGAGACAGATTTTGAACCAACCCCTCTGCTACAAATTGAAGGAACTACAAAAACGTAAGAAATAGTATTGGGTGTATATTTGTTTAGAGTTTGGGTGTATATTGGGTTATAGTTCGGGTGTATATTTGCTTACAGTTTGCGTGTATATTGTTCCTGAATAATTTTTTCGTCATGATTAATTTGATGTGCCGTGCAGCACTCCTGAAGCCCCCAACAACTTGAAGAAAGCACAGCCACACTTCCCCCAGCTCCATTTAAAAGGTAAGTTCATTAGAGTAAAATCAATGTATAGGTGTATATTGGGTTACAGTTTGGGTGTATATTGTTCCTGAATAGTTTTTTTTATGTCATGATTAATTTTCTGTGCCGTGCAGCACTCCTGAACCCCCCCCCCAAAACTTGAAGGATGCACACCCACGCTTCCCCCAGCTCCATCTAAAAGGTAAGTTCATCAGACTAAAATCAATCTTTGCTTATCATCCGTATATTCTTACTCTTATAATACGTTATACATGATCACGCAGTTATCCAGCCGAAGAAGACGCTACTGCGCTGATGATGATGATGGCACGGACAGCATCGTATGTTCCTAAAACAGATCCAATGCCATCATTCAGCCTGGGCTTCACTGATTCAAGCCTAGAAGAAGCAGCAACGTAGGAGGGAGCATCAATGCAGGAGGCAGACAGGAGAAAAACTCCAGAAACTACAAATTTGCTAGAACAATTAGAGGATTTAGTACAAAAAATAGCAAGCAGTGCGGTGAAAGAAGAAAGTAAAAGTCCACAAATTCAAAAGGAGACTGGCGGAGAAAGTTCTGGGAAGTTTGAAACTCCTGCGGGAATAAATCAGAATACGGGTGATATGAAAGAGAAGTGCTACATCTGGGCGACGTGAGTGAGACATACGCAGATGACAGTACTAACGAGTTTGACAACCTGTGCACTCTGGTTGCCCAAGACAAATACATTTTGAATAGAATGCACCTTGCATCGCTCTAGGCAGGAAGTTATATAGAATCTGAGGTAATATTAGAATCACATTAATGTTTTAACACCAAAGTTAACTGCAATATTTATTAATGTAAATTGATTTCGGCATATATTTCTAGATTGTATCTGCCATGTGCCTCATCCTTAACCAGAAAAATGATAAAAGGTTTCAAAAACAAGTATATTGTCTCCCCCCTGATATTGTGGTAAGTGTTACTTCTACGAATTTTAGCTGTATTTTCTGTATTCCTTAGGGTGTATATTCTCTGATCAACGGGTCTGTTTTTGTATTCATTTTGGGTGTATTTTTTACGTTCAATTGGGTGTAAGTTGTGTAATCATTTGGGTTTATTTAAAGTATTCACTTGGGTGTATTTTCAGTATTTCATTTGTTGTTTCACAATTGTTGCAGAGCATGGCCGTTTCGAAGCAGCCAAACGGGGAATTCATATCACCTAAAACCAATAAAGAATTCAAGGTGGAAGACTATCCAATGTTTATTCCCTTCATAGATGGAAAAAAATTAGCTTTGCATCGATATGTGAGTTTTCATTTGTAAAATTTGTTAGTACCGTTCTTTACTTATATGCCAAATAAAATAACACACTGTTAAAATATGGCAATCCTTCAGATTTTTGCGCCTGTTTGCTACTCAGGCCATTAGTGGTTATGGATGATTGATACAACAAAGGGGAGATTTTATATACTTGACCCGCTACACAAGAAAGCTCCAAGCAATGGGAGAAAGCAGCTTAATAAATTCACTGTAAGTTGGCTATGTGTTCTTTGTTTTAATAGATAGGTGTATTTCAATTCAATATAAGGTGTATGTATGTTTTGCTTTGGGTGTAAGTATGTTCTCTTTTGGGTGTATTTCATTCAGGTGTATTACTGATTTATTTTGTTTTTTAAGGGATATGTAATTTCAAGAATTAGAACATATGCCGACGGGGCACCTCTGAAGAAAAAGGAGAATGAGTTGGAAATTAAAGCAACATACGTTAAAATCTCAGGCCAAAAATCAAGGTATAAATTTGTGACTCTGAACATTAAACGTTCCTAAATGAGATTTGAAATTTATTTTCTTCGTTTTCACCTATGACTGTGCTATTTACGTTATGAAGTGGCTTGAGTTAATTGAGCCCGAAAACATTAAAAGGGCGAAGTATGAATGAGATAATTGGCCACAGGTAACTGTCTTTAAAACTATATAACTCTGTATTACTTTACTGGAATTAATATTATTGTTTAAACAGAATATACTTTTTAATTGTAGGAGGAGGTGGACCACTATAGAGTAGAATATGCTTCGCGGATACTATTCAGTGAAATGAATAAAGAGAGAGATCAAGCAATTAGAGCGAGTAATGCAATAAGACTGTCCAAGCCATCCTCAATATTATTGAGTCCATTTTGTCAGATAAATTCTACTGATATAGAAACTGAGTAATCTAACTGCTAGCTAGTTTGTAAATTGAATAAATGCTGTAAAAATTTGCCATTTATAAACAACTTCTGTTCAATGAAATTTTTTTCCATAGTTAAACTGTCTGTGCTGTATTCAAAATCTCTGTATTACAGGTGGTAAAATATGAAGGAAAACATCAACGCAGATCGAAAGACAAATTATAAACTTTTACACTGAACGGAAGTTTAATATACACCCAAGATTGCTTAAATATACACCCAAACTGTCTGTGCTGTTAAACTGTCTGTGTTGTATTCAAAATGTATGAATTACAGGTACTATAATATGAAGAGAAACATCAAATCAAATATACACTCATAACCTGCGATTTTTTACACCCAAAGAAAGTTGAATATACACCCTGAGATCTATCCCCCCTGATGCTTTGAGCCTAAAACCCTGAACCCTAAACACTTAAAACATAAACCCTTACCCCTAACCTGTAAACCCTAAAAACCTAAACCCTAAATATATGTATCTATATGTAGAATGTGAATCACAAGAAAATTCAGAAATACACCCAAACGAATAGTGCTTTTACACCCATATTCTGTAACTATACACCCAAAGAGTTATCCCCTGCTCCTGGTACCCTGAACTGATAATTCATAACATGTCCTTAATATTGGCTGGAATTTGAATGCACCACTGATGCAGCATCAAACAAGTTTATCTGAATATAAGAAACTCACATATTAGCTAAACTATTAACGAGAAAATTAAACTCAATCACCACGTATTTACAGAACATCACTTTTACCTCGTTTAAAGCTTTTGTTTTCTTCTTCTTTGTGGCATTTGCAATCTGTTTGTCCAACTTTGAACCTAGCCTATTTTTTGGACGTCCTCTTGTTCGAATCCTTGGAGGGCTTTGAAGCTCGTTAACGGATTCCAAGTTGGTGTCTTCGTGGGATAAAGAAGATGTGCCATTCCTTTTAGCTTTCAATGATTCCATCTCAACCATGATGTTATCGTACGTATGGTGCAGAATTGCAGTCAGCTCCTCAGATTCGGATGTAAATTCGCAAATATTTTGCGAACGAAAAACCAATTGGTCAAACCTCTTGCTTCTTGGATCCAACAGTGGCTTGTCGTGGCTGCTCTTGATGTGTGTGTGTCGCCTCTTTACCTTCTTGCTCCATCGTTCTAGTATATATCTCGGTGACACTTGGCTTACTCGTCCAAAGCTTAACACGCTTAGTGCGTGACGGCACAATATCCCTCTCGACTCGAATAATAAACATTGGCATTTTACCTCGGCTGTTACTGAGTCGTAAGTAACCACAAACTTGTTGAATATTGAGCTAGAAACTTGTTCTCCAACCTTATATACTGAATAGCCTAGAGCGGAATTCGTTAATCTCGTGATGCAATTTGCCTTTCCTCTGAATTGCGCTTGGACTTCCCTAAACTTTTGATGAGTGTACACATCTTGAAACTGAGCTTCAATGGAGGATTTGGTTGCACACGGTATGACCGTATAAAAATCTGCAGCATCTGATTCTCTCTCTGCTTGCTCCCGGCTTCCAAGGCAATTATCGTATTGTTTGACGAACTGAATAAGTGAGCTGTTCCGGGTGATAAACTTGTTAAAAAATAAATGCATGCTCTCGCTCCTTTGTGTGCTTCTCATCCCTGCCTAGAAGTGGTGATCCAGATAGATAGGAACCCATATATGATGGTCTTCATACAGATCTGCAGAATACACCCAAACACAGACTATAAATACACCCGAAAAAACATGCAATTTACACCTCTACTGCAGATTTTTAACAAACATTACCTGAAAGCCACTTGTTGTCCACAAGACCAAAATTCAGCAGAAAATCATTCCAATTCCTATCGAATGAGTCTTTGCTATGAGATTTCCAAACAACTTGGCTCATTTCTTGTTCGATTTCTGCATGTCCCTTGTACCCGTTTAATTTACTTGGAATCTTCTTCATGATGTACCAAATACACCAACGGTGAATTGTTGTTGGCATACAGGCCTCTAAAGCCCTTTTCATTGATGCGCATTGATCGATGAGAAACCCTTTCGGAGCGTTTCCTCCCATGCAACGAAGCCAACATTCAAATAACCATTTGAATAATTCAATTTCTTCGTTTTTCATCAAAGAGCATCTGAGAAGTGTTGACTGACCGTGGTGATTCACCCCGACAAAAGAACCACAAACCAAATTATACCTGAAACAAATTATCATAGTGCAAAATGCAAAATCATTAGGTACACCCAACAAATGCTTCGTATACACCCAAAAAACAGCCAATATACACCTCTACGGCAGATTCATAAAAATACATTAATTTAGCATCATAAACAGGGACAGTTTGTTACCTGTTTGTATTGTAGGTGGTGTCAAATGAAATAACGTCTCCGAAATACTCAAAGGCAGCTCTGCTTCTTGCATCGGCCCAAAAAGCCAGCATAATCGATTGATCCTCCTCGAGTTCGAGCTCAAAAAAGAAATTCTGATTCTTTTCTTTCATTCTTAACAAATATTTCCCGAATTCCTTTACATCTTCTTGTTCGGAAACATTCCGCACTTCCCTGGTAATGTAATTCCTCACATCCTTTTCGATAAAATTTAACTCGCGGTAACCCCCGGCAGCCGCAACAAATGATTGGTAGGTTTTGCTTAGTCTGATATCGGCCTCCTCGTTATTCTCTATTGTACGACGAATGGACATGCTTAGTTCCGTGTGCTGTTTGAGCATCTCTGCTTTACTTAGACAGCAGGGGTGTGAATGTTCCAGCACAACCTTTGAAATGATCCAAGCACCGACATCCTTCAATGTGTGTATATAAATTCTTGCAGAACAGTTTAAACCGGCTGTCGGATTGGTCTTCTCGGTCGGAGATATTTTAGATTTTCATTTTCCCTCTCTGCTACATGTAATCAATTGATTCTTAATCTCGTTTCCATTCCTATTTGTGCTCCGAACTCTTGTAGAAAAACCTGCAGCCTTGACGTAGTTCCTGTAAAATTTTCCAGCATCTTCAAGGGTGGTAAAGGTCATTCCAACCTTCGGAACAAACTGGTCATCAACAACAGAGAGAGGTTGCAGAATATACCATGTCAAAAACTAAAAATACACCCAATCATGTCTGATATAATACACCCGAACTGCAACAACTCAACTAAAATGACAATAAAAGCCATAAACTGTAAATACACAGGCTACAGAATACACCATATCAAAAACTAAAAACACACCCAATCATGTCTAATATAATACACCCGAACAACAACAACTCAGCTAACATAACACAAAAAGCCATAAACTGTAAATACACCCACAGTTCTCGCAAAAATACACCCAAAAAAGTTCTGATCTACACCCGAGCGTCTGCTATAAATTCCAGATAATTAATCAAAACTAATACATTACATTCAATCGACAGATTCATGTTAACGTGTTAGTTTCACAGTTAATGTTCACGAATTATTCAGTCTACACAATGCTATTCAAATGACTGCAACAAAATTCAGAGTAATCTTATGTAAATCAAACCTCAGGAACTTCGTTAGATTCAAATTCATAATCCACTTTGCCCTGATTCAGCTGACAATCTGAGGTTGAATCATCCATAATCTTCAAAACGAGTTCAAACTTTGATTTCAGAAAACAACAAATCAAATAGAAAACGAAGCTGGAGTTGCAGAGAGAGGAACTAACGTAAATGACGAAGAACATACCAGTGAGAAAGGAGGGGAAAAGAACGATCGAGAAGAAGCAGGGAATAGGCGCGAGAAGAAGAACGACCAAATCTCTGTATAACGAAAACAAAGGAGGAAACAAATCTTTTAAATTTGGTAGTTAGATAAAAGCGGGATCTCTAATATAGCGCGTGTATACGACGTATGTGTAGCAGCACGTTTTAGGTTTTATTTGTTAATGAACTTGTAAAGCATACAAGCCATTAGGGCTTGTATGCAGAGCTTTTCTGAAAAATTATATATATATATATATATAACAAGTCTCAACATCAAATTTTAAATAGCCAACAATGGCATAACAAATTTTAACAATATCTTAAAAATCAACGATAACATAACAATAGAAATAAAATTATAGGTTAGTTAAAATAAATAAATAAATCATATTTGAACATAAAATATTTATTAAATAATAATAATACATGAATAATATAAAAATATATAACAAATTGAACATGTTATAAGTATAATTGTAAATATAATAATAAAATAATAACATTATAGTACATTGTACGGTTTGGATTGGATCGGATCGGTTATAAAAAGTAGATTCAAAATTCGATCCGATCCAGTAGTTTGCAAAAATAGAATATAATTAAATCCAAATTAATACGATTTTAATCGATTTTCAATTTGAATTGAATTAGATAAACAGTTTAATTTAAATCGGTTTGAATTTAAATGCCTTTAATTTTTAGTGTGCTGTGAGCATTTTAGTAAACTTGAATGGTAAATCTTAAGAAAACTCGATTTGGGGCATTACAAGTTAACTTCAGAGTTTGATTACCTTGACAATGTCTCTGTTCAAGCATCAAATTTTCGGTTCATTATAAGATGTTTCTTGTTATTCTCGTAGGTTATAGTTATACCATTGTAGGACCAACTGTGGCAAGTCATAATTGCTGCTGGGTTGAGGCATTGTTGCATTATTAGTCCAGAGATTTTTTTGTAAGAAAATTTCTTGTACTAAAAATACTAATATTTTAAGAAGAATTTCAGATATTTTAAAAATATTTATATTTTAGTTATTTATCTCGATTATAAAATTTATATATAAAATATATTAATTAAAATCAACTATTAAAATTATTAAAATACAGGTATTTTTAAGACACTTAAAAATTTAAATATTTTAATAGTTTTAGTTATTAGTTTTTATTATAAAATATAAACATAAATGAGATTAATAATTAATATAAATTTGTTACGGATCCGGCCCATGAATCTCACACCCAGAACGGTCTCTGAATCTGGTTATTCGGGTCCAACCCGCAAGTCTTTTTAGAAGGTTTAAAACCGGCCCACTAGAACTTCTAACCAACAATCAAATTCAAACACCTCCCTTATCTTAACCGAATAAGATAAGATAAAGATAATCACCATAACCTATATAAAGGAGAGCCCCTGTCCCCCTCAGGTATGTCATTCACTCTACACATCTTATACCTCTCAGATCCATTCTAATTTGAGCGTCGGAGTATCTTTGTAGGTACCACCTCCCATTGCTCCAGTCAAATAATCTGGCATCCGCCTCGACCCGCAAGTTCCCGATCCATCTCTCAACCCGTACCGGAGGCATCCAGTACATTGGCGCCGTCTGTGGAAAACTTGCAACATTATCGCGGAATGGCGGACACCTTCATGGAGCGATCCCCGAGCCACCATGATAACTCCCGAACGAGGAACCTGGTGCACGAAAATTACTTCACACTATGTAATTCCGCACAACTAACCAGCAAGTGCACTGGGTCGTCCAAGTAATACCTTACGTGAGTAAGGGTCGATCCCACGGAGATTGTTGGCATGAAGCAAGCTATGGTTATCTTGCAACTCTTAGTCAGGATATTAATTAGTGGTTATCAATTGACTTGCAAATGAACAAGAGAGCATGAATTAAAGGTTACTTGTTATGCAGTAAATGAGAATATGTTGGAGTTTTGGAGATGCTTTGCCTTTTGAATCTCTGCTTTCTCTCTATCTTCTTCTTCATGCACGCACGTCCCTCCTATGGCAAGCTGTGTGTTGGAGGATCACCGTTGTCAATGGCTACCATCCTTCCTTTCAGTGAAAATGGTTCAGGTGTGCTGTCACCGCACGGCTAATCATCTGTAGGTTCTCGATCATACCGGAATAGGATTCGCCATCCTTTTGCGTCTGTCACTACGCCCAGCACTCGCGAGTTTGAAGCTCGTCACAGTCATCCAATCCCAGAATCCTACTAGGAATACCACAGACAAGGTTTAGACTTTCTGGATTCTCAAGGATGCTGCCAATGGATTCTAGCTTATACCACGGAGATTCCGATTAAGGAATCTAAGAGATACTCATTCAATCTAATGTAGAACGGAGGTGGTTGTCAGGCACACATTCATAAGGTGAGAATGGTGATGAGTGTCACAGATCATCACATTCATCATAATAAGGCGCGAATGAATATCTTAGATAGGAACAAACATGATTGAATAGAAAACAGAAATACTGGCATTAACTCATCGAGGCACAGCAGAGCTCCTCACCCCCAACAATGGAGTTTAGAGACTCATGCCGTCAAAAAGGTACAAAGTTTAGATCTGAAATGTCATGAGATACAAAATAAATCTCTAAAAGTTGTTTAAATACTAAACTAGTAACCTAGGTTTACAGAAAATGAGTAAACTATGATAGATGGTGCAGAAATCCACTTCTGGGGCCCACTTGGTGTGTGCTGGGACTGAGACTAAAGCTTCTCACATGCATAAGGCTGTTTTGGGTGTTCAACACCAGCTTTGGATCCAATTCTGGCGTTGAACTCCAACTCCTAACTTGTTTCTGGCGCTGGACACCAGACAGCAGCATGGAACTGGCGTTGAACGCCAGTTTACGTCATCTATCCTTGAGCAAAGTATGGACTATTATATATTTCTGGAAAGCCCTGGATGTCTAATTTCCAACGCAATTGGAAGCGCGCCATTTGGAGTTCTGTAGCTCCAGAAAATCCACTTTGAGTGCAGGAAGGTCAGAATCCAACAGCATCAGTAGTACTTTTTCAGCCTAAATCAGATTTTTGCTCAGCTCCCTCAATTTCAGCCAGAAAATATCTGAAATTATAGAAAAACACACAAACTCATAGTAAAGTCCAGAAATATGAATTTTGCCTAGAAACTAATGAGAATAAACTAAAAACTAACTAAAATATATTAAAATCTATATGAAATTAACCCCAAAAAGCGTATAAAATACCCGCACATCACAACACCAAACTTAAACTGTTGCTTTTCCTCAAGCAACTAGATAAATAAAATAGAATACAAATGAGTCAAGAAACAATAATATCTCAGAGTTTTTGAGTGAAGCTCATATTCTAATTAGATGAGCGGGGCTAGTAGCTTTTTTGCTTCCGAACAGTTTTGGCACCTCGCTTTATCCATTGAAGCTCAGAGTCATTGGCATCTATAGGAACTTAGAATTCAGATAGTGTTATTGATTCTCCTTTTTCAGTATGATGATTCTTGAACACAACTACTTTATGAGGCTTGGCCATGGCCCTAAGCACTTTGTTTTCCAGTATTACCACCGGATACATAAATGCCACAGACACATAATTGGGTGAACCTTTTCAAATTGTGACTCAGCTTTGCTAAAGTCCCCAATTAGAGGTGTCCAGAGTTCTTAAGCACACTCTTCTTTTTGCTTTGGACCTTGACTTTAACCGCTCAGTCTCAAGTTTTCACTTGACACCTTCACGCCACAAGCACATGGTTAGGGACAGCTTGGTTCAGCCGCTTAGACCAGGATTTATTCCTTTAGGCCCTCCTATCCACTGATGCTCAAAGCCTTGAATCCTTTTTATTACCCTTGCCTTTTGGTTTTAAGGGCTATTGGCTTTTTGCTCTTGCCTTTTGGTTTTAAGAGCTTAGGCTTTTTCTGCTTGCTTTTTTTTTTCTGCAAGCTTTTGTTCTTTGCTGCTTTTTCTTGCTTCAAGAATCATTTTTATGATTTTTCAGATTATCAATAGCATGTCTCATGTTCATCATTCTTTCAAGAGCCAACATATTTAACAGTCTTAAACATCAAATTCAAAAGACATATGCACTGTTCAAGCATTCATTCAGAAGACAGAAAGCATTGCCACCGCATGTAAATAATTAGAATGTTCTTATTAAAAACTCGAAAATTATTGCCTCTTATTCTAAAGAAATTCTTCT
Organism: Arachis ipaensis; assembly: GCF_059453495.1. NCBI lineage: Eukaryota > Viridiplantae > Streptophyta > Magnoliopsida > Fabales > Fabaceae > Arachis > Arachis ipaensis. Next base: position 25,547,640 of record NC_142435.1, read on the forward strand.
ATTTTATTCAAGTTTGATGATGATGAGAAAATTAAATTATAGCTTAATTGGAGATAAAATCAAAAATATAGATACTAATTACTACTATATGACTCCTAAGGTAAAACTAGAATAAGAGCAGTTATCACAGAGTTAAGGCTAAGATTGGAATTTAACAACCTTTGTTCTGGGGAGTGGATGTTCCTCTAATCTGTGGGGTGCTTGGTCCTTCAAGAGATAATTTCTGGCGCTTCAATTCCCTTAAGTCGCGCCCTTGCTCCTCCTGTTCTTTAATCAAATAGCAAAGAATGCTACTTTGTTCCTTCTGTTCTTTTATTATTTGTTCCATAGCTTCTTGCATCTTGGTAACTGATGTTTCAAGATACTCCCAATATTCAGATTGAGGGATTTCTGGGAGAAATTCCTGTGTTTTCTTCTTGATGGGGTCATCCTGTGCTTGTTGTTTTTCCATTGATGCTTTGGTGATTGGTCGCTCAATTGAGATATACTCAGTTATTCCCATCCTTACTCCAGCGTCCTTGCAGAGCATAAAAATCAAGCTTGGATAAGCCAACCTGGCATCTTTGGAATTTTTATTTGCAATTTTGTAAAATTCAGTTGAAATCAGTTGATGAACTTCCACTTCTTTTCCCATCATGATGCAATGGATCATCACTGCTCTTCTAATAGTGACTTCAGAACGGTTGCTAGTGGGCAGCAGAGAATGCCCAATGAAATCCAGCCATCCTCTGGCGACTGATTTGAGATCTTCTCTTTTAAGTTGATTAGGAACACCCTTCGTGCTGGTGGTCCACCTGGCTCCAGGGATGCATATGTCCTCTAGAATCTTATCCAGGCCCTTGTCTGTTCTCATCATTCTCCTATTGAAGGAGTCTGGATCATCTTTCAGCTGAGGTAGCTTTAAGATCTCCCTGATCTTGTCAGGGTGGGTATGAACAATCTTTCCTCTGACCACGGTCCGATAGTCATAGATAGCAGATCCAGATAGTCTTTGCCTGTCTGTATGCCACATATTAGCATAGAACTCCTGGACCATATTCCTTCCCACTTTCGTTTCAGGATTGGCTAGGATCTCCCAGTTCCTTATTCGAATTTGCTCCTGGATCTCCGGATATTCGTCTTCTTTCAGATCGAATCTGACTTCCGGGATCACTGATCTTAGACCCATTATTTTGTAATAATGGTCTGAATGTTCTTTAGTTAAGAACTTCCCTTGATTCCAAAGTGGTTTTGGAACACTCTCTTTCTTGCCTCTTGGAGTGGGTTGTTTTCCTTTAGGAGCCATGATCTTAGTGATCACGGATGAGCACACCAAACTTAGAGGTTTGCTTGTCCTCAAGCAAAAAGAAAAGAAAGTAGAGGGAGAGAAGGAGAGCTAGGTGCAATGGTGGATGGGAGGGGAGGGAGGCCGAACCCATATTTAAAGGGAGAGGGGGTGGATTTTCGAAAAATAGGGAGAAAGATAAGATAGAAGATATGATTTTTAGAAAAAAAATATGATAAGAAAAGATATGATTTAAAATTGAAAAGATATGAAAGATATCTGAAGAAGATAGATTTGGGATTTTGAAAAAGATAGTATGGATATTTGAAAAAGATATTGCTTAGTTGAAAAGATTTTTGAATGAAAAGAGAGAGATTTGTTTTGAAAATTTTGAAAAAGAGTTAGTTGGATTGAAAAAAAGGATTTGTGCTTATGGATTAAGATACATTTAATATTTTTAAAGAAGGGTTTTTAGAAATTAGGGATTTTAGAAATCAGGGTTCTTAACATGTTTATGCAAGAAATCATGAATTGGAACATGAAAATTAGGATTAAAATGAAAAATATGAAAAAAAAAGATGAATTTACCTCCTCCCCACCATCCTGGCGTTTGAACGCCCAAACGCTGCATGTTTTGGGCGTTCAACGCCCAAATGCTGCTTCTCCTGGGCGTTCAACGCCCAGCTGCTGCTTATTTCTGGCGTTGAACGCCAGGAAGTCCTTTGTTACTGGGCGTTTTTCTGAACGCCCAGAACACTGTAAATCTGGCGTTAAACGCCCAGAAAGAGCTTCTTTCTGGCGTTCAACGCCCAGATGGCTATCCTTACTGGCGTTTTCTTGCCAGTGAGCTCTTTTTCTCTGTTTTGCGTGTAGAATCCTTCTGTAACCCTGTGAACTTATACAATTGACTCTTTACCTTAGGATCAATGAACTTTATATAAACAAATAAAATCAAGAATAGGGCAAAATGCTTAGAGGAAGTGATGCCCCATGGCTGGGTTGCCTCCCAGCAAGCGTTTCTTTATTGTCTTTAGCTGGACCTTGCTGAGCTTTTAATCTAGCTTCAGCCTTGAGCACTCTTGCTCAACATTGCCTTCAAGATAGTGCTTGATTCTCTGTCCATTAACAATGAACTTCTTATCAGAATCAATATCTTGAAGCTCCACATAACCATATGGTGATACACTTGTAATCACATATGGTCCCCTCCACCGGGACTTCAGTTTCCCGGGGAATAGCCTGAGCCTAGAGTTAAACAACAGAACCTTTTGTCCTGGTTCAAAGATTCTAGATGACAGCTTCCTGTCATGCCATTTTTTTTTATTTTTCTTTATAAAGCTTGGCATTTTCGAAAGCAGTGCATCTGAATTCCTCTAGTTCATTTAGCTGGAGTAATCTTTTTTCTCCAGCTAATTTGGCATCAAAGTTTAGGAATCTGGTTGCCCAATAGGCTTTATGTTCCAGTTCCACGGGCAGGTGACATGCCTTACCATACACAAGTTGGTATGGAGAGGTCTCTATAGGAGTCTTGAATGCTGTTCTGTATGCCCACAGAGCATCATCCAAGCTTCTTGCCCAATCCTTTCTACGGGTACTTACAGTCCGTTCTAGGATTCTTTTTAGCTCTCTGTTGGAGACTTCAGCTTGTCCATTAGTCTGTGGATGATATGGAGTCGCCACCTTATGGCGAATCCCACACCAGACCATGGCAGAGTAAAGCTATTTGTTGCAGAAGTGAGTGCCCCCATCACTGATTAGTACTCTAGGGACCCCAAACCTGCTGAAGATATATTTTTGGAGGAACTTCAGCACTATTTTAGTATCATTGGTGCGTGTGGCAACGGCCTCTACCCATTTTGATACGTAGTCAACGGCCACCAGAATATAAGTGTTTGAGTATGATGGTGGAAAAGGTCCCATGAAGTCAATTCCCCATACGTCAAACAACTCAATCTCCAAGATTCCTTGTTGAGGCATGGCGTAACCATGAGGCAGATTACCAGCTCTTTGGCAACTGTCACAGTTACGTACGAACTCTCGGGAATCTATATAGAGTGTGGGTCAATAGAAGCCACATTGGAGGACCTTGGTGGCTGTTCGCTCACCTCTGAAATGGCCTCCATATTGTGATCCATGGCAATACTATAGGATCCTCTGTGCTTCTTCTCTAGGCACACATCTCCGGATTATTCCGTCTGCACATCTCTTAAAGAGATAGGGTTCATCCCACAAGTAGTACTTTGCATCAGTAACTAATTTTTTCTTTTGTTGCCTGTTGTACTCTTTGGGTATGAACCTTGCAGCTTTATAGTTTGCAATGTCTGCAAACCATGGTGTTTCCTGAATGGCAAATAAATGCTCATCCGGAAAAGTCTCAGAGATCTTAGGAGAGGGGAGGGACGTCCCTTCTACTGGCTCTATCCGAGACAGATGATCAACCACTTGGTTCTCTGTCCCTTTTCTGTCTCTTATTTCTATATCAAACTCTTGCAGAAGCAACACCCATCTTATGAGCCTGGGTTTTGAATCCTGCTTTGTGAGTAGATATTTGAGATCAGCATAAACCACTGCAAGTAATTCTTTTTATGTGGTTGTGTAATTCTTCTGGGCATCATTTAAAACGCGGCTAGCATAATAAATGACGTGCAGAAGCTTGTCATGCCTCTGCCCCAGCACTGCACCAATGGCGTGATCACTGGCATCACACATTAGCTCAAATGGTAATGTCCAGTCTGATGCAGAAATAACTGGTGCTGTGACCAGCTTAGCTTTCAGCATTTCAAACGCCTGCAGACACTCTGTGTCAAACACAAATGGCGTGTCAGCAGCTAGCAGATTGCTTAGAGGTTTTGCGATTTTTGAAAAATCCTTTATAAACCTCCTATAGAATCCTGCATGCCCCAGAAAGCTTCTGATTGCCTTGACATTGGCAGGGGGTGGTAATTTTTCAATTACCTCTATTTTTGCTTGATCCACCTCTATTCCCTTGTTTGAAATTTTATGCCCAAGGACAATCCCTTCAGTCACCATAAAGTGACATTTTTCCCAGTTTAAAACCAGGTTGGTCTCTTGGCATCTTTTCAGAACTAGTTTCAGGTGATCAAGACAGGAGCTGAATGAGTCTCCATATACTGAGAAGTCATCCATGAAGACTTCCAAAAATTTTTCCACCATATCAGAGAAAATAGAGAGCATGCATCTCTGGAAGGTTGCAGGTGCATTACACAGCCCAAATGGCATCCTTCTATAAGCAAACACTCCAGATGGACATGTGAATGCTGTTTTCTCTTGATCCTGGGGATCTACTGCAATCTGGTTATAGCCTGAGTAGCCATCTAATGAGCGGATATTTTATACGCTTTTTGGGGTTAATTTCATATAATTTTTAGTATATTTTAGTTAGTTTTTAGTTTATTTTCATTATTTTTTAGGAAAAATTCATATTTCTGGACTTTACTATGAGTTGTGTGTTTTTCTGTAATTTCAGGTATTTTTCTGGCTGAAATTGAAGGAGCTGAGCAAAAATCTGATTCAGGCTGAAAAAGGACTGCTGATGCTGTTGGATTCTGACCTCCCTGCACTCAAAGTGGATTTTCTGGAGCTACAGAACTCGAAATGGCGTGCTTCCAATTGCGTTGGAAAGTAGACATCCAGGGATTTCCAGCAATATATAATAGTTTATACTTTGCATGAGGATAGATGACGTAAACCGGCGTTCAATGCCAGTTCTCTGCCCAATTCTGGCATCCAGCGCCAGAAAAGGATCAAAAGTTGGAGTTCAACGCCAGAAATGGACCCAAACCTGGCGTTGAACGCCCAAAACAGCCTTATGCACGTGAATTGCTTAAGTCTCAGCCCTAGCACACACCAAGTGGGCTCCAGAAGTGGATCTCTGCACCATCTATCAGAGTTTACTCATTTTCTGTAAACCTAGGCTACTAGTTTAGTATTTAAACAACTTTTAGAGACTTATTTTACATCTCATGACATTTTTAGATCTGAACTTTGTACTCTTTGATGGCATGAGTCTCTAAACTCCATTGTTGGGGGTGAGGAGCTCTGCTGTGTCTCGATGAATTAATGCAAGTACTTCTGTTTTCCATTCAAACACGCTTGTTCCTACCTAAGATGTTCATTCGCGCTTAACTGTGATGAAGGTGATGATCCGTGACACTCATCACCTTTCTCAACCCAAGAACGTGTGCCTGACAACCACCTCCGTTCTATATCCGATTGAATGAGTATCTCTTAGATCTCTTAATTAGAATCTTCGTGGTATAAGCTAGAACTGATGGCAGCATTCATGAGAATCCGGAAAGTCTAAACCTTGTCTGTGGTATTCCGAGTAGGATTCAATGATCGAATGACTGTGACAAGCTTCAAACTCGCGAGTGCTGGGCGTTAGTGACAGACGCAAAAGGATGAAGAATCCTATTCCAGTATGATCGAGAACCGACAGATGATTAGCCGTGCTGTGACAGAGCATGTGAGCATATTCTTCACTGAGAGGATGGGATGTAGTCATTGACGACGATGACCCCCTACATACAGCTTGCCATAGGAGGACGTGCGTGCGTGAATCAGAAGACAGAGTAAAGCAGAGATTCAGAAGACAAAGCATCTCCAAAACTCCAACATAGATCGGGATGGGATTATTAGAATATCAAACTGACTCCTAGCTTTCAATAACCTTTCCTAGGTAAGGTCGTGTAAATACTAAGAAAGATGAAAGCATCACGGCTTGTAGAATGACTTAGCTCCTCCTTTCATTATTCTTACTCCTTTGCCTAGCTTAGCAGAAGAAGTAGCGGATTAGACTTCCATTGAATCGACGCCTCTAATATACGCAATTTAGACTTGGAAGAAATCAATACGAGATCCAGCGGAGTCGAAAGCTTTCATTTCATATTTCCGCTTTGGCAACAAGTAACCTTTAATTTATGCTCTCTTGGTTATTCGCAATTCAACTGATTAATATAATTGACTTCCTAACTAAGATTTATAAGATAACCATAGATTGCTTCAAACCAACAATCCCCGTGGGATTCGACCCTTACTCACGTAAGGTATTACTTGGACGACCGAGTGCACTTGCTGGTAAGTGGTACTAGTTGTGAAAAGTGTGATTCATAATTAGTGCACCAAGTTTTTGGCGCCGTTGCCGGGGATTGTTCGTGTTTGGACAACTAACAGTTTATTTTGTTGCTTAGATTAGGAAAAATTTTTCTTTTTTTGGTTTAGAGTCTTTTATTATTTATCCCTTGTTAAAACACTTTAAATTTATAGCTCAATTAGTTAGAACGTGGTGTCTATGTTCATGGTAATTGGCTATTATATTTTTAAAATCTTTTTCAAAAATAATTTTTTCTATTAAATCCTGTGCCAAACTTTAAGTTTGGTGTTTTCTTGTTGATTTTTCAAAAAAAATAGATATATATATATATATATATATACTTCTTCAAAACAAGTGTTACATTCATAACTCATTTGGCTAGAGCGTTAATCTGTGTTCTTGGTAATTGGGTTAGAATCTTTTATATTCTTTTCAAAACCTTCTTTTTCATAAATAATAATTTCTCTATTAAATTGTGTGCCAAACTTTAAGTTTGGTGTTTTCTTGTTGATTTCCCTTTGGTTTTCGAAAATTTTGGTTTGGTTTTCTAAAAATTTTAAGTTTGGTGTTCTTTCTTCATGTTCTTGTGTTCTTGTGAGTCTTCAAAGTGTTCTTGAGTTTTCCTTGTGTCTTGATCTTAAAATTTTTAAGTTTGGTGTTCCTTAGTGTTTTCCCTCCAAAATTTTCAAAAACAAGGAGCATTAGATCTAAAAATTTTAAATCTTGTGCTATCTTATTGTTTTTCTCTTTCCTCACTAAATTCAAAAATATCTTTTCTCTCTATTTTTAAAACAAATTTTCGAAAATTATATAAAAAAAATTTCAGATTTTTTTAAAATTGAAAATCTTTTCCAAATCATATCTTTTTCAAAACTTCCTAACCACTTTCTCTCTCCTCATTTTTTTCGAAAATCTTCACCTATTTTTATTTATTTTATTTTTATTTATTTTATTTTTGAAATAATTAAATAAAAAAATAAAAATATTTTTTTTTATTTTACATCATCTCCCTTTCTCCATCATGGATCTAAGTGGAAATGAACAGTCCAGGAGGACTCTGGGGTCATATGCTAACCCCTCTACTGCTTCATATGGGAGTAGCATCTGCATACCCTCCATTGGAGTCAGTAGCTTTGAGTTGAATCCTCAGCTCATTATCATGGTGCAGCAAAATTACCAGTATTCCGGTCTTCCACAAGAAGAACCTACAGAGTTTCTGGCACAGTTTTTACAAATTACTGACACAGTACATGATAAGGAAATAGATCATGATGTCTACAGACTATTACTGTTTCCATTTGCTGTGAAAGATCAAGCTAAGAGGTGGTTAAATAACCAACCTAAGGCCAGCATAAGGACATGGAAACAGCTGACAGAAAAATTTCTGAATCAATACTTTCCCCCAAAACGGATGACACAGCTAAGGCTGGACATCCAAGGCTTTAAACAAGGAGATAATGAATCTCTTTATGATGCCTAGGAAAGATACAGAGAGATGCTACGAAAATGCCCCTCTGAAATGTTTTCAGAGTGGGTTCAGTTAGACATCTTCTACTATGGGCTTGCAGAAGGAGCTCAGATGTCTCTAGATTACTCAGCTGGTGGATCTATCCACATGAGAAAGACAATTGAAGAGGCTCAAGAGCTCATTGATACAGTTGCCAGGAATCAGCATCTGTACCTAAGCAGCAACCCTTCCATGAATGAAGAGGTTAAAACAGTAACTGCTGAACTCAGTCCTGTAAAATAAGCTGCTAAATTCAATTAGCAATTGGACTTTCTAACAAAGCAGCTAGCCGAATTTAAAGACAGGTTACAAGAGACAAGGATGGCTAATATACATATGGACGAACAGTTTAAGCAAACAAAGCAGCAGCTGTCAAGGCAAATAGCAGAAGAATGCCAAGCAGTTCAACTAAGAAGTGGGAAAACATTAAATACCCCACCTCAAGGCAGCAAAAAGTTAAGAAATGAGCAAACCACCCAAAATTCACCTGAGGACAGTAAGAGCCCAGGGAAAAATAATTCTGGCACTAAAACGCCAGAAAATTGGTGGAAGGCTGGCGCTGAACGCCCAGACCATGCCCAAAACTGGCGTTCAACGCCAGAAATGGGCAAGGATCTGGCGTTGAACGCCCAAAATGGGCAAGATCTGGCGCTGAACGCCCAAAATGGGCACAGTTCTGGCGTTCAGACGCCAGGAGCAGACAAGGAGCTGGCGTCCAATTTCACTCCAGCTTCTAACTCTGGCACTCAACTGCCAGTGAGGGATCAGACACACACAAATGCTGATAACAACCCCTCTAAAAAGGCTTCTTCAACCACTTCTGTAGGTAATAAACCAGCAGCAACTAAGGTTGAAGAATATAAAGCCAAGATACCTTATCCTCAAAAACTCCGGAAAGAGGAGCAGGATAAGCAATTTGCTCGCTTTGCAGATTATCTCAGGACTCTTGAAATAAAGATTCCATTTACAGAAGCACTTGAGCAAATACCTTCTTATGCCAAGTTCATGAAAGAGATCTTGAGTCATAAAAAGGATTGGAGAGAAACAGAAAGAGTTCTCCTCACTGAAGAATGCAGTGCAATCATTCTGAAGAGCTTTCCTGAAAAGCTTAAAGACCCTGGGAGTTTTCTGATACCATGCATATTAGAAGGTAATTGCACCAAGATAGCTTTATGCGATCTTGGGGCAAGCATCAACCTAATACCTGCATCCACTATCAGGAAGCTTGGCTTAACTGAAGAAGTTAAACCAACCCGGATATGTCTCCAACTTGCTGATGGTTCCACTAAATACCCATCAGGCGTGATTGAAGACATGATTGTCAGAGTTGGGCCATTCGCCTTTCCCACTGACTTTGTTGTGCTGGAAATGGAGGAGCACAAGAGTGCTACTCTCATTCTACGAAGACCCTTCCTAGCAACTGGACGATCCCTCATTGACGTCCAACAGGGGGAAATAACCCTGAGAGTCAATGATGATGAGTTCAAGTTGAACGCTGTCAAAGCCATGCAGCATCCAGACACATCAACAGACTGCATGAAAGTTGATCTTATTGACTCTTTGATAGAAGAGATCAACATGGCTGAGAGTCTCGAATCAGAGTTGGAACATATCTTTAAGGATGTTCAGCCTGATTTGGAGGACTCAGAGGACATGAAAGAGCCTCTGAAATTTCTTCTGGAAGAGGAAAAACCTCCTAAACCTGAGCTCAAGCCATTACCACCATCCTTGAAATATGCATTTCTGGGAGAAGGTGATACTTTTCCAGTGATCATAAGCTCTGCTTTAAATTCACAGGAAGAGGAAGCACTTATTCAAGTGCTAAGGACACACAAGACAGCTCTTGGGTGGTCCATAGGTGACCTTAAGGGCATAAGCCCAGCTAGATGCATGCACAAAATCCTATTGGAGGATAATGCCAAACCAGTGGTTCAACCACAGAGGCGGCTAAATCCAGCCATGAAAGAAGTAGTGCAGAAAGAGGTCACCAAATTACTGGAGGCTGGGATTATTTATCCTATTTCTGATAGCCCCTGGGTGAGCCCTGTTCAAGTCGTCCCAAAAAAGGGAGGCATGACAGTGATTCATAATGAAAAAAATGAACTGGTTCCTACAAGAACAGTTACAGGGTGGCGCATGTGTATTGACTACAGAAGGCTCAATACAGCCACCAGAAAGGATCATTTTCCTTTACCATTCATAGACCAGATGCTAGAAAGACTAGCAGGTCATGATTATTACTGCTTTTTGGATGGCTACTCAGGCTATAACCAGATTGCAGTAGATCCCCAGGATCAAGAGAAAACAGCATTCACATGTCCATCTGGAGTGTTTGCTTATAGAAGGATGCCATTTGGGCTATGTAATGCGCCTGCAACCTTCCAGAGATGCATGCTCTCTATTTTCTCTGATATGGTGGAAAAATTTCTGGAAGTCTTCATGGATGACTTCTCAGTATATGGAGACTCATTCAGCTCCTGTCTTGATCACCTGAAACTTGTTCTGAAAAGATGCCAAGAGACCAACCTAGTTTTAAACTGGGAAAAGTGTCACTTCATGGTGACTGAAGGAATTGTTCTTGGGCATAAAATCTCAAACAAGGGAATAGAGGTGGATCAAGCAAAAATAGAGGTAATTGAAAAATTACCACCACCTGCCAATGTTAAGGCAATCAGAAGCTTTCTGGGGCATGCAGGATTCTATAGGAGGTTTATAAAGGATTTTTCAAAAATTGCAAAACCTCTAAGCAATCTGCTAGCTGCTGACACGCCATTTGTGTTTAACACAGAGTGCCTGCAGGCGTTTGAAACGCTGAAAGCTAAGCTGGTCATAGCACCAGTCATTTCTGCACCAGACTGGACGTTACCATTTGAGCTAATGTGTGATGCTAGTGATCACGCCATTGGTGCAGTATTGGGACAGAGGCATGACAAGCTTCTGCATGTCATTTATTATGCTAGTCGCATTCTAAATGATACCCAAAAAAACTACACAACCACAGAAAAAGAATTACTTGCAGTGGTTTACGCCATTGACAAGTTTAGATCATACTTAGTAGGATCAAAAGTGATTGTGTATACTGATCATGCTGCTCTTAAATATCTTCTCACAAAGCAGGATTCAAAACCCAGGCTCATTAGATGGGTGTTGCTTCTGCAAGAGTTTGATATAGAAATAAGAGACAGAAAAGGGACAGAAAACCAAGTGGCTGATCATCTATCACGGATAGAGCCAGTAGAAGGGACGCCCCTCCCCTATCTTGAGATCTCTAAGACGTTTCCAGATGAGCACTTGTTTGCCATTCAGGAAACACCATGGTTTGCCGATATTGCAAACTATAAAGCTGCAAAGTTCATACCCAAAGAGTACAACAGGATACAGAAGAAAAAATTAATTACTGATGCAAAGTACTACTTGTGGGATGAACCTTATCTCTTTAAGAGATGTGCAGACGGAATTATCCGTAGGTGTGTGCCTAGAGAAGAAGCACAGAGGATCCTGTGGCATTGCCACGGATCTCAATATGGAGGCCATTTCGGAGGTGAGCGAACAGCCACCAAGGTCCTCCAATGTGGCTTCTATTGGCCCACACTCTATAAAGATTCCCGAGAGTTTGTACGTAACTGTGACAGTCGCCAAAGAGCTGGCAATCTTCCTCATGGTTACGCCATGTCTCAACAAGGAATCTTGGAGATTGAGTTGTTTGACGTATGGGGAATTGACTTCATGGGACCTTTCCCACCATCATACTCAAATACTTATATTCCGGTGGCAGTTGATTATGTATCAAAATGGGTTGAGGCCATTGCCACACCCACCAATGATACTAAAACGGTGCTGAAGTTCCTCCAGAAACATATCTTTAGCAGGTTCGGTGTCCCTAGAATACTAATCAGTGATGGGGGCACTCACTTCTGCAATAAACAGCTTTACTCTACCATGGTTCGGTATAGGATTCGCCACAAGGTGGCTACTCCATATCATCCACAAACTAATGGGCAAGCTGAAGTGTCTAACAGAGAATTAAAGAGAATCCTGGAACGGACAGTAAATATCCGTAGAAAGGATTGGGCACGGAGCTTGGATGATGCTCTGTGGGCTTACAGAACAGCATTCAAGACCCCTATAGGGACCTCTCCATACCAACTCGTGTATGGTAAGGCATGTCACCTGCCCGTGGAACTGGAACATAAGGCCTACTGGGTAACCAGATTCCTAAACTTTGATGCCAAATTAGCAGGAGAAAAAAGATTGCTCCAGCTAAATGAGCTAGAGGAGTTCAGATTCACAGCTTTCGAAAATGCCAAGCTTTATAAAGAGAAATAAAAAAAATGGCATGACAGAAAGCTGTCATCTAGAATCTTTGAACCAGGACAGAAGGTTCTGCTGTTCAACTCTAGACTCAGGCTATTCCCCGGGAAATTGAAATCCCGGTGGAGGGGACCATACGTGATTACAAGCGTATCACCATATGGTTATGTAGAGCTTCAAGATATTGAATCTGACAAGAAGTTCATTGTTAATGGACAGAGAATCAAGCACTATCTTGAAGGCAATGTTGAGCAAGAGTGCTCAAGGTTGAAGCTAGATTAAAAGCTCAGCAAGGTCCAACTAAGGACATTAAAGAAGCGCTTGTTGGGAGGCAACCCAACTTTTATTTACTTTCATGGTTTTTCATGTTTTATTAGGTTCATGATCATGTGGAGTCACAAAATAAATATTAAAAATTGAAAACGGAATTAAAAACAGCAGAAAAAAAATCACACCCTGGAGGAAGCACCTATCTGGCGTTCAACGCCAGAACAGAGCATGGTTCTGGCGCTGAACGCCCAAAATGGGCAACATCCTGGCGCTGAACGCCCAGAACAAGCATGGTTCTGGCGTTCAACGCCAGAAATGGCTAGTAAATGGGCGTTGAACGCCCAAAATGGGCACCAACCTGGCGCTGAACGCCCAGAGTTGTGTGCAAGGGCATTTTGCATGCCTAAATTGGTGCAGGGATGTAAATGCCTTGACACCTCAAGATCTGTGGATCTCACAGGATCATTTCAAGATCTGTGGACCCCACAGGATCCCCACATTTCCTCCTCATAATCCTAGTTTTTTTTTCACATCTTCTTCTTCATCTATTCCTTCTTCTTTTGCTCGAGGGCGAGCAACATTCTAAGTTTGGTGTGGTAAAATAATTATGTGAAGGATCTATAGCTCAGTGGTAGAACATGTGGCTGCAAATCAAGAGATCCCTGAGATACCTCAGGGGATGCACTTCCCTCCACATAATTATTGGAAGCAACTGAGGATAGAAATACCAAAAATCACTAGGAATCAAGCCACAAAGGCAAGGAAGAGACATAAAAGAGCTCAAGAACATCATTGGTTCCTCAAGAAGGAAATGCCATCATCACTAAGGTGGACTCGTTCCTTGTTCTTACTTTCTCTGTTTTTTTTTTTCTCTATGTTAAGTGCTTATCTATGTTTGTGTCTTCATTACATGATCATTAGTAGTAATTAGTGTCTATTTTGATTTTATCCCCAATTAAGTTATAGTCTATTTTTCTCATCATCAGCAAACATGAATAAAATAGTAGATCTTTTGAATAAGAGGCAATAAAATTTCGAGTTTTTAATAAGAAAAATTCTAATTAGTAACATGTGGTGGCAATGCTTTCTGTCTTCTGAATGAATGCTTGAACAGTGCATATGTCTTTTGAATTTGTTGTTTAAGACTGTTAAATATGTTGGCTCTTGAAAGAATGATGAACATGAGACATGTTATTGATAATCTGAAAAATAAAAAAAAATGATTCTTGAAGCAAGAAAAAGCAGCAAAGAACAAAGCTTGCAGAAAAAAATATATATATATATATATAATAAAATAGGCGAAAAAAAATTAGAAAGAAAAAGAAAAAGCAAGCAGAAAAAGCCAAAAGCTCTTAAAACCAAGAGGTAAGAGCAAAAAGCCAATAACCCTTAAAACCAAAAGGTAAGGGCAAATAAAAAGGATCCCAAGGCTTTGAGCATTAGTGTATAGGAGGGCCTAAAGGAATAAAATCCTGGTCTAAGCGGCTAAACCAAGCTGTCCCTAACCATGTGCTTGTGGCGTGTAGGTGTCAAGTGAGAACTTGAGACTGAGCGGTTAAAGTCAAGGTCCAAAGCAAAAAGAAGAGTGTGCTTAAGAACCCTGGACACCTCTAATTGGGGGCTTTAGCAAAGCTGAGCCACAATCTGAAAAGGTTCACCCAATTATGTGTCTGTGGCATTTATGTATCCGGTGGTAATACTGGAAAACAAAGTGCTTAGGGCCACGGCCAAGACTCATAAAATAGTTGTGTTCAAGAATCATCACACTGAAATAGGAGAATCAATAACATTATCTGAATTCTAAGTTCTTATAGATGCCAATCACTCTGAGCTTCAATGGATAAAGTGAGATGCCAAAACTGTTCGGAAGCAAAAAGCTGCTAGTCCCGCTCATCTAATTAAAATCGGAGCTTCACTCAAAAATTCTGAGATATTATTTCTTCTCAACCCATTAGTCTTCTATTTTATTTGTCTATTTGCTTGAGGACAAGCAACAGTTTAAGTTTGGTGTTGTGATGAGCGGATATTTTATACGCTTTTTGGGGTTAATTTCATATCATTTTTAGTATGTTTTAGTTAGTTTTTAGTTTATTTTCATTAGTTTTTAGGAAAAATTCATATTTCTGGACTTTACTATGAGTTGTGTATTTTTTCTGTAATTTCAGGTATTTTTCTGGCTGAAATTGAAGGAGCTGAGCAAAAATCTGATTTAGGTTGAAAAAGGACTGCTGATGCTGTTGGATTCTGACCTCCCTGCACTCAAAGTGGATTTTCTGGAGCTACAGAACTCAAAATGGCGTTCTTCCAATTGCGTTGGAAAGTAGACATCCAGGGCTTTCCAGAAATATATAATAGTCCATACTTTACACGAGGATAGACGACGTAAACTGGCGTTCAACGCCAGTTCTCTGCCCAATTCTGGCGTCCAGCGCTAGAAAAGGATCAAAAGTTGGAGTTCAACGCCAGAAATGGACCCAAACCTGGCGTTGAACGCCCAAAACAGCCTTATGCACGTGAATTGCTTAAGTCTCAGCCCCAACACACACCAAGTGGGCCCCAGAAGTGGATCTCTGCACCATCTATCAGAGTTTACTCATTTTCTGTAAACCTAGGCTACTAGTTTAGTATTTAAACAACTTTTAGAGACTTATTTTACATCTCATGACATTTTTAGATCTGAACTTTGTACTCTTTGACGGCATGAGTCTCTAAACTCAATTGTTGGGGGTGAGGAGCTCTGCTGTGTCTCGATGAATTAATGCAAGTACTTCTGTTTTCTATTCAAACACGCTTGTTCCTACCTAAGATGTTCATTCGCGCTTAACTGTGATGAAGGTGATGATCCGTGACACTCATCACCTTCCTCAACCCAAGAACGTGTGCCTGACAACCACCTCCGTTCTATATCCGATTGAATGAGTATCTCTTAGATCTCTTAATTAGAATCTTCGTGGTATAAGCTAGAACTGATGGCAGCATTCATGAGAATCCGGAAAGTCTAAACCTTGTCTGTGGTATTCCGAGTAGGATTCAATGATCGAATGACTGTGACGAGCTTCAAACTCGCGAGTGCTGGGCGTTAGTGACAGACGCAAAAGGATGAAGAATCCTATTCCAGTATGATCGAGAACCGACAGATGATTAGCCGTGCTGTGACAGAGCATGTGAGCATATTCTTCACTGAGAGGATGGGATGTAGCCATTGACGACGGTGACCCCCTACATACAGCTTGCCATAGGAGGACGTGCGTGCGTGAATTAGAAGACAGAGGAAAGCAGAGATTCAGAAGACAAAGCATCTCCAAAACTCCAACATATTCTCCATTACTGCATAACAAGTAACCTTTAATTTATGCTCTCTTGGTTATTCGCAATTCAACTAATTAATATAATTGACTTCCTAACTAAGATTTATAAGATAACCATAGATTGCTTCAAACCAACAATCCCCGTGGGATTCGACCCTTACTCACGTAAGGTATTACTTGGACGACCCAGTGCACTTGCTGGTAAGTGGTACTAGTTGTGAAAAGTGTGATTCATAATTAGTGCACCACCATCCAAAAAGCAGTAATAATCATGATCTGCCAGTCTTTCTAGCATCTGGTCTATGAATGGTAAAGGAAAATGATCCTTTCTGGTGGCTGTATTGAGCCTTCTGTAGTCAATACACATGCGCCACCCTGTAACTATTCTTGTAGGAACCAGTTCATTCTTTTCATTATGAACCACTGTCATGCCTCCCTTTTTGGGGATAACTTGGACAGGGCTCACCCAAGGGCTGTCAGAAATAGGTTAAATAATCCCAGCCTCCAGTAATTTGGCGACCTCTTTCTGCACCACTTCCTTCATGGCTGGATTTAGCCGCCTCTGTGGTTGAACCACTGGTTTAGCATTATCCTCCAATAAGATTTTGTGCATGCATCTGGCTGGGCTTATGCCCTTAAGGTCACCTATGGACCACCCAAGAGCTGTCTTATGTGTCCTTAGCACTTGAATAAGTGCTTCCTCTTCCTGTGGATTTAAAGCAGAGCTTATGATCACTGGAAAAGTGTCACCTTCTCCCAGAAATGCATATTTCAGGGATGGTGGTAATGGTTTGAGCTTGGGTTTAGGAGGTTTTTCCTCTTCCAGAGGAAATTTCAAAGGCTCTTTCATTTCCTCTGAATCCTCCAAATCAGGCTGAACATCTTTAAGGATGTCTTCCAACTTTGATTCGAGACTCTCAGCCATGTTGATCTCTTCTACCAAAGAGTCAATAAGATCGACTTTCATGCAGTCTTTTGATGTGTCTGGATGCTGCATGGCTTTGACAGCATTCAACTTAAACTCATCCTCATTGACTCTCAGGGTTATTTCCCCTGTTGGACATCAATGAGAGTTCGTCCAGTTGCTAGGAAGGGTCTTCCTAGAATGAGAGTAGCACTCTTGTGCTCCTCCATTTCCAACACTACAAAGTCAGTGGGAAAGGCGAATGGCCCAACTCTGACAATCATGTCTTCAATCACGCCTGATGGATATTTAATGGAGCCATCAGCAAGTTGGAGACATATCCGGGTTGGCTTAACTTCTTCAGTTAAACCAAGCTTTCTGATAGTGGATGCAGGTATTAGGTTGATGCTTGCCCCAAGATCACATAAAGCTGTCTTGGTGCAATTACCTTCTAATGTGCATGGTATCAGAAAACTCCCAGGGTCTTTAAGCTTTTCAGGAAAGCTTTTCAGAATGACTGCACTGCATTCTTCAGTGAGGAGAACTCTTTCAGTTTCTCTCCAATCCTTCTTATGACTCAAGATCTCTTTCATGAACTTGGCATAAGAAGGTATTTGCTCAAGTGCCTCTGCAAATGGAATCTTTATTTCAAGAGTCCTGAGATAATCTGCAAAGCGAGCAAATTGCTTATCCTGCTCCTCTTGGCGGAGTTTTTGAGGATAAGGTATCTTGGCTTTATATTCCTCAACCTTAGTTGCTGTAAGTTTATTTCCTACAGAAGTGGTTGAGGAAGCCTTTTTAGATGGGTTGTCATCAGCACTTGTGTGTGTCTGATCCCTCACTGGCAATTGAATGCCAGAGTTAGGAGCTGGAGTGGCGTTAGATGCCAGCTTCCCAGTTCTTCCTGGCGTCTGAACGCCAGAACTGTACTCCTTTTGGGCGTTCAACGCCAGATCCTTGCTTGTTTCTGGCGTTGAACGCCAGTCTTGAGCATGGTCTGGGCGTTCAGCGCCAGCCTTCCACCAAATTTCTGGCGTTTTAGCGCCAGAATTATTTTTCCCTGGGCTCTTACTGTCCTCAGATGGATTTTGGGTGGTTTGCTCATTTCTTGGTTTCCTGCTGCTTTGAAGTGGGGTAGTTAGTTTCCCACTTCTTAGTTGAACTGCTTGGCATTCTTCTGTTATTTGTTTTGACAGCTGCTGCCTTATTTGCTTTAATTGTATTTCCATGTTTATATTAGCCATCCTTGTCTCTTGTAGTTTATCCTTGAATTCAGCTAACTGCTTTGTTAGAAAATCCAATTGCTGATTGAATTCAGCAGCTTGCTCTGCAGGACTGAGTTCAGCAGTTACTGTTTTAGCCTCTTCTTTCATGGAAGGGTCACTGCTTAAGTACAGATGCTGATTTCTAGCAACTGTATCAATGAGCTCTTGAGCTTCTTCAATTGTCTTTCTCATGTGGATAGATCCACCAGTTGAGCAATCTAAAGATATCTGAGCTCTTTCTATAAGCCCATAATAGAAAATGTCTAACTGAACCCACTCTGAAAACATTTCAGAGGGGCATTTTCTTAGCGTCTCTCTGTATCTCTCCCAGGCATCATAAAGAGATTCATTATCTCCTTGTTTAAAGCCTTGGATGTCCAGCCTTAGCTGTGTCATCCGTTTTGGAGGGAAGTATTGATTCAGGAATTTTTCTGTCAGTTGTTTCCATGTCCTTATGCTAGCCTTAGGTTGGTTATTTAACCACCTCTTGGCTTGGTCTTTTACAGCAAATGGAATCAGTAATAATCTGTAGACATCCTGATCTACTTCCTTATCATGTACTGTGTCAGCAATTTGTAAAAACTGTGCCAGAAACTCTGTAGGTTCTTCTTGTGGAAGACCGGAATACTGGCAGCTTTGCTGCACCGTGATAATGAGCTGAGGATTCAGCTCAAAGCTACTGACTCCAATGGAGGGTATGCAGATACTACTCTCATTGCTCCAGTCAAATAATCTGGCATCCGCCTCGACCCGCAAGTTCCCGATCCATCTCTCAACCCGTACCGGAGGCATCCAGTACATTGGCGCCGTCTGTGGAAAACTTGCAACATTATCGCGGAATGGCGGACACCTTCATGGAGCGATCCCCGAGCCACTATGATAACTCCCGAACGAGGAACCTGGTGCACGAAAATTACTTCACACTATGTAATTCCGCACAACTAACCAGCAAGTGCACTGGGTCGTCCAAGTAATACCTTACGTGAGTAAGGGTCGATCCCACGGAGATTGTTGGCTTGAAGCAAGCTATGGTTATCTTGCAACTCTTAGTCAGGATATTAATTAGTGGTTATCAATTGACTTGCAAATGAACAAGAGAGCATGAATTAAAGGTTACTTGTTATGCAGTAAATGAGAATATGTTGGAGTTTTGGAGATGCTTTGCCTTTTGAATCTCTGCTTTCTCTCTATCTTCTTCTTCACGCACGCACGTCCCTCCTATGGCAAGCTGTGTGTTGGAGGATCACTGTTGTCAATGGCTACCATCCTTCCTTTCAGTGAAAATGGTCCAGGTGCGCTGTCACCGCACGGCTAATCATCTGTAGGTTCTCGATCATACCGGAATAGGATTCGCCATCCTTTTGCGTCTGTCACTACGCCCAGCACTCACGAGTTTGAAGCTCATCACAGTCATCCAATCCCAGAATCCTACTAGGAATACCACAGACAAGGTTTAGACTTTCCGGATTCTCAAGGATGCTGCCAATGGATTCTAGCTTATACCACGGAGATTCCGATTAAGGAATCTAAGAGATACTCATTCAATCTAATGTAGAACGGAGGTGGTTGTCAGGCACACATTCATAAGGTGAGTATGGTGATGAGTGTCACGGATCATCACATTCATCATAATAAGGCGCGAATGAATATCTTAGATAGGAATAAACATGATTGAATAGAAAACAGAAATACTGGCATTAACTCATCGAGGCACAGCAGAGCTCCTCACCTCCAACAATGGAGTTTAGAGACTCATGCCGTCAAAAAGGTACAAAGTTTAGATCTGAAATGTCATGAGATACAAAATAAATCTCTAAAAGTTGTTTAAATACTAAACTAGTAACCTAGGTTTACAGAAAATGAGTAAACTATGATAGATGGTGCAGAAATCCACTTCTGGGGCCCACTTGGTGTGTGCTGGGGCTGAGACTAAAGCTTCTCACGTGCATAAGGCTGTTTTGGGCATTCAACGCCAACTTTGGATCCAATTCTGGCGTTGAACTCCAACTCCTAACTTGTTTCTGGCGCTGGACGCCAGACAGCAGCATAGAACTAGTGTTGAACACCAGTTTACGTCATCTATCCTTGAGCAAAGTATGGACCATTATATATTTCTGGAAAGCCCTGGATGTCTACTTTCCAACGCAATTAGAAGCGCGCCATTTGGAGTTCTGTAGCTCCAGAAAATCTACTTTGAGTGTAGGGAGGTCAGAATCCAACAGCATTAGTAGTCCTTTTTCAGCCTAAATCAGATTTTTGCTCAGCTCCCTCAATTTCAGCCAGAAAATACCTGAAATTACAGAAAAACACACAAACTCATAGTAAAGTCCAGAAATATGAATTTTGCCTAGAAACTAATGAGAATAAACTAAAAACTAACAAAAATATACTAAAATCTATATGAAATTAACCCCAAAAAGCGTATAAAATACCCGCTCATCAGAACCCAACCCCCGAACACCAAGAGACTACAACCCATGGAAGGATAGAAAGCACTATTCGCCAGACCCCAACGCAAAACAAGGAGAATGATCCCGAAATACCGATCGTCGAAAACCTAGTAGAAAAAGTAGCTCAGATAATCCAAGACCTCTGTCTCCGAGTACAAGAACTCGAGGGACGAGTCCCAGCTAAGGAAAAACACCACATCGAGGATGGAAGCCACGCGACTTCCCAATCAAGATCCCGCCATGAAGTTAGACACAGCAGGTTGCTCGAACGGTGACACAACAGCAGAAACGATCGCAGCGCCTCTCGCGACCAAAGACATAAGCACGGGGCGAACGGCAGAAGACACGCTAGGTCGCCCGAACGGCGACACGGCAAGAGGCACAACCGTAGCGTCTCTCGCGACCCGAGTCCTCAACATGACACCGACGACGACCGACGACATCAAGAAGCTAAACGCACAAGAAACGACCACGTAATCATGGGAGCTACTCCCTTTACTGAAAGAATCCTGAAAGCAAAACTCCCCAAGGATTTTGACAAACCCACAGACATGAAGTACGACAGAACCAAGGACCCCTAGAAACACCTAACGGCCTTCGAGGCCAAAATGAACCTAGAAGGGGCCTCCGACACGGTTCGATGCAGGGCCTTCCCAATAACCCTAGCCGGACTCGCGATTAAATGATTTAACGCCCTTCCCAATGGATCCATAACTGGCTTCCACGATATCTCGCGGAAATTCATGGCCCAATTCACCACCAGAATTACCAAAGCCAAGCATCCCATCAGCTTATTGGGAGTTACCCAGAGACAGGACAAATCCATGAGAAAATACCTTGACCGATTCAACGACGAGTGCTTGACAGTCGACGGACTCACGGACTTAGTCACAAGCCTTTGCCTGACCAACGGACTCATGAATGAAGACTTCCGAAAATACCTCACCACCAAACCGGTTTGGATCATGCACGAGATCCAGGGGGTCAAAAAGGAGTACATAAACGACAAAAAGGTAAGCCAAGTCGTAGCTGCCAATAAACGGCAGCACGGCAACACACAGCACGGCAACACTGCACCTCGACATAACCCCCCATCAAGAGAAAACCAAAAGGAATATCCCAAACCAGCAAACATAAACCGACCTCCTAGAGTCGGAAAATTCTCTAACTACACGCCCCTGACGGCCCCGATCATCGAAATATACGACCAAATAGTAAACTGAGGTATCCTCCCGAAGGCCCGACAACTCAAGGAAAGAACCGGCGGCAACAAAACCCTATACTGCGACTACCACCGAGGTTACGGACATGGGACACAAGACTATTTTGACTTAAAAGATGCTCCCAAACAAGCAATAAGAGACGGCAAGCTCCCTGAGTTTGCCAAAATTATTAGGGAACCAAAACATGCAGAAAGAGACAGATCACCAGAGAGAGAAGGACGCAACCCGAGGACGCAGAGATAAGCCCCCAGGGAAAGCCCAAAGACAGACTCGACCATAATCGTAAACACCATCAGAGGCAAAGACACCCCAGGTAAATCAAAATCAGTACTCAAGAAGGATCTCAATGTCCTGGCAGTCAGAAACCAAACCTCGACCGCCACCACCGGTAAGGCGATAACATTCTCCCCCGAGGACTGCCAATATGGAACCTCGGCGGAAGACGCCCCCTTCGTCATCTCGGCAATGATCGAAACCGGGCTAGTCAGAAGAATACTGGTGGATACAGGAGCAAACTCTAACATCCATTTCAGAGGAGCCTTCGACAAGCTTGGCCTCCGCAATGACAATCTACAAACAGACCGCAACGAACTCACTGGACTCGGAGACAACTTCCTCAAACCAGACGGTTTCATCGTCCTTCCCCTCACCATAGGGACGGGAAACCAAAGGAAGACAATCCTATCCGAGTTCGTGGTCCTCAAAGACTCCACCGCCTACAACGTCATCCTCGAAAGAAAAACAATCAACGACCTCTCCGCCGTCATCTTCACTAAATACCTTCTCATGAAGTTCACAGCAGAAGATGGCTCCATCGAAACCATCCACGGAGATCGGGAAATCGCAGTAGAATGCGACAACGCCAGCCTAGCCTTGCGAAAAAGATCCCGCGATGTGGCTGGCATATTCTTAGCCGACCTGGATGCCCGATAAGATGGATAACCCAGGCCGAAACCAGAAGGAGACATGGAAAAACTACAAATAGGGCAAGCCAAAGAAGAGTACACTTTCATCAATAGGAACCTCCCGTACGATCTTAAAGAAGATCTCTCACGCCTCCTAAGGCATAGAGACTTGTTCGCATTCACACCCGCCGACATGCCAGGAATAGACCCCAACCTAATATCTCACCGACTAGCCGTAGATCCCAAGGCTAAACCTGTGGCACAGAGGAGACGGAAAATATCCCCCGACCGAGCAGCCGAGGTCAACAAACAGGTTAAAGCCCTCCTCAAAGCGAGCTTTATCAAGGAACTGCCTTATACGACCTGGCTGGCTAACGGCGTGCTAGTAAAAAAAGCAAATAGGAAATGGCCGATGTGCATCGACTACACGGACATAAATAAAGCCTATCCAAAAGACGCCTTCCCCCTACCAAATATTGACGGGCTGGTAGACGCCGCAACCGGCCACCAATATCTCAGCTTCATGGATGCGTATTCCGGGTACAATCAGATACCCATGCATCGACCTGACGAAGAGAAAACGGCCTTCATCACTCCCAACGGCACGTACTGCTACACAATCATGCCCTTTGGCCTTAAAAACACCGGAGCCACTTACCAAAGGCTCATCAACCAAATTTTCCAATGCCTATCCAAGAACAAGCTAGAAGTTTACATAAACAACATGCTCGTGAAGACCGAATCCGGCGAACAACTCATTAGCGACCTCAAGCTCGTAATGGATACTCTGAGGAGGCACCAAATGCGCCTCAACCCGACAAAATGTGCATTCGGGACGGAAGCAGAGAAATTCTTAAGGTTCATGATCACACAACACGGGGTAGAGGCAAACCCCGAAAACTGTAAAGCCATACTCGAAATGGCAAGTCCAAAAAACCTCAAAGACATCCAGAAACTGACTGGCCGGCTGACCACCCTATCTCGTTTTCTCGGCGCGTTGGCCCAGAAGGCGATCCCCTTCTTTAAACTTATGAAGAAAGGAACCCCCTTCAAATGGGATACAGAATGCGAAAAGGCATTCCAACACTTCAAAGCAGTACTAGCGGAACCCCCCGTTCTCGCCAAACCCCAAACAGGGGAGGTCCTCTATCTATACCTATCCATAATAGAAGGAGCACTAGCCGCGGCACTGGTCCGAGAAGGCGAAAACAAGGCCCAGTGACCTATCTACTTTGTAAGCAAAGTCTTCCAAGACACAGAATCACGCTACTCCCGCCTCGAGAAGCTCGCCTTCGCGCTCCTCACAGCTTCCCGACGCCTTCGCCAATACTTCCAGGCAAACCCCACTACAGTCTAAACCAACTAAGCGGTCAGATAAGTACTGCAGAAGCCCGACCTAGCGGGACGAATGCTAGCATGGTCCATCGAACTATCCCAATTCCAAATAATATTCGAACCCGGACCGGGATCAAAGCACAGGCCCTGGCAGATTTCATCGCCGAGATGACACCAGGAAATCCCACCACCAAAACCTGGAAGCTACACGTAGATGACTCATCCAACATTACCTCTGGCAGAGCCAAAGTGATACTCGAAAGCCAAAATAGGGTCGTAATCGAACAATCTGTTCGGTACGAGTTCCCTGTCTCCAAAAACCAAGCAGAATACGAGGCTCTCTTAGCCGGCTTAACTCTAGCCAAAGAGGTCGGGGCAAAAGTCTTAGAGATATGCAGCGAATCACAGGTAGTCAGCTCCCAAGTCAACGGAGACTACCAAACACGAGACCCCTTACTCCAACAATACCTCACCAAGGTAAATAAGCTAAAAGAAGAATTCGATCGAATAACCATACAGCACGTTCCCAGGGAATGAAATGCAAGAGCAGACTGATAAACCACTATTTTATGGTTTATCTTGTGCTCAATTGAGTGGATTTTATCAATCTTTCATACACTTATTCATATGATTTGTATGAGTTTACGTTTTCCTTCCTGATTTTGTGCTATGATTGAAAACATGCTTCTTTGGTCTTAATTTTGATATGTTTAATCTTCTCTTATTACCATTCGATGCCTTGATATGTGTGTTAAGTGATTTTAGAGATTACAGGGCAGGAATGGCTTAGAGGATGGAAAGGAAGCATGCAAAAGTGGAAGGAATACAAGAAGTTGAAGGAACTGCAAAGCTGTCAACCTGACCCTCTCGCACTAAAACGACCACAACTTAAGCTACATCTCACAAAATAAATCCTCGTTGCAAGTATAGCTTCTAAACCGGCAAGGAATCCCTTTCTTACAAACATTTTGGTTGTCACAAGTAACAAACTCCTAAATAAATTGATAACCGAAGTATTTAAACCTCGGGTCATCTTCTCAAGGAATTGCAGGGAGGTATGTTCTTATTATTGGTTATGAGTCTTGTAAATCGGGGGTTTTGAAAGTAAGGCACAGGTAATTTAAATGATAAGAAAAACAAATAAATGATTATAAAATAAACTCTTGGCAAGGTATGAAAATTCGGAAGTCCTATCCTAGTTATCCTTATCGGTGGTGATGAGAATTGAGTTTGATCCCACTTAGTTAATCTTTACTAAAGCAAAGGAAAGTCAAGTGGACTAATTAGTGTGATCCTCAAGTCCTAGTCAATCCCTAAGAAAGGACTAGATTTAGTAGAATTCAAGTCAATTAGCAAAGATAACAATTATCAATCACGATAAGTTTGATAACTCAAGAGTCTCCAGTTAATCAATTAAAGTCAAGAATATAAAAAGCTAAATAAAAAGTCATAAATCTGAAATACCTCAATTGCATTAATAGAAGAAAATCAATTTAAACATAAAGAGTTCAGAAGCCAAATTGGTAACATAAGTCAGATACGAATAAAAGCATTAGAATAAATAAATAAAAATATAAAAGGAATATTGAACCTGATAAAGGGTTGAAATCATAAATCCTTTAAGAGGAATCCTAATCCTAAATCCTAAGAGAGAGAGGAGAGAACCTCTCTCTCTGAAAACTACATCTAAATTATGAAAAAGTGAATAATAGAAGGCCTCCCCATGAATGGATGCATTCTCCCACTTTATAGCCTCTAATATGTGTTTTCTGAGCTGAAAACTGGGTCGAAAACAGCCCAGAAATCGCTGGAGAAGAAATCTGCCACGCTGATTTTCGTCACTGCGACGCGTCCGCGTGGAGCATGCGTTCGCATCACCTAGCGTTAGGGCAACTATGATATATTATATATCAAATCTAAGCCCCGGACTTTAGCTTTCCAACGCAACTGGAACCGCGTCGTTTGGACCTCTGTAGCTCAAGTTTTGACCGTTTTAGTGCGAGAGGGTCAGGCTGATAGCTTTGCAGTTCCTTCAACTTCTTGTATTCCTTCCACTTTTGCATGCTTCCTTTCCATCCTCCAAGCCATTCCTGCCCTATAATCTCTGAAAATACTTAACACACATATCAAGGCATCGAATGGTATAAAGGGAGAATTAATATTAATAAAATTAAGGTCAAAGAAGCATGTTTTCAATCATAGCACAAAATCAGGAAGGAAAATATAAAACATGCGAATTGTATGAATAAGTGAGTAAAGAGTTGATAAAAACCACTCAATTGAGTATAAGATAAACCATAAAATAGTGGTTTATCAACCTCCCCACACTTAAACATTAGCATGTCCTCATGCTATGCTCAAGAGAAGATATAAAGGAGTAGAGGAATGGTAAAATGTATGAAATGCAACCTATCTATATGAATGCAACTACATGCTAAGATGTTTCTACCTACTTGGTTAAAAGTAAATAAATCTTTCAAGACAAAAATAATTCAAATTCCACTAATTCAAATCATATAATAAAAGACAAGTAAACTTGTGAGAAGATAGCTCATAAAAGCAGGGAACATAGAATCAAGCACTAAACCCTCACTCGTAGTGTATATCACTCTAGTCTCTCAAGTGTATAGAGTAATTCACTCTACTCTTCTCTAATCATGCTTTCTAAACTTTGTTCTTCATCTAACCAATCAACAAATATTTAACGTACCAATGCAAACATCATGAGGTCTTTTTAGGGTTGTAATGGGGATGAGGTAAAGGTAAGGATATATATATATATATATATATATATATATATAAGGCTAAGTGAGCTAACAAAGTGAATCCTTGATTAGTCTAAGATCTCACCTAACATATACATACTTTATATAATTTAAAATGCTTTACCTAGCTACCCAAATTTTTCCACTTTTGTATTACATGCTCATGTACCAAATTTAATTTTTGAATTTTGTTCCATGTGCATTGATTCTTTTTATTTTGCATTGGGGAAATTTTTGTATCCCCTTATTTAATCACTTAAAATATTTTTTTTTCAATGCACTTGGTAATTTAATTATTTTGATTTCACATGAGCATGCTTCCCAAATTTTCAAATAACTTATTCAATTTAATTTTTCTTTTTTTTCTCTATCATCCCTATGTTCCCATAAAATTCCTCATACTTAAATTATACACAATATCTATCTTAAGCTAACCAATGATTCAACTTGAGATTTTTAATTTATTTTTCTGCTTAAGGCTAGTAATGTGGTTATAAAACAGAAGGGGTTAAAAAGTTCAAAGTGGCTAATAAGGATGACATAAAAGGGTAGGCTTATTTGGGAGAAGTGAGCTAAAACAAGTAATGGCCTCAATCATATGCAAGCATGTAAATACACTAAATAATGGATATATAGAATGGAACAAAGCAAAGATTGCAATTACAAGGGAGAAAACACACAAGAATAAAAATTTATGGTTAAATAATGTAACTATGTAAATAAGCTCAAAATCTCACAGGTTGTGTGTTCTTTGGCTCAAAAACCATGTTCCAAATACAACTTCAAACAAATTTTAACATAAAAATTTTTCAATTTAAATTAGTGAAAATTTTCAAAAATAGAGTCCTAAAAAGAAATTTATTACTTTAACCAAGTAGTAACTAAATGCATAAAATCAAACAAACATGCAATTAAACATGCAAATGCAACAACTAATTTAACAAAGAAAAATTAAACATTGGTGTTGAGACAGGAAGGTACTAACCCACGGAGATCGGTATCGACCTCCCCACACTTAAAGATTGCACCGTCCTCGGTGCATGCTAAGATGTGCAAGTGGATGGGGGATGTGGTTCCTCAGCTGGGGCTCTTTTTGTTCCTTTCCTTACCAGTGATTTGGGAGTAGCTTTCTCTTTACCCTTCTTGGTGGCCATCCTGAAAAGGAAAAAAGAAAGTAACTTTTAAAGCTAAGGGTTAGAGCAAGGAAGAGAGCGGAAAAACTGGTAATCAATGCACAATAAAGAAGAATGACGTTAACACATGGTCATGACTACATGTGAAAAGTTCATCAATGGAAATATAGCAAGTGCATGTAATGACAATTAAATGCAAGATGTATATTGGCATGCTGGTCAAAGGCATGAGTAGCATAGATCAAGCATTCGATGTCCAAGTTAGATTACCAAGTCTTTTAAACTAACAACATGTTTGTAATAACAATTATATTTAATTAATAAAATATAAAAAGGGGTTTTGTGAAAAGCAAGCATTTGGAGTAGTAGAATAAAAGAAATTTAAAAATAGTGCACAATGCCATACGGGCATTTTCACAAACACATAGCATGCATGGTAAATAAGCTATTGAAAGTATTAAATTGAACATGCAAGCAACCCTATAAAATGAATATATATAATTGTCAAACAATTCCTTAACAATCCACAAGTAAAATATAAGAAATAATGACCCAAATAAATTTCCAACACCAATGAAAATAATGCAATGAATGAAAGTATGCAAATAAATTAATAGAATGGAAGTGAAGAGGGATGAGAAGTTAAAGAGATGAAGAAGAAGAAAGTAAGAAAAGGAAGAAGAAAGAAGAAAAGATAGAAGAAATTAGGATTAGAAAAGAAAAGATAAGATAATTGGCGCTGATCTGGATAAGTTGTGTGGCGCAGGCGACGCAAGCGCGTGGGTCACGCGTTCGCGCGAATAGCGCTTCTATGAAGTGACGCGGACACGTGGGTGACGCGTTCGCGTGGAGTGATTTGTGCCATTAGCGCGAGGGCAGCCTCGCGGTCGCGCAACTCTCTGTTTTAAATGCATTTTGCCAAAAATCTGGGTGACGCGGTAGCGTGGTTGACGCGATCGTGTGAATGGCCATATTTTGAAAACAACGCGGACGCGTGGGGCACGCGTTCACGTGGTAGGGCTTGTGCTTCCAGCATCATTCCAGCCCCACTCCATCATAAGTTAATGCCATACACCCATTTACGTCAATTTTACAGAGCCACGCGTTCGCGTGGGTGACGCGGACGCGTGCGAAGGCTATTTCGCAAACGACGCGAACGCGTCAGCGACGCGATCGCGTGGGTAAATTTGTGCCTAAGGCACGCCTCTAGCCACGCTTTCGCGTGACTCTCTGTTCACTTTTCTTTTCTTCCTAATGCACTTGTGACGCGGACGCGTCGCGTGCATTTATTTATTTATTTATTTTTATACAAAATGCTGAATGCAGTATACAGATGCTAATGTAGATGTTATGAATAATTCCAGGTTCAATGAAATAAAATAAAAGTCAAAAACAAACAAAACTAAATAAAAGGAATGATCATACCATGGCGAGTCGTCTCCCACCTAGCACTTTTAGTTAAAGTCCTTAAGTTGGATATTTGGTGAGCTCCCTGTTATGGTGGCTTGTGCTTGAATTCATCCAAAAATCTCCACCAATGTTTGGAATTCCAGTAGCCTCCGAGATCCCAAACTAGGCGCAGAAAGCCTTCAAGTAAGTTAAAGCAAGTGACAAGGCCCCATGAATGTTGATTGCTGGAATGAATTCTGGGGTCCCAAACTTTGCTTTTGCACCCGTCTTCTTGTTGATCATTAGTGTTCCAACCGGGTGACAAGCAAACCGAATTCTCACTGAGGCATCCAAACAGCGTCCTAGACCCATTCTTTTGAGCTCTACACCAACTCTTGCATTTAGATTTCGAGCTTCCAACCACAAGGAACCTAGGATTGTGTTGCCAACAACTAACCATCTCCCTCTTGCTCTTAAAGCCACAAAGAGCTCTAAGCTGACCATCTGTCTCAAGTAAACCATATTCAAGTGGAATGAGAAAGCTAAGGGATATGAATTTTACCCTCTTGAATGTTGTGAAGGATGATGGTGACTTAGGTGGAGAGGTCTCCAGCAACCTTGGCAAAGTGATATCAAGCTCCACTCCCCTGTGTCCTTTCTTGACAACTTCCACCTCTTTGCAAGCTTCTTCAGTTTTAACCTCGTCCTCTTGGTAGCTTTCCTCCAATTCAATCTCCTCTTTATTGCTCACCAAGGGCATGGGAGGTTGTACTTCTTCTTCTCTAATCTCCATCTCTTGATCAACCTCTTTAAAGTCTTTAGCCATGATATGCCTTGGAGGTTGTACACCCTCCTCAACATTAATTTCAAGCTTCTTGGAAGGGGGCTCTATGACTTGAGGTTCCCATGGACGTTTTGCATCTCCTAAGTCTTCAACCACTTCTTCCTCTGCAACTATTATGGCTTCCTCCACGTGTTCCAATACAAAGCCATGTTCCTCATTGTCCACCGAAGTTTCTAGTGTCTCCTTCATGCTACGCTCTTCTTTTGATTCTTCACATGTATCCATGGGAGTACTTTGAATGCTCAGATGTTGGGAAGCTAATTTATTTACTACCTCGGTTAAGGCAGTCGTGAGTTCCAGTACACCCCTTTGCATCTTCGCTTGCCCTTGAAGAAGAACGCGAAGGATGTCATCCATTGGAGATTGGGATGGATATGAGGGTTCATTGGTTGGGAGAGAGGGCTCATAATACGGAGGTGGTTCTTATTGATAAGGATATGGAGATGGTGAATATTGAGGTGGTGGTTCTGGGTGTGGTTGGTGCGGTGGGTAAGGGTTATGGTCATATGGAGGTGAATGGTGGAAAGGGACTTGTGAGTATGGTAGTCCAAAGTTATGTTGAGGAAAGGGTTTATAGGCATATGGTGGTGGTTGTTGATAATCAAAGGAGCGCTCACCATAGCCATTGCCTTGATATGCATCACAGAACGGTTGTTGATAGTCCATTAGAGGTGGTTGTTGCCATGAGGGTTGATCAAATCCTTGTGGCTCCTCCTATCTTTGATTGTTCCAACCTTGATGCCTGTTTTCATTGTAATTTCCTCTTCCTGCAATATAATTGTAACCAGACTCATAGCCAAAGGGGTGAGAGTTCATAGTAACAAATAAAAATTAAAAACAAAAAAAATATTTTTAAATTAAAAGGTTATTGAAATTTAAATTGAGTTTGAAAATTATCTTTTAAATTTTAAATTTTGAAATTTGAAATTTTGAAATTTGAAATTTGAATTTTCAATTTTGAATTTTGATTTTTGAAAAAGTCAACAATATAAGATAAAGATTTGAAAAAGATTTAAATTTTGAAAAGATTTGATTTTTAAAATTTTTAAATTTAAATTTTGACATTTGAATTTTGAATTTTGGAATTTAAATATTGAAAATTGAAATTTGATTTTTGAAATAAGATAAGATAAGATTTTGAAAAAGATATATTTTTTAAAAAGATTTGAATTTTGAAATTTAAAACTAAGATAAGATAAGATAAAAATTTTAAAATAAAAATCTGAATTTTTTAAAAGGAAAATTCGAAAATCCAATTAAAATAAAGAGAAAAGATATTTTTGAATTTAATGAGGAAAGAGAAAAACAATAAAATGACACCAAACTTAAATTTTTTAGATCAAAACGAAGAAAACAACCAAGAACAACTTGAAGGTCAAGATGAACACGAAGAACAACTTGAAGATCAAGATGAACACCAAAAACAAATTTTTGAAAAAATTAATTTTAATAACTAAATAAAAACCAATAACCTCTTAATTTACGAAAAAGCAAAAATAAAAACAAAAATAAAAACAAATAAACAAGCAAAAGAAAATATTTACATTAACCAATAATAAGGCACACGTTTGCAATTCCCCGGCAATGGCGCCATTTTGACGAATGGAATTTTCTATCGGTGAAAAAATTCACAAATATATAATCGCGTTGTAAGTATAGCTTCTAAACCAACAGAAAATCCCTTCGTACAAACGTTTTGGTTGTCACAAGTAACAAACCTCTAAATAAATTGATAACCGAAGTATTCAAACCTCGGGTCGTCTTCTCAAGAAATTGCAAGGAGGTGTTCTTATTATTGGTTATGAGTCTTGTAAATTGGGGGTTTTGAAAGTAAGGAACAGGTAATTTAATTGGCAAGAAAAATAAAATAATAATAATAAAATAAACTCTTGGCAAGGTATGAAAATTCAGAAGTTCTATCATAGTTATCCTTATCGGTGGTGATGAGAATTGAGTTTGATCCCACTTAGTTAACCTTTACTAAAACAAAGGAAAGTCAAGTGGACTAATTAGTGTGATCCTCAAGTCCTAGTCAATCCCTAAGAAAGGACTAGAGTTAGTAGAATTCAAGTCAATTAGCAAAGATAACAATTATCAACCACGAAAAGTTTGATAACTCAAGAGTCTCCAGTTAATCAATTAAAGCCAAGAGGAAAAAAATATCTAAATTAAATTAAAAGCATTCATAAATAGAATAAAGCAATCATAAATCTAAAATACCCCAAACTACGTTTAAACATAAATTCAAATCTAACATGGAAAGGTTTATAAGCTAAATTGAAAAGATAAATATCAATTAAAGTAATAAAATAAAAGTAGAAAATAAATTAAAGGAACATTGAACCTGTGATGAAGAAGAAATAATCCTAAATCCTTTAAGAGTAATCCTAATCCTAAATCCTAAGAGAGAGGAGAGAACCTCTCTCTCTCTAAAAACTACATCTAAATCATGAAAAGTGAATAATAGAAGACATGTTTTTGAATGAATGGATTTCCCCACTTTATAGCCTCTAATATGTGTTTTCTGGGCCGAAAACTGGGTCGAAAACAGCCCAGAAATCGCTGGAGAAGAAATCTGCCACGCTGATTTTCGTCACTGCGACGCGTCCGCGTGGAGCACGCATTCGCATTGCCTAGCGTCAGGAAAACTATGGCATACTATATATCAAATCGAAGCCCCGGACGTTAGCTTTCCAACGCAACTGAAATCGCATCATTTGGACCTCTATAGCTTAAGTTGTGGTCGTTTTAGTGCGAGAGGGTCAGGCTGACAGCTTTGCAGTTCCTTCAACTTCTTGTATTCCTTCCACTTTTGCATGCTTCCTTTCCATCCTCTAAGCCATTCCTACTCTGTAATCTCTGAAATCACCTAACACACATATCAAGGTATCGAATGGTAATAAGAGAAGATTAAACATATCAAAATTAAGACCAAAGAAGTATGTTTTCAATCATAGCACAAAATCAGGAAGGAAAACGTAAACTCATGCAAATCATATGAATAAGTGTATGAAAGATTGATAAAATCCACTCAATTGAGCACAAGATAAACCATAAAATAGTGGTTTATCACAGAACTACTCTCAAAATTGGCCAACACCAAGCCAAGACAAGGTAACCGGTCGTTAATTCAGGAAGTCGTCCGAACGCCGTCCGTAGCAACCACGATCGACACTGTTCTACCGATCTACGACCTGGAATCGTGGACCTCCCCTATCCTACAATACCCCCTTGACGGGGTACTACCCGACGACCCCAAAGAAGAAAATCGGGTAAAACGGGAAGCCGCTAACTACACCGTCGTTTTAGGACAACTGTATAAACAAGGATTCTCGCATCCCCTACTCAAGTGCGTTGAGCCCGGGGACACGAAGTACATACTCTGAGAAATCCACAAGGCTGCTGCAGCCATCACATCGAGGGCAAAACCCTAGCCCAGAAGGTCGTTCGGGCTGGATACTTCTGGCCCTCAGTTATCAAGGACTCCATGCAGCTGGTAAAAAACTGCAGTAAATGAGACACGCGCCGACTTCCACCAAGCCGCTCCATACCATCTCAACGTCATAATGGCAGAACGGCCATTTGGAACATGGGGCGTCGACCTTGTCGGCCCCTTTCCCACGGCACCCGGACAACTCTGGTATCTCATCGTCACCATAGACTACTACACCAAATGGATCGAGGCCGAGCCCTTGGCCTCCATCACGGCAATCCAATGCCGAAAGTTTTTTGGAGACACATAATTACCCGGTTTGGGATCCCCGAGATCATAATCTCGGACAACAGAACCCAATTCACCGACAAAAAATTTCGAGAATTCTTGGAAGGGCTTGGCATATCCCATCGTTTCAGCTCAGTAGAACACCCCCAGATAAATGGACAGGTGGAGTCCGCAAACAAGATAATGGTTAAGGGACACAAGAAATGACTCGACGGGGCCAAAGGACTATGGGCCGACGAACTCAGATCACTCCTCTGGTCATACCGAACCACACCCCAAACCTCCACAAGGGAAATCCCGTTCCGCCTGACATACGGCATAGAAGCCATTGTCCAAGTAGAGATTAGAAACCCAAGCCCCCGGAGAACAATTGGAAGTAACGACGAAGAGGCAGAACGGGACCTCACAGAGGAAGTGCAAAACATAGCCCACATGCCAGAGTTAGCCTTAAAGCAAAGAACCGGCTTAAGGTATAACCGCAGTGTAATCCGACGGGAGTTCGCACCCGATGACCTCGTCCTACGACGAAACAATATCGGTGCCCCCACCCCCAGAGAAGGGAAGCTCACCCCTAACTGGGAAGGCCCATACAGAATCAAGGCAATAGTAGGAAAGGGAGCATACAAGCTCGAAAGACTCAACAGCACCGAGATCCCGAGGACCTGGAACGCCGCCAATTTACAATGATATTACGCGTAGGCTCATCCCCTACCTTCAAGTTCCTCTTTTACTTATTCTTCTACTTATTCTTTTGTTTTTTTCTCTTTTACTCGTTATTTTTCACAAGTGTTATTTTTGGGTACTCTTTCCTCCCACGTCGGAGGGTTTTAACGAGGCCCAACTTAATAAAATTTCCATAATACACCTGCCCCGCTTCTCCCTATGCTTTCGTAACAGCAAAAGAACGCACGGCCAACATCAATAATCGATCACCCTCGAGGCCTAAAAACGGATATCCACACACTACTAAACAGCCTACCGACATCGAACGGCTAGCGAAAAGCCAATACAAACGGCTAACGAACTCGAACGGCTACCGAAAGCCAATACAAACGGCTTGCAAAATAAAAGGCCTGACCGACCCAAAAAGCAACTATCCACAAATATCTAAGAGCCAACAAACACGGCTCAATAAAAATAAAATGGCCCGATCGGCCTAGTCATTCAACAAAGTCAACAATCCAGCGACACAACATGGCCACACAGCCAGTCAAATCTCAAAAAATTTACAAGTCATAAAATCAGCAGAACAAAAAAAAATCTACTCAAAGATCCACAATACAACCATCCTGAACAACCCTGAACTCCCCCATGACGGACACGTCGGCACCTAGAGCGAGCACTTGAGCCTCAGCCCTCATCGTCTCCTCGGCCGCCATCACCGCCTCCTTCACATCGGCAAGAAGCTCTGTCTTCTCCTTCTTAAGTGCCTCCACCTCAGCCTTTGATCCCGCAACCTCAACTTTCAGGGAGTTTGCTTCAGCAAGGAGCACAGCAGCCTGGGATTCAGCGTCGGAAGCCCTCTTCTGCTCCTCGCCCAGCTGAGACAAAAGCGAAGCCTCGACCTCGGAAAGACAGAGGATCTCAGCCCCGGCCTCCTCGGATGACTTCACAGCCTTCTCCTTAGCCACCTCCGCAACCTCAAGCTGCTCCTTCAGCTTGGCCACCTCGGCCTGGAAATGGCGCAACTTCTTCTCCAAAAGGCCAACTTGGGCCATCACGGGTTCAGCCTTCCGAACAATAACTGCGGATCGGAAAAGGGAGCAATAAATAGACTTGGCCTGGAAGGCCACGTCACAGTCATAAAAAACCCCTCAGTACCGGGCATCAAATGTTGGTCAATGAAAGCCGAAGCATCGAAGCGTTGATCCATCACGGAAGGCACAACACCCTCCTCCTCCAGGTTCTCACTACTAATCTCCTCGGGCCTCTTCTGCTTTCGAGAAGCCTCGGCTGCTGAGACTACAATTACCTCCTCCTCGGGCAAATTCACAGGACCCGGGGAAACCCGAGCTTCAACCCTCGCCCCAGCCGAGATCACTTCTTGCGAAATAACCCGGGAGTCTGCGGCTGGATGGGACAACGGGGTAGACAGAGAAGCCGACGACGCCTCCTCCCGATCCATAGCAGCCTTGAGCCTCGCCAGCGAGGTCAAACCACCAGCAATCTCAACTGAAAAGGGAAAGGGAAAATATAAGTCCCAAACTCGGCAACACGCCAAAAAAAACACACCAATATACGACCGGCAGGCCACAGGGTCCCCCAAAACGTCTCGGGGATTCAATGGTCGTTCCCCAAACAAATGCCAAAGGACGCTGGCAATATCTTTATCCTCCGGAGTCAAGCCATCATAGGTAACTCTCGTCAACACCGACGGCCCGGCACCAAAGTTCCAATAAGTCGGAAACCGACGTTCACCTTCCATCGTCAACCAGAAAGGATGATGCCCTTGAACAGGGCGCACCTTAAAATACTCCCTTTTAAATCCGTGAAAGGAGTCCTCAAATAACCTGAATATACGTTGATGAGGCTGAGCCCTAAACAACATATATCCTTTTTTATGCTTTCCCTCCTTGGTCGGAAGAGTGCATAAGAAAAGAAAAAGAAAAACAGGAACGGAGACCGGAAGCTCGATGTATTCACACATGAGCTCAAAAGTACGAACAGCCGCCCAACTATTTGGATGAAGCTGAGACGGCGCCATGGAACACCGACTCAGCAATGCCTGAATGAAGGGCGAAAAGGGGAGCCGCACGCCAAGCCGAGTGAACATCGATTCATAGACCCACATCCAATCCGGAAGGGTCGGTGAATCGAGGTTCAGGTAGCAAACCCTCTCATCAGCATCGGGGAGGGCGAGCTCGTATTGCCGCTCCGCATCGTCGCCCCCACAAACCGCCCCCTGATCACGGAGCCTTTGGAGATCCGCCTCCGTCATCCGCAACGGGACCCCCCAAACATCACTGGTCACCCATGCATAGAGAGAGGGAACGCCCCTGGACGGAGCTATCGGAGCACCCACACCCTCATCCCTCCACCGATGCATACCTAAGATAGGGAGGAGCACCACCGTCAGCCTACCAAAACTACGCAGAAATAGAAAGGACGGCCAAAAACTATTACCCACTACTAATCCACGCAGTGGTGCTTAGTCCCTCCAAAAAAATAAAACAACTACCCCTACCCAGAACACAGCACCAGAAAGCAGCAGGCAATAGTAGGGGTGTTCGCGGTGCGGTTTGGTTCGGTTTTTGAAGGAAAAGCCATCCGATCCGATCGTTTAATTAAGCTGCGGTTCGGTTTGGTTCGGTTTTTTTTTCAAGGTCATCCGAACCAAACCAAACCAATTAAAATCGGTTTGGTTTGGTTCGGTTTGTTCGGTTTTTTCATTCAAAAAAAATTCTACCATACTATTATGCAAAGTCATACAAAATAGCTAACAAAGTCATAACATTGAAATCGACAAACCAAAATACACAATAGCCAACAAAGTCTTGATCTAAGGAAATATAACGACAACAGAATTCAAATACGACAATTAAAGAAGTTTAATAGTTCAACAGTAAACACAACTGAAAATAAAAATAAATTGTCATTAGCAAAGTTGTGGTGTCTTCTCCAACAAAATAGCTAAACTTCATAATGCAAACCAACCTGAAATAAAAAAAAATAGTTACATAATAAGAACAAGAGTTACAATAATAATTATAATAATAATAATAATAATAATATAAGGAAAAAATTCCTACCATAACAACTTAACAAGATGTACTTTAATCAGACTCAACACCAGAATCTTCTTCATTAGGATCACGAGTGGGTGCAAGTTCTACAAAATATATAAAACAAGAAACAATGATAACAATTAATATATATTAATAAAAACTAGATTAAAATAAAGAAAATTATAAGTAGAAACTTAACCATACCTAATTCCAACTTCTCCAATTCCTCGATGAGTTCCTCGAGGACAAGTTTTGGAGAGTTTCGGAGCCAATTTTGGGTACAAATTAACGCTTCAACTATCATCGGTGTTAGAGAACTCCTATAATTATTCAACACCCTTCCTCCAGTACTAAATGCCGATTCTGAAGCAACTGTGGAAACTGGCATGGCTAAGACGTCTCTTGCAATCTGCCCAAGGATTGGAAATTTAGTGGAATTCACTTTCCACCAATTTAGAATGTCGAATTGCACGCCACTCTTCTCTAATGCCTCCATAAGATATAACTCCACCTCATTCTTGTTAGCACTCTCATTGAATTGCATTTCCTTCTCAAATTCCATAGCAAAAGAAGTTTCATGTGCCTCAAGCTCTTGTGTGCTATTTTCAGGAGGATCTTGTCGAGTAGACCTTTGATAGTTACCACCAAACAGCCTGTAGCTATCAAACACCCTAAAAAGCGTCTCCTTCACCTTTGAAGTTAAGAATTCAGCATCTTCTTTTTCATACAACTTTTCAAAACTCCACTTAATCAATTGAAGCTTATACCTAGGATCAAGAACAACTGCAATGAAAATCATCATGTTTGTGTTCTTTATATTTCCCCAATACTTATCATACTTGGACTTCATTTTCTCAGCCATGCTTGAAAGTACCGTATCCAAGCTTCCCATCCAATGCTTAAGTGTAGACAATATTTTACAAAAGTCATTAAAGTGTTGAGAAGATGTCACAAACGTTGAACCAGAAACTTGGTTAGTAACATCGTAAAATATTTTTAAAAACTTCACAAAATGCCTTGCATTCTCCCAATCCTCAGACCTAGGAATCCCACCAGCCATCATAGCATACTCAGAATCTCTCTCCCCCAAACGTTTAAATGCCTTTTGAAACTTCAAAGCACTTTCAAGCATTAAAAAGGTAGAGTTCCACCTAGTAGGAACATCTAAATGGACAGTGCCTTTTTCCAGAATTCTAGCTTCCTTAATCATACTTTTAAACCTCTCAGTACGACCAGGTGATGCACGCACATGCCGAACTGCATTTCTAATCTTTAAAATTGACTCATGCATTTCTCTCAACCCATCATTCACAACAAGATTTAAAATATGAGCACAACATCTAACATGTAAAAACTCTCCCCTTAATGGATGTGAGTTCCAATCCTCCATTCTATTTTTCAAGTAAGAAAGTGCAACATCATTTGAACTAGCATTATCAACAGTGATAGAAAAAACCCGGGATATCCCCCAGCTCAACAAACATCTCTCAATCTTCCTACCAATTGTTTCCCCCTTGTGATTCTTGATAGCACAAAAATTCAAGATTCTTTTTTGCAATTTCCAATTAGCATCAATGTAATGAGCAGTAAGGCAAAGATAGTTCAAGTTTTGCACAGATGACCAACAATCAGTTGTCAAACAAACATTTTGATTTGGTTGAGAGAAAACAGACTTCAACTTAACTTTTTCATTCAAATAAAGCTTCCAACAATCCCTAGCAACTGTGAGCCTTCCAGGAATTGGAAACTTGGGTTGCAAACAACTCGTATAATAACGAAAACCCTCCCCCTCAACATGCGAAAAAGGAAATTCATCCACAATAATCATTCTAGCAAGCGCTTGTCTACAACGATCAACATCAAATGACACGGCAGAAAGTGAACTACCTATCCCTTTCCTATCATCTTTTACCACATCTTGAAAACAAAGAATCTTTTGGGTAGGATCTAATGCCTCCTTCGGAAATTTTTTGCATTGCGACAACAACTGATTTTTCATGTTACTAGTGCCATTTTTATGTGTATCACATGCATAACTAGCCCCACACCAATTACATTTAGCTCTAGGATACTGTGGATTACTAGTTTCATCTTTAGTAAAGTGATCCCATGTCCAAGACCTAGGTCTACAAGGTTTTCTCTTACCTTCATCGGTCTCAGTTTCAGCAGAGTCATCAACGGGAGCTTCTTCAACAGCCCGCCTTTTCCCTCGGCCTCTACTAGCAAGCTTCCTTGTGTTTCGATGAGGAGCTGGCACAGGAGGCAATGCAGTCGGAGATCTGATGCTTGTTGATTCATTCGGAATAGGAACGGGAGGCAATCCAGTGTCGCCCATATTCTCACTTGAACTGACGTCAAACTACATAAACAAATACAATAAATCAATGACAGAAACCAGCAATAAACAAAACAATAAACAAAACCAGCAGTAAAAAACCAATAAACAAGCAATAAGCTATCAATAAACCAGCAATAAACAAAACAATAAATCAAGTACATAAACCAGCAATAAACAAAACAATAAACAAAACCAGCAGTAAAAAACCAATAAACAAGCAATAAGCTATCAATAAACCTGCAATAAACAAAACAATAAATCAAGTACATAAACCAGCAATAAACAAAACAATAATCAAAACCAGCAGTAAAAAACCAATAAACAAGCAATAAGCTAT
The DNA here is from genome assembly GCF_059453495.1 of Arachis ipaensis. Taxonomy (NCBI): domain Eukaryota; kingdom Viridiplantae; phylum Streptophyta; class Magnoliopsida; order Fabales; family Fabaceae; genus Arachis; species Arachis ipaensis. The sequence goes on from NC_142435.1 coordinate 25,587,747, forward strand.
CAATAAACCAGCAATAAACAAAACAATAAATCAGCAAGCAATAAACCAGCAATAAACAAAACAATAATCAAAACCAGCAGTAAAAAACCAATAAACAAGCAATAAGCTATCAATAAACCTGCAATAAACAAGCCAATAAATCAAGTACATAAACCAGCAATAAACAAAACAATAATCAAAACCAGCAGTAAAAAACCAATAAACAAGCAATAAGCTATCAATAAACCTGCAATAAATAAAACTGAACAAATCCTTATAATCTAAACAAGCAATAAACAAAACCAGCAATAAAAAACCAATAAACAAGCAATAAGCTATCAATAAACAAGCAATAAACAAAACAAGACTAAACAAGCAATAAACAAAACAAGACTAAACAAGCATAATAAATTTGGATCATAATAAACTAAACCAGCATAATAACTTAGTGATGCATAATAAATTCCCAAAATAAACACCAAAACCAATACTGAGGAAAGTTTGGATCTTACAACATAGAAAAAAGAAATGCTAATTAAAAAAAAATCTTTGACCTCCTATCATATCATAAAATTCACATATGCAGGTAACACCTTGGAACCATAAAAACACTAGATGAAATTTTCAGTGCTCGTGAAACACTAAGCTATGTTGGCAAATGGCAATGTAACTTTCATTAGTTGCAGTGAAGGAGCAATGCAACTGCATAAGCATGGAGCATTGGAGATTGAGACTAACTCTCAAGACTTTTCAATGGCATTGTGTTGAACTCAATTAGAGAGAAAGGAAACACGAAACGTAGTGTTTGTTATCAAATTCTGCTTGAAACAGCAATAGCAATTAGCAATGGTGGTGGGAACTGTTTTTTTGTTTTTTTTTTTCGGTAGGAATTTTCCGATGAGATCCCGGTGAGAAGTTTAAATCAATAAACTGAACAAAACCTACTGAAGTTTAAATCAATAAACAAGCAATAAACTGAACAAAACCCTAAACCAGTAAATCAGCAAGCAAAACATTTGGGGGACAGAAACCAGCAAGCAGGCAGCAGCAACTGAAGTTCAAATCAATAACCAACAAAACATCAGTAAAGTTTACCTGAATAGATGGCTCGGGCTCCATATGCACTTGATCGGAGGTGGCGACTGGCGAGGTCGGAGGTGGCGACTGGCGAGGTCAGAGGTGGCGAGATCGGTGCTGTCTTGATCGTGGGTGACCCTACAGAACCCAGAAACCCTGCTAGGTGGAGGCGGCGAGGTCGGAGGTGGCGACTGGCGAGGTCGGAGGTGGCGAGATCGATGCTGTCTGCTAGGGGTCCCCTGTGGCTTTTGGTTCAGTGGGTGACTGGGTGGCTGGCTCCGTGGCTGGGTCTGGGTGAGTGGGTGGTTCAGACGGCGAGATGTGGTGGGCTGGTGGCTCCGGCGGCTGTCTCCGATCTGGGATTTGGGGGTTAGGGATTTGGGGATTTTGGGGAGGGACTGCGCAGTAGGGTAACGCACTAACGCGTTTGGGCCTTTGGGGGGGGAGGTGGGGGTCTGGGGGGTGGGCTAGCCGGCTAGGTAGTTTTTATTTTTTTGGGTTTTGGAAAGAACCGGTTCGGTTCGGTTCGGTTAGGGTTTTAGTGTCAAGAACCGAAAACCGAACCGAACCGCAAAAAAACAGCAAAACATTGTTTTTTTCGGTTTGTTCGGTTTTCGGTTAATTCGGTTTTCGGTTTTTTCGGTTCGGTTCTGCGGTTTAGTTCGGTCCGGATCGGTTTTGAACACCCCTATACCTATGTATTCCCTTCGGTGCACTTTGTGTTTCTATGTATTCTTCATGTATAATTATTCGTGATTGAAACTGTTTTCATTCTTGTAATTTTTTTTTGGCAACTCGTAAATCGTACGGATCACTCAATGCTTACCGTCCGTAATTGCATGCAGATTTTTATTGAGATGGAGAGGATTTTATAGTTGACAAAAATGTCAACGGTTAGCGGGAAGCTAGAAGTGGAAGCTGACATAAAGAAGAGAAGAAACACAATAGGAAATCAATGGTGTGATCTGCCTGACCACTTGCTGTCATGCATCTATCGCGCAACGGGTAGGACTGGTTGTGAGTGGTTTGTAAGGATTGAAATTATGCAATAATTGACTTTACCTTTATCGACGGGTCTGTTTCAACTAACGATTTAAGAGCATTTGCAATTGTGTCTAAGTATAATTTAACATAATTTTGTGAAATCGTGTCTATGGTGCATGTGTATTTGTCATTGTATTTTTTGATCTCCCAACAAGTTTTTTCTCGAATCAAACTAGTTCGAATAAGCCAATCGCATCATGTACCATAGCCCTTGTATTTTGCATAGAATATCTGTGGCCCAGACTTATACACAGTGTAATCAACTCCTCCAAAAATAGTATGTAGTTTTTGATTATAAATATCACCGACTCTCTAGAACCAAATTCTATTTCGACGCTAAATTCACCATCTTCTGTCACAACGTTATCTTCGTCTACAATATACGAACCACCATCAGTCGTACAAGGCAAATAAAATAAATGGTAGTGGTAACTTTAATTAATGTGAACATCGAAGGGACTTAAGGTTCATACACCTATGAGGAAGAGAAGAGTAATGGAGTGGAAAGAGGATGATGATTTGAAAGGAAGTGACTTCGGTGGCGAGGATTGAAATTTGAGGATAGAGAAGTGAAATTGATGGAGTGAAAGAAAACAGGCGTGTGAAAGAAGAGAGAAAGGGTAACATAAACTTTTAAGAATGAAGTATGCATGTGTATTTTAGTTAGGAGTTGGCAAAAGCAAAAGTTCATCTTCGTTGGTAAAATAACAAGACCCATTTAGATTTTATTCATTTTAAAATCTTAAAAACAAAACACTCCAATCCAATATTGATTTTTGAACAGAAAAAGTTCTCAATATTTTCTAGAACAATAATGAGAAACCGCACTTGTTAACATGGTCTTTATCATGAAAACAAAAGATAACATAAAAATGTAAACATAATAATATAAAATAATTTTATATTTCAAATGAAATTAAGAGTAAGAGCTTACTGAATCAGCAATGCAGAAGGAGCTGACTAAGTGGCTATCATCTATGATCTATGTATGTATGACTTTAAAGTTTGAAAGAAAGAACTTTAAGCACAAAAATGATTGCTTAATCCAAAAAGAAAAAAAAACAAAGCCTTTGATTCTATTTCTTTTGTAAGTGATATGCCTTCAAAATGTTTTGGTGGATATCCTTAAAAGGTTGTAAAGCTTCCAACTTTAAGCTGTATTTGTAATCAAAACTTCATTTCTAAGACTTATACACAAAAATTACAAAAGTTAGAACAGAAAAAATGTCATAGTTACTATGTATCTATGCTTTCTAGCATAAGAGCAATACTGTAGTAACAAAGAAAGTAACACAGTTAGCTTTATATACTACACATTAGGCAAAGGTTATATACGGTTATACACCTAAACCACCTTACTTGTCTATTTTTTACACTGAAACTTAACTAACTAATCACATCAGCAATGACCAAAAAAATTCAAAAGAATGGAAAAACGTTGGAGTATACCAAGATATATTTTGTACAACTAATGTCAATGGTCAAATCTCTCCTCTTTTACTTTTCTTTCCTAAAGAATATCATCAGAAAAATTAGTTAAGTATATCATCATAGACATCAGCATATGTAGTGTTACCATAGTACAAAGAATTTTAGAAAAAAACGAAGAGTTATTTAAAAAAAATATTAATTTTATTATTCATATTTTTACTCTGTGATTACAAGGTTCTTACCAATATATAGACCAAGAGTATGCCCGTTATAGAATAATATCCTAATAAATTATATTGATTTTTTTTAACCCTCTTTGATATTTTTCTGATTTTGTTCCCTAATTATGATATTCTAATACTCCCCTCAAGGTGAGTAGTGGGATCACCAATACTCAGCTTGGTTAGAACTTTAGCAAGGGCTTGTCTTGAAACTGCTTTAGTAAGAATATCAGCCAGCTCATTTTCTGATCTCACAAATGGAAGCTCAATAATGTCATTCTCAATTTTTTCTTTGATAAAGTGTCGATCCACTTCAACATGTTTTGTTCTATCATGTTGCACGGGATTCTCTAAAATGCTGATTGCGGCTTTGTTGTCACATTTCAACAGGCTTGGCAATTGTGGTGGAAACCCAATCTCAGTCATCAATTTTCTTATCCACAATACTTCAGTTATGCCTTTAACGATCCCTCAAAATTCTGCCTCTGCGCTTGAAAAAACTATAATTTTTTGCTTCTTGCTTTTTCCAAGTTAGCAGGTTGCCTCCAACAAGTGTAAAGTAACTAGCTGTTGATCTTCTATCATTTGGGTTGCCCGTCCAATCTGCGTCAGTGTATGCCTCAACCTTCAAATGGCCATTCCTTTTGAAAATGATTCCACTTCCTGGAGCTCCCTTCAAATATCGAACTATCCTCATGGCAGCTTCCATATGATCTTCTTGTGGCTTAGCATAAACTGACTTACTTACTATTCTTACAGCATAAGACCGAGTATGTGATAAGTAAATTAGTTTTTCAACTAGTCGCTAGCACCTTCTACTATCTTCAACTTGTGATTAACTTGCATGGGCATATCTATTGGTTTACAATCCACCATTCATGTTTCTGCCAAAAGGTCCAAAATGTACTTTCTTTGGGAGATAAAGATTCCTTTGCTGGATCGTAGAACCTCTATTCCTAAGAAATATTTTAGTCTTCCCAAATCCTTCATTTCAAAGTCTGTAAATAGGTTTCTTCTCAATTTTTCAATTTCTTCAGCATCACTTCCCGTTATGATCATATCATCCACGTAGATTATTAGGCAAGTGATTAAATCTCCCCGTTTTTTCAAAAAAAAAAGGGTATAATTGATCAGAGTTACTTTGCTTGTACCCATACCTTTTCATGGCATATGTAAATCTTCCAAACCAGGCACGTGGAGATTATTTAAGCCCATAAAGAGCCTTCTTTAACCGGCAAACTTCATGTTTTCTAAATCCTGTTGAGAAATCTGGAGGAGCTTTCATGTACACTTCTTTTTTTAACTCTCCATGCAAGAAAGCATTCTTGACGTCAAATTGATGGAGTGGCCAATCTTCATTTACTGCTATTGAAAACAACACCCTGATAGTATTAATATTTGTAACCGGTGAAAAAGTTTCAGTGTAATCGATACCATAGGTCTGTGTATAACCTTTGGCCACCAACCTTGCCTTGTACCGTTCAATAGTGTCATCTGCCTTGTGTTTAATGGTGAAAACTCATTTGCACCTGACTGACTTTTTTCCTGTCGGTAGCATACACTTCTCCCAAGTTCTGTTCTTCTCTAGAGCTTCTATTTCTGTATTCATGGCTTTTCGCCATTCAGCTTTCTCATTGGCTTCTCGGACAGTTCTTGGAATGTCTTCTGTTAAGAGTCTGGTGGAAAAAGCCTTTGCAACATCTGCTATTCCTTCTCTAGCCACTCTTATCGGGTATCTTGAGTTACGGGGAACATGTTCTGGTGAGTACCGATCAGGAGGCATCGCTCTGTTTCTTCTTGGAGGAAGAATAAAGGTATTGGGCTCTGGTTCTTCATGTTCCAGTGCTATACTGTTATTGTTAGTGGTCTCATTAAAAACAGGGATTAAATTGTCAGATTGACAATTACTTACCTCTTGTCTGACATTTTCAAAAGGAATCTCACTGGTTGTATGTACCGAGTTGTTTTCTATGTTGAGTGAAGTATGCTCGATGGGTTCATCTACTTACTCTGTTTGAATAGTTTCTGGGCAACAAAGGTTATTTAGCCAACTTGGTGGTTCATTATTGTTCTCCCCCTTAATGCCATGTTGGCAGCTGAAGTAAAATTCGGATTCTAAAAAATCACAATCCATGCTCACATGAATACGACGAATGATTGAATTGTAGCACCTATACCCCTTTTGGTGTGTAGCATACCCAATGAAAACACATTTTTCTGCACAAGGATCAAGTTTGGTTCTATTGACTTTGGGAATATGGACAAAGACGGAACATCCAAATACTCGAGGTGGTAAGGTTAGAATAGGCGAGATTGCAGTATGAGTAGCCAACACTTGTAAGGGTGTTTTGTGGTGGAGAACTTGGGTAGGTAGGCGATTTAGTAAGTAGGCAGAGGTCGCTATAACTTCAGGCCAAAAAGTTTTTGGAACTTGTGCATCAAAAAGCATTGCTCGAGTCATCTCAAGTAACTTACGATTTCGCCGCTCAGCCACACCATTTTGTTGGGGTGTATTTGGGCAGGAAGTTTGATGGATAAGACTATTTTTCATAAAAAAAATCGCGCATTGATTGTTTTATAAATTTCCTACCATTATCTGAGTGAAGTACTTGGATTTTCTTGTTGAATTGAGTTTGAATCATTTGGTAGAAAGCAAAGAACTTATCAGGTACTTCAGATTTGTGTTTTAAAAAATATACCCAAGTCATGCGAGAGAAATCGTCCACAAATAACACAAAATATTAAAAATTATTATGGGAAATAGGGACTGGGCCCCACACATCAGAGTGTATTAGAGAAAAACTGGAATAGACTCTAGTGTTGGTTGGAGGAAAAGAAACTCTGTGATTTTTTGCACGAATACAAGTTTCACATTTAAGGGGTTCAATATAGGAAATAGAAAATTGAGGTACCCAAATGAAGAATGTCCGAGACGCCTGTGCCATAACCAAAGTTGCCTAGTAACCGTTCCGTGAGCAAGCATGGCATGACCCTGGTGTGCTACTTCATCAATGTAGTAAAGGCCTTCTCACTCAGTACCACGCCCAATGATCTCCTTCGTAAGAATGTCCCGTAAAAGACAAAACGTAGAGTACATGAGTACTACACAATTTAGTTCCTTTGTTACTTGACTAACAGACAATAATTTTGATGATAGCGCAGGGATATAGAGACAATTTTTTTATTTCAATTTTTTTGAAAAAGTAATGGAGTCTCCTTCTTTAACATCAATTAATTCTCCACTAGCTGTTTCAATATGGGCTTTTGATGGTATAGTCAAGCTGTTAAAATTATGGAGGTCATGAGTCATAGTATCGGTAGCCCCACAATCGAAAATTCATTCATTTATCTTTTTAATTGGATTCTGATTTTGGGTCTCTCCTTTATATTGAGTCGCCGTCTGGGCTGGACAACCAAGGAGTTCAGTAGTCCTTGCCCTTACCGCCGCTGCTGCCTTGCCATCGTGACTTGCTTCTCTCTTCTGGCCCCGCCACCGCTGTTGGCGACCTCTGTGATGCTCACAGCGGCGGCTCCCTTACTCTAATTTCTCGATGACTTGGAATTGTTTTTTCGGTAACACATAATCTTAGAGCAGTTTTTTTGGTGTGTTTCTTCTTTCTTCTTTCACCAATTTGCTTTTTTCATCAGAGTTGCCCATAGTGGATAATTATATCCGTTTAGTTTGAAACCAATTGACAAATTGTCAGAATTGGTTTGTGATGATCGCATGCCAAAACTATTGCGTAGCATATTTGCAATTTGTAATGTCAATTCGTCAGAATTTTGAGTCCCTAGAACCTAACTCTGCTCTGATACCATATTACCATGGTACAAAATTTTAGAAAAAAAACGAAGAATTATTTAGAAAAGTATTATTTTTATTATTCATGTTTTTTCCTCTGTGATTACAAGATTCTTACTAATATACAGACCAAGAATATACTAAGAGTACGCTCGTTATAGAATAATATCATAATAAATTATATTAATTTTTTTTAATCCTCTTTGATATTTTTCTGATTTTGCTCCCTAATTATGATATTCTAATATGTAGCATCAGGCATTCTCATTAGGTCACATCTTTTCAGCTCTTTATCCTTCGTATCATCATCAGTGACTTGTCCTACTAAAGTCTAGAGTTGAGACAGAACTGCTCAATTGTATCATTGTCTGCATTATTTCATGGTTTATACTCCTTTTTGTATTCAAAAAGTGCCCTCTTAATATGGTATTTGTTCTACATATCAACTTTTTATATAGAAGAGAAAAAATGACATCTGTCTTATTAGCATCTCTTATCCTTTTTATCATTTTCTGTAAATTTTTTCTACCAAAAATATCTTGGATTTGTTGATAACCATCTCTATTTTCAGGTGGAAAGTGAACCAACCAAACACAATTTTTAAAATATTTTTTCTTTTAGATAGAACAAACACGGCATCTTCTTCTTTAGCTCTTCATGCATCTTGAATAGAGAAAGAGAAAGACTCATTTTATTCCGTCTTTTATTTCATAGAAAATACAATTAAAGAAACTATATTTTTATAAAAGGAACCATCTGCCTGAAATCTTAAGTTTTTTTTTTTTTTTTCATTCTTAACATAGTTTACATAAAAGAAAGACTCCAATCATAATAAAACTATATTTTCAGGGTCAACGTGTCTTGAACAGAGGGAGAAAGACTAATAATGATCCTACATAGAAAATGCAAAGAAAGAAACTGTACTCTTTCAAAATGAGAATAAAAATAAAAGAAATTATTTGCCTAAAACGGTGAATCTTTTATTTTCATTCTTAACATAGTTATAAAAGAAATGCTCCAATTATAATGAAACTATATTTTCAGGGTCAATGTTATTAGAATATCATAATTAGAGAACAAAATTAGAAAAATGTCAAATAAGATTAGAAAAAAAATAAATGTAATTTATTAGGATATTATTTTATAATGAGCGTACTCTTAATGTACTCTTTGTTTATATATTGGTAAGAATCTTATACTTTTGATCTATATATTAGTAAGAACTTTATAATCACAGAAGAAAAAACATGAATAATAAAAATAATACTTTTTTAAATAATTCTTTTCTATCCTCTTTGATATTTTTTTGATTTTCTTCCCTAATTATGATATTCTAATAAATGTGTTTAGAGGCATAGGATTCGATGGTTCTAGAAATTTTGGACCGTTAAATGATCCAATAATAAAATATATTTTTTAAAATTTTTTAATAATTATTAAATAAATTTTATTTAATTTTAATTATTATTTAATTTTTATATATTATTTAATTATTAAATTTATTTTTTATTTTATAAGTTATTATTTTATTATTCATTTATTATATTTAGAGTAAACACCCAATCCGGTCCTTGTTCATTTTCACGAAAGACAAAGCGATCACTGTCTAAAAAAAAGGGACACTTTGATTCTCAACCTTTTTTATTTTGGGACAATACGATCCTTCTGTTAAAAAATTTATTAAATAATAATAAAAATAAGTTTTGTGGGGTTTTATTTGTATTTTGTGGGGAGTTTTAAACCTCCACAAACTATTAATAACTTTGTTTTTAAAAAATTTCTTCATCAATGGTGGTTAAGTGAAGAAAAACCATTGATAAAAGTGATGCCACATTAAAAAAGTAATTATAGTACAATACCTTTTAAAAGAAAAAAAATAACATCCAATAAGAAATGAAAAAAGAGAACTTTAATGTTGATAATATTAGTATTAGTGATGATGACGATAGAGGAGATAATGATGATGATAAAGTATGGTTACACAATAAAAATAATAGAGGTAGGAGTGATAATAATGAGGATGAAAAAGATAATGGTAGTAGTGATAATAATTAGTTATATTGTTGAAAAAATTTTTGTGGGGACTTAAAACCCCCCACAAAATACAAATAAAATCCCCACAAAACTAATTTTTATTATTATTTAATGAATTTTTTAACAGAGGGACCGTATTATCCCAAAATAAAAAGGTTAAAGGTCGAAGTGCTCTTTTTTTTTGGACAAAGATCGCTTTGTCCTTCATAAAAATGGACAAAGACTGGATTGGGTCTTTACTCTTATATTTATTAATCATTAGAAACAAAAACAACAACAAAATAGATTTTTCATTAATCGTGACCTTCATAAATATTTTAGTAATGTGAATTAAGGGTTTTTTTCTTGATCATTCCATCGATGACCTACAACACAATCGATTGAATTTCGCGCACGGCAATATGGGTTTTTTCACAATTCAATTAATTAAAATTGTTATACAATGAATTAAATTTCACAAAACAACAAGAGTATTTTTTTATTCAATCGATTGGTATGATAATACAATCGATTAAAATTTGTACGTGATTAAAGTTTTTTTATATATTCTTCTATTGGTATGATATTATTTATATTTATATATATATATATATATCTTAGTTTACAAAATTCATATTTTTACGATGAAATAATGTCATTTTTATTTATTATTTCAACAACTATATCATACAAATATTACATTCTGTCAATTATATTTTATTTTATATAATTAATTTGTTTATAAAAAAATATTTTTTTTCATTCTGTTTACATATTTGCATATATTAATATTATTTTCATTCTTTAGATGTTTGTGACATAAATTGATATTTTTTAATCCTGACATAGAATCTTTTTAATTTTCTACTATTTTTGAGAGTAATATATTTTGCATTGATTGGAAAATGACATAGAATCTTTTTAATTTTCTACTATTTTTTAGAGCAATGTATTTTGCATTAATTGAAAAAAACTTATGTTTTATAGTGCAATTCAATCGGTAACAATTTCAATAAATTGAATTTTGAAAAAATTTATATTGCTATACAAAATTCAATCAATTGTGTTATACCTCTAATCGATTAAATTTTGAAAAAAAATTTTCTTTAATTAATTATGTTGTACGTCAAAGCAATTAAATTACCAAAAATTACGATTTTCTTGGCATTTAGAAAGGTAACGGATCAAAAAAAATCTAAACTTAGTGTGAAGTGTGAACAGAGGTGGCGAACGGTGTCCTTCTTCAATGAGAAGTATTTAAAGATTTTTAAAGACCAAGATACGAAATAACGTGGACAGAGACTTTTCATCTTCAACGTCATTACTAAAGAGTTGGAGAAGATGCATAAACTTAATATATTTGTTTAAATATATGTATTACTTAAAATTATAAAAATTTATTCTATTTCAAGTTTTCAACTGATTAATGAGCATGCAAAAATAATATACTAAATTATTTTTTATAATTTTGCTACAAAAAAAATTAATACTTAATAAATAAATATTGAAATATTTTTTCATGACATTTTACTAAATAATTTAATTTCAAATAATATAAAAATACAAATTAACTTTTGGTTTTTTTTAAATTTCAGATATTACCTTTAAATAAGTAAATCAAACTTGTCACTATTTAAAACATAGTTTTAAATTTAGCTTTTAAATTTTTTTGTTTACTGGATATGATTGAAATTTTTTTTTTTACTTTTAGTAAAAAATCTTATTTTTTAATTTAAAATTAAAAAATGATAAATTTACAATTTTTTTATTTTTTGGATATTGTCAGACTTTATTTTTTTAAAATAAAAATATTTAATTTTATAATTTAAAAATAAAAAATAAAAAATTTAGCTTTTCAATATTTTAAATTTTTTAAAAATATTTTTTGTTTTTTAAAAATTTAGCTTTTTTATTTTTTTGTTTATTAGATATGGTTGAAACTTTTTTATTTTTCTACTTTTAGTATAACATCTTATTTTTTAATTTAAAAATTAAAAAAAATAAATTTACAATTTTTTTTGTATTCTGGATATTACTGGATTTTATTTTTTTTAAATAAAAAATTTAATTTTGTAATTTAAAAAATAAAAAATTATTTTTTTAATATTTTAAATTCTTTTAAAAATATTTTTTGTTTTTAAAAATTTATTTTTTTTTTCATTTTTTTTGTTTATTGGATATGATTAGAATTTTTTATTTTTTTAATTTTAGTAAAAAATCTTTTTTTTTAATTTAAAATTTTAAAATTAATAAATTTACAATTTTTTGTTTTTTTAGATATTGGTGGATTTTATTTTATTCTTTTCGTTTAAATAAAAAAATTTAATTTTATAATTTAAAAATTAAAAAATAAAAAATTTAATTTTTTAACAATTCAAATTCTTTTAAAAATGTATTTTTATTTTTATATTTACTAGATAATACATGCTACATCCGGAACCTTAACTTTTTTTTTTACTAGAACTCTTCACAAATTTAGAATAAATTTATTTCAAAAATTTAAATTTTTTAACTTTTTTATTTATTGGATATGGTTGATGTAACACCCTCACTATCAGAAGTCACGCTTCCGGCTGCGCTACTCTGATAGCAAAAAGTATTACGACTACTTTACATACTAAATATTAAAATAGGAGCCTGTGACTCAACACTGTATCGCTGATTTCTTAGAAAACCGAAAATAAACACTTTATCTTAAGAAAAATACAAACAGGCATAGATTCATATACAAGATTCATTACATAATAACTCATAATATATTATACATATAAAACATACAATTCCTATCCCTCTTACAAACTTGTACTAACAAAAACGAGGGAAGAAAAATAATCTAATTAATACAACATCTTATAAAACAAACGCAATATATCTCTTCTTAATGCTTCTTCATCCGGTTCCTGAAAAGGATAAAACTGTAGGGGGTGAGAACCTAACCACACGGTCTCACCACAAAGTTTCAAAGTTGTCATAAGAAGATATTTAATAAAAAAACTGTTTTCAAGCTCAGTGATTATCATTGCCTTATGAATCTTTTAAAACCAATAGGAAATCGATCAAAACTCTTTCAAAAATACAATGTTTAATCTTTCAAAAGTCCAAAATATTTCCTTTCTTATAAGAAAATCTCAATCAGAAACCAACCATGCAATCAAACAACACAGTCATTAATTCAGCACCAAAGTTCATTCTCAAATGTAGCACACAAAGACAAACACAGGCAAGATAGACAAGGAAAGCACAAGTAGGTAGCAGTTACAGCAAATAGTCCAAGTAGCAGTTAAGAACAGTTTAGCAATTAGGCAAACCAAAACAAGTTCAAACCCAAGCAAAGCATACAAATGCATATGATGTATGCCTGTCCTATGGCTGATGAGGCTCATCTGTCGGTTATCCAGCCAACCCGACAAGTCTGAATTGTCCTTAGACCGTCCCCCGACGTGCATCCCCAAGAGTCTATGCATAGCTTTTTCTCAAATAATCAATATTGCTCAATGGGGGTAACATTCCCGGGAATTTATATAGTGCCCGGTCACACTTACGTTGTAGGGTCAACAGAGTATCGAGTTTTCAACCTGGTACACGTGGTGGCAAGCCACGGCACTTAATCCAGAGAACCTCGTATCTCAGGTATTTCAAATTCATAAGCCACATAAATAATTCATTCATCATTCATCAATATCTAAATCATTCTCAATATCATCATCATTCGTCAATCCATATCCCATTTCCAAATTCATTCAAAAATCATATTTCAAATCAATCCTCATCATCCTTCTTTCCGTTAATCAACAATCTCAATCCAAAACATAATTCTTTCTTTTCCAAATAAATCAATCTTACATATAATGTTTAAGAATTAAATCTTTTTAAACAATTACTTCAAACAAAACTTCCAATTTTATAAAATTTCGGCAGCATCTCCTCTAAAACTCGGATTCTGCCACCCTTTTCGGGTCCCAACCAAACCAAACCAAACACCTGTTAACCAGTTAAATCACTTCCAACAACCATTACAACACTCAACCCAAGGAAATTACAAAATTCAGAATTCAATCAACCAATCCTATAAATTACAATTTTAATCAACTTCAACCAACAGCAATCAGTCAATAATTAAGAATTCTCAGTCTTTTCTAAACAATTTCAAATCAAACCGTTCTGGAAAGCTAATTTAATCTTTAAAATTATTTTAAAATATTAATTATGGTATAAAAGTACTAATTGATTCTCAATAAATTACTCTAATTGAAAATACATGGTAATATAATTAATTTTCTTTATCTTTAACTTAAAGTATTAAATGATATAAATATAAAGCATCTAAAATCGAATCATATAAAATTCTTATTATCTCATAACTACCAACTTTATAATTTAAATATAGAAAATAATTCAATAATTATAAATTTGAACAAAATTCTAATTTAAATAGCCAAACCTCATTATTTTCAAATTTCTAGAACTTTAAATCATAAATAGAAAAATAATCCATAGGCATAGAGTTTGGATAAAAACTTTAATTTATTTCAAATCCGATCAATTGCCTTTAATTATTTTCATTAAGAATAATTTCTGAAATTAAAACTATAAATAAATATATAATTTGGGATTAGTTCAAAATAGAACTTTTCAAAAGTATTGGGTCTTACATCCTACCCACCTTATAAAAATTTTCGTCCTCGAAAATTGATACAAAATTAAAGAGATTTCATATTACTTCGCTCTTGAACTTATTTAAAGAAAAGGCAAAAAGTTCTCAGTATATATTCATATAGTTTCAAATACCAGAATTTTTATATGGCATAAAAATATAAAAGGTATAAGTATGATGTGAAACAAAATTACAAGATAGGCTTGATGCACAAAATAATATATTTCACACGTGTGATGGTAATGCAAGGCGGCAAAAGGCTATAAAGCAAGCCGGGGTTAAAATGATGTGCTCAACATCTGTATACTAATCTCATACCAACTTCAAAGACTCAACTATTCGAACTTCAATATAACTTATCTCCACCATTCTCAACTGTACTTCATTGAGCAACTCATCCGAAGGTTTTCAACCTCGTCAACACTTCATAAATCTTAATGGTCACAAACCCAACATCAACAAAATTCTTTCACATGAAATAATGTTCCACAACTCCCTGCAACATTGTATATTTACAAGTTTCACCTTTTACGTCCATCAAACGTACCCTAAGGAATTAATGTGTCGCTTACTAACTTCAACAGTCACACAAGATACCAAAACTAACATCGAGTATACTCCGAAGGATAATAGACCTTAGAAAAGAAAGAAAAGCGGCAAGGACCGTATTCGCGAGAATTTGAAAGAATTGTTGAAATCACAAGTAGACAAGGATAAACAAGAAATGAAGAATGTTGGAAAGAGGATCAACTGATAACTTTAAGGGTAACTCTTGAGTCGAAGGGATTCGATAGGATCAATAAGATGAAAAACAACACAGTATTTTGAAACGAAATCAAGATGAATAAAAAAATATGAGGTTTACAGAAGAAGAATATCCAAACCAAAGACAAAGTTTATAGAACTCAAGAGTATGGTTTAAAAATATTTTCGAATGCATTGTTTGTAAAGAATGGAAAACTTAAGGGGATATCATTTCATGTTCTGAAAGAGAAAATGGGTAACAAACATCCTTCAAAAGATTAATAAAAGCATAAATATAGCATTATTTCAATATAAATTCAAGTGGAAATAGATTACACAAACTTTGTAAATGGAAGGATTAATTTGGCTAAGAGCTAAATTGTATTTTCTCTTCTTTTTCAAGCATGTATGAAAACTACAATTTTGTTGGAAGAAAATCTGACATAAAGTTTTACTCCTAAAAGAAAAGATGATGCATTACAAATGAACATGTTTAAATCACATACGGAAATTTTCAAAGTATAAAGTAAAGGAGTGTAGCCTAAATTGAAAGCGATTTTATTAAAACTTTAATAAACGGTTATATCGCCCCGGAACGAGTTCAAATCACATCAAAGAGAGGCACTGCTCAAGTAAAGCAATTCAAAGTCAGGGACAATTTTGCATAAGAATAAATCAAAACTTGTTTAAAAAGGTTTAAAACAAAATTCCAATAATATACTTGAAGTTACAACTTTATAAAGATGTTCAATAATATTAAGATGCGCTAAAAAGGAAACTAATTCATTTTAAGAAAGGAACTTAAAGGATTTCGATTAGGATTCATAAAGCATGTCACTCATAGAAACGAAAAGCTTAAAAAGGAACTCAGCAACTTAAAGAAGTTGATTCAAAACTTAAATTTCTCCAAAAAGAACTCACTAGGCACGGATTATCAAATGAGTTTTCAATTGGTCCAAAGGAATACAAAATGCGTCAGGAAAGATAACTTAATCAATGGAAAATTCTCAAAAAAGAACCTTTGACTAAAGAAAGACAAATAAAAGAACAAATGGTGCATTAGATGGAAATGAATTCAAGTTGACTCGAATGAGCATGAGATTCATAAGAAATGAAAAACTAAGACTAATGGTGACGTTCAAAAAAGGTGAGAGAGTAATTAAAAACAGAATCAAATATAACATTCTCAGAAATGAAAAGCTTAAGAAAGAAATTGGTCTATTCACAAGAAGAATGATATGAGTCCAACATTTTTTTTTTCTAAAAGAACAATAATTGCATAAACAATGTATTATGCTAAACCAAATTCAAATTAAAAATAAAATAGGTGAAGTTTACCAAACAAAAACTAACTGGGAAGAGATAAAAACCTTTCTTTGAAAAATATCTAAGTATATAATCAAATAAGGATATTCGTAAAAATTGTAATAAAATTGCTAGAAAATCAAATTGTATTTAAAGTATATATACATTTCCATAAATCAGTGAAGAAACAGGCGAGGTATTGGAAACAATTAGTTTTAAACTGTATAAGAATCTTTCAATGTTTATATAAAGTACATATCAAATTAAAAGCGGTTTTGTTAAGATTTAAAGAATGACTGTAATTATCGTCAAATAAGGGGAAAACTAAATTATAATTTATTTACAAAGGACTCAAAATATGAACTTAAAAATGTGTATTGCATCAAAACAGATTCAAATGTATATATAAAAAAATACATGATTCAAGTGGAAGTGGCTAAATAAAGAAGGTAAATACACCAAGGGTTTTAAACAGGCATATGCAGCCAGGATCAAACAAGAGCGTATATGAACAAGAGAGTAGGATTGAAAGATAATTTGATCACTTTTCAAGAAAAGTATCGCAGACAGGAACCTTAGAGCGTTCCAAGCAGGAATAAGATACGTAATATTCGTAGAGTTCAAGACACTTAACCGCGTAACTTTGAGAAATAATTTCTAACGTTCCCAAGACCCGCGACTCACGATATTTATGACTCTCATATCGTCTATGATAACCCATTGGTGCTTCCATATACATAATTCACAGTGCTAAGCCGGCCAAACTTAATACCAGGAATTATGCAATGCAAGACTAATAGCATTAATCAATAGGCCGTCATGTGCATAAAGCTCTAATTCTCGTTATTCAAACAAGACCTACTACATGACCGACTCACAGAGTATGCAATTGTTACATAATCAGTCCATTCCCAAGGCTCTACAGGAAAGACCGCTCTGATACCACAATGTAACACCCTCACTATCAGAAGTCACGCTTCCGGCTGCGCTACTCTGATAGCAAAAAGTATTACGACTACTTTACATACTAAATATTAAAATAGGAGCCTGTGACTCAACACTGTATCGCTGATTTCTTAGAAAACCGAAAATAAACACTTTATCTTAAGAAAAATACAAACAGGCATAGATTCATATACAAGACTCATTACATAATAACTCATAATATATTATACATATAAAACATACAATTCCTATCCCTCTTACAAACTTGTACTAACAAAAACGAGGGAAGAAAAATAATCTAATTAATACAACATCTTATAAAACAAACGCAGTATATCTCTTCTTAATGCTTCTTCATCCGGTTCCTGAAAAGGATAAAACTGTAGGGAGGTGAGAACCTAACCACACGGTCTCACCACGAAGTTTCAAAGTTGTCATAAGAAGATATTTAATAAGAAAACTGTTTTCAAGCTCAGTGATTATCATTGCCTTATGAATCTTTTAAAACCAATAGGAAATCGATCAAAACTCTTTCAAAGAAACAATGTTTAATCTTTCAAAAGTCCAAAATCTTTCCTTTCTTATAAGAAAATCTCAATCAGAAACCAACCATGCAATCAAACAACACAGTCATTAATTCAGCACCAAAGTTCATTCTCAAATGTAGCACACAAGGACAAACACAGGCAAGACAGACAAGGAAAGCACAAGTAGGTAGCAGTTACAGCAAATAGTTCAAGTAGCAGTTAAGAACAGTTTAGCAATTAGGCAAACCAAAACAAGTTCAAACCCAAGCAAAGCATACAAATGCATATGATGTATGCCTGTCCTATGGCTGATGAGGCTCATCTGTCGGTTATCCAGCCAACCCGACAAGTCTGAATTGTCCTTAGACCGTCCCCCGACGTGCATCCCCAAGAGTCTATGCATAGCTTTTTCTCAAATAATCAATATTGCTCAATGGGGGTAACATTCCCGAGAATTTATATAGTGCCCGGTCACACTTACGTCGTAGGGTCAATAGAGTATCGAGTTTTCAACCTGGTACACGTGGTGGCAAGCCACGGCACTTAATCCAGGGAACCTTGTATCTCAGATATTTCAAATTCATAAGCCACATAAATAATTCATTCATCATTCATCAATATCTAAATCATTCTCAATATCATCATCATTCGTCAATCCATATCCCATTTCCAAATTCATTCAAAAATCATATTTCAAATCAATCCTCATCATCCTTCTTTCCGTTAATCAACAATCTCAATCCAAAACATAATTCTTTCTTTTCCAAATAAATCAATCTTACATATAATGTTTAAGAATTAAATCTTTTTAAACAATTACTTCAAACAAAACTTCCAATTTTATAAAATTTCGGCAGCATCTCCTCTAAAACTCGGATTCTGCCACCCTTTTCGGGTCCCAACCAAACCAAACCAAACACCTGTTAACCAGTTAAATCACTTCCAACAACCATTACAACACTCAACCCAAGGAAATTACAAAATTCAGAATTCAATCAACCAATCCTATAAATTACAATTTTAATCAACTTCAACCAACAGCAATCAGTCAATAATTAAGAATTCTCAGTCTTTTCTAAACAGTTTCAAACCAAACCGTTCTGGAAAGCTAATTTAATCTTTAAAATTATTTTAAAATATTATTTATGGTATAAAAGTACTAATTGATTCTCAATAAATTACTCTAATTGAAAATACATGGTAATATAATTAATTTTCTTTATCTTTAACTTAAAGTATTAAATGATATAAATATAAAGCATCTAAAATCGAATCATATAAAATTCTTATTATCTCATAACTACCAACTTTATAATTTAAATATAGAAAATAATTCAATAATTATAAATTTGAACAAAATTCTAATTTAAATAGCCAAACCTCATTATTTTCAAATTTCTAGAACTTTAAATCATAAATAGAAAAATAATCCATAGGCATAGAGTTTGGATAAAAACTTTAATTTATTTCAAATCCGATCAATTGCCTTTAATTATTTTCATTAAGAATAATTTCTGAAATTAAAACTATAAATAAATATATAATTTGGGATTAGTTCAAAATAGAACTTTTCAAAAGTATTGGTCTTACAGTTGAGATTACTTTATTTTTCTATTTTTAGAAAAAAAATTATTTTTTAATTTAAAAATTAAAAAAAGAATAAATTTGCAATTTTTTATTTTTTGAATATTGCTAAACTTTATTTTTTTTAAATAAAAAATTTAATTTTATAATCTAAAAATTTAAAAATAAAAATTTAATTTTTTAATATTTTAAATTCTTTTAAAAATATATTTTTTAAACAAAAAAAATTAAAAAACTAAATTTAAAACTAATTTAACTTTTTGTTTTTATTTTTATTTTTATGCTACTAAGTGTTTGATGAAATATCTCACTTAGTTACATAGTAGATTTTATATTCTTGGCTTGGATTGAGAAATTTGGTGACCTTGAGTCATTAATGTCCAAGTTAATTGATAATTTAGAGATATTAATTAATCTTGTTTTCAATAATGCTAATCTTTTACTAATTCAATTAGTAAGTTGGATAGGACTTGTAGATTAGGGTTTACGCTTTATAATTATCATGGGTTTACGCTTTTTTTTTTTAGTCACAAAAAAAAAAACTCTTGTCAAGATCTTTTAAAACTAATTCACTTTCTCTCCTCTAGTTAATTGCCTTGATTCTTTTTTAGTTTAAGCTCATTGTCATTTAATTTTTAATTGTGCTTTTACCTTCTTGCTATTTATATTTTTGTTAATTGCGAACAAACTCCTTTTTTTTTCATAGTCAATCATTGAGCACTACATTACAACTCTTAGGTAGCGTTTGGTGGAGAGACAGAGACGGAAAGACTGAGACTGAGAGACAGAGACTAAGAGACAGGGATTGAAATAAATTTCAGTATTCTGTTTGGTACAAAATGGGAGACAGGAATTGAAACAATAATGAAACTCTAATTTAATTTGCACAAAAGATAAAATTAGAATTAATTAATTGAAATGAAAGTATTTTAGGTATAAAATGTTATTAAAGTTTCAGTCTCCATCTCTAAAAATTTCAGTCCTCTGTGTCTCTACTTTTTGGAGGTACTGAAATACTGAAATTTTAGAGACAGAGACAGAAATTTTAGTACCAGTCTCTGAACTAACAAACACGATACTGAGTCTCAGTCTTTCAGTCTCTGTCTCAGTACCTCAAAACAAACGCTACCTAGGGAGAATGACATAGGATTAAACTCCCGATTATTGATTTGAAACTTTGTGACACTTTTACTAAAATTTGAAGAATATTGAATTCTGGTTTAGAGCTACAACGAATCTTGAGTTTTGAAATTGTGAATTTTCTAAACTCGTTTTTAGCATTCATCATCGCTATATATTAGATATTAGATCATCTCCAATAATATTTTCATTTTCAATTTCATTTTGGACATTTGTAGGACCATTTGTCATAAATAGTAATTTGAAGAGTAAAGTATCATTTTTGTCCCCAACATTTGGGGTAAATCCTATTTGTGTCCCTAACGTTTAAATCGTCCTATTTGTATCCCTAACGTTTGTAAAAGTGATTCAATGTTATCCTGCCGACAATTACATATCATAAGTGCTTTAGTTTGAGTTTTAAAAATCTCTTTCTGAAGTCAGAATACAAATGTCTGGGATAGAATCGATGATCTACTCCGAAAAATAGCTCATCAAATGTTGAAACTAATTCCTACAACATTTACATAATTCACTTTTTTAGGGACATAATTGAATCTAAACACAAATAGTGGTATAATATTAAAATCGACCACATCTAAGTGAGACCTAATTGAGAATGAATACATCCAAGTGAGAATAGTTGAAAATATAATCTGATTTGTTAGTATAATTGATAGTAGGATAACATTGAATTACTTTATAAACGTTAAGGATACAAATAGGACGATTTAAACGTTAGGGACACAAATAGAACTTACCCCCAAACGTTGGGGACAAAAACGATACTTTACTCTAATTTGAAATTGAAAGTAAAACTTGTTCCTCCAATGCTTAGTTTCAATTCAATTAGAATTTTATTTTAATCATTATTATACGAGTGACAAAATTTTATTTGTTCTCTATTAAGGTGATACCGTATCACTAAGGAGATACCAGTTTCATTTCATCAATTAACTCTAATGCAGATTTTAATTCTAAATCAATTCACTTCTTGAAAGTATAGTTCTGAAAATCGGACTGGACCGGTTGGTCGAACCGAAAAACAAAAGGTTTGCGGTTCATTCAACAAGAGAAACCGTAATTTTAGAAACAGTTTAGAAAACCTCAAACCGGCTTGAAATTGACCGGTCAGACCGAACCAGTAACCGACTGGTTTTGTTGAAACGATGCCATTTGAAGTTAAAAAAGAAACCAGATTCCTTTCTCCCTTCCCCTTCTCCTCACATGTTCCTCTTCAGAGCTTTTTGGTTTTGCTTTCAAACAAATCCTAGCCATCTAACCTCCACTCCCGCTGCAAGGAGTGAGGTACTACCGCCGTCCGTTGCGCTATAGTCATACTCCAAGTCTCCAACCCTTGTTCATTCTCACGGTCTCACCAATCGTAGCTTCTTCCTCAAGATCGATGCTCGCGTTTGGTTTTCGTCTGCTCAGCGCGCTTCTGCCATCGTCTGTCGTCGTGCTCGTCGTCTGATCGCCATCGTCCGTCGCACTCAACTGCTCTTCCTTGTGCTCTGCCCAAACTGCTTAGATCGAAGGTAATGGCTTCTCTGCTCAATACTCCACGCCGCGCGCCTCTTCCACGTCACCAGAGCCTTTGGTCCTGAGAGTCTCGTGTTCGATTGTCACGGGGGAGGGCTATACACCGACGTTGCTGACGGCCGAATTCTAAAGTGAGAAGGAGATGAAGTTGATTGGACTGAGTTTGCTGTCACCTCTTCCAATAGGTACCAAAATGTGAACTTGTTTCTAAAATTGTGAACTTGATGTGAATTTGAGTGTTAATAACTAACAACCATGGTTCTGAAAATCGAATTAGACTGACCAGTCTGACTAGACCAGTGGCTTTTGCGGTTTGGTTCAACATAAAAAACCGCCAAAATCAAAATCGTTCTCAAACCGTTGAGTCGGCTGAGAACCGATTGGTTGGACCGAGCTAGGACCCAGCCAGTTTTGAAAAACGGCGTCGTTTTTTACCTTTTATTAGAAAATGAAATGGCCAGGTTCTCAATCCCTCCCTCCAACCATTCCTTAATCTTTCTCCCCAAAACACAACCCTAGGTTGCAAGTCCCCCACCGCCACAGGGAGTGAGCCTCAGCGCCGCCGTTCGTTGCTCTCAAGCACCACCGTATTTTCGTCCGTTCGTCCGCGCTTCTTCCTCATTCAGCAAGCGGTGCGTCTTCCTCGAGCGCGCCGTCAGTCGCTGCCTCGCTGGTCTTCGTCTGCTCAGCCGCTCTTCTGCCGCCGTCTGTCGTGCTCAGCCACAACCGTCTTGGTCTGGTCGTCCTGGTCGAAGAATCCAACCCATCTCCTCGTTCACGAAGCGCAGCTTCTCCTCAAGCTCGTTGTCCGCCGTCTGCCCTTAGTTTGCCGAATCGCACTTCTGCCGTCCGTCGTCCTGCTCATCGCCTGGTCTCCGTCTCCGTCGTGCTTCTGCTCCTCTTCTCAGACTACTCAGAACGAAGGTAATGGCTTCGGTAATGGCTTCAATTATTTTTAAATGATCGTTATCTGTTCTTACATGGTTCTTAGTTCTCTGTTCTGCTGGTGCCTTTTAATTTGATGAGCTTCTATTTATTCATTATGATCGAATATTTGAAAAATAGGTGTTTATAATTGAATTATGGAATTATGGGTAGGGAGTTATGGAATTTGAAAATAGGTGTGTGAAATTGAATTATGATTTTTTTTGCAGCTCACTATGGAATTTGAAAATAGCAAATAGGTGTTTGAAATTGCGGGTGCCTTTCTTGTTATGAAGTTTGATTAGTAGCTTTGCTAGTAATAACAAACATGATCTCTAGGCCTCTAATATCTACATGCACCTTTTCTTCCTAGGTTTGTCCTGGTAGTGTAATCTCCACTCATCCCAAATCTTTACATGATAGGAACAAATAAGAGCAAGACTTACTGGAGAGTGCAAAAGATTGTCCATTTAGACCCTTCTAAGCTAAATGCGCATGAAGATTCTACCTTGTATACAGACAATGAAATCTGTGATTTGGTGAAGGGATAAGTCCACGGGTGGACTCAACTTGTTATGAAATCCATGTGAAAATTTTTTGCAATAGATATCTATGTGAATTTGTCGTTCGTAATTTCCTTATGTGTTTTGTGTTTTGAAGATATTGTTGTTCGTCATACGTTGCAGGTGATTATGATTTTGTGTTTATGCTCTATTCAGTATTTTGTTGTGCTGCTGTTTTGTGGGTTGTGATTATTTTGTGTAGTGATGTGCTACTTTGTGTTTTGTGATTAATTGTGCTTAGCTATTTTTCTAGTGAAAGTTAAGTTGATATAGAAAGAAACTTCATTTTGACTAATGAATGATAAATTATGAAATTGTTAATAATTGATAAGATCAAAGCTTATATTAGATTTTGGTTGATGTAGTACTTTAAATTTGAAAGACATTTTGAAGTTTATATTAGATTATAATTATGTTTTAGGATATTTATTTATAATTATTTTATTATAAAACGGTTTTACCAGTTAGACCACAGTTGAACCGGTTAGACCAATAAACCAGTGACTAGAGCAGTTTAATGACCGGTCCGGTTTTTAGAACCTTGCTAAGAACTCAGCAGTGTTTTTTTATTATAGGACAAAAGTTTCAATGCTACTAATATGCTAGTAAAATTATTGCTTTTATTTTTTATTTTCTTCAAAGAACAAACATCAAAGTTTATTTATTTATTCGCTAAGAAATGTTTGAAATTTGAATGAATGAGTTTGTACATGTAGCAGAGAGAGATGGTGAATGCAATGGAGTGGCAGAAGCAGCAACAGCAGAATCCGAATCAGCAGAGGAATGTGATTGCCGGAGAGATCATGTATGTGAAGGTGATGACCGATGAGCAGTTAGAGACTCTGAGGAAGCAGATCGCTGTATATGCCACCATTTGTGAGAAGCTCATTGAGATGCACAAAACCCTCTCTGCTCAGCAAGACCTTGCTGGTAACTCACTTTTCATCAATTAATATAGCTTGTACATAATTGGTTATTGTTACAGTTTGATTTTGATTGAATGTTAATGTAACGTTTTTTTATTTTTCTTTTATACCATTTTAATGCAACTCTTTTTAAGGAGCTTGATCGTGTAACGGTTAGGAAGTTGCATTTATTTAGGAGTAGTAAATACTGAGAATAATAAATCAGGTACAATCCTTTGGAAGTTTGTTATGGCTAATTATTTATTGCCATTCAGTTGGAGTATAGGAAAATTTAGTCATAAATTAGTTATAGTTATTGGATTCTGTTAAAATTTCAGTTAGTTAGTTATGTAGTTGGTTTTCGGTGGTTAGTTATCATGGGGTGTTCACTCGGTCCAATAATTACTGTCATGTTTATAAAATTGGTGCATTTCATAACTGTCATATTACTTTATTGTTAAAATGTCAATTAGTGTATGGAACACCAATACTTAAAAAACTATTTGCTTAATGATAATGTGTCAGAATATCAAAAGTAAAAGATTGGAGAAGAAAGATGGAGTTGAGGGGGAAAAAGTTATGATGTGTTGTTTGTTGAAGGAAATTTGTTTTTTTTGTCTTGTCAGGGATCAGGCTTGGAAGCATGTATTGTGATCCATTGATGGCCTCTTCTGGCCACAAAATAACTTCCCGGCAGCGGTGGACTCCGACATCTGTGCAGCTTCAGATTCTTGAGAGGATATTTGATCAGGGGACCGGAACTCCAAGCAAGGAGAAGATCAAGGAGATTACTGCTGAACTTAGTAAGCATGGTCAAATTTCTGAGACTAACGTCTACAACTGGTTTCAGAACCGACGTGCTAGATCGAAAAGAAAGCAGCAGAATGTGGCAGCTAGCAATAACACTAACACCAACACGGAATCAGAAGTAGAGACTGAGGTTGATTCCAAGGATAAGAAGACTAAACCAGAGGAGTTTCAGTCGCAGCAGAGTCTCGCTAACGTGGCTGCTCAGAATGTCTGCTTCCATAACCCTGACTTGCCTTACTTGAATCCGGAATCCAATAAATCAGATTCCATTTTCCCATCAGATGGTAGCCTAACATCTACAAGCAACTTTGATCATATGCCTGTTTTCAATGGGATGATAGCAAATTCAAGTATGTTACTTGTTCTGCTTTTTGCCTTTACATAATTTTTATAAGTCAAATCATTTTAGTTTATATGAAAACCAAGATTAGCATTCTCTAATATTTATGGCTCGTTAGGAATACCAAGAGATCTATTATTCAATTAACTTAGTCATGACACATTAAAAAGATGTAGTAAATATTTGAGAAATATGGAATGCAATTCCTCAAGAACCCTAACTACTAGCGCAAATTAATTTTGGTTTGAGCATCATCGCCTCTGCTTTTCATGAATTCCATCATCATGTTTAGTGCTTATTGTGCTTTATATTTGAAGCTCTCAAGTCACAAAATT
Source organism: Arachis ipaensis (assembly GCF_059453495.1). Lineage (NCBI taxonomy): Eukaryota > Viridiplantae > Streptophyta > Magnoliopsida > Fabales > Fabaceae > Arachis > Arachis ipaensis. Next base: position 25,613,611 of record NC_142435.1, read on the forward strand.
TGTAACTCAAAAATCCTATTCAGTACTTTGTAAAGTCATGCATTAAGTTTGCATGCACGTTCTCTGGTAATTGACGCATCTCTTCTCTTGTGTGTTTGAATTATTGAGCTATTACTTAATTTATAAATGAAGCTTTGGCGTTGTAAAAATTATGGGGTTCAGCAAAGGGTTATACTTAAATGAGTTTCTTTATGTATATATTCATTTTTGCAGGGAGTGATTACCTTGCTGGAAAAATGGAAGCACCTGATAGTTACAACATATACCATGAAGGAGGAGACTACAACATTACAGGTTGACACATTGAGATTCAGTGTTAACTTGTGCGAACTGTGATTAGCTTGTAAAGAAACAAGGGTGTGGTTTATTGAGCTTGTATTAATGAGAAAGCACATTTGAACCAATCCAAAAAGTGGGAACTTGTATAAACTTTACATATATAGTAATCTTTTATGATAGTAACTCAACATTTTTAATTTTGAGAATGCAATGTAAATGCTGACTTCATGTAAAATTGGTATTTTATAGGCATCTATTACCTAAGGACTTTTCTTGGTTGGTCTTTACTATTGTGTAGAATTAAGTTTTATCTACACATGTAGATAGACACTTGTCGAATGGGCTGCGCTGGATGGCCCATGACCTGCAACCGTGATGTTTGCGGCAATATCTCAAAAGTGACACCGCAGGAAACCAACTCTAGCAGGGTCAGTGCTTTGTTGGAAGGTTAGGGTGTTAAGTATGGGTAGTTAGTATTTAATAGTAGTGTGGTTAATTAGAAGAGTTTGTTGTGACTGATGTGCATGGATGAATGCTCCTTTAATAAATTGTGACTTTCTTTACAATTCAGAGCGGTTAACTTTTTCAATATAGATGTTAAGTTTATCAAGACAAAATTAAATTTAATTATGTTTGAAAGTATAGTTTTTGTGTGCATATAAATAAAAGCATGATATAAAACAAATTACACAGCAATAACAACAAACACTCTTCTTTATATATTTATATGCTGCGATATATATATATATATATATATATATATATATATATATATATATATATATATATATATATCACTCTTCTTTATATGCTGCCATATATAATATATATAAAATATATATAGATTATTTTTATTATATTGAGATATTAATTGTGGTAATATTAATATTAGAGTGATCTATTTATACCTCTTTATTTCATATTTATTTATTATTTATTTATTTATTTTACAATAGAGTTGAATTTTTTTAATATTAAAAATTGTTACACGTTGCTAATGTGGTGGGTGTCAGTGGTAGCGTTTGGTGGAGAGACAGAGACGGAAAGACTGAGACTGAAAGACAGAGACTAAGACAGAAATTGAAATAAATGTCAGTATTCTGTTTGGTGCAAAGTGAGAGACAGAAATTGAAACAAAAATAAAATTCTAATTTAATTTGCACAAAGAGTAAAATTGGAATTTATTAATTGAAATGAAAGTATTTTAGGTATAAAATGTTATTAAAGTTTTAGTCTCCATCTCTAAAAATTTTATTCTCTTGTGTCCCTACTTTTTGGAGGTACTGAAATACTGAAATTTTGGGGATAGAAACAGAAATTTTAGTATCAGTCTCTGAACCAACAAACATGATCCTGAGTCTCAGTCTCCCAGTCTCTATCTCAATACCTCAAAACAAACGCTACCTATTAGACCTTTTTTCTAGTAAAGTGGATTAGACAACCCCTAATTCTAAGTATTACCATATACCACACATCCACACAACATACTTACATACATTACATGAGGTATTGTTTTTTAGTATTGTCTTTTTTTAATCATTTTTTTGGGCTTGGACTTTGAGTGTTATTTGAGTTTGGTTAGGGTAATTTTTGGGCTCTTTATTTTGTTGACCTAAAGTTTGGTGCTTTGACAGTTATTTTTTTTAGTTATAGTTCTTTCTTTACAATGTGGGTTTGGATTAGGCTCAGTATACCCATGTCGGTGATGGCCTGTTCATATAAAAAGTCAGTTGCATTGCTTTGCTCCATACCTAGATGAAATAGTACATGTGAATATCATGTACTGAATTTTTTCCCTGAACATTAGAGTTAGGTAAAGATTCAAGAATTTAAGTTATTTTCAAAAAAAAAAAAAAATGTTCATTACACATGACAAATTTGATTTAGTTAGATGAATCAAGAATTTAAGATTTAGTGTTTTTAATTAAAATTTAGAGGGTTTAGGTTCCATGGTTTTAAATTTGTAATTTAGGGTTTAGCGCTTAAGGGTTAGGGTATATGGTTTAGGATTGTTGTTTCACCTTATAGGGTTCAAGATTTGTGGTGTGAAGATTACGGTTTATAGTGTTGAATTTAGGGGTGGAATTTAGGGTTTAGATCTTATGGTTTAAGGTTTATAGTTTTGGAGTTTGGGAAGTTTGGGTTAAAATTGGGAGATTAAGGATTAGGCTTTATGGGTTGGGATTTAGGATTTATGTTTTAGGATTTAGTATTTAGGATTTTTGGTGGAGGATTTAGAGTGTAGAGTTTGAGATTATGAAAAAACAATAATGGTTTTCGTTCCTAGGCACATATTGAATAAGGAGGGTTCTATCTGTTATGAGATTAATTCGGATAAAGTCGAATGTTTGTGGTACCATAGATAAGATGTTTATTCATTTGATTATCGCGAATAATATAATTTTAATTTACTTGGTTAAATTCGTTAATTATGCAATAGTATGATCTTGAAATTATATACAATGACTACTAATTTAATTTTTAACATAATGTTATTTTATACATTTATCTTTAATTATTGAGATGTTGGTGTAGTTATTTGATTTATAAATTTAAATTTGTTTCGTTGCTTTGATGATTTTTAAAATCCAATTAAAATAAAAAAAGTTAAAAATGGTATGTACTAAAAGCATAATTTCTATGAATTTTTATATTTGTTGATACTTATAAAGCAGTTGAAAAAATATAATAAAATTTTGGAATGTATTTATCATAAGGACTAATGTTTTTGTTAAGGATGATATTTTTCATGCTATTTGTTCTCTAAGTTTTGCTTGTTTGTTTATTATTTGCTTTGTTATCATATCCTTGTTTTAGTTGAACAATGATATAAAAAATCGAATTTTTGTTTATTTAATTTTTATTATTTTTTATTTTCTGAATATTTTATATTAAGAATTTAGTATAATATATGTAAGGAATAAAAAATGTAATGTTTTTAAGGGTAGTAAATATATCCTTTAATTAAGATTGAAGAGGATTGGGGTGCGTGTGCTTGACGTCGGAAAATGAATGGAATGTACGAATATAACAAAATAAAAAATATTTTCATTTTTTTTTCTTTTCACGTAGTTATAATTAACAATATTTGAGTTAGTCATAAACATATTTATTAACATCTATCTATCTATCTATTAATATATAATAAGTAATCAGTACATGTCTTGCTATTCGACAAGTGTTACAGCCCCATGCTCAACATGTGTATATGTTCAACTCATCATGTGAAGTTGCTGAAAATATAATAACAAAAAACTTTAATTACAATAATAATATTATTATATATATACAATCTACATCATCAATACTATGTATTATATAATATAAGATAAAATAGTATTGTTACTGTGGGTAACCGGAGATTATTGGGTTGGATTCGTTTGACTGGCCCAATCGTTAGAATGAAGGAGTATCCAAGCGGATTGATGCTCCAAGGCCCCCGTCCGACTTCGGTATGAGAGAATGGGGGGCGGTATCTGCAAAGACACTCCGATACCAAAGTCAGCAAAGGGAGCAAAACAGGTCTAGAGAGTATTGGGCTTAGTGATACCTGAGGAGTGTCAGTGTATTTATAGTGGTGAATCCATAACCACCGTTGGTGTAGTTCCGTTATTCATGGGGAATAACCGTCCCTTTATCTTAGGGAAGTTGAGATATGGCTCCAGGAAGTGGGTAGAGAGATTTTAGGGGCAGTTACTCATTTGAATTGGTGTTTATCTGCCAGCTAATCTTCGTCCCGACTTCTTTAGAGCAAGTCGAGGTAGGAACCGACTTCGTGGGGTGAAGGTCGGTATAGAGCGAGGCTTAATCCTTTGGATTGGGCCTTTCGTTTGTACCTGGGCCTTATCATTGGGCCAGGGTATGAACAGTGCCCCTACTCGAGCCCAATTTCTTTTAAGATTTGGGTTCGAGTATTCTACTCGGAGTCGTAGCCGACTTGGGAGGGAACCGACGTGTTTGTTCGGAACCGACGTGACTTTCGTGACTTTTGGTTTTCACAGTTACGTCTAATCAAACGTCGCGTCCGTTAGGGGTTTGCGTAGGTTTTAATTACCTTGGTAACGGTGCGCCCATTAATGACCGCTTTCCGTTTTTACCATTATGCCCCTAACGTGCCTATAAATGCCTTCCCTCTCTTTCGTTGTTTCGTTTCTGCGTTTTTCAAATTTTCTTCTCTTCTGTACGTGGGGCATTCTTTGTTTGAAGGCTTGCATCTTCCTCTACCTTGTTTCCAGGCAAAGGTTAGCCTTTTTCTACTCTTCTCTTTTATGAAATGCTTCTGTTTGCATGTCTTTATTCTTTAGATAGAGAGAAGTTGATTCGTAGGCTATGATTCTGTATTTCCCTTAGAGACCATGTTTTTTATTTTCTTTTCTTTTTTCTTTGTAGGTTTCACTCACCTTTTTAGGAAAAGAAATGTCTTCCGTAGAAATTCTTGCTCAGTGGGTTGATGTCACAGTTTTAGGAGAGGAACCTCTGGTTGACACTGATTTTATTACTGACCTTCGCACTCGTCACCGGCTCTGCACCTCTGATGAGGATGAGCCAAAGTATGAACTGCTTGCCCCGGGTCCGGAAGACCAGGTTTGTTTCGGGAGGGCTACTGAGACGGCCCTTCATTTCTTCTTTATGTATGAGAGCATGATTATCCGTTTGGGTGTTTTCCTTCCATTTTCTGATTTCGAGATTGCTGTTTTACGTCACTGCCGTGTTGCACCTACCCAGCTTCACCCCAATTCCTGGGGTTTTTTGAAAATCTACCAGTTTATCAGCCATGCTTTAGACTTTCCGACTTCTTTGAGAATTTTCTTTCATCTCTTCCACATGACCAAGCCCTTCAGTGGGCAAAATAATAAGCAACAATGGGTGTCTTTCCGAGCTATACAAGGTCGGAGAGTTTTCACCCTTTTTGATGAATCCTTTCATGACTTCAAAAATTATTTTTTCAAAGTTCAAGGCGTAGAGGGTCACCACCCCTTTTTCTTGGATGAGAATTCTTCCCCTCGCTTTTCCTTGTACTGGTTAGAGGCTTCCCCCTGTGAGAAATATGGTTTGGAGGATCTGGATGAGGTGGAGGTAGCCATTGTGGGGTTCCTCCGAGAAGTATGGGGGAGGGCCCCATATCTGGATACCAAAAAATTTCTCCAGGGGTCGTCGTCTTTTGTCCAGACACAACTAGGTAGCCTTTATCTACTTTGTTTCCGACTTGTTTCTACTGACTTGAAGTTTACCGACTTGTTTTACTAATCGTTTTCTTTTACAGAGATGGCGAGGAAGAATTCCAATGAGTCTTACCAAAGAGTCCAGGAGGCCAAGGCGAGGTCTCGCGCCAGAACCGGTGGTGCCAGGGTAACTAGCTCTCCTCTTCCTCTTCCTCCCCCTTCTTCCCGAAATTTGGGGACTCCTTCTCAACCCATTGTTATTCCTGCTTCGGCTTCTTCTCAGCCGTCCCCTCCTCCCCGACCTTCTCCTGAGCCAGAGAAGAAGAAGCGCAAGGTTTTAGAGTACTGGCTCTTCTTTTGAAGGTGAGGCTAAGGTGGATGCTCTTGCATTTATCCGAAAGTTCATCTATCCCCATACCCGTATAGGTATGGATGATGTTTCTATTCGAAACTACCTCACTATTCTGGCTGAGGAGAGCATTAGGGCGGCGGGGATTTGTGCCAAGTTCCTTGATATTTTTGAGAAGACTCCTCTTAGCTCTCTGGGTTCAACCTCTAAGGTTGAAGAGTTGGAGGGAAGGCTTCTCATATATCAGGAACATGAGAAGGAGTTGAAGAAGGAGGTTGCCAAATTGAAGGAGGAGAGGGATGGCCTCCGAGAGAAGGAGCGCAAGTTACAAGCCCTATGTAACATGGAGGAGGGCTTGAGAAAGAAGGCGCAGGAGAGTTATCAGAGTTTATTTGAGGACCTTGTGGCTGTAAGGAGGGACTTGTTGAACTCTCGGACTGCCTATGCCGAGTTGGAGGACTCTATTGCTGAGGGGGCCGAGGAGGCCTGGAGGATTTTTAAGGAGCAGGTCGGAGTTCTTGCTCCCGACCTGGATCTCTCTCCTTTGGATCCTGACAAGGTCGTTATTGATGGTGCCGTAGTTTATCCCCCAGCTCCCGAGGTCGTCACCGAGTCAGATTTAAAGACTCGGAGGCAGAGAATCATTGAGTCCCCTCCTCGTCAAAAGGATGTTCCGAACTCCTCAAGACCTCACGGCGCCTCTTCTCCGACTCCTATGGACACTTCTCTCCCTGGTTCTGATGGCGCTCCGACTCCTCTTCCCGACTTTGGTGGTGATCCGACTACTCCCTTCGGTCCTGGTGGTGATGCTTTTTAAAAATTTGTTGGCTATATGGGGGCCCGGCCTGTGGGTCCCCTCTTTTTTAACTCTTTATATTTGTGGTGGTGGTATGTTGACATTTTCCTTGGCCTTTTATGGCCGTAAACAAAAATATTTATAATTGCCCTTTTTTGGATAAGGATTTTATTTAACAAAAAATACCCTTTTTGGTATAAGGGTTTCATCTACCTTTTTGTGTGCATGCTTTTTGATTTTGATTTTTCGAAGTCCCTTTAATCTTTTCTGAAAATCTTTTACTTGTCTGTCTTTCTAAGCTTTTTCACTTTAAGGACTTTAGGACAGCCTTTAACCTTTTTCCTAGGTTTTTCGATCTCTTTTCTGTTATTCCTTATACTCAACTTTGTTTTATTGAGTTCTGTGACTTAGGTTATTTTTGTGATGCGTTTTCTTTTCTACTCGGTTTTTCATTTCGACTTATGAGTCGGAATGTCTCCGAGTTTCTCACGATCAACTTTTATAACCTCTTTACACCGACTTGTACCTCGTCGTTTTATCCTGACGACCATCTAGGTCGGTTCTTGGGATTTTCACGTTTTGTCGAGCTTAAGTCGGCGCGTTTCGTAGGAAGAAAAAATAAACAAAAAGGAATTTATAAGAGATATTGTAAAAGATCTTTATTGATTTGGGAAGGTACTTTACTGCTGCTAAGGGTTTTTAATAATCTTTTCCCCCTTAGCCTCTACTATGATGCCTCATTAAAAACCCTTCTTCAGAAAAAATCCTTTAATGTTTGGGAAAAAAATCGTGAAGTTGGGAAAAGAGTACATCAGGGAGTAGAGTTCGCTTTTAACTATAGTACCTTTTCATATTACAAGCATGCCACGATCTTGGTAACTCGGCGCCGCTTAGGTCGGTCACCTTATAATAACCTTTTCCTAAGACCTCGCTAACTTTGTAGGGTCCTTTCCAATTGGCAGCGAGTTTTCCTTCCCTCGATTTGTTGACTCCTATGTCGTTTCTGATTAAAACCATATCGCTTAGTGTGAAACTTCTTCGAATGACTTTCTTGTTGTATCTGGTAGCCATCCTTTGCTTCAGCGCTGCTTCTCTTATCTGGGCTTGTTCTCGGACTTCGGGGAGCAACTCTAGCTCCTCTTTGTGCCCCTGTATGTTTCGGATTTCATCATGGAGAATCACTCTTGGGCTTTGCTCACTGATTTCTACTGGTATCATAGCTTCTACCCCATAGACCAGTCAGAAGGGTGTTTCTCCAGTTGCAGATTGGGGTGTCGTCCGATAAGCCCACGGCACTTGGGGGAGCTCTTCTGTCCAGGCTCCTTTTGCATCTTGTAGTCTTTTCTTTAGCCCTGCCAGTATGACTTTGTTGGCTGCCTCGGCTTGTCCATTTGCTTGTGGGTGTTCCATCGAGGTGAACTGGTGTTTGATTTTCATACTGGCCACTAGGCTTCTGAAGGTGGAATCGGTGAACTGGGTTCCATTGTCTGTGGTAATGGAGTGAGGTATCCCATACCTTGTAGTGATATTTTTGTAGAGGAATCTCCGACTTCTCTGGGCGGTGATGGTGGCCAATGGTTCTGCTTCTATCCACTTTGTGAAGTAGTCTATTCCCACAATTAAGTATTTGACTTGCCCTGGCGCCTGGGGAAATGGACCTAACAAATCCATTCCCCATTTTGCGAAGGGCCATGGAGAAGTTATACTAATGAGCTCATCGGGGGGAGCTACGTGGAAATTTGCATGCATTTGGCAAGGTTGGCATTTTTTCACAAATTCTGTGGCATCTTTCTGCAAGGTTGGCCAGTAGAATCCAGCTCGGATTACTTTTCTGGCTAGTGACCTGGCTCCGAGATGGTTTCCACAGATCCCATTGTGGACCTCCTCTAGCACTTCTGTGATCCTTGAGGTCGGTACGCACTTCAACAATGGCGTTGATATTCCTCTTTTATAAAGGATATTTTTCACCAGAGTGTAATATTGTGCTTCCCTCCGGATTTTCTTGGCCTCCTTTTCCTCTTTGGAGAGGATGTCGAATTTTAGGTATTCGACCAGAGGATTCATTCATCCGAGATTTAGCCCGGATACCTCAAGGACATCTTGTTTGCCCTCTGCTTTTACTACAGAGGGCTCTTGGAGAGTTTCCTGGATCAGGCTTCTATTATTCCCTCCTGGCTTAGTACTCGCTAACTTGGAGAGGGCGTCTGCTCTGCTATTGAGATCCCGAATTATATGCTTAACTTCGGTTTCGGCAAAGCGTCTGAGGTATTCCAGAGTTTTTTCCAGGTATCTCTTCATGTTTGGGTCTTTGGCCTGATACTCTCCATTTATCTGGGAGGTCACCACCTGAGAGTCACTGTACATCATCACTTTTTTTGCACCGACCTCTTCTGCCAGCTTCAATCCTGCAATCAGAGCTTCATATTCTGCCTGATTATTTGAAGCTGGGAATTCGAATTTGAGGGATACCTCTATTTGCGTTCCCCTTTCATCTACCAGTATTATGCCTGCACCGCTTCCTGTTTTATTTGAGGATCCATCTACATAGAGTTCCCATGTAGTTGGCTTTTCCTCTTGGTCTCCTGCGTACTCAGCTATGAAGTCGGTGAGGCATTGGACTTTGATTGCTGTCCGAGTTTCATACTTCAAATCGAACTCGGAGAGCTCTATTGCCCATTGAACCATTCTCCCTGCAACATCTGTCTTCTGGAGGATTTGCTTCATGGGTTGGTTCGTTCGGACTCTTATTGTATGTGCTTGAAAGTAAGGCCGTAGCCTTCGTGAGGCTATTACTAAGTAGTAGGCAAACTTCTCTAGTTTGTGGTACCTTAGCTCGGGGCCTTGTAGAACTTTGCTGATGAAGTAGACTGGATGCTGTCCGACCTCGTCCTCCCTTATCAGGGCTGATGCGACAGCTTTGTCTGCTACGGACAAATAAAGGACGAGATCTTCCCCGACTAGAGGTCGGGTTAGGATTGGTGGTTGACTCAAGAATATTTTGAACTCCTGGAATGCTTCTTCGCATTCCGGAGTCCATTTGAACTGGTATCCCTTTCTTAATAAAGAAAACAGTGAAAGGGATTTGAGTGCTGATCCTGCCAAGAACCTGGAGAGGGCTGCAAGTCGGCCATTCAATTGCTGAACCTCTCTTAAGCAAGTCGGGCTCTTCATTTCCAGGATAGCTTTACACTTATCGGGATTTTCTTCAATCCCTCTCTGTGTTAGCATAAAAACTAGGAATTTTTCAGCCTCCACCGCGAAGGCACACTTTGCGGGATTTAGCCTCATCCCGTGTAGCCTTATGGTGTCGAAGACTTGCAAGAGGTCTGATAAGAGGTCGACTTCTTCTTTGGTTTTTACTAGCATGTCATCGACGTAGACTTCCATTAAGCTCCCTAGGTGAGGGGCGAACACTTTATTCATCAGCCTTTGGTATGTGGCCCCTGCATTTTTTAATCCAAATGGCATGACCACGTAGCAAAAATTAGCTCTGGGTGTGATGAATGATGTTTTCTCCTGGTTTGCCTCATACATCGGGATTTGGTTGTATCCCGAGTAGGCATCCATGAACGTCAAGTATTGATATCCCGAGCTAGAGTCTACTAGGGTATCAATACTCGGAAGTAGATAAGGGTCTTTGGGACATGCTTTATTTAAGTCGGTGTAGTCAACACACATCCTCCAACTGCCGTTTTGCTTCTTGACTAGAACTACATTTGCTAGCCATGTTGGATATTTAACTTCTCTAATGAAGCTGGCTTCTAGGAGTGCCTGAACTTGCTTTTCCACCACTAGGGCTCGTTCCGGGCCGAGCTTGCGCCTTTTCTGTTGTACAGGTCGGGATCCCGGATGTATCGAGAGCTTGTGGGACATGAGCTCGGGGTCTATCCTGGGCATGTCGGAAGCCTTCCAGGCGAAGAGGTCGGAATTGTCTCTTAGGAGCTTAGTCAACCCTTGTTTCAGGGTTTCCCCTAGGTTGGCTCCTATGCTGGTATTCTTCCCTTCCTCGTCGCCGACCTGTATTTCTTTAGTTTTTCCTCCTGGCTGTAGTCGTAGCTCTTCTTTGGCCCTTGCCCCACCGAGCTCTATGGTGTGAACCTCTTTGCCTTTTCCCCTCAGGTTCAGGCTTTCATTGTAACACTTTCTTGCCAACTTCTGGTCTCCCCGCACTGTTGCTATTCCCGCAGGTGTCGGAAATTTCATGCCAAGATGGGGGGTAGACACCACCGCTCCGAGTCGATTCAGGGTAGTTCTGCCGATTAGGGCGTTGTATGCTGACCCTACGTCGATGACTATAAAATCTATACTCAGAGTTTTGGATTTTTCCCCCTTTCCGAAGGTAGTGTGGAGGGGTATAAATCCTAGTGGTTTTATTGGCGTATCGCCTAACCCGTACAAGGTGTCGGGATAGGCTCTTAACTCCTTTTCATCCAGCCCCAATTTGTCAAACGCGGGCTTGAAAAGGATATCCGCCGAGCTTCCTTGATCTACTAGGGTTCTGTGGAGATGGGCATTAGCTAGGATCATAGTTATTACCACTGGATCGTCGTGTCCAGGGATTATTCCTTGCCCGTCCTCTTTTGTAAATGAGATAGTGGGGAGGTCGGATGATTCATTTCCGACCTGGTAGACTCGCTTGAGGTGTCTTTTGCGAGCGGACCTGGTGAGTCCCCCTCCCGCGAATCCGCCTGAGATCATATGTATATGTCTCTCCGGAGTCTGCGGTGGTGGGTCTCTTCTATCCGCATCGTCTCGCTTTCTCTTCCCATGATTGTCCGACCTTTCTATGAGATATCTGTCAAGTCGGCCTTCTCTGGCCAGCTTTTCTATCACATTTTTAAGGTCGTAACAGTCATTTGTCGAGTGACCATATATTTTATGGTACTCACAGTAGTCGCTGCGACTCCCCCCTTTTTTATTTTTAATGGGCCTGGGAGGTGGCAGCCTTTCAGTATTGCAATTTTCTCTGTATACGTCCACTATAGAAACCTTTAGAGGAGTATAAGAGTGATATTTCCTGGGCCTGTCAGGACTGAGGTCTTCTTTCTTCTTGGGCTCCCTTTCTCTCTCTTTTATTGAGGGAAGGTGCCCAGGTCGCCAGCTCGACTCTCTCAACCTGGCATTTTCCTCCATGTTGATGTACTTTTCAGCTCTTTCTTGTACATCACTCAGGGAGGTGGGGTGCCTTTTTGATATGGACTGTGAGAAGGAACCTTCCCTAAGTCCATTTACTAGCCCCATAATGACTGCCTCGGTGGGAAGGTCTTGAATCTCTAAGCATGCTTTGTTGAACCTTTCCATATAATCTCGTAGAGGTTCTCCGACCTCCTGTTTTATTCCCAGGAGGCTCGGTGCATGCTTTACTTTATCTTTCTGAATGGAGAACCTCATCAGGAACTTCCTCGAGAGGTCCTCGAAGCTGGTGACCGACCTTGGAGGGAGACTATCGAACCACTTCATCGCTGCTTTCGATAAGGTGGTCGGGAAAGCTTTGCAGCGCGTTGCATCAGAAGCATCAGCCAGATACATCCGACTTTCAAAGTTGCTTAGATGATGCTTTGGATCAGTGGTTCCGTCATAGAGGTCCATATCGGGACTTTTAAAGTTTTTTGGAACTTTTGCCCTCATTATGTCCTCATTAAAAAGGTCCTCCCCTCCCGGGGGCGACTCTTCTCGATCTTCACGGGAGTTCCGACCTCTGAGGGAGGATTCTAACTATAAGAGTTTTTTCTCTAACTCTTTTCGTCGATCCATCTCCTCTTTTAGGTGCTTTTTTATCTCCCTTTGTCGCTCCCGTTCCTGTTCCAGCTGTTCCAAGCGACTTTGGTGAACATGGACTAGCCCCATTAGTTCAGTTGTGTGGGGTGGTCCATCCTTTTCTGACTCACGCCCCTCCGAGGAATTTGTCTTCGGATTTTTAAATCCGGAAGTTCCTTCCCTATGTTGGTCGTTGGTTTCCTGGTGAAGGGTCAGGTCTGCGTCGTGGTTTCCGGTATCCAGATTCTCTTGTTCGGAATCTGATGCCACATGACCATCTTCCTGTGACATGTTCGCCTTTACTGGTTGATCTCTCGGGTCCCCGGCAACGGCGCCAATGTTACGATGGGTAACTGGAGATTATTGGGTTGGATTCATTTGGCTGGCCCAATCGTTAGAATGAGGGAGTATCCAAGCGGATTGATGCTCCAAGGCCCCCGTCCGACTTCGGTATGAGAGAATGGGGGGTGGTACCTGCAAAGACACTCCGATGCCAAAGTCAGCAAAGGGAGCAAAACAGGTCTAGAGAGTATTGGGCTTAGTGATACCTGAGGAGTGGCAGTGTATTTATAGTGGTGAACCCATAACCACCGTTGGTGTAGTTCCGTTATTCATGGGGAATAACCGTCCCTTTATCTTAGGGAAGTTGAGATATGGCTCCAAGAAGTGGGTAGAGAGATTTTAGGGGCAGTTACTCATTTGAATGGGTGTTTATCTGCCAGCTAATCTTCGTCCCGACTTCTTTAGAGCAAGTCGAGGTAGGAACCGACTTCGTGGGGTGAAGGTCGGTATAGAGCGAGGCTTAATCCTTTGGATTGGGCCTTTTGTTTGTACCCGGGCCTTATCATTGGGCCAGGGTATGAACAAGTATATAAGCCACTTTTTTTTGTAATGTCTCTTATTTTACATATTGGATTGAAAACTTCAATTCGAAGTTCTCAAGAAATTTGAGACCTGAGCCACATTTTCTATTTTCTATCATTGGTTGTCTTTCACATACTGAATATTCAAAATAAAATGGGTAAAAACTACGATTATGTTTCTGATGTTAATGTGAGAAAGCTTTGTTGGAACTTTAAGGTATATGTGATCAGAATTTGAGAACATCTGAGTAAGTTCAACGAGAAGGAGGTTGGAAACATAGAGATGATCCTTCAAGATAGTAAGGTAACTACATCCCAAACTGAATTGCTATTACTAATATGTTGCACCTAAATCAGTATAATACACAAGTATAGATGTCACTAATGAAATATATTTGTTGGTTTATTCTACTGAAAAATGCAAGATGGAAGGGCCATGCTTCAATACCCAAGTCTATAGTTAAGAAATGGAGTGGTGTATTTCAGGTGTTTCAGATGTATATTATGACGAACTTTATAGTGGTAGACAACTAAACCATAAAAAAAACCCACTCCATATCGCTGGATACTGACTTTTTCACACAGGACGGAGGTCAATCACGTTATGAATCCTACTTTTCCTCTTGATGCATTTGTGTTCAAGACTATACCGGAATCGCTCACGGCCAAGAAGATCGAAAACTCAGAGCTATTTGGTGAGTTTTTTCCGCAATAAGTTTAAAATCATCATTATAGTAACCAAGTATAAATGAGATATATTTTTTTTCCTTAAGACATGATTGGTGAGGTAGTTGGAAAGCATGATCCCAGAGAGTTGGTCACCAACAAAGGGAAGGAGAGCAAACGGTTGGTTGTGGTGTTGCAAGATCTGGAGTAAGTTTTCTTATAAAGAAAAAAATATGTAAATCATATAACACAACCCACATTCATATACTACCTACATTTTTTTGTATGGTACTCATGGCATCATTCTGTATGTGTTATTTTAAAATATAGAAAAAATATGATTAACTCCACTTTATTTGGTGAAATGGTCGATGAGATACTACCACATTTGGAAGATGGAAGGCTGGAGTCACTTATTGTAGTTATACAATACTTTAAGGCAATTAGGTGGAATGGTATGTACTCATTACCATATCATACTTTAATAAAATGATTCCATTCGGTATTTGTGATTATTTCTAATTTTATCAAGGGAATATAGGAAAAACTTCGGTCCAGAGTCATTTTGAGATCTCCAAACTCCACATCAATGCAGAGTTGAAGGAGGTTGTTGGATTTAGAAACATGTTAGATGGTTTCATTTCACCTTTTTCTATTTTGGGGTAAAATTTGATTAAGTCAATGTCTAAACATTCTGTAAAAATCACTGAAATTTATATGGTGTAGATTGCTAAAGGAGGCACCATCCAATGCTTCAAGAATAAGTCAAATGTCATCCCAGAGTGGCTGGTCTGGTGTGGAAGAGATTACTAATGGGTCTGCATTAGTTAAAACCATTGAAGAGGCCCTGAGTTCCAAAGAGGTAAATTAAGGCTTTTTTCGTTAGGATATAATAGCTTCATTGTTATATTATGGAATGAATATTGCGTAAATATATAGTGTCTTTTATTATTAGATATATTAGGGAATTTAAATACTTTTTATTGTCAGTGTTGATGTTCAATCAACTGATTTGATAAACAAAGGAAATAAGCTTCTAATTTGGAATAGCCACACATAGCTTGATAAATGTTGTCATTGATTTATAGTTTTCCTTTTGGGTTCCACCTTTTGTGAAATCCACATCTATAGATGGTTTGATTACTTTGTATACAATAAATTGTATCTAATATTAGTTTGGATGGCAGGAGGGTCCTATTTGGGTTGCTGGAACTATTGTGGCCATAAATTGCAGAAATAATGATTGGTATTACAAGGCCTGCAGAAGATGTCCTAAGAAAGTTGAAACACTAGTTGGTAATAGATACGAATGTGACAAATGCGGCCACACGCATGGAATTGCATCTATAAGGTTGTCGTAATGAAGATTTGAACCAGTGTTAGTAGCTACTTCGGTTTGTTCTAAAGCCTCCTAATTATGTATGTTTTTGTGTGCTGATATATAGGTGGAGGTCATGATTTTTTATGGAACAGGCAGCATTTTCCTCTTGCTATGGGATAGAGAAACAAGCCAATTATGTGGGAAACAAGCTGAAAAAATTTTGGAGGAAGATGTAAGTATTATAATGAACATTACATAATAAGTTCTTTTTTACATGCTAAGATCTATTAAGGCTTTTCTTCATGATGCCAACATCTTATTTTTTAGGGTGGACATGAGGATGAATACCTCCTACCCTAGACAACATGATGGATAGGAGACTTTTATTTAAGATAAATGTGAAAGCTGCTAATATCAGTGGCTATGATCAAGTGTTCACTGTGATGAAGATATGTGACGATGAAGAAGTTGTTGACAAAAACCTACCCAAGAATTTCGATGGGAATTCATTAGTGAATGTGACGGTATTAAAAGAATTAACATGTACATTCAGAATTTTAGCTAATGCCACATCAACTGTACCCTATAACACTTATATAGAATTATGTCAACACTGTCACAGGAGAATGGGTGTAGTAACTCACTTGATATGTTTGGGAACATTACTAATCTTAATACTGACACTGACCCTGATGCTCAATATACTATGGTAAATAGTTCAATCAATAGTAAATTGTTATTGTTAATCTAAAAAATTAGGTTGATTATGATGTGTTCTTCTTTGTAGGATGCTAGAGAAGATTCCATAACCAGTCTTAAGTGTAAAACCCCTGCTAAAAAAGTTACAAATGGCTTCAGATCTGGCTGTAGTAGTGCAAACCAGAATAAAAACGAGGGACAACTCTCAACAAATAAGTTTAGCTGAAAGAATGCTAAGAAGCAAAAATCTATAATGATAGATGGAGAAAATTGAGTTTTTAAATTTGTGTTTAAGCATTGGCTTAATATTTATGCTATTTTAGTGGTCTTTTGTTTTATTTGTGAGTAAGACTTCAGTATGCTTTGTTATTGGAGAAAGCATGTACTCTTATAACTATGAGTTTCTCCATTGTTTGTGATGTTATTTTGATACCAATTTTATTTAAGCTTATGATATATGGTAGTCAACACATATTATGGTCTAATTCACATACCACATGTGTAACCTGATTATAACCATGTTACCAGATTTCAATGGTAAATTAGATGTTCTCTTACATAATGAAAAAATCAAGTATAACGTAAATCATTCAAAATACAAATCGTGTTCAGTGTCGTACTAATACTCAGAGGTTATATTATAGAGAAAAGAACTTAACTAAAATAAAACAACTATAGATTACAAACTTAATTCAATGTGTTAGTAAACTCAATATATCACTTTAAGCAAAAGAAGGATTCATATATGAGTTTTTTCAATAATATGCTCTGTCTTAAAAGGGGGTGTTAACCAACAAAGAGGGACTATGATACTTAGTGGTGAGAATCAATTTTTTACTCAAGACTAAAAATATGTTCAGATTCAAAACAAAAATGGTTTAGTAATTTGGATAACAGTGAATAAACAGCTTGGTCTTTGAATCCAAACAAACTCAATATATAAATTAAAACCCATATCCCAATGCATATACAAAAATCGAAATAAAAGTTTTCGTAAAATATAACAAGGCAAGATTAAAAGCTCATTACTTATATAAATCTTTTTATATAACATTTACATCTTTACCTTTCATAGGCAAATAGATTAATGCATTGACAAATTCAGCTTATTGATGGATGTGGTGTCAGTAAAAAAAAAATACAAATCTATTAATATAGAGTCAAAATTTAATATGTATATAGAGTAACTTTCAGATATGGGTTCACCACGAAACCATTTTGAAAATCCTATTAGCTGATCTCTGGGGCATATCTTATAGAAGGTTAAATTATTTACGAAAGGTCTGTTTTAGGAAATCTATTTACGTATGTCATAGGGCTGATTTTATGGAGCAAATGTTAAGAAGATCCTTCTTAATGGTAAGCTTTATAGTGTTTCAGATAGGAAGTTGTTATATGATTTATATGATAATTCTTATGTATAACAAAAAACATTATATCACCTTTAGTGTAATCTTTCCAACTATAGAAAGGCTATTCATGGAAAGGGTATAGCAACCTTATTCTTTGAAGCTAAATAATCTTAAAAGAAGGAATTCTAATCCAATGCCCAATGCAGATTTAAAACCCTTACCAAAGTTGAAAAGATGTAAGCTCTATATTTTACACAAGCCTAGCAAAAGGAAAGAGTGATCTTTTTTCATATTTACCTGCCAATTGACTAAACCAAAATCAAGGAACCTATGAAATCAATAGGAAATATATTTTTTTAGGTAGGCTAGACGTGTTAGGATATTGCGTGTTAATAGATGTGGTGTCAGTAAAAAGAAACACAAATCTATTAACATAGAGCCAAAATTAAATATTTAAATAGAATGACTATGGGTTCACTGCTAAACCCTTTTGAAAATCCTATTAGTTGATCTTTGACACATATCTTATAGAAGGATAAATCATTCACGAAATGTCTATTTTAAGAAATTTACTTACTAAAGCAAAAATAAGTAGTAAAGATACAAACCGCCGGTTAATTTTTATGGAAGTTTATCGAAGATATATTTCTGTCTAATCAACACAAGACACAAAAAATAATAGTCAAAGTTTTGGTATACATGAAATACCCAAGGCACAAATGAATATTTTACATTAAAGATTGATAATGTTAATATCCACAGGATTATTCATAGGAACCATTCCAACACGAATTAGTTAATATCTAAAAAAAATAACTCAAAAAAATTACTTTTGTTATACATTACACGTTAAGATTAAGTAATTTTTTCTTTTTATCATAAATACTATTGCTGTATCAGTATCTTATACTAACATAGAAGTATTAATTTAAATTTTTTTTGTCAGTCAACGATTTGTTTTATTTTATTCTAATCGGAAGAAGCTGGATGACGACAACTGACCCAATACTTATTTCAATTCATCTATATGTTGATTGACTAAGATATCTTATACTTGAATTAATATTAAGTA
Source organism: Arachis ipaensis (assembly GCF_059453495.1). Taxonomy (NCBI): domain Eukaryota; kingdom Viridiplantae; phylum Streptophyta; class Magnoliopsida; order Fabales; family Fabaceae; genus Arachis; species Arachis ipaensis. The sequence goes on from NC_142435.1 coordinate 25,631,927, forward strand.
AAAAAGTTTGACCATAGAAAAAAATAGAATAAAAAAAAACTATATATAAACCCTTATTCCTAAACACAAATATAATTACCAATTCTATATTAGCATCATATATTAATCTAAAAATTGAACTTATTAAATTTATCATATGAAGCCAAAACCATGCTTTAAAATTTCACATAATTTTCACCTAAACAAAGCATTCCTTATAAACACAGTTTAAACTTTTTAATAAAATAAACCTAGAATCATTAGTAAATAAAAGGGAATCATAGTTTATAATTGAATGAATGTATTACTCAATATTCACACATACATACTAGGTACCTTTCTATGTATTATAGTCTCATCAAAACCTCCTGAAGTATAAACTTTTTTAGATATCTTACATAAAACTACAAAATTTACTTAAAATATTTAGTCACTACAGGAGTAAGACATAAATCCAATTGAATATTAGGCCAACTCTCTTGGTAAGTTAATTAAGAGTCATCAGTACTATGGACAATTATAGCAACGTGACCTAAGTTTATATCATCATATATATATTCTGTGGATTGATGTATTTGGATCTAAATTCACAACTATTCATGAATATTTAAATAGAGTAATTGTTACATGGTCTACTCGGTATGTCTATTTCTATTTTAACTTACTTATTATGATATTATGAGTGCAAAATTCAGTAATTAGTTTTATTTCCATATAATAAAATAACACCTATAATAATAAAATTAAAAAGCATATTCATGTTCATAAATGCTATCAAATTAATAAAAAATAGTATCCTCCAAGCTGAAGAGGTATACCAATTTAGTTACAACATATCTTTAAAATTATTTATAGTTTACTATAGAGAATATGATTTGGTTCATTTAAGAAAAATGTACTCAATCTTGGCTTAAATATGTTACACTTAATTTGGTGGGTTTGTAACTTCCTTCTTTTAATCTATTCTCTCTATTTAATACCAAGAAGATTCATATCTTGACTATTTTCACATCTTTTTAATGATGCACCTGAATAGACAAAATTAGCCAAAATAGTCACCTTAGATCTTCAATTCTAAAGAGGTCTCTTCGGTTAATTAGTTATTTGAATAGTATACAATATATATATATATATATATCGTAAGTTGTAAGTAAAGGTTAAATTTAACAATCCATTGTTATAAATAAGCAGTAACAGTTATCAATGAGAATAAAGAAAAGAACGCCTGTTATTGTTTGAAAAATTTATCTCAACCTTTTATCTATTGCCTTTCAAGAATGAGCGACATAGCACCCAGAAAATTTGATCTTCCACACCTTGGCGATGATCTCCTATGGAAGATCTTTGCCAAGGCTGACCCCAAATCAGTTGGAAGGCTCAAAACAACCAATAAGGTGTGGAATTTCAAACTCACATCACAATTGTTTGTGAAACAGAATTTCTTGGAGAACCAACATAAAAATAGGAGTGTCATTGTTGGTGTTGGATATCCCCCTTTGGATGATTTCTGTCAATGGTTTGTGCGAGCTGAGGCAGATAGCGGGAATCAAATTCAACTTAACATTCCTGTGGACATCAACAACTTTGGATTCTACACATTTGTAGGCTCTGACCATGGCATCCTTTGCATAAGGTTGTCGCAGGGAGCCATTAATTCTTCCCTTTTTATTTGGAACCCTCTAACGAGGGAGTCCAAATTTGCAATAGATGTGGCAAGGAAACACCAATGTTATGCAGTGTCTCTTTATGCATTCGGGTTCTTACATGGTTCCTTTGAGTATCGGGTACTACATGTGTTCAAAAAATAATTTTCAGAAAAAAACATGTTCTGGGCATTGTACAACTCCTTTGATGCTAACTGGAAACACTCGGGAAGCTTCAGTAGTGACGTTCAAAAACTCGGTCTTAAAGCTGTTGTTGACAAGGGAGTGGTTTACTGGGTTAGCTGGGACGGACCAAGCTTTATTCAACCTTCACAAATATGTACTTTTGATATGCTCCAACAGATGTTTTTCGAGTGCGACATCCCAGATGCTGCCAAGTCCGACTACCATTCTCTAACACAGTTTAATGGTGGTGTTGGATTCACTTCCTACCATAATGTTGGTTTTAGTAAACAAATCATGGTTCAGCAGCTTAAGAGAGATGGGCAAAACCAACTTGATTGGGAGAGAATGATAAAGGTCTCAGGCATGTCGATTCCATACAATCTCACAATCTTCGTTGGAAAAGACATATTCTCTGTGATGGAATTAAGGACCGGCTGTGGTGGTTCAAATGACACTGAGAGGACTAATATAATAATAGCAAGACTAAAGTTTGTGCATCCTAGGATAGAGCATATACTTCACCATGTTTGGGAAGAGAATGTATATGTTAAATCCGCCATAATGCATGTTGAAAGCCTTTATCGAGTCTAGGGGTATTGGTAGCAATTGATGTTAAAGAAGATGTCAAGTTTCTATTTGCTTAGTATCTTTCTAATGTCTCAAGTGTAGTTGTCATGAAGGTCTCGTGTTGACCAGTGTTTTCTGTTTATTCCCTTTGTTGGTGGTTGGTCATTTCCTAAGTTAGGCCAAGTTATAGTAAGTATTGTAAACAACTTGACTTCTGTTTTGAACATTTAGTCATTACGTGTTGAGTGTTATTAACCACCAATTATGAATGTGATGTTATTATTTCAGGTTTTACTCATTAGTAATGCTAAGGTTTTTTTTATCCTTATGAAGAAAAAATTAACCGGCGTAGGATTATTCTTATCTTGACAATTGGCATTCTAAGACATTGAGTATAATCTAATATTTTGAATAAAAAGAAAAGGAACATAAATGGATGATATTTACAATCCTATATGTAAAAGGATATCTTTGTTAGTGTTTAAATATTATAGAAGAATAAATCGTTCAAGAAATTTCTGAAAGATAAAGATGATTTCTAAAGCAAAACTCATGCCTCTTACTAAAAAATTTTCTAAAATAGGAAATTTAATTACTGAAGCAAAAGCCATGTCTCTTACCCTTGGAATTTATGAAATAGGAAATTTGATTACTATATTTCCAATATTTATTCAATTCCATTAATGAATATATTTTTTAAGGATAAGCTAAAAATTTTGTGGTTATGAGAAACTAATACTATGCGCATTGATATCCACACTACAAAAAGCTATCAATTTATTAAACCTTTAACTACTTGCAGATTTAATTTTTACTGTTACTATTATTAAACAATTATTATCAAGAGGCATCAAACTATCGACATAGCTTGCACAAAAGGAAAATAAAAATTAATAATGTTAGCCCACCAAAAAAGTGACACATTGTTATATTCAAAACAAACAGACTAACCAGTAAAGTTTAGACAAAATCATTTAATTAGAGGGGCAAACAAAATATATGGAGGCTTCAAAATAGAGTATAGTAAGACACACATAGATAGGGGTGAAGCATACTTGGATACACAAACAACAAGTGAAGATAGGAAGAAATGGATGGAACAAATGCTTCTTCATCTAGAGGTAAAAGAAAGATTATTATGGATCAAAAATGAAAAAGGTTGCAGACATCACAACCAACTTCTGAGAATATTCCACTGTATAGGCCACCTTTACAGCAGATTAGTCCTAACACAAACTCAAACCTACTAGGTACACAGATTTTATGAATAGGAACTTATCCTTCAACACATTATTGTTATGAATTTTGGTGAAAAGCTACATCATAGCAGGGTGTGGAAACAAACAGAATGAGAAACATTATTGAGTAGGGGGTGGATATTCAGTTCTGATTTCTTAAAGTCTTTGGGTAAAACTATCATTCATCTTTATTTACAAATCAGGCAAAGCTAACATATATAAATATGTCAACAATAACATATGTTAGTGGGAACGGAGGGTTAGCGTGTTTGGAGAACAATACAAACATGAATGCACAGTGTAGCAAAGCGATTTTTGGTACATCATCCGACCAAGGTTTTAGGGAGGCGTTAGCCATAACAGAGGTAGAAATATGAAGCTGCCTTACACGAACAAGAGGTAAGCACAATTTAACAATCTGGAAGTAAATAGCTCATGGCTTTATTTGCAAAACTAATATATGTTGGTGTTGCAAGGACAATTAACAGTATTTTGCAGCAACCAATCTATTTGGATGGTGCTAATAAAGAAAATAATCTACCACACACCACTAATTTAAATGTAAGTTTCCAGACAATGAATTCATATCGGAATGCACCAGCAAGAAGTTGTGGAAGTACCGAAGATATCAATCTAGATTGGTCTACACAGACCAACTGCTCAAAAGGTTAGAAACTTAGACTCTGCAATGATTAAGTTTCTAACAACTCATGATAACAAAAAGGTTCATTTTCACATAGTTCATGCTACGGATTGAATAATAATTCAATTGAGAGAATAAATTAAAAGAAGGTATGGCCCACGTATTAAACATAGGTATATGATATTTTATAAATTTTGTGAAAGTTTTTCTTAAATAAATAAAATAATATTTTATAAACAACTTATATTATTTTTCAAGAATATATGTTATTATAATAATTTTCTCCTTACAAAATCCCTTTGAGAGTTAGAAAATTAAAAGAATTTATTCCGATGTTATATCTATAACAAAGTTCAATAAACCAGTTTATGAAAATTTTTTAAAGAAAAATAAATCATAATTATGTAGGTGTAGACAGACAACAAGTGAAGTTAGGAAGAAATGAATGGAACAAATGCTCAATCGTTTAGATGTCAAAGAAAGACTAGCTAAAAGTTAATAAGTCTCTTCTCAAAATTTCGTGTAAACAAATTTTAAATTGGAATACTAGAGTACTAAAGAGTACTGAGAGTACTAAAAAATAGAGTATTACAATTTATTTAAATTTATTTCCTTTTCAGTAATTTTTATCTATAAGTGATTTTGAATAATATAATTTAAAGAACATTTAGATATGAATTAAATCAATATCTTACAAAAACTATTAATACAAACTATCGATTGTAAAAATTGATGTTCAAATAATAATTTTGAATTAATATAAAATAATGACATAGCAATAGTATTTTTAATAAAAAAATAAAATTACTTAATATTAGAGCAATTATGAGGTATTACAAAGAGAAAAACTTACTTGATTCATTATTATATTACTGATGATATAGTTAAAGGTATAACATATCTTACAATTATGTTAAGATTAAGTAAATCTTTTTTTATAAATAATATTACTATATCATTATTATTACAATGAATTAAGGCATCATCCATGAATCAATGTCGTTACAAATTTCATATGGGTGGAAGAAAATCGGGTTGACCCAACAAACGTAGATAGGAATAGTAATGCTATTTTGATGTGTTTTTTTAATAATCAATTTTGAATTTAGATTACATGTGCTCTTATAACACATGTTAAAATTAATCTATACGAAATTAATTTTGAAAAATAGTACAAAGTTTGATTTTTAAAATAATTATTGATTATTCTCAACTAATTTTTCATTATATGTAATTTATATGTAATTTTATCAGATAGTTAACTAAACTAAATCACACCGTACAATATTCATAGTCAAACTCACATTTATAAAGTGCACTACATACATGGCATAACTTAGATTTGGAAAAGGCAAAGCATAGTTTAATGTTGTGTATATCTCGATAGAAAAAGCAAAGGCAATTAAAGTGATTAGTGACATGTGTTGTTGGCAAGAAAAAAGCACTCAAAACACAAATTTAATCATTCAGGTGATTAAAGTGATTAAATAGATACATACACAACCATGAGTATTGTGGTAGATTAATTCATACTCTTTTCATGTTTTTGAAAATGTAGGGTATGCTTCCGTAGTATCAGTCAATGAATCAATTGACAACAGACATGATCATTCTATTTTACAACCTCATGATGGTAGTGTACTATCTCTGTGTGGTAAGACCCTCCCTTTAAAATCAATTTTAATATACAAAGGTTTATTACACACAACTTTAATAATGCAATTTCCTCAAACTAACTACCATCATGTTGTTCTCACTCCTAAATATTACAGGCACATTAAGTTTGGATACACAACTGACCAGTGACATATAATGGACATCCACAGGCGGGAGATTTGCTAATAATATTGGAGTTTTTTCATTAATTAACAAAACTGACTGTTTACGTAATATAACAGTAACTATTGGCAGTTTTATAAATTTTTTACAAATTCAATCTACAATTTTTTGGTACACTTTTGTGTTTTGACATAATAGATTCTCTTGGGATTTCGCAGGAAGCAAAAACATGGTTGAGAGAAAAAGAACACAAATTAGAAATTATGTGCCACAGTATACTAATGACAATGTTGGTATGTACAAAATCATTATTATAAGATACAATAGTAATTTTTTACCTGTTTATATCATTGTTAAACTTACATATGTTTCTACGTACTCGACCACGACAAACTTTTTAACAGCCATTATTTTGGTTGAATATAACAGAATATTGGAACATGGGATATGTGGTGCATGAGTGTGAATACTGCAATGCTCTTTTTTGGTATGGCAGAAGGAAAGAAAAGCATTACAATACAAATGGACCTACGTACACACTATGCTGCAGAGGTGGACAAGTGGAGATTCCTCAACTACAAGAAGCTCCTAAGGTGCTATACGATTTGTTATATGGGAATGATGTCAGGAGCAAACATTTTCGGAAGAATATTAGAACATACAATAGCATGTTTCAATTTACATCTTTGGGTGCCAAAATTGATAGAGGTAAAAGTTCATCTAGAGGACCACCAACATTTATCTTATGTGGTGAGAATTATCACTTGATGGGGAGCTTGATTCCACCAGACGAATGTATGGCGAAATTTGCTCAACTATATGTAATCGACACCGAAAATGAGATCCAAAATTGGATGTCTATAATGGGGTATGTAATGAATTTTTATATATCTTAACACGTATTTCATGAAATGGTAAAAGACATAATGGATAGCGTATTTATCTTTTGTGATAAAATTTTGAATTTTTCAAGTGTGGTCTACTGTTTAGTGCCGAAGAAAACAAGACAATTCAAGAAGAAATTGTGAAGGACTTAAAGATGACGCTAGACTAACACAATGTATTGGTAAAGGCATTCCATAATGTGAGGCAGTCAATAGCAGCAGAACCCACTTCAAAGGTCAAACTTAGGCTTTTGGAAAAAGAGGAAAGGATGGTAGGAGGTATAACTTGCCATCCACAAATGAGGTGGCAGCATTGATCGTGGGTGACTTCGATATTAACCGTACAGATAGGGATAATATTGTGGAGACCCAAACTGGAAGGTTACAACGTATAAATCAACTGAATCCATCATACTTGGGGTTGCAATATCCCTTATTGTTTCCATATGGAGAAGATGGATATAAAGAAGACATCCCTCTAAACAAGAAGAAGAGTAACTGTGAAAAAGGACGGCAAGAAGTGACAATGAAGGACTTTTTTGCTTATAGAATTCAAGAAAGATTGGCTGATGCTTCCCCATTATTGTACTTAAGGAGACTTTTTCAACAATTCTTGGTAGATGCCTACTCAATGATTAAGTCGTCTAGACTAACATACATTCGTCTTGACCAAGAGAAATTTAGATGTGAGATGTACAAGGGTATTAAGGAGGCTGTTTTGATGGGAGAAACAACACCTTCATCAGTAGGGAAACTGATTATACTGCCTTCATCATTTACCGGAGGACCTAGATATATGATACAGAACTATCAAGTTGCAATGACAATTTGTAGAGTAGTTGGGTATCTAGATATTTTCCTAACATTTACATGTAATCCTAAATGGCCAGAACTAGAAGACTTTCTTAAAAATAGAGAATTAAATGCAGAGGATCGTCTAGACATGGTGTGCAGAGTTTTTAAGCTTAAATTAGATCATCTGATAAAGGACATAAGGACGAATAAGATATTTGGAAGAGTGGTTGCAGGTACATTTTAATATGTTACGAACTTCTATCAATATAATTTGTTACATATCCAGACTTTGAGGTATTAGCTAAAAAGATTAAACGGTGGAATATGTAATTACTGAAAAAGGACAATCCAAAATTATAACTATTAGTTTGTTTAAAGAGATGTAGTTGCATTGGAAAAAAATACATGAAAAACAACTATATAATATGTTTGGTCAATAAGAATATCATTTATAATATCAAAAAATGAGAAATTACATGTGTGGAAGCAAATTGTTTGTATAGGTAATTTAGTACGAATTGAAACTTGATGCACCACTATTTCGTGGTACATCTTGTGCTTAATTGAGTGGATTATATCCACTATACTCACACTTACTCATTGAATTCGCATATTTTACATTTGCCTTCCTAATTATGTGCTTTGATTGAAAACATGCTTCTTTGGCCTTAAGTTTCCTATGTTTAATCCTCTCTTATTACCATTCGATGCCGTGATATGTGTGTTAAGTGATTTCAGAGATTACAGGGCAGGAATGGCTTAGAGGATGGAAAGGAAGCATACAAAAGTGGAAGGAATACAAGAAACTGAAGGAACTGCTAAAGCTGTCTAGCCTGACCTCTTGGTACTAAATTGATCATAACTTGAGCTACAGAGGTCCAAATGACGCGGTTCCAGTTGCATTGGAAAGCTAACATCCAGGATTTTGAAATGATATATAATTTGCTATAGTTTCCTTGAGGATAGACGATGCGGACGTGTGCATCACGCGCACGCATCGCATCTGCGAAAATCAGCGTGACAGAATTCGTAATCAGCGATTTTTGGGCTGTTTCAGGCCCAGTTTTCGACCCAAAAAACACATATTAGAGGCTATAAAGTAGGGGGATCCATTTATTCATAAAATACAACATATAAAATATTTATAATTTACAATTTTTAGGTTTAAGAGAGAGAGAGAGGTTCACTCCTCTCTCTTAGGTTTTAGAATTATGATTTCTTTTAGTTTATGGTTATTTCTCCAATCCCAGGTTCAATATTCCTTTAATTTATGTTTCTTTTCTACTTTCCGATACTCTAATGCTTTTATTTGTTAATTACTTACGTTGCCAAATTGGCTTATGAGTCTTTCCATGTTAGATTTGAATATTCTATTTAATATAATTTGAGGTATTTCAGATTTATGATTATTTTATTCAGTTATTGATGCTTTCAATTTAATTTAGATTCTTCCCTTTTTGGCTCTGGTTAAGTAATTGGTAATACTTGAGTTATCAGACTCAGCAGTTGGTTGAAAATTGGGAATTGCTGATTGATTTGGATCGCTCTAAAGCTAGTCTTTCCACAGGAGTTGACTAGGACTTGAGGATCAAATTGATTGGTCCACTTGACTTTCTTTTATTTAGTAAGTGTTAACTAAGTGGGAGTAACAACAATTCTCATCACACCTGATAAGGATAACTAGGATGGAATTTCCAGTTCTTATACCTCGCCAAGAGTTTTCTTCATAATTATTAATTTATTTTTCTTGTCATTTAAATTACTTGTTCCTTACTTCAAAAACCAAAAAATATACAATTTTCATAACCAATAATAAATCATACTTTCCTGCAATTCCTTGAGAAGACGACCCGAGGTTTGAATACTTCGGTTATAAATTTTATTGGGTTCGCTTTAGTGACAAACAAAACTTTTGTACGAAAGGATTTTGGTTGGTTTAGAAACTATATCTACAACGTGATTATTTTTATAAAATTCTAGACCACACAAAAATCCGATCGTCAAAATGGCGCCGTTGCCGGGGAATTGCAAACGTGTGCCTTATTATTGGTTATTGTAAATATTTTATTTTGCTTGTTTATTTATTTTTATTTTTGTTTTTTTAATTTTTATTAGCTACTATGAGTTCTCACCCCCGTCGCTTTGAGTTTGGTTCTAATGTTGTTGAAAGGAATGGAAGCTATAACAGGAACATGCATCAAGGTCGAAACAATCAAAGATGGAAGGAGCCACGAGGATCTGATCAACCCTTTCAGCAACAACACCTTCCAAGATACCATGGACAACAACCATCCTACAATGCATGCCAAGACAATAGTTATGGTGGACCTTTTCGTGACAACCAACCTCCACCAGTTTACTACGGTCAAGAACTATTCCGAGATGCATACCAAGATGATAGTAGTTACCAGCAAGCTCCATCATATGCCAATGAACCACCTCCTCAACATAGCTTTGAACCACCATACTCATAAGCCACCTACAACCATTCACCTCCATATGACCCTAAACCTTATCCACCCCAATTCCAATCCAATTACTCTCAAGAACCACCACATTCATATGCACCATGTCCATAACCATCAACCCAAGAATCACAGGCTCGCCTCAAGAAAACAGTAGATCAATTTCATGCAACCCTTCATCAACTGGAGCAAGCAATAAATTGATTACCTTCCCGACGTTCGGGCACTCAAGGAACTCCCATGGCTTCATGTGGAGAATCTAATGAAGAACGTAGCATGAAGGAGACACTAGAAACTCCAGTGGACAGTAAGGAGCATGACTTTGTACTGGAACAAGTGGAAGAAGCCATAATTATCAAAGAAGAAGAAGTGGTTGAAGACTTAGGAGATGCGAAACGTCCATGGGAAAGCCCAGTCATAGAGCCCCCTTCAAAGGAGTTTGAATTTGATGTTGAGGAGGGTGTACAACCTCCAAGGCATATCATGGTTGAAGACTTTGAAGGGGATGATCAAGAGATGGATTCAATCATTGATGAATTCTTATCTACATTTGAATACTCTCCCATTGGACTTGACATGGAGATTAAAGAAGAAGAAGCACAACCTCCCATTCCCCTGGTGAACAATGAAGAAGAGATCGAATTAGAAGAAAGCTACTAAGAGGAAGAGGTTGATATTAAAGAAGCTTGCAAAGAGGTGGAAGTTGTCAAAGAAGAGCCCAAGGGCATGGAGCTGGAGATCACCTTGCCAAGGATGTTGGAGACCTCTTCCCCAAAGCCATCACCATCCATCCCTTCATTCAAGTGGGTAAATCTCTCATCTCTAAGCTTAATTAGCCCACTTGAATATGCTTTGCTTGAGACGGATGGACAACTTAGAGCTCTTTGTGGCTATAAGAGTAAGAAGGAGATGGTTAGTGGTTGGCAACACAATCCTAGGATCATTGTGGTAGGAAGCTCACGGCTGAATTATCATGGTTGGAAGAATACTAAATTGTATGGGTCTAGGAAGATGTTTGGATGTCTCTGTGAGAATTCCGACTATTCACCACCCAAGTGGAAAAATGATGATCAACAAGAAGACGGGTGCAAAAGCAAGGTTTGGGACCCCAGAATTCATTCTGGCAATCAACACTCTTGGGGCCTTGTCACTTGCTTTAACTTGCTTGAAGGCTTTATGCAACTAGTGTGGGATCCCGGAGGCCATTGAAATTACAAACATTGGTGGGGATTCCTGGATGAGTTCAAGCACAAGCCACCATAACAGGGAGCTCACCAAACGTCCAACTTAAGGACTTAAACCAAAAGTGCTAGGTGGGAGACAACCCACCATGGTATATTCTTTCTTTTTTGTTCTTAGTTTTATTTTATTTTATTTTCATTCGTGTTCATTCATAATTTCTGCATAGTCATCTGCATTCTGTATTTTGCATTCTGCATACTGCATAAAAAAATTTCGCACGCGACGCGTCTGCGTCATAGGTGCATTCGAAACAAGGAAGAAAAGAAGCAGAGAGTCATGCGGGAGCGTGGCTGGAGGCGTGCCTTAGGCACAAATATGCCCACGCGATCGTGTCCGTGTCATTTTGAAAAATAGCCTCCCCACGCGTCTGCATCAGCCACGTGAACGCGTGGCCTCGTAAAATCGACGTAAAGAGGTGTATGGTAGACAATTATGATGGAGCTGGGCTGGAATGATGCTATAAGCACAAGCCCTATCACGCGAACGCATGCCCCACGCATCCGCGTCGTTTTCAAAATATGGCCATTCACGCGATCGCGTCACCCACGCGAACGCGTCACCCTGAATTTTAGCAATGATAGTATGAAACAGAAAGTTGCGCGTGCGCGAGGCTGCGCTCGCACCAATGGCACAGTTCACTTCACACGAACGCGTGACCCACGCGTCCGCGTCATCTGAAAATAACGCCAATCACGCGAAAGCGTGAACCACGCGTCCGCGTCGCATGCGACGCACAGTTTATCCAGATCAGCGCCAGAATTCCTATCTTTCCTTCTCCAATCCTACTTATCTTTCTATTATCATTCTTTCTTCTTTCTTCTATCTTCTCTTATTCCTTCTTCCTCCTTTCTTACTTTCTTTTTCTTCATCTCTTTTCACTTTCATTCTATTTTATTTAATTTATTTGCATACTTTCATTCATTACATTTTAATTTTGTGCATATTTTTATTTTCTTCTCTAAATTTATTATTTTTCCATTGGTGTTAAATTTTCTTCTTCAACTGTTGCATCTTTTCTTGAATTATTCTGGTGCTTTATGACTTGTTTTACTCTGATTGGGTATTATTCTTCATAAGTCAATGCTACTCCTTCATGATACTTATATTATCTTGCATTGACATGAACTCACACTGTCTTTCATTACCCACACTCTCTCCCCCATTGTTGCAATTTTTGCACTATTGATATGCCATGTGCTTATATTGCTTTCTCACTGCATGTTGTAGCTACCATGTAATTGAGACTCTTATTATTTGGCATTACCCACTCATATTTTATTTGTTTTATATCATTGTTTTGGGTTCCTGTTCTTCTTTTTCTCTTCTTTCAGGCTGGCCACCGAAGAAGGAAAAAGGGAGAAACTTCTATATGGGGCAACAGACAAGTCCATATGCACAATCATTGGAGAAAAGCATCAGTTGGAGCCACCCGTCCACCTGCACATCTCAGCATGCACCGAGGATGGTGCAATCTTTAAGTGTGGAGAGGTCGATACCGATCTCCATGGGTTATTTATTTCCTTCTCAACACCAATGTTTAAATTTTCTTTGTTAAATGAGTTGTTGCATTTGCATGTTTGTTTAATTTTTGTGCATATTTTACCACTTGGTTGAAGTAATATTTTCTTTTTCAAAAAACTTTTTAGAGCATTTCACTAATTTAAATTAAAACTTTTTGAAAAACTTGTTTGAAGAAATATTATACTGGAACATGGTTTAGAGCTCGAACATACAAAACCAGTGAGATTTTTGAGCCTATTTGATTGGTTGTATTTTATCAACCAATATTTTATTTTTGGTGTGTGTTGTTCTCTCTAAAATTGTGATCTTTGTCTTGCTTAATTCTATATTTCCATGGTTTAATGTATGCATGCACTTATGTGATTGAGGCCTTGTTTCACTAAACTTACATACCCATATGGCCTTAACCTTTCATTATCCTTTGCAAACCAATTTGAGCCTATTTTACCCCATTTATTCTTTACTTTAGCACATCATTAACTCTAAGCGGAAAATGTAACACCCTCACTATCAGAAGTCATGTTTCCGGCTGCGCTACTCTGATAGCAAGAAGTATTACGACTACTTTACATACTAAATAATAAAATAGGAGCCTGTGATTCGACACTATATCGCTGATTTCTTTGAAAACCAGAACTAAATACTTTATCTTAAGAAAAATACAAAACAGGCATACACTCATATACAAGACTCCTTACATAATAATTCAATATATTATACATATAAAACATACAATTCCTATCCCTCTTACAAACTTGTAATAACAAAGACGAGGGAAGAAAATAATCTAATTAATACAACAGCATATAAACCAAACACAGTATAACTCTTCTTAATGCCTCTTTATCCGGTTCCTAAAATGGTAAAGCTGTAGGGGGTGAGAACCTAACCACACGGTCTCACCACGGAGTTTTAAAGTTGTCATAAGAAGATACCTAATAAGAAATCTGCTTTCAAGCTTAGTGATTATCATTGCCTTATGAATCTTTTAAAAAAACCAATAGGTAATCATTCAAAACCTTTTCGAGGAAGCAATGTTCAATCTTTCAGAAATCCAAAATCTTTCTTTTCTTATAAGAAAATATCAATCAAAAATCAACCACGCAATCAGACAATATAATCATTAATTCAGCACCAAAGTTCATTCTCAAATGTAGCACGCTAGGATAAACACAGACAAGACAGACAAGGAAAGCACAAGTAGGTAGCAGTTACAGCGAATAGTTCAAGTAGTAGTTAAGAACAGTTTAGCAATTAGGCAAACCCAAACAAGTTCAAACTCAAGCAAAGCATACAAATGCATATGATGCATGCCTGTCCTATGGCTGATGAGGCTCATCTGTCGGTTATCCAGCCAACCCGACAAGTCTGAATTGTACTTAGACTGTCCCCCGACGTGCATCCCCAAGAGTCTATGCATAGCTTTTTCTCAAATAATCAATATTGCTCAATGGGGGTAACATTCCCGGGAATTTATATAGTGCCCGGTCACACTTACATCGTAGGGTCAACAGAGTATCGAGTTTTCAACCTGGTACACGTGGTGGCAAGCCACGGCACTTAATCTAGGGAACCTCGTATCTCAGATATCATCATTCATAAGCCATTTCATTCTCATAATCAGTATATAATCATTTATCAAGCCATGGCATTAACCTTCATGTAACATTTTCAATCCATATCTCAACATCCTCAACATCATCATCATTTATCAATCCATGTCTCATTTTCAAATTCATTCAAAAATCATATTTCAAAGAAAATCTTTATCATCCTTCTCTCCATTCCGCTTATTAACAACCCCAATTCAAAACATATTTCTTTCTTTGATAAATAAATCAACCTTAAGACATGTAATGTTTAAAACCAAATCTCTTCAGAAATTTCGGCAGCATCTCCTCTAAAACTCGGACACTGCCACCCTTTTTGGGTCCCATCCAAACATTTCTCAAATCTTTTTCAACCATTTCCAAATCTCAAACATTTTTCAGAGTTGAGCCAGTTCCAATACCAAATTATTTTTAAATCAAACCAATTCCAACAGTAAAACTCTTTTTAAAATCAAATCAGCTCAAATAGTAATTTATTTATATTACTAAGTAAACTCCAAAACTAAGAAAATCCACTTTTCATAATAATCAAGCAAATAACATTTCAAACCGGTTTTTATCAACAACCATACACCACTCACGCAATCAAGCATCTAATAATCCAGTCCAACAAACCATCACATCCACAAGACAAATATAATCACAGAAATATATCTTTTTGCATCAATATCTATTTATCACAACTCTGAATTATAAAATAAATTTTAAGAAAACCCCTACCTCAGTTAGCTGAGTCCACGTAACTAATCGTGGTAATTTCCTTTTCTTTCAATTCAAGGCGACAGTGATAACAATAACCCCCACGAGAACAGCAACAGTCCCGACGCCTCTTACAACAGCCGTGTTAATATAAATTGCAATTACAGTGACTGAAACAGTTTCAAGAAACCCAAGACAAAGGACATGTATCAAAAATCGAATCAGAACAAGCAAGACAAAGATAGTAAAACATGTAAATGGCCTAGAATCAAAAAAGATATCCGACCGGAATCATTAAGAATAGCTCTGGTGTTGGCTCTCAGCGGCAGAAGAACAAAAATCAGACCTAGACACCCGTCCTAGCAGTATTAACCTCACTCCATGTGATTAAGGCAACGGAGACACCAACAATAATCAGAATAGTGGCACAAACTAGGAGCAGAACAGATTTTGAAAGGTTCTTAAATGTAAACTCTTACTGTAATGAAGGAATAATGACTGAACCAAACTGCAGAAAGTTTGGTGGTGGTTCTGGCGGCGGCAAAAACGAGACGGCGATGGACTTTTTGCGGCGGCAGAGAAACTCGCAGTGACCCCTGACACAGACAACCTCAGCAACCACTCTAACAGTGAAAATCGACTTAACAGACAAAGAAGTTGAAGCAAGGTTTAGAGTTTACCAAGCAAACAAGCTTCAGAGATGGTTTTCGGCGGCGGCAGCAGTGGCATGGAGCTCCAGCGATGCAGAGGCGCGGCAAGAGGCTACAGCAGCGGTGGATCTGGCGACGGTTCAGACGAGGACGGCGCCGGCGATACGAGCGGCGACGGGGAACGGCGGCTGAACGCGGCGGTGATGGCAGAATCGGCTCTCTCTCTCTTCGTGCACTCTTCCTCTTCGTGGTTCTGTTACTCGCGGGCGGTTCGGCGGCGACGACTCGGTGGCGCGGTCCCCCTCCAAGGTCCGACGACAGCGCGACGATGGCGGTGAGGTGCGGTGCAACGGCGACGCGACTTCTCTGCTCCCTCAACCCCGCGCTCCTTCTTTCCCTCTCAGATCTCCTCTCTTTTCTGTTAGCAGCGGCGGCGACGGTGGTAGTGACGCCCACCGCACCGCCTTCCCTTCTTCCCCCTCTCCTTGTTCTCTGCAGCCCCACTTCCCTCTTCTTTTTTTTCTTTCTTTTTCTTCCTTTCTTTTTTTTCTTTCTTTTTCTTCCTTTCTTTTCTTTCTTTCTTTCTTCAGGTGTTGAGTGTGTGTTGAGTGGGTAACCGTGAGTGAGAGAGGGTGCGACGTGTGTGTGTTAGTGTGGGTAAGGGTAGAAAATTAGGTTTAGATAAAATTAAGGTTAGGTTAGATATTTTATTAAAATTTTAGGTGTAGTAGTGTAATTTTATAAAATAAATAAAAGATAGGATAATAATTAAAAATCAAATTAAATATAAAATATCCATCTTTAAAATACCTTTCAATTACAAATTTGTAAATTAGTTTCAATTAAATGCTAATTAAATAAAAATTGGAGATAGATAAATTAATTTCCTTTCATTTATAATATAAAGTTAAAAATACAAATATTTAAAATTAAGGCATATAAAATATTCAGTATTTTTTTTTCAATTATAAGAACTCTAAGTCAAAAATAAAAGTTTACTCAATTTTTATATAAAAATCTCCAAAATATAGTCTTAAACAAATATAATGCATCATAAATAATTAATTAATAACTTTTAAAAAAATCTAGAGGTCTTACAGAAAACAATAATGTCCTTAATTTGAATTCTTGGTTAGCTTAGACTAGTGAGAGTGCTCATGAATTAAGTGTGGGAAAAGTGGGTTTGGAAACGTTTGG
The DNA here is from genome assembly GCF_059453495.1 of Arachis ipaensis. Lineage (NCBI taxonomy): Eukaryota > Viridiplantae > Streptophyta > Magnoliopsida > Fabales > Fabaceae > Arachis > Arachis ipaensis. The sequence goes on from NC_142435.1 coordinate 25,649,025, forward strand.
TTTTGGAAATTAAGTATGTTAAACTTCTTTATGAAAATGTGAAAGAAATGTTTAGAACATGTTCATGCATTCAATAATTTAATCATATGCATTGAAAAAAAAAACAAAAGAAAAAAAAAACAAAAGAAAAAAAGGAGAAAAAGAAAAGAAAAAAAGTAAATAAATAAAAGGGGACAAAATGCCCCAAATTAAATGGTGATAGCAAGACATATGTACTGTACTCGAAATTAGGATGCATAAATATGTGGAAAACATGGTTAATGGATAGTTAGATGTGGTATTATGATTACATGGATTGTCTAAAGTTATGTGGAAAGTTTAAGTTAATTAAGGATTCAGATTTTAGTCCACTTGGCCAAATACAATCCTACCTTGACCCTAACCCCATTACAACCCTTAAAAGACCTCTTAATATGTGTATCTGTGCATTAAATTTTTGTTGATTGGTAGAAGAAAAGAAAGCCTTAGAAAGCAAGGTTAGTAGAGAATTAAGATAATCGAACCTTAAACACCTGAGCGATTAGAGTGTATACACTTCCGGTGAGGGTTCGATGCTCGATTTCTTGTTCCCGGCTTTAATGAGCTATTTTCTTCTGCAAGTTTACTTGTACTTTATTTTGTGATTTGAATTAGTGAAATCCATTTCATATTTGTTCTTAAAAGATTTTTTTACTTTTAACCAAGTAGGTAGAAGCATTTCACATGTAGTTGCATTCATATAGATAAGTTGCATTTCATACATTCTACCATTCCTCTTCACTCTTATAGCTTCTCTTGAGCTTAGCATGAGGACATGCTAATGTTTAAGTGTGGGAAGATTTGATGCACCACTATTTCATGGTACATCTTGTGCTTAATTGAGTGGATTATATCCACTATACTCACACTTACTCATTGAATTCGCATGTTTTACATTTGCCTTCCTAATTATGTGCTTTGATTGAAAACATGCTTCTTTGGCCTTAAGTTTCCTATGTTTAATCCTCTCTTATTACCATTCGATGCCGTGATATGTGTGTTAAGTGATTTCAGAGATTACAGAGTAGGAATGGCTTAGAGAATGGAAAGGAAGCATGCAAAAGTGGAAGGAATACAAGAAACTGAAGGAACTGCTAAAGCTGTCCAACCTGACCTCTTGGTACTAAATCGATCATAACTTGAGCTACAGAGGTACAAATGACGCGGTTTCAGTTGTGTTGGAAAGCTAACATCTAGGGTTATATAATTTACTATAGTTTCTCTAAGGATAGACGATGCGGACGCGTGCATCACGCGCACACGTTGCATCTGCGAAAATCAGCGTGACAGAATTCGTAATCAGCAATTTCTGGGCTATTTCCGGTGCAGTTTTCGACCTAGAAAACACAGATTAGAGGCTATAAAGTAGGGGAATTCATTCATTCATAAAATACAACATATACAACATTCATAATTTACAATTTTTAGGTTTTAGATGTAGTTTTAGAGAGAGAGAGGTTCTCTCATCTCTCTTAGGTTTTAGAATTAGGATTTCTTTTAGTTTATGATTATTTCTCTAATCCCAGGTTCAATATTCCTTTAATTTATGTTTCTTTTCTACTTTTAGATACTCTAATACTTTTATTTGTTAATTACTTATGTTACCAAATTGGCTTATGAATCTTTCCATGTTAGATTTGAATATTCTATTTAATATAATTTGAGGTATTTCAGATTTATGATTATTTTATTCAGTTATTGATGCTTTCAATTTAGTTTAGATTCTTCCCCTTTTGGCTCTGGTTAAGTAATTGGTAACACTTGAGTTATCAGACTCAGCAGTTGGTTGAAAATTGGGAATTGTTGATTGATTTGGATCGCTCTAAAGCTAGTCTTTCCACAGGAGTTGACTAGGACTTGAGGATCAAATTGATTGGTCCACTTGACTTTCTTTTATTTAGTAAGGGTTAACTAAGTGGGAGCAATAACAATTCTCATCACACCTGATAAGGATAACTAGGATGGGATTTCCAGTTCTTATACCTCGCCAAGAGTTTTCTTCATAATTATTAATTTATTTTTCTTGTCATTTAAATTACTTGTTCCTTACTTCAAAAACCAAAAAATATACAATTTTCATAACCAATAATAAATCATACTTCCCTGCAATTCCTTGAGAAGACGACCCGAGATTTGAATACTTCGGTTATAAATTTTATTGGGTTTGCTTTAGTGACAAACAAAACTTTTGTACGAAAGGATTTTGGTTGGTTTAGAAACTATACCTACAACGTGATTATTTTTATAAAATTCTAGACCACACAAAAGTCCGATCGTCAAAACTACAAGTACTAAAGTGCAGTTTTTCATGATGAAATATTTAGTGAGTGGCTGTAATAATTTAATTTTAGCAACTAATTATGTGATTCAATTTTTATAGTTGTATACATAATCGAATTTTAAAAGTGTGGATTGCCTCACGCACACATTCTCATATTCCTGCACCATGATGACAAATATCCCACCGGAGAAGACATAGATCGAATTATCACTGCTGAGATTCCAGACAAGCAGAGAGGCACTGTCTATTATGAAGCTGTTGAAAAACACATGATGCATGGGCTATGTGGGAGTGCTGAGGGAGACTCTCCATGCATGGAGAATGGCAAATGCATTCGTCATTTTCCTAAAAGATTTATGGACAATACAACAGTTGATGATGATGGATATCCAATTTATAGACACGGAGATGATGGAAGGATAATAAAAAAATCTGGTGTTGATTTGGACAGTCGTTATGTGGTCCCACACAACAGGACGCTATTATTAAAATATGGAGCTCACATATATATCGAATGGTGCAAGCAGTCTAGATCAATCAAGTATTTATTCAAGTATGTTAATAAAGGTCATGATCGTATAACTGCCTCATTTTATAAGAGTGCCACAGCTGACACTAAAAGCGATGATTATGATGAAGTTAGTATGTATTATGATTGTTGATGCATATCACCATGTGAAGCAGTTTGGAGAATCTTTAGGTATAACATGCACTACAGAGACCTTTCTGTTATAAGGTTGGGTTTTCACTTGCCCGACGAGCAACCAGTGGTTTTTAAAGACGACGAATGTCTAGACGACGTTGCTAGAAAAGCATCAGTTAAGGAGTCGATGTTCTTAGGATGGTTCAAAGCTAACAAAACTAACCCAGAAGCACGCTGTCTAACATATGTGAAATTCCCATCAAAGTTTGTTTGGAAGCCGGATACAAGGAAGTGGTTTTTGCAAAAATCACATTCAGTCATAGGATGGATTTTCTTTGTTCCACCAAGATCAGGGGAAATTTATTACCTAAGGTTACTCCTAAATTTTTTAAAGGGTCCTACTTGCTATGAAGACATCAAAACTATCGATGGTGCCGTCTATTCATCATTTAGAGATGCATGTTATGCAATGGGATTGTTGGATGATGATAAAGAATACATTGATACAATCAAAGAAGCAAGCCATTGGGGTTTAGGAGAGTACCTAAGGAAGCTTTTTGTAATAACTTTTGTCATCCAACTCAATGGAGAGACCAGAAAATGTATGGGAAAATACATGGAAATTGCAAGGTGATGACATACTTCATAAGCAACGAAGAATGCTTGACAATCAATGTATTTTAATTTTCAAAAAATTAGAATTGTTTTGAACGTTTTATATTGTCTAATTGAGAATTTATGCATGGACCGTACATACAATTATATAATTACTAAACTACAACATGACTATGAAATAAGTACATAATTTATTCCTGTATATCATAATATTATAACACGATGCTTTTTGCAATTGTTCAAAGAATTTTAATTCTTCAATGCATTTTAATTTGTTTAAGGTTTTAGTTTTGGTTGTTTAGGGCTAGATCTTAGGGTTTAAGACTTTATGCATGGACCATTTATACAATTATTTGGTTATTAAACTACAACAACATTAGAAATAAGGATATAGGCCATTTCTATATATCATAAAATAATTAAATTTAATATATATCTAAATGCTAACTATATATATTGAAGTACTAAATTCTATATTATGCTTATAGATGATATATTTAAGCATGAACTGTGGATAATCAATAAGAGATCAGCAAAATAATTAAATAGATTGATTCTGAGATAATTAGTAAGAAACTTACAAGATTATTATAGGTTGTAGTCTGGTATAAATTTCTGTGTAGAGCAAGCTTATACCACTCCAAGTCATTTCAGTTGCTGGCAATTTTATTACTCATAGTAAGAAAGTGTTTTGCTGTTATTTGATGGAAATTGCAACACCCTTGAAAATAATAGAAAGATTTTATATATCATTATATTGTTGAAGAAAAATAGTAGCTTTGTAATGTTCATAAATATATAGATGAATAAGTTAAACTACTGCAATATAGTTAACATGTAAATATTAACGAATCTTCTATAAAATCTTTTGGTCATGACTGTTATAGGGTTAGGATATCACTATCATGCGCAAAGTAAAACTACTTTAAGAATAATTTAAATTATAAATATAACATGTAGTTGAGATAGTTACAAAGTGTTAAATTCAGAACATTATGATACATATAGCATGACTAATTTGTAGAATGGTATTGGTTAAAATCAAAGGACAACAAAAAGAACAAAACAACATTCTTAAATGTGTAGATATTTCTAACTATATGTTAAATCTGTGTTGTCATTGTTGTTTTATATAAATTAATTTAAGACTAATCTACATAATATTTTATATAAATACTTTACTTCCTCAACAGAGCTATAACTAACAGAAGAAGAGCTGAATGATTTAACTTTGATAGAGGTTGAGAGCATATTGAAGTCATACAACAAGAATTTGCGAGATTACCCCACTATGCCTTACCCAAACACTGATACATCATTCCAGCAGTTGATGTGCAGTGGTTTGAACCCTCTAATATGTGATTAGCTTAGATACAACAGACGCAAATTAGTAGGAGAACATGCTGCTTACTTACAACAGTTAACAGATGAACAGAGGGTAGTGTACAACTCAATAATGGAAGCTGTGGATAGTGGGAGAGGTGGAGTTTTTTTCCTATATGGATACAGTGGTACTGGAAAGACTTTTGTTTAGAGGACACTTGGTTCTGCAGTTAGGTCCAAAGGACAGATTGCTTTGATAGTTGCATCAAGTGGTATCGCATCGTTATTACTACCAGGTGGAAGGACAGCACACTCCCGTTTTGCTATCCTACTAAAATTGGATGAGTTCTCCACGTGCAACATCAAACAGGGTAGTGCTTTGGCTGAGTTGATAACAAAGGCTAAGATTATTATATGAGATGAAGCTCCTATGGTAAACAGACTCTGTATTGAGGCACTTGATAGAACAATGCGTGACATACGGAGGTTCAAGAATACAAACATTGAGAACCAACTGTTTAGTGGGAAGACGGTTGTCTTTGAATGAGACTTTAGACAGATTTTACCGTTATACCGAAATGTAGCAGGCAAGATATTGTTAATACAACAATTAATTCATCATACATTTGGGATAGTTACAAATTGCTGACACTCACAAGGAATATGCGACTACAAGCGGACAAGACATATGAAGAATCAAAGGAGATAAAGCAATTTTGTGAATGGATATTTTCAATTGGTGATGGAAAATGTGGAACACCAAACGGTAGAGTTGACAAAGTTAGAATCCTAGATGATATTCTTATTAGTGTGTGGGATGATCCTATGTTAGCCATCTGTAAAGCAACATATCCTAATTTGTTTGGGGGGGGGGGCAAGTTGTGTTCCCTACCTACAACAACGAGCAATATTAGCACCCACGCTACAAGCCGTTGATGAGATTATAATTACATGATGAGTCTCAACCCTGCCGAGGCGTATACTTACTACAGTTCTGACACTGCATGTCAAGCAGAGTGCAGTAATGACATCATGGCATCCATTCATATTCCAGAATTCTTAAACACTATAAGATGTTTAGGCGTCCCTAATCATGAGTTAAATGTGAAAATAGGTACACCTATCATGCTACTAAGGAACATTGATCACTCTGCTGGCTTATGTAATGGAACACGTTTGATAATATCAAAGTTGAGAAAACACATCATTGAAGTACAGAGCTTAACAGGAACAAATTGTGGCCAAAAAGTTTATATCCCAAGAATGACACTTAGTCCATCAGACCATAGGATACCATTTAAGTTTCAGCGGAGACAATTTCCTATAATGGTATCATATGCTATGACTATTAACAAGAGTCAGGGACAATCATTATCAAATGTGGGTCTCATTCTAAAGAAGTCAGTGTTCACACATGGCTAACTATATGTTGCAGTGTCCAGAGTTACAAATAGAAAATGTCTGAAGATTTTGATTTGCAACAATGAAGATAACCAAGAGACAGACAACGTAGTTTTTAAGGAGGTGTTTAGAAATGTTGGTTAATGTACGATGAGTTAAGGAGGTTGAATTCTTGCAAAGAGATTCAATGATAGGTTTGACTCAATGTTTGGACGCCTAAGAATGCATGATGCATGATGCATTGATGAAGGTTGGTTATAGTGTAATTTTGTATCTGACAACTGATTTTGGTGAGACTTTAATTTTTCTATTTATTTAAATGTAGTTCGGTATTAATTTGAATGTTGGTTAATGATGAAATAACTGCAGAATTATATCTTTCTTTGACATAGGTATGTATTGGGAGTTTGATTGGTAGCCAGAATTTGTGGACAATGGCTTTAGTTCAGTTATGTCTTAAAAAAAAGGAACTTTCACATCAGGAGTATTTGATGAGATTATAATACATGAAAATATTCCTATCTTTTATATACGTGTGAGTAAGACCCTTATATTCTTTTAAACTGTGATAGAATTTTATTTACTAATGAATTTAGTTAAAATTATGTATTTTATTTAATAATGCAATGGAGATCGTAATAAACTAGCATTGCCTACATTATTCATTTTAGAAATTAATAACCAAAAAAATGGTGATTGAAAATTGTTCAGCCATGCATTCCAACTTAGATCCTTAACTTTGCAAAGCTTTCAACACAAATTATGGAGGATGCAACATGTACCTTCTCTTTCCAAACATGGTGCAATAAATGCTCTATGAAGGGTTTATATATGAGAAGAGACACTTATCAAGCCAAAGTTCGTCAAAGGTCTATATATCAACACGGATAAATCACATTTTGAAACATTATTTTCAATCTCACCACCAACAAATTATGTTGTAAAACTACCAAATCAGGAGCTAAAGAAAACATTTAAGTTCGTTGGCATATACAGATGAGTCTTCTCTTAACAGCCTATCAAAAATAGGTTCTACGAGTGGTACTCACCGAATATTGTTGTATTTTGGTTTCCGAACCGCATGCAATTAACACCCCGGGAGACTGCTTCATAACTTGCGTTTGCACTAATGAAACATTATTTTTGTTCAACTAAAGTTAAAACAAAAAAGTTAAGCAGAAAACAAGAAGCAATATCCTTTTGGATTTTTTTTGCAAATAACAGGACCGACATCATAGAAAGTACATTGGAATTTCAAGAGTATAATTGCTGGTGAATTTAATAATTTAGTAATTAGATATTCCAAATTAGATTTTTTCCCTTTTGCTTAGCAAATCTCTAGATTGAATACCAATGTTAGCAGTAGGAAACTATTTAATTTACCTATTATGGTAATCTTTCTCTATCAAGTTTACAAGCAAGTCAAGAATTGCAACAATAAAACATAGCAAATTATTTTGATAAATAAATGCCTATTACACCGACGGTCTTTCCACACCGTTTATATAATTTTTAGAAAGTAGATTGAGAGCAATGCAGATTACCTAAAAGGAGGAAATTGCTAAGCAATTAACAAAGAATAATATACAATCCTTCATATTTAACAATTTGATGATAGCCAATAAAGTTATCATTATACCACATTAATTTTATAAAGATCTCAAGTTACCAAATTATTTGGAAGAAATGATACAGAAAAGATACAAATAAAATACATTAGAGAAGACCATAAAAAAACCTTAATAATCTTAGAAAGGCATTTAGTGAGAAGAATGGAACCTTCTTTGCCACCAAATTAAAAACCAAGCTTCCTTATTGTGTTGCCAAATGGAGTACTAGACCTGCAACTAAATAGATAGATTCAAACGGATAAAATAATTACAGGTTACTAAGCAAATAATAGTAAAAATGGTCTACGCATAAAGTCCTAAACACCAAGATCTAGCCCATAAACCACCCAATGTAAATCGTAAAACAAATTAAAATGCATTTGATGTTGATAGCTTTGTAGAAAAAATACAAGATGCTTGAACATTTTCTTAACTATTACTAATGATAGAATTTAGACAATACATGAAAACAGAAATGGATAAAAAAGCAGAGTACCGTGAGTTGTTGAATTTGAATTCTCATGTAAATGACATCTCCAGATAAATCACAAATGATGGATGATTCAAAGACAACGTTCTCTTCCCAAACATGGTGTAATAATATCTCTATTAAAAAATACATGAACTTAACATACTTAGCACTTCAACTAAATTTATAAAGGGTTTATATACGAAAAGAAACACTTATCAAAAGTTGAGATTTGTAATGACAAAAAATTTAAGCTACAAAAAAAAATTAACAAGTAAGATGCCTTTGAATGTGCAAATGTATGTAGAACATATACACAATATGAATAAAGAGGCTTGGGTTCCACTCACCTATCTGATCCGATCAGATCAACAAGACTAATGTATATTGAAAATCAATATTGTGTATAACACCAAGATTTCCACAAACAAGTTAGGATCGAGGAAAACGATCGATTAGCAAGGGGATTCAATTTGATCTAGGTGTAGCTTGGCGGGTTATACCCAATTTGGAGTGTGTGACTATGAACCTAAACAAAGGAATAAGTTGAGCACTGGGCCACATAATGTTTCTCTCAATCACAGATCTAGAAGTCTCACTGATCAGCTTTTGAGTATCGTCGCTAGCGTGCCAGTATTCCGAAGAAAGCATGAAGTAGAAGAAGTGATTCAATGGCTGCTACTATTAGAAAGCATTGGAGATAGAGGTTTGATTCCTCCAAAACAAGTATAACGGTTGAATTGGTAGGTGAAAATTTATTATTGGTTAAATGATGCGCATAGGAATTGGTGATTTTTGAAAAGTTTGAGATGGCATCCACCATACACTAGACCAGTTGTCATCATATGGGACATTGACGAATACTATTATATTTTAAATGCATCTTCGAAAATCATCAACTTTAAATTTTAAGTTTTTTAAAATAAATTTAGCTACAACAGGACGTGAAAAAATAACTTTTCATAATTTTTGTTACATTATTCTTTTTGTTTTTTTATATCTTATGAGCATTTTAGTTACATATAATTATGATGTTTTGCAAATTGAAAAGACTTGAAATATAAGATTGGACTTTTTGGACACAATCTTATAGGACCAGTCAAATTTGGGAGAATATACATTTATCCAAATATTTGTTATCACTGTATTTTAATAAATAAATCAATAAATTGAAGAAATAAATGTAGTTGAGAACCCAAACAAATCAAGTAATGCTTCATATATCATATATTTAATAGTGTTATGGAATACGTACAAATACAATGCAAATCGCTTACAGCATCCACGCAAAGCGCAGGCCCTCCACTAGTTAACATAAACAACAATATTTGTTTCATGCGAATTCCATGATCCTTCTCGAAGCGACCTCAAACAATTCAATGGCGTATTGACAAATGTTCACATACACATGAAGAAAGAATTTCATTTATATAGAGTAGTATTATCTATTACTATATAATAAAAATATAGTAGATAGATTGCTGCTCGATAAGTGGAGTTTTCTGTGCTTGACAAGTGTATAGCTCCACTGGTTGACATGTGAAAACTAAACAATATACAGTTGTGTGAATAAAATAATGGACTAGCATGGTAAAATCATATTCTTATGTTCTTCAAAATTCAAACTTGCCTATAAAATGCTACTGAGGACACGTCCATTAACATTACGTTAAACTTGAAGTTCCTTGAGGGTGTTACCCACCCAAAAATAGTGAGTGTATTTTCATTCCAAACTTGCATAAACATGATAGAGATATATGATAGGTTAATGAAAGTTAATCCAACGTAACTTCAATGGAATTTCAAGGTTTATATGGTGCATTTATAGGAAGTTCCAAACAGGTTCATTGACAAGAAAATCAATGGCATTGAAATAGTTCTTCAGGATATCAAAATAAGTATGTTGGATATATGGTATATCTGATTATTTTCTAGCTTCTAATATTATTTCTAACTGATATGTTGTTTTCATAATTTCTAGGGTAGTAGGATCCAAACTTCAATCCAAAACCATTGATCAAGAAGTGGAGAGGTAATGTTGTGGAGTTTAGCATGTACATAATGTCTAACTACATAGTGGTGGATAAGAAAGAGAAAATCAGGACAACTGCAAATAGATGGACCATAAATTTTTCACAGGAGACCACTGTTCTTCCAATACTTTATCCCAGTTTTCCTCTAGAGGTATTTTCTTTTAAGCCTATCTCGGAGCTACTGGGAGCTGACAAGATCGATGATTCAATACTCATAGGTAACATAAAATTTTTACAAATATATTACAAGTTATACATTGATCTAACAAATGTGCCGTATGAGAAAATTAATTTGGTTTAGACTTTTCATTGTTGTGTAGATGTCATTGGTGAAGTGGTTGAAAAAGAGGATCCAAGAGAGTTTATTACTAACAAAGGTAGGGAGACAAAGCGTTTGGATGTTTTGATCAAAGACCTTGAGTAAGAGTTCTCAATAATAGTTTAATTTGTTCACTTTGGTTATGACTGCATCTATTAACAAAATTTTTATTATTCTGACATTGTGATGCAGAAATAATAGTATTGGTTGTATGTTCTTTGGAAGCATAGTAGACCAAATTCTACCATATCTCGAGGAAGAGAGGGTGGAGCCTTTGATAGTTATAGCTCAATGGTTTAAATCGAGCCGTTGGAATGGTATGCGTTTAAACTAGATGGGTTATTGTTTTGCTTACTATTAATTGCATTAACAGTCTAAGAACATGTGGCTCACAATAATCAATAATCTCTTATAGAAAAATATCAGTGCAGAGTCACTTTGAATATTTCAAGTTACATATTAATCCTGATATGGAAGGGGTTAGAGATTTTCGTAACAGGTTAGTTAACATCCACAATGAATGATTATGCGAGAAGAAAATTTTTGTGTATGGGATTTAAAGTCTATATTTAATAATTTTGTAGGAGGCTTGCTGGGAAACCGGCAAACTCGACCAGAATTAGTCAAGTTTCATCTCATGTCCCGTGTTCTGGTGCCGACGAGCTAAAAAGGGGGAGATGTTAAAACTATAGAAGAAGCTATCAGCTCAACATACGCAAGGACAATTTGTACAAGAATCTACTTAGTCTATTTTCATTGCCAGATATTAAAATTTCCATGCTATTATTTGCAGGAAGGGCCTATATGGATTGCTGGTACAATAGTTTCAATCAACTCTGATAAGGATGATTGGTATTACAAATTATGTCGAAAATGTTCGAAGAAAGTAAAAACTCCTATTGAAAACAGATATGAGTGTGGTAGATATGGTCACACTCACGGAGCTGCATCACTTAGGGGGGTGTGTGAGATATAAGTTAAATTTATAAATGCATATTTTATGTTTCAGATTTTATTAATGTTCTTTTGGGTTCCTACTTCGTGTTATTGATGTTTTGACGTGTTTGAATCAGGTACACAATTAAGGTGATGGCATGTGATAGAATGGGTAGTATAACATTGTTAATGTGGGATAGAAAAATGGTACAGTTATGTGGGAGGCAAGTTGACCAGATCAAGGACGAAGTATTATGTAAGATATATTGTCGTTTTTTATTTTTCTTTAACAAGTATAGTGTTTGATGTCAATAAACACCCCAGGCTTTTGATAGGGATGGATACCTTCCAACTTTGAAAACCATGATGGATAGGAAGTTACTTTTCAAGGTTAACGTTAAATCATCGAACATTAGGCAGTATGACCAGGTCTATACCATCATGAAAATATGTGATGATGAGGAGATTGTAGAGATGAATCACCCCAAGAAAGTACATAATTCCGCCTCTGATGCTATAACTATATGTGCTGTAGTTATTTCTTTTTGACACTGGAAATATTAACTATATTGGCATTTATATTATAATGTATAAGTAAGTTTTTTGGGTGCCTTTTTATAATACAATGGGTACAGTGACTCAATTGATGTATCGGCAGTTTTGGCTAATATGCAAAATGACATTGATTCTATGCTTTCTGTGGTGAGCTCATATAATATAATTGCTAGGAAGCATTTTTTTTGTTCAGTATTTTTTTCATAAAAAAATATTATATTCTAACTTTGGTTTTATCAGGATGGTATCAAAGACAGTGTCACCGACCTCAAAGAGAAAACCCCATGTAAAAAAGCTCTCATGGGAATGAAACAGTCTTTACCTATAAATGTTGACACATGAAGATGAATTGGGATTTTTCACCAACAAATTCAGCCGCAAGGGTGGAAAAAGGTATAAAATACAAATTAGTGAGACTAATAATTAGGCATAATGCATGATTAATAGCATGTTTGGATTTCAGTATGTTGTTTGGTATATGTAGTATTTTGGTTCCTAAATTTTGATACAGCTATGGAAATAGATTGACAATGTTTAGAGGTTTCTATATTTTGATATGTGTAGTATTTTGGTTTTCGTATTAGTTTAGCCATAAGTATGCTAATGTATGGTTTTTGGTTATTTCGAAGTATAGTAAATGACTTTGATATAAAATTAATAGGTTAATGCATTTTAAGGTAAATTTTATGTGACTTTCATGTGATAAGTGTATCAATACATTATTTATAATTGCAATGCAGTATTTATATTAATCTTCATTAGTAATATGTTTGTGGATTTTAGAATCAAGTTTAAAGTATACTGTAAGTTATATATAGTTGATATATTGCAATGAATATGAACCAGATCACCCCAATCATGAAAAATTTGATAGTATAATTAAAAATGAAAATTTGTTTAAAACTTTTAAAATTTTGGTTTGACAAATTGGCCTCAACTAATCTAACACCAAAGGACCTAAAGTGATGATGGGTTATAATCACGATAAAACTTGATTATTTTTATGATATTAAGTTATCTAAATGAATTTTTTTTATTTAAAGTGTTACTGGATAGTAAAATTTTTCGCATTTTGGATACGCTAATTAACTTTGAATGTAAATCAAATAATTTAATTACCTGAAACTGATGTAATTAGCCACTACAAGCTTTTATCATGATAGTTTTAGTAATCCTATTTTATTTCCGCAGTTATTGAGATATTGGAATGGACATTTAAACCAGGACAAGGTGGTTGAATTGGCATGTTGAATCAATTGAGATTCTTGCAAGTAAAAAAAAATGTTACCTAACCATACTTTATCAAAATCTATTCAAAAGAAAAATTAAGAAAGATTCATTATATGATTTGTTCATACAATAAACAATTAATTCTGATATATAATTTAAAAAGAATTAATTCATTATAAATCAATGCTATATAGTCCCTGATAGCTACAAATAAACAAGAGAATTTTTATTTGTATCGACTAAGTTGAATAAAGAAGTGAATCTTCGACCCAAAAAAGATAGAGAAACATCAAATTTGGAATTATTAATGAATTTAAATGTATTAGATCTGTAGATGGTCAAATAACAGTATAGGATTTTTTTTATTGGAATATAGAGACCTACTTTCTCATACAAAATAATCATAAGTTCCATACATTGTAAAAATAATTTCTTAATGGATAGATTTTTTTGGTCTTATCATTTAAAGATTTATATAGAATGAACTAATATCAGAATAGCAATCACAGACAAAGAGGTTCAGAAGAAGGCATACAATTTTTAGCGGTGGTAATACATTATAAAATAAATCTATTGGCCTAAGAAGAGGTACTAACCACTTTTTAAAAATTCTAAAAAGAATGGTATATCATAATAAGTGTTGCCATTGAACTATATAACAAGAAGGACAGTTTTGATATTTGAATTTTGATGTATTTCTACAAGTAAGATATCGTCAAATGCTTTAACTCATATGAGAGTCTAGCTTTTAAGGACTTTATGAAAATTTAGTCAAAGAATGGAATATTCATTACATGATTCATTCATACAGTATCTACCATACAATAATAATATTAGAGATCATTATATGCCATCACCTAGTCCAATATGAGAGTTGATGAGCGGATAATTTATACGCTTTTTGACATTGTTTTTAGTATGTTTTTAGTAGGATCTAGTTACTTTTAGGGATGTTTTCATTAGTTTTTATGCTAAATTCACATTTCTGGACTTTACTATGAGTTTGTGTGTTTTTCTGTGATTTTAGGTATTTTCTGGCTGAAATTGAGGGACTTGAGCAAAAATCAGATTCAGAGGTTGAAGAAGGACTGCTGATGCTGTTGGATTCTGACCTCCCTGCACTCAAAGTAGATTTTCTGGAGCTACAGAACTTGAAATGGCGCGCTTCCAATTGCGTTGGAAAGTAGACATCCAGGGCTTTCCATAAATGTATAATAGTCTATACTTTGGCCAAGAATAGACGACGTAAACTGGCGTTCAACGCCAGCTTTCTACCCAAATCTGGCGTCCAGCGCCAGAAAAGGAGCCAAAACCAGAGCTGAACGCCCAAACTGGCACAAATACTGGCGTTCAACTCCAAAAAGAACCTCTACACGTGCAACACTCAGGCTCAGCCCAAACACACACCAAGTGGGCCCAGGAAGTGGATTTATGCATCAATTACTTACTCATGTAAACCCTAGTAGCTAGTTTATTATAAATAGGACCTTTTACTATTGTATTAGGCATCTTTGATCAGCTTTTGATCTTTGATCAGTTGTATGCTATCTTAGATCACAATAGGGGGCTGGCCATCTCGGCCATGCCTGGACCTTCACTTATGTATTTCTAACGGTAGAGTTTCTACACTCCATAGATTAAGGTGTGGAGCTCTGCTGTTCCCCAAAGATTAATGCAAAGTACTACTGTTTTCTATTCAATTCTTCTTATTTCTCTTCTAAGATATCCATTTGCACCCAAGAACGTGATGAAGGTGATGATTATGTGTGACGCTCATCATCCTTCTCCCTTATGAACGCGTGCCTGACAAACACTTCCGTTCTACATGAAATAAGCTAGAATGAATATCTCTTAGATCTCTTAACCAGAATCTTCATGGCGTAAACTAGAATGATGGCGGCATTCAAGAGAATCCGGAAGGTCTAAACCTTGTCTGTGGTATTCCGAGTAGGATTCGATGATTGAATGACTGTGACGAGCTCCTAACTCGCGATTGCAGGGCGTTAGTGACAGACGCAAAAGGATAGTAAATCCTATTCCGGCATGATCGAGAACCGACAGATGAATAGCCGTGCCGTGACAGGGTGCGTGAGCATATTATTCAGTGAGAGGATAAGATGAAGCCATTGGCAAGGGTGATGCCTCCAGACGATTAGCCGTGCCGTGACAGGGCATTGGATCATTTTCCCGAGAGATGACCGAAAGTAGCCATTGACAGTGGTGATGTATCACATAAAGCTAGCCATGGAAAGGAGTGAGACTGATTGGATGAAGATAGTAGGAAAGCAGAGGTTCAGAGGAACGAAAAGCATCTCCATTCGCTTATCTGAAATTCCTACCAATGATTTACATAAGTATCTCTATCCCTATTTCATTATATAATATTCGAAAACACCATTATCACTTTATATCTGCCTGACTGAGATTTACAAGGTGACCATAGCTTGCTTCATACCAACAATCTCCGTGGGATTCGACCCTTACTCACGTAAGGTATTACTTGGACGACCCAGTGCACTTGCTGGTTAGTTGTATCGAAGTTGTGAACCGTGGTATTGGCACCATGTTCTTGGCGCCATTGCCGGGGAAAGAAAGAGCCATGAATTTTACATAATTAACGTGTAATCACGATTACGCGTACCAAGTTGCTCACGTTGCCAGGGATTGTTCGAGCCTGGACATCACAATTTCGTGCACCAAGAGTATTAATAAAGAAGCAAGGTTTGGTAGAAGTAAAAATATGTTTTAACAAATTATTAATGACTTTAGATAATAGGGATCTTTGGATAATAGAACAAGAGTACATGAGTGAGTGTTTTAAAATATACAGACCTTCTTTGTCATAAAAAATTTTCATCTATGTTCCATATTTTTGTAGACAGAATTCTTCAATGGATGAGATTATATATTTATTTGCAACAAGTAATATCAGGATATCAATCATAAGTAAAGAGGATCGGAGATAGACATCCATTTTTAGTAGTGTCATTTTAATATATAAAATCTAATGGTCACCAAAGAGGGAGTAACCATTTTTTGAAAGATCACAAAAGCCTAATACATGGTAAAACGTATTGGCATGAATCTGGAATAAAAACAAGAGCACTTCTAATTTCTGGAGTTTTATCATTTTCAACAAATAAGATATATTAAAATAATTTGAATATATCATAAAATAATAAAATGCTAGACACTCTAACCCATTTTCAAAAGTGACGTTGAACTTTTTTAAAGAGTGTCAAGCCTACATGTCTGTTTCTTTTGGTCTCAAAAGTCTCATTTTTCAACATATGTTGTATAGTCTCACTCAATAGCCTAAAAAATAAAAAAGACATACACCCTATTGTATACCCAAAAGTGAAATTGAACTAATTTGTAAATTGTCAAACATACATGCTAATAGGATAGAAAGTTTTAGACTAACATGTATAACAACAAGAATAGTTCTAATCTAGGGATTTTATATTAGTATCAAAACCAAGATGGATGGTATATTTTGACCCATAGCCTATATTAAATAAACATTGTACACTCTTTTGCATACTGAAAAGTATTTTTGCATTAAATTGTTAATTGTCTGATCTCACAAGATTGATATCTGGGTAGATAGGATAGATAAGCAATAGACTAATACCCTTTGACTCATAACATATTTCACATAAACGCCATACACACTTTTGCATACTCAAAAATTATTTTTCACCAAATTATTAATTGTATATTCTCATAAGACTGATATCTGGGTAAATAGGATAGATAGGTAATAGACAGATGTCAGGTTGAGTAGCTATCCAAAAAAGATTTAAAAAAAAAAGACATCTTAAAGCACACTCATAAGAGATATTTCACGCAATAGTTAATTATTAAGCTAAGAGAAATTGTATAAACCTTCTCTATGAACAAAAGATCAAGCCATTTATAATCTTTAAAACAAGATAACTAATGTGTTAGGATCAGTGATGGATCTAGAAAATTTTGATAGTGGGAGCAAAATATATATAATAATAACTTTTATAATAAAATTATTATGTGTATATAAAAATTAGCTATTAAATTATCTATTAACTATTATGTATATGTGTACATACATGTATTATTTAATTTATTTTCAATGTATATTTTATATTTTAATATATATTCTATATAGGTAGTTCTCTTTTACGAACATATAGCATGATTATTATAATTATATTTTGTTATTGTAAAATATGATTAATCTTTAAAATATCTAATTTACAAATTAAAACATTAAAATAGTAATTTAAACTATAATATATAATTTAGAATTCTATTTTTTAGATTTTATATTTTAAAAAATTGAGTAATCTTTTTCTTAACAATATAATCGAAACATCTCTCTTTATATATATATATATATATATATATATATATATATATATATATATATATCACTAAACAATTATTTAAAAATTTACTTTTCTACAATTAGAAATCAACTCTTACTGATATTCATATATAGTTGAGAAAGTTCTTTCAATTAATGTAGTTGCTACAGAAAAAAAAACTAAAGCTTATTTTAAGAGAAGATAAATAATACTCTTTCAAGTTAATTTCTAAGAAAGAACACTAATCTCATTTAAATTGATAATTGATTATTCTAATAGATATCTAATATGAAATTCTTAAATTAATTATTATGTACCAAAAGTTGAGTAAAAAATTATTGTGAGGACAAATTTAATAATTTAATAGAGACAAATAAATATTATTATCATATACTACTAAAAAAAATTTCAAATTGTAGTGGGGAGGTGCTTGCCCCAGCAACCAAGAACATAGATCCGTCCCTGGTTAGGATTGATCATTAGCCTCCATCACTAATAACATCATACATGATTAGTAAAAAAGTAGAGATTATAACTAAATAATGATAATTAAAATATGGAAAAGTATAAGAAACCAACTTCTTAACCAACCAACTTGTACAACTCACTTAATTATAATAATTTTAATTTATTTTAATAAATTATAATTTGAATAATTATCATTAATGATTATTTTGAAAAATTAGGATTTGGTATTAACCTGACAGGCTAGCAACAAGAACGTCATTCACGGAAATTCCCTTACCCTTCCATCATCCAGTATGCATTCTGTGCTTGTGCTTGACCAATTGTGCCGAAGAACTCAACGCCCGAACAACCTCTTTCCCGCATTCTCGGAGTTCCGTCGTAAGTGCTGCCGTCGTGGTGCAAGGCTTCCGGCAAAGAGCAATCGTCCATGGAGTTTTGACCCATCGACCACCACCGCCGCGTCTTTCATCGCACTGTGGCCCCTTCATCCCATGTCTCTCCTTCTGTCGCGACGCAGCCACCGCGGGGCTCCATTCGTGACACGCTATCAACTACTCCGATCCATGGCGACTCTTCCACTCACAATGTGCAGTCTCCGTGGCTTCCGCACCACCGCGAGTCCTCCACCGTCCATGCAACGCCGTCCAAGACATCGTCACCGGCTACCCTGGGGCTCTTCTTCTCCTCCTCCTATTTGGTTTTGAATGATTCTTTTAACTAGTTTTTTATTTTTTTTTCTTAAATTTTGGATGATTCTTTTTATTAGTTTTGAATGATTCTTTTTCCTGTGTTTTGTATGTTTTTTTTAAGATTTGAATGATTCTTTTTATTAGTTTTGGATGATTCTTTTTCATATATTTTGTATGTTTTTTCTTAGAATTTAGATGATTTTTTATCTTATGTTTTGGTGTTTTTTTTTTAGAATTTCAAAATTTTTTAAAAAAAAGAAATTAGGGTTTGCGTAATAAATGGTAAAAGATGGATTAGAATAAGAAGAGGTAATTAATAATCATTAATTTTATATTTTTTACAAAATAAAATTTAAATAATTACTAATTAATGACAATTAAATAATATAGAATATAGTTTAAAAATACTTGTTGGCTTGTTGTTGGTTGGACTCCCTCTTTTTCCTAGCAAAATTGTTAAAATATATAGTGAGCGTTTATGTTGATAATATGGTCAAATGTATATATGTTTATGCCATCTAAATAGATTAGCATGTGTATTCAATTAAATCGCTAGATGTGATCGGATTCAATCGCTTAAACATCAATTTTGATAATGGGATTATAACAACTATTTGTAATAGGCTATTAGATATAGAATTTATATATAAAATACTATGCAAGTCCTACTTACACATATACTAAAACCTAACTAAATAGAAGTAGGTCTTATCATTACCAATGCGCTCACGATCTTAAGGATAACATGTTCAATCCATAATCAGAGACATATATAAAAATATAGGTCTGATTTGAATATGTGTGCAATTATCTTTAGCAATAACAAAAGATGTTTATTTAAGTCACCATATATAAATACTTGAACTTAGTCTTACTAGATTAACACAATTTTTAACACATTGCTAAATTTTTTTATTTATTAAACATAAAAAACAAACACTCTAATGGAATTTGATTTGTCAGCAGGGGTAATATCAAATAATATATTTTTAGAAATATATTTAATAACAAGAAAAAACTTTTAGATAATGGGTCAAAAAATTTCAATTAAATAATTTTATTTGGTCATTTTTTATTTCCTTAGGCGGTAAACTTTATTTTGATTTCATGCTAAAGGCAATCTAAATTTAATTAATATATTAAAATAATAGTTATTTATTTATTCTTTTGATGATTTAGTCCAAACATGACTGATTGAAAGATATACGATGTTAAATACACATGAATTCATATAAAGGAGGCTTTAGTGTTTAGGATGATAATAAGATATATTTTTTATTAGGGTAAGGATTGATCATTTTAGCTATACCATTTTGGTAGTTGTGCAACTATTTAAAACTAAATTGAGTAATGGCCTATGGATAAAGATTAGAAATAACTGGTTATATATGATCTCTTTTTGGGGTATTTGTCTTAAATGTTAGAAACAAGAGACTAAACTGGAGGAAGAATTTGTGTATTATTGAGTGTAATCAAATTGTCTATTCAAGTTGTCTGGAATGATACAATATAAAAGGGTATTTATAGGTACTAAGAGAATCGTAATAATAAAAACGTAATCTCCTATAATAAATATTCAGATATACTAAATAATGCTAATTGATCCTAATTATATTCTAACATCCCCCCTCAAACTCAAGTGACAACTTGAGTTTGAAACTTATTTAAAATAACGAAATAAAAAGAAAAAAGAAAAAAAATGCATAAACTCTCTAAAACGGGTGCAGACGGAACTGCCGGAAAGAAGCGCAGACGGAACTGCCGCTTGTCTGAAGGAAGTGCAGACGGAACTGCCGGAAAGAAACGCAGACGAAACTGCCACGAGAGAACGCAGACAGAACTGCCACGAGAGAACGCGGACGGAACTGCCGAAAGAGAGCAAAAACTATATGATTTCTTCATGAGAATAGGAAAACAGCGGATGGCATTGGTGTTTGATCATTCAACTCGAAAAGACACAAGACGGAGAGAATAGGCTAGTCAATGAGGTGAAAAAGCATCAAAGGAATGACAAAAGGTAAAGAAAAATGTCATAGAAAAAAAATTGCAAAAACTACGATGATTTCACCGCAAGGAAAACAACCTATCCTCTTCAAGGAGGATACCATGGCTCTGATACCATGTTAGAAACAAGAGACTAAACTGGAGGAAGGATTTGTGTATTATTGAGTGTAATCAAATTGTCTATTCAAGTTGTCTGGAATGATACAATATAAAAGGGTATTTATTGGTACTAAGAGAATCATAATAATGAAAACGTAATCTCCTATAATAAATATTCAGATATACTAAATAATGCTAATTGATCCTAATTATATTCTAACACCAAATATCTACTTACCATAGAAAAAATGCAATAGCGATCACTTTGTTGGATACTTTTATACCAAAAGACATCATAGATTAGTTTATAATAACCACCCTTTTTTCCAAGTGAAAAATAAGTCAGACAAACACAAGTTTTAAGAATTTTTTTTAGCAGAACAGACTCAACATCTATATCTTATAGCCATTCATCTCTTCAATGTGTTAGAAGCTGAATAGAAAAAAAAATACTGAGGCAAATGTTAAGAATGATCAAACAGTATTTTTTTTCTCACAGAAAATACAAAA
Organism: Arachis ipaensis; assembly: GCF_059453495.1. Taxonomy (NCBI): domain Eukaryota; kingdom Viridiplantae; phylum Streptophyta; class Magnoliopsida; order Fabales; family Fabaceae; genus Arachis; species Arachis ipaensis. The sequence continues at coordinate 25,670,574 of NC_142435.1, forward strand.
AAAAAAAAAAACATGTGATGAATTAGTTTCAATGTCATCAAATTAGAAAATACATTGTAGTAGTTCTTTTTGACAATTCAACATATATAAAATGGATTAAAGTGACATTAAAAAAGAATTAGCTTCAATGTCATCAAGAAAAACTTACCAAAAATGGAGATCTTGATACCGAACAGAGGTAAACAGTACGAAAACAGAGAAATGCAAGAATGACGAGAATTCTGAAAAACAAAAGTTAATAATGAAACAAAAATGTAAATGCTGATCTTACAGTATTTTTCACAAAAAATACAAAGAAACTATTTTTCTCAAAAAGAATGGAGAACTTACTGAACATGTCAATGGCATCTCCGGTGGAATGGCTTCCACCAGAAACTCTCTTTAATGTGTCAGAAATTGAAGAGTCAGCCATCGGGATGAATTAATCAATGAAATTGTAAAAAATTAAAAAATAAATAGAGATATTTATAAACTTTAAATAGTGTTGAATTTCGCGCTTGGATCGACAATTTTGGTTGTAAAGATTTTTTTTTTCAAACACTTGCCTTATAACTTTTTTTATTATGTTTATTAGAATTTCTTTTATTGTTATTTGATTATCTTGAATTTTCTCTTATATGTGCATGGGTGTGTGTAGAAAGTGAATCAAGCGTAGTTAGGATAGAAATTAGAGTGGAGTAGGTTGTTTTAGGTTGGGTGAAAGTTTAAACTAATCAATTTTCAAATTTTTTGTACACTTAACCAAATACATCCTAACCTTACCCTAGCCTCATTACAACCCTCTAAAGTCCTCATGATATTTGTATGTATGCATTGAATATTTGTTGATTGTTAGAAGGAGAACAAGTTTTAGAAAGCAAGGTTAGAAGAGAATTGAGTGATTCAATCCTATACACTAGAGCAATAAGAGAGTTAATACGTCCGGTGAGGGTTTGATTGCTCAATTCTTTGTTTCCTTATCTCATAGAAATCTCATCTTGCAAGTTTTTTTTTTTTCAAAACTCAAATTGATTGGTGGATTGGATTGATTGCTATATTGTTTTGACCCTCTATGTTCATTTATGTTCTTGAAAATTCAAATATTTTAACCAAATAGATAGAAGTAGGTAGAGTATTTGAATGAGTGTTAGGTAGCTTACATTTAATAAGTGTTGGTATCCCTTATTTTTTCCTTCTTAATGAGTAGCATGAGGACATGCTTTTGTTTAAGTGTGGAGGAGTTGATAAATTCATATTTTACTATAATGTTTGGATTGAAAAAGAGGAATTTATCAATTTAAGTTGCATTTAGCCCTTCTAATTGCATGCTTTTATGAAATTTCTCCTATTTGAGCTTAATTGATTAAATATGCTTTTTGTGCTTTAAAAATCGTCGAATTAATTTCATTTTTTCATTCGATGCCTTGATGTGTTTGTTCAAGTTGTCTATGGTTTAGGAGCCTAGGATGGCTTGGGGAGATAGATGAAAAGCATGCAGAAGTGGAGATTTCTCAAAGAAACGCAGTAATAAGAAATTATGTGTTGTGTGCACGCACCCACCTGTGCGCATGCACAGGGACAGACATACGCGGGGGGGGGGGGGGGAGTGAAGGCCTCGGCCCCAGTTTTTTTTTTAATTAATAAAACAAGTTATTAAGTATGATTTAATTTTTTAAAAAAATTATTTAATATTTAGTTTAATATAAATAAAAGTCTAGTCTAACCTAAATATTAATGATTTCTAATATCTAAAAAGTAAGTAACAATATTCAAAAAATCTGAAAAAAATATTACTAATATTTTTTAATTAAATAAAAAATTTCAAATCCCATCAAATGAATTCTTTTTTTTCTTGTGACCATTTTTTTTATCCATTTGATATTAATTCTCTTTGTTTCAACTGCTACAACTGAAATATCTTTTTTAGCTATGAATATTATGAAGAATGACTCAAAAACAAAATGAAAGATGAATTTCTTGCTAATTGTCTTTTAATTATATTGAAAAAATTGCTAAAAAATTTGATACAGATTCTATTATCGATGAATTTTATGATATGAAGAGTCGTCCACTTTGTTAGTAAAAGGTACACATATTTTTTACACTTTAAAATATATTCTCTATCAGTAAATTTTTATAATACATCTTACATTATATAATTTTTTGCATAATTTTTAATATTATATATATTATTGGCTCCCATAATAATATTTTTGGATCCGTCCCTGCGCACGCACAAGTTTGGTTGCGTGCCTCATTTAAAAAGCACATAACTCGCGATTTGGGGTCATCTTGGCCCATTTTAGACCACTTGGGGCCAGATTTGAAGCAATTCATAAAGGGGGCTAACACACACACTCACATACACACCATTTTTACATTTTTCTTAATTTTGTTCATAGTTTTTAGTAAGAAAAACTCCAACTTCTCTCTAAATTTTCTAGGATTTAATTCAATGTTGCTTCTAGTTTTGGATTTCAATCTTGTTAATTTGTAGTTTTGAACTTATTTTCTTGTTTTTTTTCTACACTACATTGTTTAGATTTCTTGTTAAGTCTACTTTGCTTCATTTTCCATTTTGATGACTATGTGAATTCTTGATTTTCGTGAATGAAGTTGATGTTTTAAGTTTTATATATGCTTGTTTGAGTTGTTAGTATTAATTTCTTGCTTTAGTTAGTTGTAGTTTTTATTAATTCTTCTAATTTATAATGATTTTCTTTCATGCATATCAAGTGTTTGATAAAATGTTTACATTGATTATGGAGTAGATTTTTACATTCTTGGCTTGAGTTAAAAAAATTTGGTGAACTTGAGTCATTAATGTCCAATATTGATTGATAATTTAGAGTTGTTAGTTGATTTTGTTTTCACTAACACTAACCATTTACTAAACTCAATTAGTAAGTTGGTTAGGATTTGTAAATTAGATCAATTATGCCTACTTGACGTTCCTCAATGTTTAGAGGTTGACGAAGTGAGATGAACTCTTAAAAATTACCATGTTTATAGTTAATGACAAGGATAGAAATTCTTGAATCTCAACTCTAGCCAATACCTTTTAAGAACTTGAATTCCACCTCTTTATTAGTTTATTTCCTTAATCATTTCTAGCTCAATTTAGTTGTTTCTAGTGAAGTTATCACTTTAATTATTGTCTTTTTATTCCATGTTTGCTTAGTTCGTCATTTACTTGCTCATTGATTTTATTTTCTTGAGATTTATTTGTAACTTGCTTTTTTTTTAATTTCTAATCGATTTACATTCCCGTAATTGCGTTCAAACCCTGATTTTCATAGCCAATGATGTGCACCTTATTGCAAGTCTAAGGGAGAACATCCCGGAATTAAAACTCCTAGTTATTGATTTGAACTTGTGACATTTTTTACTAAATTTTGATAGCGTTATTACCGGTTTAGGACTATATCTACAACGCATTTGAGCTTTTATAACTTGTGAATTTCTAAATCGGTATTTAATGTACATCAATTTTTTGGCGCCGTTACTGGAAAATTGCAATGTGTACTTGTTATTGGTTATTATGAATATGTGAATAGTGTAAATAGCTTGCTTTTTGCTTATTTTTTGTCTTTGATAGTATTTAGGAGTTTGTATTTTTTCTTCTTGATATTCTTTGTTTATATTTGCTCTTTTGCTATGAATTCTCATCCTTATGGTTTTGAGTTGTATGGTTGTGGGAATATTGTTGGAAATGGACATTTCAATGATGATTTGCACCAAGGAATCAATTATCAATCGATGGAGAAGACTTACATTCAAGAACCATGGCATAAACCATCTCCACACCACTATGATCACAATCCATCCGATGGTGCATACCCAACCTAATGACTATGGTGGTTCTTGCTATGATTATGAACCTCAACCACCTTATTCATATGACTTTTACCCTCAACATTTTCCTCAACCACAATACTCTCAAACTCTATCTCACCACCACCAATTACCTCTGTGGGATCCAAATCTATATCCATCTTACCACTATTCATATGAGTCTTATGAACAACTAATTTTTGAAAACCATTTCAACATTCTTACTCTTATACTCTTGAAACACTACCTCCCATGCACCCCTATATTCCTCTTGAAACACCATTTCTCATGCACCATGACTTCCTTCAATACAACCAACCCTGTTTTCACTACAACTCTCGATAGAAGAACCCTTTCAACCGTTGATCTAAGAACAAAAGGAACTTCAATATGTCTTCTAAGGGAGAGACGGGCAACTAAATCACCTCAAGAAATTGATGGACCGGATCATCGCAAGCATACCTACCCTCTCTTCTCTTGTACGACCAATGGATGAATGCTCAAAAATAGAGCCAACCAAAGAGAGTGGAGTGAAAGATAGCTCGGAATCTCAAGTGAGAGAAGAAGAGTTGAGGAGTAAGTTGTAACAAGAGGAGGAGTATGAGTGTATTAAATCGGAAGGAGTGGTTGAGGGTTTAGGAGAAGTTGAGCAAGAAACGAACTCCATCATTGAGAACACTTCTACATTAACCAATCACCTCAATGAGTTTGTTAAACTTTTTTCCGTTGGGCATGAAAGCGATGTTGAGGAGGAATATGCACAATCTTCAAGACACAACTTGAGCAATGAAGATGATGTGGAAGAAGTCGACAATCAAGAGGTGGAGGTTATCAAAGAAAAGTTAAAGGGAGTAGAAATCACATCGGCAAATCTTTTGGGAATCTCCCTAGCTAGGCCACCATCTAACATACAATTTGAGTGGGTAAAAATCTCATCCCACGTCTCTCATCTCACACACAGCTTCTCAATTCTCTCTCTCTCTCTCTCTCTCTCTCTCTCTCTCTCTCTCTCTCTCTCTCTCTCTCTCTCTCTCTCTCTCCACGCCATCATCTTCTTCCCATACCACCATCATTACCAAGCCTTATCCCTCATCACCTTCATCACCACAGTGCCGCCACCCATTGCCGGAAACTCCTCTTCTTCCTTCCTTCTCCTCCTTTTATTCTCCTTTCTATTCGGATTCACCACACCTCAGAGACACCATCCTCCTCGTGCCATGTCCATCGAGCCCACTCCATCATCATCGTCGAGCCTTTCTTCTTCTTCTTCCACCATCACCAAATAACGTGTCACAAAACCCATTCTCTCTTTCTCATCCCCTGTCTCTCGCCTTCTCTGTCTTGCCGCCAGCTACCACATAGCACCACTGCGGCCATCTTCTTCTCCTCACAACCTCGCACTCTGGCTCTCTAGCTCACCCCTCTTTCTCCTGAGACAGAGTCATCAGAGCAGCAAAATAGAGCAGGGCTCAACTCCAGCCCTTATTCCAGTTTCCCAGCGAGCTTCCTAACCTTCAGTGACCAACCATCTGCCACCTCTGGCTCTGACAACATCATAGTGCCACTGCACTTCTTCCATTTCTTTTTTCTATCACTTTCTGCACTCCATGTTTTTTTTTATTAAACCACCATTTTATAGTTTGTTTTAGATTATTTTTATTAATTTAGGTTTTAATTGTTGCTTAGTCTTAGGCTTTAGTTAGATTTAATTTTCTGTTAGTAGATTTTAGGTGGTTAGGATAGGTTAGAATTAGGATTATTAGGCTTTGAGTTGCTGAAAAGTGTTTGGATTATTAAACTGAACTGATGCTATTGTGTTGGATATGCTTTGTTATTGTGGATTTTGTATTTGAACTTGGAATGATTAATGCTTATTGGCTAATTGAATTGCAACTAAAAGTGTTGGAAATTGACTTAATCAATGGATATTACTGCTGATTTTGTGTTGAAAATGCTAAATTTGTATGAATTGATGTTGGAAGAATGTTTGTTTGTGCTATTTCTTGTTGTTTTTACTTTTGCATGCCAAGTGTTCAATTATATGTCTTTATGCCCATTGTCCATTTTAAATTGCATGTTGTAGCTACTATGTGATTTAGGAGGTTTGATTGTGCTTGGCATGATTCATTAAGTCTCATTGTGATAAAGGATTGTAATGTGCTCAAAATCATTTGTTAATTGAGTTTTGGGTGTTTATGTTGTGTGTAAATGCCAAGTTGGCTTCTTTAAAAAAAATTGAATTTCAATCACAACATCACACACGCTAAAGCTCTTCTTTTGCACAATCCATCACAATTGCATCAATTCTTTTAGCACCCAAGTGTTTTTGAGCTCTTTGGACTTGTTTGTTTGCTTTAAATTTCAAGTTATCTTTAAAAAAACTTTGGCGCACTAATATAAGGGAATCGAATACTTGATTTGTTGTTTGTGACATAATGCTTTTAAGTGATTAATGTGTGTGTTCTATACTATGCGCATACTTAGAATACACACATTGCTTTTTTTCATGTCACATATTATACAATTCATCTCACTTTAGTATATTATAACTTTACTTTCCCTTGCATCAATTTTTACCTTAAGTGTTGCTTTGCTTAATTGAAGTATTTTTCACACTTAGTTTTTTATTAAAATCAATTAGGCACCTTATGGTTTAAATTGTTATACTTAGACACTTGTAATTTAAAGATAATTAAATAATGGATGTCATTTGATTATGCTTATTTCTTCAATTATTATATCCTTGTCTTAGAATTCACTCATCTTACTTGCTTCACTTGTGTTTATATTTTAACATATTCTCTTTACATTTTTTCACGATGAGTCATCGTAAGAAACAAGGAAAGAAGAAAAGAGCTAGACGATGGACTTGGGATGCGCACTAGTCATAGCAGCCTAAAGATCCGCTAGCTGAAGGTGAAGATTTGTAAAGTCTCTGTGATCCCTCCCTGATTATAGTGAGCGCACGGTGAATCGCGTAAAGTTCAAGTATGGAGAGCTTGGATAAGCAATTTAGTTGTAAAGATTTTTTTTTCAAGCACTTGCCACTACAAGATTTTTGTTTATTTGTGACAGTTTTTTTGGAGGTTTATAACCCACACCAAATGGTTTGTGGGGGTTTCGAAACCCTCCCCCTCCCCCTCCCCCCCCCCCCCCCAATTTGAGGTGCCACGAGGTCTTTTGTGGAGGTTTTTTCGAAACCCCCCACAAACCATTTGGTGTGGGTTATAAACCTAAAAAAAAAACTGTCACAAATAAACAAAAACCTTGTAGTGGCAAGTGCTTGAAAAAAAAATCTTTACAACTAAATTGCTTATCCAAGCTCTCCATACTTGAACTTTACACGGTCCACCAAAACCTCCACAATCTATTTAGTGGGAGATTTTGTGTGTATTTAGTTGGGATTTTATATTGAACTTTTGTGGCAGTTTTAAATAACTTTTTGTGGGTTTAAAACTCTCAAAATTTAAATTTTTAATTTAACAAAAATTAACTATTTTGTGAGATTTTTAAAAACCTATACAAATTTTGTAATTATTTATTTATTTTTAATTTTAAATCATTCATTAATCTCATTTTATTTACATACTCTCAAATTTGAGGCATGCCTTATAATTTTTTTATATGTTTCTTAGAAATTTTTTTTATTACTATTTGATTATCTTGAATTTTCTCTAGTTAGTTGCATTTTCATTTTGGGTATGTACATAATATAAAAAAAAATTTATTTTAGTCTACTTTTAGTTTATCTTGGTGTCTACATATTTTTTTTTTCTTTTCCTTAATTTTAGTTGTCGGATAAATGCAAAGAATAGGATTTAGCTTTTCTCCTTATGCATGTTGAGAACTAAGAATCATAGTTAAAATAGGAAAAAATTTAGAATTACATCCTCATCCAACCTCTTTTGAAAAAAAATGACATTTTTTAAGCAATTTGGTTAAAATAATAAGTCTCCAAGAAAGAAAATTTTTTTAGGGCATCCCATTAATTTGAATTAAAGCTTTTCATTGAAACTTGTTTGAATAAGAATTTGTGGAACATAGATTAGAACTAGAGTACATAACCTAGTGAGATTTGAATCTTTAATGTATGGTTTATGTACCTTTAGCCACTATTTTATTCTTGTGTGTGTCATTCTCTCTATAATTGTAATCTTTGACTTGTTTGATTCTTGATATCCAATATTTTTTTATTTGCATGTATTTATATGATTGAGGTCATTGTTTCATATTAGCTCACTTACTCAAATAACCTTACCTTTTAAACTACCATTGTTAGCCAAATTTAAGCCTCTTTGATTCCCTTTATTCTTAATTTTAGCAAACACTAGCCCTAACTGAAAAACCATAAATGCTCTTAATTTGATCTTTAATTAGTTTAGGTTAGTGGCGAGTGCATCATGTAAATATGGGAAAGCAGAATTGAAAAACGGTGGTAGAGAAAAAAATGTGTTTTAGGTTTATTGAAAATTTTGAGAATTGAATACATACTCATGCATTCAGTACTTGAATCATATACATTTGCTTTAAAAAAAAGAGAGAAAAAAGAATGTACATAGTCAAAAAAAAAAAACTAAAAAAAGATTTAAATAGTACCCAAAAGAAGCTTTAGTAGTAGATGCATATGTGATATAATTTATATGTGTGTGTGAATAATACCCCCAAAAGAAGTTTTAGTAGTAGATGATATAATTTATATGTGTGTGTCTGTGTGGAAAGTGAATCATAGGTAGCTAGGATAGAAATTAAAGTGGAATAGGTTGTTGTAGGTTGAGTGAAAGTTTAAGTTAATCAATATTCAAATTTTTCGGACACTTAACAAAATACCATGGTTCTGAAAACTGAACCGGACCGGTCGATTCAACCGAAAAAACCGGAAACCGGTCACCTAACCGGTCCGAGTAAGATCAGAAACCGTCTGGCAAAAAACTGGTAAAAAAACCGGTCGAACCGATGGTTAACCGGTGAACCAGAAGAACCGGCTAGTTTTTTTACAGTTTATTGGTTTGAAAATATAATCCTAAACGGCGTCGTTTTGCTCTTAAAAAAATAAAAAAAAGGAAAAAAAATAAAACCCAACAAAGTAACAAACAGCACTACGTCTACGTCCCTACCCCTCTCTCTTCTCTCTCACTCTCACATTCAAATCCCTAACCCTATCAGAGCCCCCAGCTGCCGCTACCGTCAGCCCCCATTCGCCGCTACCATCAGCCCCCAGCCGCCGCCACTCTTCTCTTCCTCAACGTCTCTGTGCTCGTCGCGAAGCCACTCACCTCACCTCCTCAACCCTAATTTCCTCTTCTAACTTCCTCCAACAAACTCCACGTCACTACCACAATTGACGCCGAATCGGAGCTTCTGTCAGCGAAACTGCCACCGTCGCGGATCGAAGCAGCTTCCAGCGGCGTTGTCATCTTGAACTCTGAACTCTGAAGCTTCTGGCATCGCGAACGTCTACTCAGCCCTGTTCTTCTCGCCGTCGCCAACGTGTTTGTTCCCCTCGCCGTCGCCAACGTGCTTGTTCCCCTCGCCGTCGCCAACGTGCTTGTTCTCCTCGCCGTCGTTCCAGTGCCTCCAGAAGCTTCCTTCCTCCAACAACAAGTTCACCTACAACTGCGACAACCACACCTTCAACTTCCTCGTCTATAATGGCTTCATTCGGTTTCTCTATTTTTCTCTCTAGATTTGTTTCCTCTGATTCAATTTTGTGTATATATCTATACATTTTTGTGTAAATTGTGTTGTTTTGAATTTGATTTGTTTTGTTTGAATGGTGCAGTACTGAAATTGATCTGGTTTTGAAACTTTAATTAAAATAAAAAAAAGAAACTGATGATCCTCTTCTAGCTCACTGTCACCACGGTCGTTCCTCCCTCGCCGTGTCTCCAGTAAGCCGCAGCTTCTTTAGTTTCAATTTCTAAGATTCTGGCTTCTGAGTTGATTTTTTGTACTAGATTCTGAATTGGAATTGTGTTCTGAGTTGGGTTGTTCTGAGTTGGGATGTTCCTTAATGTGAGTCTGAATTTAATTTGAATTGTTTCACTTAGTTTTTCTGTTTTTGGATGGATTTGGAGGTTGAGTTGTCTGTAACTCTGTATTCTGAGTTTTTGTTGTTGAAAAGCATTGAATTTGTTGAATCTAGTTAGGGTTTGGTTAGTTATAAGAGGCTTGTTGTATAATAAGAAATTTCATCAATGTGTTATTCAATTGAATTGTATATTGGCAGCCCAAAAAGGGATAATTGAATTGTATAAGAGAATTGATGTTTTGAATAATTAGCCTTGGCTTGACAATGTTGCCTGCAAGATCTTTAATTTTTTGCAGCTTGAGTGGAAATTTTGCCTCAGTTAGTTGTTTTAAAGTTATCAATAAATTTAACTCAATCTGAATATTATCAATGAACTTTTCATCTTTAATTTTTATTATATCTTAAATTCTATTAAAATTTTTTTACTTAAAAATTCATGAATTTTAATGAATTTAAATATATAAAATTATATATTAAATTTTTAATAATTTTATTTAATATTTAATTAAACCAGTTGAACCCCGGTTGAACCACTGAACCAGTGAACCAGTCACTTCACCGGTTCATTGACCGGTCCGGTTCTCGCAACCTTGCAAAATACATTTTGAGTGATCTTAGATAGCCAAAGAATAATTATAATATAGAAATGTCACATAAAAATTCCCGTTCTCTTGATAAGCAAGTGACATACACCTCCTTATCACTTATCCTCCTTATCACCTACTATTTTAATTTGCTACATGCTTGAAGTCATTAATATTCTTTTCAAAATCAATTTCAGTTTCTTTCAAATCAAATTCTTAACATCTCAATCACATTAAAATGCAATAATTCTCTACAAAAATTATAGAAGTTAAATGAAAAATTTTTAACAACTTCTACTATACAACTTATATTTTACATATAGACTATTAAAAAATAAAAATAAAAATAAAATATAAACAAAAATTAAAAAATAAATTTTTAAAAATAATTATTAACTCCTCATATTAAAATTAATAAATAATCATACATATGAATATTAAATAAAAATATTAAAATAATTAAAATTATGACCTATTAGTGCACATATGAGATAATTTAAAAAATACAATAAGACGTATAATTTAAAATTTGATAATATTAATTATAAAAATTTATTAATTATAGACATCATATGTATGAAATTATGAATATTATGAGTACAAATTATGGATGTTATTAATATAAAATTATGGATGTTATGTGTATAAATTTATGGATGTTATGAGTAAATTTATCAATTGAATAAATTAATTTAAAAATTCAATATTTTTTTAAATTCAATTATGATCAAATTTAAAAACATCTGTGTTAACTTTATAGTTACTTATGCAATAACTAATAAATGATATGTGTATAGATGTAATATCTAATAAATATGAATTTAATTTTTAGATGTTAGTTGTATGTAATTATGGATGTTATGTATATGAACGTATGAATGTTATGTGTATGAACTTAGTTAGTACAATATAATTATAAATGAACATAAAAACACACAAAAAATTTAAATCAGTTTATTATCATACCTCATCAAAGGTAGTGTGATTTTTCATATTCTCGAAAATTGGTTGACTGACAACAACCTCATCGGGTGAGTCCATCTATTGTTCAAATTCTTCATCAGCACCTTCTACTATGGGTACCGTATTAAGATCGAATTCAATTGCTATACTATTTGCAATGATAAAGATGACTTCTTGTAAAATTTCTTTGCCTATTCTAATTGTTCTTGCAATGGTATTAGAGTTGTGAATTTTGAATGAAAATAATTGAATTAACGAGAACAAAATCATATTAAGGTAGCTTTTAGGTTTTGTATCTCCATTGAATGATATAAATGACTTAACAAAAATAAAAAATCAATTACAATTAACTCATTTAATACAAATTATCATTACCGTACTTTATAATTATTATTAGTCTTTATTGTATTCTTAAATATAAAAAGCAAATTATAAAAGAAAATATTAAGTATTGATTACAAGAATACCTAATAGTAAGGAATATGAAAAAAATAATTAATGTTATTAATAAGTGGGACTGATAAGAATATGATAAGTGGATTAATAGGAGAGTGAGATAAAAAATAAAACTGTTGTTAAGTTATATAAATGAAATAAATTATGGAAAATTTTGGCTAATTATGACTGAAAATTTTTTGTTACCAAACTTTTTCTATACATTCTCACCTTACCCTAGTCTCATTACAATCCTCTAAAATCCTCATAATATTTGTATGTATGCATTGAATATTTGTTGATTGTTAAAAAGAGAACAAGTTTTAGAAAGCAATGTTAGAAGAGAATTGGGTGATTCAACCCTATACACTAGAGTGATAAGAGGGTAAACACGTTCGGTGAAGGTTCAATTGCTCAATTCTATGTTCCGGAAATCTCATCTTGCAGGTTTTTTTTCCAAAACTTAAATTGATTAGTGGATTGGATTGATTTCTATATTATTTTGGCCTTCTATGTTCATTTATGTTCTTGAAAATTCAATTATTTTAACCAAATAGATAGAAGTAGGTAGAATTAGATAGGGTCTCTAAATGAGTGTTAGGTAGCTTGCATTTAATAAGTGTTACCCCTTACTTTCTTCTTCTTAATGAGTAGCATGAGGACATGCTTTTGTCTAAGTGTAGGAGAGTTGATAAATCCATATTTTACTATAATTTTTAGATTGAAAAAAGCAAAATTTATCAATTTAACTTACATTTAGCCCTTCTAATTGCATACTTTTGTGAAATTTTTTTTATTTGAGCTTAATTGATTAAACATGTTATTTATGTTTTAAAAATCATCGAATTAATTCCATTTTTTTCATTCGATACCTTGATTGTTTGTTCAAATTGTCTAAATTTTGGGAGGCAAGGATGGCTTGGAGATAGATGAAAAGTATGCGAAATTGGAGATTTCGCGAAAAAACGAAGGAGGAAGAAATTTTGTGCTGTGCGCACGCACACATGGAAATTCTACATACGTGCGCACGCACCCACCTGTGCATATGCACAAATCTAATAGCGTGCCTCATTTAAAAAAGTACATGACTTACATTGTAGAAATTTAAAAAAAAAAAAGGGGTATTTATACTTTGGTCCATTGGACAATTTGAAAAATATATGTACTTAGTTCTTGTTCTGTTCATTTTATGTTTGGTAGTATTTATTTTTAGAGATTGAGAATGCGACCAAGACTTAGTAGTATGTCTAATAACTCTTAAAATTTTAGTCTCAATTAAAAAACCGAAAAAAAAATTATTGATCCATTTTTCAAAAGAAAAGAGAAAATATATGTATGCTAAACTAATATAATTTTTTTATTTCAAAATTTATTAGCAATATATTAATCAAATAACATACTAAATAAAATTATATTGAAAATTAGATTATTTTAAAAGTTATTCTAGATATAATTGTTGACGATTTTTGTTCTATGAAATATTGCCATTGAAAATATCTCAAAATCAAAATCTTTAAAATAAAATTTTTAAGCACTAGCTTTTATATAAGATAAAATATATTTAATAATTTAAAATATAATTATTTAATATTTATTTTTATTTGGCCTTCTTGTATAAAATTTTTAGTTTTGCCACTGGATTTAGTGCATTTTCAATAGAAAATTATTAATTAATAAAAAATTCACAAAAGTTAATAGATTTTAAACTCTTTGAATTGAATAATTAAGGTCTAAAATGATATATTAGTATCATATTTTTTCATGATAAATAATGCTTGTTGAAGATGTACTTGATTTAATGGTTGATGCATTGCAATTACAACAACAACAACAAAGCCTTGTCCCACTAAGTGGGGTCGGCTACATGAATCAGACGACGCCATTGTGCTCTGTCATGTATTATGTCTACAGAGAGACTGTTTACATATAGATCTCGTTTGACCACCTCATGGTGGTCTTCTTAGGTCTTCCTCTACCTTTCACCCCTTATCCATCTTCCATCTCATCCACCCTCCTGACTGGATGTTCTATCGGTCTTCTTCTCACTTGTCCAAACCACCTGAGATGTGATTCAACCATGTTTTCCACAATGGGTGCTACTCCAACTCTCTCCCTTATATCTTCGTTCTTTATTTTATCCAATCGTGTATGACCACTCATCCATCTCAACATCTTCAGAGGTGTCGCGGTTTACGTGTGTGCGTGAAATATGCATAAACCGCTAGAGGGGTGTAGCGGTTTATGCATTACTATAAATATTTATATAAAACATAAAACAAAGTGTGTGGTTAACAAAAAACATACATTACATACACCTAATTCAATGGAAATAAACTAAGTACAAACACATATAATACAAAAGTACCTGGTAAATCCGACATACATAGACATCATGAATGGAAAGATAAAATAGTAAGCTAAGGCCCCTGCCTATCCTGATCCTCGTCGGCAGAGTCATGTCCAAATGCGCCCAGGAGATGCGATCCTGTACTACATCAAGCGGCCCGCCTCACTCTGGTGGGCCTCTGGCGCTGCTGTGCTGGAGGATCGACCGGCATGCCCACGCCATATGCAGATGCAGGCATCCCTCCCATGCCCAACCAACTATCATACGGACTGCCAGTAGGCTCATTCAGGTCTACATGTAGCTGGTGCTGGAATCCATGAGGGTCAGACATCTGTGGCTGGTACCGCTGCATGTCATCCATATATAGGCGGTACCCCTGCGCAACGTCCATCTGGGGCTGGGTCTCAGGCACCTGATCCTGTGGGGTCTGCTGATGAAAATCTTGAGGGACGTCATCCCGGATAAGATCTGCAAAGTCAGAATAGAACTGTGAACTCCCAACCTCGTGCTCCATATCCATTGTGAAGGTCGGGCCCGCCAGGTCATCATACATCTGGCCATGGATGTCGTGGTATACCTGGGAGCTGGAAACATGTGTAAGAGGAACCTCCTGGGTATCCGCTGTTGCATGCTCAGCAGGTCTATCACTAGGACCAGCAGATGTGCCCCCCGATGAACCACCCCGACGCTGAGGACGGCCACGCCGGACACGGTGACCGGCATGTCCGACTCCGTCGCCACCAGATCTATCATCTTGAATCATGTCATCCAACTATCGCCACTCCCGGTCTGTAGCCCGGGTACCAACGCATCGTCGCCGCTCGACGCGCCTGTTATCTGGCACGTCTTGCATGGGTACCCTCGGAGGAGCCTGTGACGACCCTCTCTGAGTAACATCTTGTGAGATCTCCTCAGTCCTAGGATCAGCAATCATGGAATCTGGCGATAGAAACCTAAGAGCCACTCTGTCCACCACCGCAGGAAGTCTACGGACGGCCCGAGATCAGGCACCCGGGGGATAGTCAGGACAGCATCGATCCTGTTCTGCCAACTAAGGTGCCATACCTGGTAGTAGCTCGGGAACCATCTGTCCCCACCCCTCCCGTCCTTGGCATGGAGCCAATCAATGTTTGATGCCGGCTCAGGCTCATTCTGAACGCCACTCAGCTGTGGCAGCACCCTATCAACCCGGTGCCACTCAATGACGGCGAAGTATATCAGGCAAGTACATGCACGCCATAACTGACTGTGCTCCTCGGTGAGAATCTCTGGATGCACAACAGCCATCACGTTGAGCGAAGCATACGACTCTAGACAATCTACAGATGTTGACAGAATATATTAATTAGTTAAGTGCTAGATGAAAATTTAACTAACAAATATATAGTTAAGTACTACATAAAAATTGAAAGAAAATGAATGAACTTACATCTCGATCGCCTAATCAGTCCAATGTTAGGTGAAGCTGGATGACTCTCTCCTCCTTGTGGTCGGATGAAGGCAGATAAGTGGGCCACCTGAACGTAAAAGACGTTATAGAAAGTTAACAGGCATAACCATAATAAAAATAGTTATAGTCTCAAGCCTAGATGCCAATGGGAAGGAATATGTGTTGAAACCCCGCGGCCTGAGGCTAGGAAATTGCCAAAAAATCCATGACTGCAGTAGCTGAAGGGGGCCTGCCAAGTTCGTCACGTTTCTGTTGGCCATCCGACACATGCACCGATATAGTCAGGCCAACGCTGCCGAACCCCAGCTATAACTGCCCATATCATCCAGCCTCGCCACAAAGGGCAACCACCGTATATGAACCCAGTTTCCACTCTTGTCACCGAACAACTGAGTGGAAAGCAGCATCATAATGTAAGTCCGTGCATATATGCGTACGGTCTCTTCCGTAGCATCAGCTAGCAGCACCCTGAACCTCTCATGAAACCAGGTGAAGTGGACTGTATACTGCTTCACCTTATTCTGTGGTGGCAGCTCGCCAAACAGCTCCTCAAACCACTCCCACGCCGGTCTGCCTTCTTTCATAAACTTCTCAAAATCAGTAAGGCACCCGGATATAGGTAAACCATCCATGGACAGCCCCAACTAGTACGCTACATTCTACAGCGTGATAGTGCACTCTCCAAAGGGCATATGAAAGGTATGCGTCTCAGGACGCCACTGCTCAATAAAAGCACTGACTAAGGGCTCATCCAACCAGAACCACCTGGCGTTGAGCCTCGCCAAGTGGTACAAACCGGCCCTCTTCAGATATGGTATGATCCTGTCATGCATAGGCATGTTCTGCTGCCTCTAGACACTATATATACACCTAGTCGGCTGGAGAATATCACAGAATAAACCAAACATATAAAAAACCCAACTTTAATTAATAGTCATCTACCACATAACTACAGTTTTAATGTTTAAGCTGTGAACATACACTTCCTATTTTCTAATCACGAAATTCAATTAAAATAATAATTTAAATAATTTAAATACTATATTTTCTGATAAAAATAATAATGTAAATCTAAATTTAAATACGTTAACTAATAATAACGAAATTAAAAATAACCAAAATAACGAAAAATACAAACAACATTATACAAAATAAGTTAACTAAAAATTATAATGCTAACCTCTTCGTTTATGCTCCCGGCCACGTGCGCAACGCCGTTGAGCCTGTATAGACTGCGTGCCTCCGCCATGGTCACAACTCCTATCTCAACTCAAATCAACCAATATTCTCTCTATTCCTCTCTCTAGATTCCACTACTTCTCTCTTTAGAATAGATTTTTTTTCCAGCACAAATATAATCCACGAGACCCCTCCAGCGTATTTATAGTAATGCATAAACGCTACACCCCTCTGGCGGTTTATGCACATTTCACGCACACACGTAAACCGCAACACCCCTATCGCAGTTTATGTTCACTTCTTCTTGTACGTAATCCGCGACACCCCTGTAGCAGATTATGTGTATTCTGTAAACCGCGAGACTCCTGTCGCGGTTTACATAGATTAGGCGAAAAATACATTTTGGTATCCATTTTTCATTTTGTGCATTCTGATAAATTTTGAGTGCATTTTATTTATTATAGTATATTACCCTTATTATTATTATTATTATTATTATTATTATTATTATTATAACAAACATAGGAAATTGCATTCATTTTGGAAAATTGGGTATTGTAGGTCCTTCCTTAATCGGACAAGCAAAGGGTGAAATGGAAATATCCCAAAAATAGAAAAACAACATAATAGGAAATGGAGAAAATCTAGGATATTGTAGTAATTGTGTTACAATTTAAAATTTACAAGAGCCTTACAAGGTTAATGGAATGAGAAATTTGTAGAGGACATTAATTTTTAATATTTTGAGTAATTAGTATAAAAATTAAATTATTTTTAATTAATAAAATTTATTAATTTATGTATATAAATTTTAAAAAAATAAATAAAAATTATAATAATATATATATATATATATATAAATTATAACTAATTAAATAATAATAAAAAATAATAATATTTATTAGCTATATAACATTGTTATAGTAAAATTTTTCAATAAAATAAATGAAGTCCTCACACAAGTCGCAACAACATCATCATCATCATCTCATTCTTCTCTTTTTCTTTTTCTTTTCTCTTTTGAGGAAGGTGGCAACCGGTGACCACCAGCACTCACTTTTTGACAATGTTGAACAACCAAAATCCCAAAACCAATCTCCTTTCTTCAATTTTCTTTTGTTTTTTCTGTTGTCACGTCAAATTTGATTCTTCTCTTCTTTCCTACCTTTCATTACTTAGAATTTTGATTCCGTTCTTCCTTTCGGGAACTTTTTTCTAACTTATGTAGCCATACATGGCGGAATCTCTTGCATCCAACGCATTCTTCATTTTGCATTGCCGCGTCGGCGATTAGGTATGTCTGTCTAACTCACTTTCCATGAACTCCTTCATCTCCATTTTTTGTTTTGTTATTATTTTCTTAATTTTAATTTTTATCATATTATTCTGTTATTTGGCATAATTTAATTTCCAGGTTTATATGATGATGCCTCTCATGCAATTTTATTCTTGAGATGGGGGGTTTGAGTTTTTTTTTTTTTTTTTTTTAAATTGTTCTGTGAGATGAATTGGTTGGTAACTATTGGAATTTGGATTTTTTTCACTTTTCAGTAGCTTCTAGTTCCTAGTTTGTAAATTATAAATCATTAATTTTGATAGGTAATAAGTTTATAAAGTAATCAGTTTATAATTGTTGTTGCATGAGGAATGCAATCAGGGCCTTCATTTTTAATTTGCTTGGGCCTTGAATAATAAATACCACTTTGCTTGTTGCTTTTGAGTTGATCATAGGGAATTTGTTATTGATTGGAAATCTGAAAACAGATTGTTATTTATGTCTCTGCAGTAACTGTTTTGTACCTTTAACATATTGATGATGGTGTTTGATTGCGAAAGCTCATAGTTTTCTATCAACAATGGTTTTAGTTGATAATAACGGGATTGGGAATACCGGGAATGATGAAACTGCGGAATCTAGTAGGAGTAAAATGGAGTTTGCTTCAGTTGATCTTGCAACTTCACAACAGACAATTCTGAACAGTGAAAATCCTCAGGGAAAGTTCGAAGGCACTGTCTCTAGTTCCCTTTCATGCTGGATCAAGTCCCTAAAATTTGGTTCTGCATCTGCCAAATTAAAACGGCTCACTTCCGACAGAGATCAGATTTCACAATCTGTACCTGCTCCTAGTTCTCATGGCATGAGATCACGATTCAGTAACATGTTTGGTCAGAAACTCGGTTGGGGTTCCGTCAAGAAGGTGTGCATGGAATGGATTAAAAATCCAATGAATATGGCCCTTTTCTTTTGGATAGCCTGTGTTGCTGTCTCGGGTGCAATTCTGTTCCTTGTGATGACAGGCATGTTGAATAATGTGTTGACAAGAAAATCTCAGAGAAATGCATGGTTTGAAGTAAACAATCAAATACTCAATGCACTTTTTACGCTTATGTGTTTGTACCAACATCCGAAGCGGTTCTACCACCTTTTTCTTTTGTGTAGATGGAGGCCGAACGACATCTCTAGGTTGCGAAAGATATACTGCAAAAATGGGACTTATAAGCCGAATGAGTGGGTGCACATGATGGTAGTGGTCATTCTCCTTCATGTGAATTGTCTTTCTCAATATGCACTCTGTGGTCTAAACTTGGGGTATAAAAGGTCTGAGAGGCCTGTCATAGGAGTTGGAATATGTGTATCTTTTTCAATTGCTACGCCAGCAATTGCAGGTTTGTACATCATTCTTAGCCCACTTGGGAAGGACTATGATTGCGAGATTGATGAAGAAGCACAGATTCAAACTACATTTTCTCAAAGGCAAGAGCAATTGAGAGAGAACGCACACGAGAAAATATATTCATTTGCATCCAAGGATCAAGAAAAGATTATTGAAGATAGACCAAAGTGGAATGGAGGAATTTTTGACATTTGGGACGATATTTCTCTGGCATATCTCTCACTTTTTTGCACTTTCTGTGTCTTTGGGTGGAATATGGAGAGACTTGGATTCGGAAACATGTATGTTCATATTGCCACTTTTATTCTGTTTTGCATTGCACCTTTCTGGATTTTCACATTGGCTGCTGTTAATATTGATGATGATAAAGTTAGACAAGGTCTTGTGGCCATTGGAATCATCCTTTGTTTTTTGGGTTTACTGTATGGTGGATTTTGGAGGATCCGAATGAGAAAGAGGTTCAATTTGCCTGCCTATAAATTCTGTTTTGGTAAACCTTCAGTTTCCGATTGCACTCTTTGGTTTTGTTGTTGGTGGTGCACCCTAGCCCAAGAATTGCGAACTGCAAATAGCTATGATCTTGTTGTAGACGATGAATTCTGCAGGAAAGAAGTTGATACCGACCAACCATCGGCAATTTTGCCCTTGGTTTGTGAAGATGTAGCATCAACCAAATCCGGCACGAGTTCTCCTAAGGGTAACAACTCTTCTCATCTTATGATAGAAACATCTAGACCTCTTAGTTCAAATAACGCCTCAAATGAATATTACAGTTCGAGTAGGTCTCTATCCCTTGTAGAAAATGTAATAATGAATCCACCAACTCAATCAATAATTGAAAGGGAAGCTCCTTAGTCCCTAAGAATGGTAAAAACAGGGGTGGGGGAATGATTATTCTTTGCTTGCTACTTGTAGTTGACATCATTTGTGGAGTTCTAATTTTCTGCAAATGTTTGGGGCTAAACTGCTAATCCCACTGGAAACCATGGTTTTGCTCTCAAGTTACATATGTCGTCCATTTCCCTTAGGATGTAAATTTTTAGTTAAATCTGTCACAATTTCCATTTAATTTTGAGTAGACATTTCTGAGTGACTATGGAGTCCTTTTTTTACTTTTTTTTTTTTTTGTTTCTTCTCTTCAAGAAAATTATATCAAATGAAATACATAATAAGGATTGATTGTCATGTTTGAATTTTCATATGATTAATTGTTATAATTTCTTTGGTGAACTAATATACAATGTATAATTCTGTTTCACTTCAGCTCCTCAAGTAACCCTAGCTTCTCCATTGAGCCACACTTTTAATTCATAGATTTTTAGATTTTTTTAGATTGTTCAATACACACTCGATCCATATAAAAGGGAGAATAGACAAAATAATATCCTATGGTTGGTTAAACATTTTCCCTTGCCATTGCCATCAAGGAACAATAAGTAACCCCCACAGAATATTACCACATATCCTCGACATGAAATAAACATGCAAAACAAAACATTTTCATTACTTTACATTCCAACCCAGCTACACATGCCTCTCCTATGATCACCAAGCTTTTATATCTCGAGAAATTCTAGATGACCACCAGAATTTATTGTTTTTGACTATCACTTTTAACCATCAATCTAATTTCTTTAATCTAGTGATCCAACAACAAATTTTAATCCACACTTTTAAACATTAATAACTAAGTGATGGCCAAAAATAATAAATTTTGATGGCTTTCTAGCATTCCTCTTTATATCCCTTTTCCATGCCTTAACCCTCTCCCATGCCATATTCTTCTTGTTCCCAACAGACCCAGAGGCTGTTATTAGCCATTGCCATTTGCTTCCCATTTTCCCTCTCTTTCAACTCATTGGCGCCAGTGTTTAAAAAAAATGGCAATGGCAGCGCCATGGCATTTATGTGGTGGCGGATTTTGGCCTCGCCGGCATAAGGAGGTCGCCGCAATGTGGTTTTCACGGCAGGCGAAAAGGCAGCCGCAATTGCGGTGGCGCCATGGCGGAACGCCATACGCCCATACATATGGCGGAAATATAGGGTTTCTACGGATTTTTTAAAAAAATCTAAGGGTAATTGGGTAAATTAGACAACCCTAAGTGATACCAATAACCCTAATTATTCAAAAACTCCCTCACTGTTCTCTGCGCCTCTTCTTCACGTGAAAACTCTTCTCCCTCTCTGTTCTCTGTGCATCTCGTCACTGTCGATTGTCAATGCCGCCTGTCGCCGGTCGCTACTGATCGTCGCCGCCCTCATCACCACAGTCGTTCCTTGCTGCCGCTGCGAACCACCGTTCCTCTTTCTCTGGTTCGTAGTTTCTTGCATATTATTTTTTTTGTTCAGTTCATTATCTCCCTCTCTTCCAAATTTTTCTCCAATTTTTTTTTTTCGTTTAGTTCACTATGTATACTTCCAAACAAGCCCCTGATTCTAATACACTTACCCCTGATTCTAATGAGACAATGGCTTTGGACTTTCTTTTAAGTTTTTAGTTTTTATGTTCTATGTCTTATGTTTATTTGCTAAATTTGCTACTATATTTACTCATTTTGCTACATTAATTAGTTGTCTTATGACTAGAAAAATGATTATATAGATTAGATTTTATAGTTTATTATATTTATATATGCATTTTTTAGGTAATCCATCATTTTCCATGATGCCATCTGTCATAATTTTTTGGCGGATTTTGGCTCACTGCCATGAGCCGTCATCCGCACTCAAAAACTATGATTGGCGCTCCCATACATCAAGCATATGATTCGGAGTATTTTAATCATACTATGTGTTGTTCCTTAGAAACCTTAACTCCCAAAGATGTTTCTTTATTACCTTTAAACCACTCAATAATATTCAATAAAAAATTGCAACGTCTTTTCCAGACCATCAAGCACAGCCTCTCCCTTTGATTTTTCTAATACCACCTCACCTATATAACAACACCACCCTCCACCTTCTACTTTTGTTAAGTATTCACCCACGGCGTGCTTTTTTATTATGGAATTATATATAACACATAACCACTATATCCATTTACTCTCATATTCTATTTGAGTTGGTCTTACTTGCCCGCCTCTCTTCATCCTCTCCAATATACGCGCCATTTAGGGATGGTAAAACTCTTCGAGATGCGGGGATCCCTACAAGGACTGTAGAAATTCGAATAGAAATCCGACTGTGAAGAATTTTTTTCGCAGGAATAAAAACGGAGGCAAAATTCTCCTGAGACAGGCGCAGGGACCCGGAGCATTAATTCCCACCCCGTCCCCGCTAATTCCCGAATTTCATGAATTTACTTAATTATCTTTAATAATTTATTTCTCATATATTTATTAGTCATTTAACATGCCATATATATAGAGAGAGAAACCCAAAATTCATAATCCTCATTTATATTATAACCTTTCTTCAATTCATAGATCTCTAGCGTTTTTCATACTCCATCCAAATCCCTAGCGTCTTTCTTACTCCATTCAACCTCTCTGTAGCCACTCCCTTGCCACTCTCACGTCTCATTGCATTGTCACCGCCTCACTGTTCCATCACTCTCACCGTGTCGTTCTCTATATTCATGGCGTTCTTTTCCACAACTCTGTTCGCCACTCTCACGTCTCATTGCATTGTCACCTCTCACCGTTCCATCACCCTCACCGTATCGTTGTTCATTCTCCTATTCGCTGCCACATCCTCTACCTCGTCCACTGCTCTGTGCTCTGACTCGTCGTGGCGTCCCCCACTGCGTCATTTTGAAAAAAATCACCATCTTGTCATTTAGACTGTATAAAAAATCACCATCTTGCTGGTTTTGTATAGAATGGATACTTTCAGCTCTATTCCTATAGAAATTAATAATTAGTCATAACTATCAGAGAGGCAGGAAATGGGACCCAAGAGAACAATATTCTCCGGCGGCGAAGAACGGGGACGGAGATGGGGAGCAGGGAGGCATCCCCCGCCCTGCCCCGTTGACATCCCTAACGCCATTGATTTACATGAACCTTAATCAGTTTCTAGGCACTCTCTAATCCCATTGTTTCATTTTAAAAAAATTTCATGTTCTTACTCTTCTAAATAGGTCTCACAATAGAAAAAACACCATTTTAATCCTTAGATTTTTAGAAAGTATAATATTATGAACAAAGTTCAATTTATTTTACATGTAACTTGAAAGCTTCTAAATCTCAAGTTTGTCCGATTTTCTATCTAATTTTGAGTAAATATTTCATGGCATCAATAGAGTTAACTTTGGATAAAACAATGTTTACAAGGGTGAAAGGCTGAGAGCAGGATACCGGGAACAATTTGAGTACAAAATTGTTATGATTAACAACGATTTTAAACATGCACAATCAACAACTATTGCTATTGCATAAGTTGAATCAAGAGGATTAGGATGATTAAATTTGAGATGAGGCTTGAATAGTACTCAGAAGATGTTCAATTCTGTATTTCATAAGAGGCTGCCCTTTTCTGGTCTTCTTAAGCATTTTGTCACGCAGAGCTTTTCTCCTGGCTTGGGCTTCTTCTCTCTCTTCCTTCTTTGCCATCATGGCTGCTTCTCTTTCCATTCTTTCTCTCTCTTTCTCTTCATGCTTCTTCCTGTACAATTCTTCCAAACAATACTTTTTCTTCCGCCTCCTCTCACTATCGCACTTATCCTCTTTCATCTCAGCACTGCTATTCTGCACCATCAAATAGAAAATTGAAATTAATGGATTCAACTATTAGAATCTTGACCTATAACAGTTATGATATATCGAAGAACCTCAATCATCAGTTTCTGTGTCGAGAAACGATCGCTTTGCTCCGTTTGATGCTTTAACATCTTCTTAAACTTCTTTACATTCTTGGCATTCTTATAGAATTCTTTTTGCTTCTCTGAACAAACAAACAACACCTAAATCACACTGCTTCATCCTCTGTTACAATATAAAATTCAAGATTGAGAAGTGGCATACTTATGAGAGCAGGGTTGTAGTGGCTTTTATCAGATTTCAGGTTGACGGAATAATTCTTCCTCTTCCTCATCCTCTCGTTGACTCCCTCGTTCTTCTTCGTTGTGGTCTGTGGAATGGGAGAACAAACTGAAAAGCGGAAACCCTAATTTACAGAAGATCAATTTCTCTTGATCTATTGGATTGGGGTCCGATGCTAACATAAAGAGTACAAGACAAAAAGAAAAAGGCCAAGTATAATGCCGGTCGTGATACAACTGGGTCGGGTTTGACTCATTGGCCCAATACAGGTCCAAGATGGCAATGCCTTAAACTATTGTGATATGTGAACATTACAACGCCCAGTCCAAAAAAAATTACCACGCAAAAAATATTTTATCCTAATAGTCCTTCAAGAAAATGATATGAAATGAAACACATGTAAAATAACGAGTAAATGGTTAAATTAGTTTCTAAAAGATCATTCGGTTTTTAAATTGGATTCCGAATAATTTTTTGATCAAATTCATCTTTTAAAGATTTTAAATTAATCATATTAGTCCTTCCGTCACTTTATTTGTTGATGGTGTCAAAATTTGACACGTTAAGTGACACCCCAACACACATTTAGGAGTCTTAATTAACCATTAACATGATTAATTTATGAAATTAGATCAAATCAACCCAAAATTGAGAGATTCCAATACTTCAAGTCATAGTTGTTAGAACTGAACCGGTGATCGAACCGGTCAGACTACTGGGTCACTGGATCACTGGTTCAACCGGTGGGTCACGGGTTGAACCGGTTAATCCGGTCCCACTTGTTTACAATGGCCCCATGCAGGATCATTTGTTCCTCTGTTATTATTTTTTTGGGTTCTAATTGTTGGATCAGGAGTTGATCTTTGTTCCTAAGAAGTTAGTGTTTCTGATGGTGTATTTGATGAAGCCATCCTAAATTCCTAATCAACCAGGACTAAATGACTAAATGACTAATCAACAATCTAACAACAATAGATATTCAACAAACTGAACAGAAATCAAACATAAATCAACAACCAAGAAAGATCAAAATCAAACAGAAATCAAATAGAATAATCAACAATCTAAATTCTAACAGAAATCAAACAGAAATCAACATACATAATCACTAATCATTAATCAACAATCTAGAATAACTTAAAAAAATAAAAACTTAAAAATACATACCAGGAGGGACGAGCAGAGAAGACAGTTGACGAGCAGGAGGCGATGAGCAGAGAAGATCAGAAGCGAGACTGAGGGAGGCCGGAGGCGACGACTGACGAGCAGGAGGCAACGAACAGAGAAGATCAGAAGAGGGACTGAGGGAGACCGAAGGCGACGACTGACGAGCAAGAGGCGATGAGCAGAGAAGAGGGACTGAGGGAGACCGGAGGCGACGACTGACGAGCAGGAGGCGACGAGCAGTAGGCGACGAGCAGTAGGCGACTTCAATCTTCGATGGAGGTGCTTCTGGGCTGTTGTGGGTGGCGCACTGTGACGGTTGTCTCCTGCGACGATGGTGAGCCGGGTGAGGTGGCTGAACGGGTCTCTCTCACACTCTCTGTCTCAGGTGGAAGGTGGTCTCTCATGGAGTCATGGCCAAAAGGTTTAGGATTTGGGAAGGGAAACAGGGAAAGGGGACAATGGAGCCAGCTAGGGTTTCAGTTTCAGTTCAGCAGTTCTTTACTTAGGTTTTTTTTTTTAATTTTAAAGGAAACGACGTCATTTCAAGGGAATTAAAAAAGGAAAAAAGAGTTCGAACCGGTCCAGGTTAAATGAAACCCGCCGGTTCACCGGTTTTGGTCAAATTTGGCCGGTTCACTTCCTTGTCCGGTCAAGAAGCTCACCCGGACCGGTTAGGTCACCGGTTCGGTCCGGTTCCGACAACACTGCTTCAAGTTCTCCCTTTAATTAGGTTTTAATTTGATTTAATTCCATAGATTTATTATGTTAATAATCAATTAAGACTCCTAGATGTGTGTGGGATGTCACTTAATATATCACATTAGCAAATTTTGACACCATAAATAAACAAAGTGACAGAAGGACTAACATGACTAATTTAAAATCTTTAAAGGACGAATTTGATTAAAAAAATCTTTTAAGAATCAATTTAAAGAATGAGTGATCTTTTAGAGATTAATTTGACTATTTACTCGTAAAATAATTATAGTGAATTTTATTTCCTTTATGATTGTTTACTACAAATTAGAGTATAAAATATAGAACAAGGATTGATTATCAGGTTTAAATTTTCATATGAATGCTTGTTGTAGTTTCTCAGCTTAACTAATAATGTTTAGTTCTGTTTTCTATCCAATCCAAGATGTTCCACTTCAGCTCTTTAGGTAACTCAAGCTTCTAAATCTCAAGTCTTATTTTAAAATTAAGGAAACTTAAGAACATGTTTTTGTATGAGATTACAACCAGAGTCGAATTTTAATGTATAAATTTATAAAGAGAATTGATTCATTAAAGTTTTGAATTTCCCATACTTATAGACAATTTAAATTTGTTGATTGCTTTTAATTGCTTAATCAATTAATTGATGATTTTCCTCCACCCAAACATGATTGATAAAAATGATTATCTTTTTTATTTTTATCAAAGATAGGAGACTCAAACCCGCAATCTCTTAATTGAACAACCTTTTAATTAAGTATAAAAAGACTATACTATTTGAACTATAATTCATTAGCATAAAAATGATTATCTTACTTTTAATAATAGATGAGATATGCATCTGTGACAATTTGTGGAAATTTATTTTTAGTGCAAGATGACATTACAATTAACAAAATGTTCAGTTATATAATATTGACCGAGCAATTAAAAAACATATAAACTTGTCCCCATTGATGAAAACAATTTTAGAAGTGACATGCCTTGGTGTTGGAACCATTACTAGAATATAGTAGTGGGTTATGGGTTTCTTCACATGACATTTAAATTCAATGTCCATAATTGGAAAGCTACGGGAATTTAATTTACCTGTCTTTTTGTTGCTTTGTTGGTGTGTTTGTTTCTTTAAGTGTCTGAATGTTTGGATTGGCATCAGAAAGAAATAATCTTTTGAATATGGAAAAGTATAGGTAAGTAATGAAAATATTAAATAATGTAAATAATAGATATATCAGATATTTATTTTATTAATGTACGGATGGTTATTTTAATAATAAAATTTAAAAGGTTAATTTAGAGATGTAGTGTGTTTTTATTTGATTAGTGATTGTTCATATTGTTCAACAAAGTCATTGTCTCCCTAGCATTCCCCTTTGAATATTAATAAGATTTTGGGAGTCTGATCATTGCAAATGCTAATTTTTTTTTGCATATGACACTAAGTTTCGTGTAACGCTGGGTTATGGAATTTAGAGGAGTTTTATACTGTTGTGACGGTGTTTAGGTGATGGGAAGAAATCAAACGGTTCGATTTATTACAGTTGAGAGGGGATACAAATTGGACCGTTCGATTTGTGGTTGATGGATGGTTGTGTAAAGAAATCGGACCCACCGATTTCATGCATTGATGTTCAATTTTTTTTTGCCCAAAGAAATCGGACCCAGCGATTTCTTTGCTGTAGGAAAAAAATTTCGCAGGCCACTCAAATTGGACCCAGCGATTTCTGGGTTTCCTTTTTTTTTTTTGGGCGGGTCGTTCACTAATCGGACAATCCAATTTTATTGTTTAAAAAAATTTGAATCACCATGAAAGAGGTTGGACGGTCCGATTTGAGTTTAATATATATATATATATACCCAACCCAAGCTGAGCAGCCCACTTCATCTTCCTCTTCTCCCGATCTCCAAATCTCCGAAGCTCACCTCTGTCTTTCTCTTCTTCTCCATTATCATAGATGATAGAGTAAGATTAAAAGTGTATTATCATGACCAAATTTTGTTACAAACATCTGAAGAAGTAAAATTTGTGTGTGAAAATTCATTACATATTATAATTCCTTTCACACTGTCATATGAAGAATTAAAAGGTGTGATTTGCGAGAAGATGGATTCTCAAATATCTAGGGGAGTGTCATGTATTCTGTACAAATATCCTATATCTGTCTTTGATGGGTTCGTTCAATTTCAAACGAAATACATGACCGATGAAGCGAGCATGCAAGAAATGTTTTTAGTGTATCTTGAAAGTCGGTCCCAAATATCGTTCATCGAACTATATATTGAGTTCCAGTAATCTGCAGCAGACCGAGATATTGAATTGGAAGATTACAATAGTGATAGTGAGGAAGAGTTTGAAAGTAACTATGAGGTCGTTGATTCGTGTATAGACAAAGATCAAGCTGACGATGCTATAGTGGCGGATGTGACGGATGTGGCAAATGCACTAGCAAACCAGCAGCCGTTTGTGGAGCCGACTTTCATGCGATCGTTGGATTTGGAGGCCATGCATGCACCGAAGTTTCCTCAATATGTAAATGCAGGTACGTCATAATTTTAAATAATGACTTGTTAAATTATGATTTGTGCATATGTTTTGAGTTTGATACAAATATTTAAGACAACGGTAAATAGGCAAAAATATAGCATATAATTAGTAATGATTTAAGGTTTAATTATCAATTAAACATGTATGTTGAAAAATTTAATATTTTGCATTCTTGTGTTATTATTAATTTATTAAATATCATTTGATAACGTAGTTAATAATTATATTAACTTTTGATTGATTTATTATTGATTTATAGATCATAGATTTTATTAATTCGACACGTATTTATGAATTATTTATTGAAATATAAAATTTGTGACGTGATTGCAGCAGAGCTTCCTGTTATGACGGATGGTGAATTTACCGTGGGAATAGAATTCAGTTCTAAAGAGGCAGTAATTAAGACAATGAAAGATTATACCATCTGTAGAGGTGTAGATTATTGGGTGTATGAGTCAGAATCGACAACATTCTATGCTAAATGCACCCAGTATGGCGCAGACTGTGATTGGTTGATCAGGGTGAGCAAAATGTCCAGGAAGTACTGTTGGGAGATAAGGAGGTACAATGGTAGTCACACCTGTACTAGGGCCACCGTTTCTCAAGATCATTCGAAACTGGATTCCAACACAATTGCAGAAGCAATAAAGCCATTGGTAGAAGTTGACCCGTCCATAAAGGTGAAATCAGTGATTGCGAAAGTATAGTCGAAGTTTAATTACACCATAAGTTATCGCAAAGCATGGTTGGCAAAACAGAAGGCAGTGGAGTCAATTTTTTGAGGTTGGGAAGCTTCGTACGAAGCTTTGCCGATATGGTTTGAGGACATGTGTCACAAGGAGTCATCCGCAGTCGTTCATTTTGAGACAATGCTTGCGTATTATGGGGGAAGACTTGGTTCCTAATATTTGTGTATTACACCGAGTCTTCTGGAGTTATTACCCTTGTATTAGAGCATTCAAACATTGCAAGCCAATAGTGCAGGTAGACGGAACTCATTTGTATGGAAAATATAAGGGTTATTTGTTGGTTGCAGTTTCACAGGATGGCAATAACAATATCGTACCTATTGCATTTGCGATAGTTGAGGGAGATACATCTGATGCTTTGCATGTTTTTTCTTAGTAACTTGTGACAACATATTGTGACATGTGATGGTGTGGGTCTGATCTCCGATCGGCACGATTCCATCAGGTCAGCTATTGATCGTAGTAACGGAGCTTGGTCTCCTCCCAGAGCATTCCACATATTTTGTATCAGACGCATAGAGTCCAACTTCTTGAGGAAGTTCAAGGTTCCGTATCTACAGAAGCTTATCGTCAATATCGATATGATAGTTACTATTACAGTTATTCTTAAACCCAGTTATTATGATGAACGTTGTTTATAGTGGGTCTTTTTTATTGACAGGATACTCGGGAACAGTTCGCGAGTACGAAACGCGTTATCAGCGTTTACGCGAGCGGGGTGAGGCTTATACCAACTGGTTGGATCATATTCCACGTGAGAAGTATGCTTTAGCATTTGATGGGGGATATCGATGGGGTCATATGACAACCAATCTAGTGGAATGCATCAACTCGGTACTGAAAGGGGCTCGCAATCTTCCAATCACTGCACTTGTTAAGGCAATGTTTTACAAGCTTAATGAATTGTTCACCCGAAAAAGAGTCGAGGCTGAGGCTCGCATTAATGAAGGACATGTGTTCTCTGAGCTTGTAACCTCCAAATTGCATGCGAATCAGCGGGCAGCGGGTAACATCCAAGTTAGTTGCTTTGACCGATAGAATAAGGTATTTGAAGTGCGTGAGTGTCCCAGTGGTGTGGAGTATGCAGTGGACCTCCTTCGACAACGGTGTGACTGTGGTGAATTTCAGGTAGATCGGCTTCCGTATCGACATGTGTTTGCTTGTTGTGCAAACCAACGACTAGATTGGCAACTGTATGTTCATGATGTTTACAAAATGGACCAAGTTTGACGAGTGTACAGGGCCAAGTTTAGGCCACTAGGGAATCTCACAACATGGCCTGTTTATCATGGACTTCGATTCGTAGGTAATCCGTTCCTCAGACCGGTATCCAAAGGTCGGCCAAGGATTACCCGTTTCTTGAATGGGATGGACACTCGGATGTTGCGTGGTCTTAGGCGATGCAAGCAATGCGGGGCCGAGGGCCACAGCCGTAGTAGATGTCATCAACGTGGTGGTGCAAGTGCAGGTGCGACCACCCAATAGAGCTCCAGCCAAGTTTCTCATTCGAGTTATTGTATGACTTTCAATATTTTATATATTGTATGACTTTCGTGTGTGATGTTATTGTATGACTTTGGGGGTTTCATATACTGAAAATTTAATGTGAGTGCTGATGAAAGGTAAAGTAGCATAGTTAATGACATAAAGTCCACTAAATAAATAAGTCCAATACACATTCCAAATAATTAAGTCTAATACACATTCTAGATAGTTAAACAAACCGGTTACAGTAAGCAACAAACACATTCTAAATAAATAAGTCCAATACACATTCTAAATAGTTCAACAAACCGGAAACAATAAGCAACAAACACATTCTAAATAAATAAGTCCAATCTACACACATCATTTTCTCATCGCCAATTTTACATCTTTGTATAATTTCTTGTATTTCTTTGCAACCCGGTTAATAGCAGACGGGGTATATCGATTAGCGCTCCGACATGGGGGATCAGTTCTAAGGTTGTATCCTTTTCCTTTTTCGCAAGTGGTTGTACCTAAGAAAACATTCAATAACCAACTAATCAAACCACACTTACAAGGAAGTTACTTTACCGACTAATCAAACAAAACAAATAAGGAAGTTACTTTACCAACTAATAAAGAAATTATTTTACCAGTTTAGCCAATAAATTATTTTTACCTGTACTAGGTGTTGGACCATCACCGTCCTCATCATCAGCATCATCCGCATCCTCATCCTCATCGTCGTCGTCATCCTCGTCCTCATCCTCATCCTCATCCTCATCCCCGTCCGGATGGTCAACCAGATAGTCATCAGCCTCATCATCAACTGCCTGGTTGCTCTCCTGAATTAGACCCATCAGAATACGATGTGGATTTCCGCTCTGTATGATCCCTCTGGCATCATCACCCCTACTCGAGTCAACAGAAAGTCTACCTCCGGAATTATCAGAGGAAGTGCGCTGTCGAGGTCTTGTATCCAATGACAATCTACCTGGAGCAATCCCACTCGGTTGGGCCCTCTGGTCGGTGGAAATGTCTCTGTAACCTGGATGTGAGTAACCTGGCACAGGAGCCATGAATCCAAGCAGCTGGCTAAACGAACATTCTTCACCTGATTCTTGGTGCGGGACACTCCAATATTGTTGATGTACTAGATATGGTGGTGTGAAATAATCCGCAGAATGCGTGTCAGGAATGTATGGTGTGAACTGCTCGGGCTCTTGCTGTGCTTGTGTTTGTGTCGGTTGCTGTGGTGATGGTTGTTCTTGTTGATTATCCTGATTATGAATAGGATCACCCTCCTAATTCTCTTGCGGTACAAGATCTGACAGATGCAAGTGGTCACCCTATGTACCTCGGTACCAATGCAAGTAGATCTCTAGCTGATGCTGTGAGGGCACCATGTGCTCGACAAGAACATGACTATACCGATTCGTCTAATGCATAACCCAAAATGAGTGGATTTCAGACCAATCTTGATTCTTGGGACTTGTCAGAACTTCGCCGTGTGCTTCACCTAGATCCCGCTCTTGATGAGGAACTCCCTGAGTCAAGCCAAACTGCCTCCTCAGTCTATCAGATGCATGCCACTCAATGCATTCAAAAGATATAAGCGGAATTGTGGCACTCCAAATAGCCGAATGCTGACGGATGTCAGGAGGAATCGCGTCTAGATCGATCTGACCAATTGCATAAGCCTCCCAAACAAATTGCACACATTATGCAAGTAAAAGAGGATTACACACCGAATAATAATACGGATAAACAAACACAACTACTTAATTACAACAAACCTATCCTTCTTGCAGATCATCCAGTGCTCTCCTAAAGTGAGCAAGGCTACAAAATCTGTAAGGCCGATTCTCATGACCCAGTTACGCCACCTGACATTAGACAATTCGTCATTTACATTCATCAATCAAATATAAAATACACATTTTTCAAAGCATTTAGTAATTAAATTTACCTATTTGCAATCGGAAAGAGTTGAGAATTTCCAAGAATCGGCGTAATAAATGGTAGATGGATCCAAGCTTCGGTAAGTAAAAGTGTCAGCGGACCATCAATCTCCTTACAGTCGATACGAGTTGCCCTACACAACGCTCTATACAAGTATGCCAGGCTTGCCGATCCCCAACTAAACTGTATGATCTCGGCAAAGTTACGGAGTAACGGCAAAAACTTCCAGTGCACCCCTGCCCTAGACTTATCTCCAAACACAACGGTCCCAAACAATAACATTATGTGGCACTTCACGTACCTCTGAATCTGAATATCATCAACCAACACTAAACGATCTTTCAATTCTCGAAACCACGTCAACTTGATAAAACTTCCCCTACATTCTACCTTCCTAGGTGCAACACCAAACTGATCCAAGCATTCAGCCTCTAATGCCTCATAGTGTCAGTCCTGTAACTGGCAGACCATTCGTCGGAAGACCAAGAATTAACGCCACGTCCTCAAGCGTCACAGCACACTCACCAACCGGAAAATAGAATGTGTGAGTCTCAGGGCGCCATCTCTCGATTAGAGCATTAACCAATGCCAACTGACATTGGACAACTCCAGTCTGTGAAACATGATAAAAGCCAGTGTCCCGTAAATGTCCCTCCACTATTTGATTGTACAGATCCGGCAGCAAGTAGTGGTCACATTGCAATATCCGAGAACCCTACAAAACATAGACACAAACCACATTACACAAACATAATATTAATTAATTAACAAATTAAATTTAACAGAATAAAATTTTCATTATCAAATAACCAGTAAAACATATTAACCCACAATCAATAATAATAATAATAATAATAATACATTAATTAATTAACTATTCTATTATATTCTAATACTCAAGTAACTATTCTATTCTATTCTAATAACATACAATAATAAATCAATCATTAATTATTTATTAAATATCTATATTATACTCATAATAAAAATAATTAATTCAATAATTTTTATTCATAATAATTATTTTATTATCGTACCGAAATCTTAATAAAAATTATTACTACAATAAATTTATTTATTATCACATGTATAATCTTAATATTAGTACTATATTCTAATAATAATTAAACTATCACACGTGTACAATCTTAATAAGAATTATTATTATTACTATAATATATTTATTAATAACAATTAATATTAATTATTTTATTTCTTTATTATATCTCTATTTTAATAACAGTTATTATTATTATTATTGCAATTATCCTATTAATAACAATAATTAATTTATTCTCATAATGTACCATAATCTTTCTAAAAAATATTATTACATTAATCTCTAATATTATCATTATAATTTATTATTACTAATCCCTAAAATTATTTTTAATTAAATTAAAATATTTAAAAATTATTACTACACTAATCTCTAACATTATCACTATAATAAACTACTAATCTCTAACATTATAATTATTATTTTAATTAAATTGAAATTTTTTAAAATAAAAACTTACATAGTTAAGATGATCAGGATAATTAGCAATGTGGAGCTCTGAACGATTGACGTCTTTTATTCTTCTTCTTTTTGGCATTACTAAAAATTAGTAGTCCAATTTTTTTTTGTTCAAAGGTGGGATTTCATCATCAATGGAGGAGAATGAAAATGAAGCTGGTGGGATTGGAGGAGAAAAGTGATGGTTGCTTCAAAAGTGAAGGGAGAATGGGGCATTCAATTTGGTTTGGAGAGTATACAAACAGAGGGGCTCGGCAACATGCATGTTTGACACGTGGCTAGGGACGCAAATTGGACGGTCCAATTTGTGTACCTTCCCAGCCCCTAATCGAACCGTCAGATTACTATGCTTCAAATCGGACCGTCTGATTTCTTGATCGCAACCGTCACATCTGCGTAAAGTACCATGAACTCACATAACCTTGTGATACTCCATCTTTAATTATCCCAATATGAAAAATTAAAAAGTGCATTGAAAAATTTCAATTCTACACAATTTCTCTTGATTCTAACCCTCTTAAAAACCACTCCACTCACGTTTTAGAAACTACCATTGCTATTGCTATTACTAACTCCCTGCCAAACATAATGCCTCGATGAGTTAGCACTTATCGGATATATTTTTGAACATATTTATCCAATATTTATGTTTTTTGTATTTAATTTTATCTTAATAAAAAAAATTTTTTGAACACATTTAGACACTCAAATATTATTAAGTTTTGATATATCTAATTTTATTCTTAAAACGACTTTAGAAATAATATATTATTATTATTATTATTAGAGCAAAAAATTATCTTAAATGTTTTATATAGCTAAAGAAATATTTTGCACTTTAATATCATAAAACATTAAGATATAATTACAAATTATCTAAAAATTATTTGTATTTTGTATATATTATGTCTATATATCTCACAAAAAATGAAATTAGTGTACTTGTGTGTTATGTGTTATGTGTTACGTGTTACGTCGTGTTAGTTTCATAGCTAACTGTAGCTATTCTATAATCCAATTTCCTTTAAAGCAATTTTAACTAAATTATAAGTCACAATGTTGATATTTATTTTGATCATATTAAGCATAATTAATCATACCAATGCTAGATGCTATTATTGTCATTGTGTTTTCCATTAAAAAACACACTAATGTCTTCAAAAGTGAGATTTGAGATTTCAGTTGAGAGTCATGTTTTTATTAATTATCGAAAAAAAATTATCTTCAAAAAATATAATACAAAAAATATATATTTTATTACAAATAAAAAACGAATTAATAGGCATGTAGACGCTAATCATCCGATATGGTATTGATGAAAGGCAAGTGTTTGAAGAAATTACTGAATGAATTAAAATAGAAAAGTAAGAAGTATTGTAATGTTAAGGTTTTCTATAATTGAAATGAAAATAAAAGAAAAAGCAATTCACAATGATAGTAACAATTGTTGGGATAGAAGCTTAATGATAAGTCACGAAGGTCACATGGTAGCAAGTGTCACTTGGAAAAAAAAGAAAGAAAGAATTAGAAAGAATCAGAAGGAAAGACAAAGACCTAGAAAAGAGAAAGAGAAATGTTTACACTCTCCCTCCTTCTATAGCACGTGTTCATTTTCTTTATTAACAGCGTTATTTTCATCTTTATTATCATAATCTTTCAATTGTACCCATTTGCACATCATTACCCTCCCTAAAAGGATCAACCTTGTCCTCAAGGTTGAAAGCTGAAAAAGCATTCATGATATATGAAATATCCTCCCAAGTAATAACTTATGAACTATGAGTGTTTTGCCATTAGATTAATAGTTGAGGAATAGATTCCTGAGCTTTTATTATGGTGTGTTTTGTCAATACTTCCTGAGGATGCAAAATTGGACCAGCTTCAAAAGTTTCCTTAGAAAATGGCAGATATCGACAGTTTAAATCATCATGAAACTTTTGGAGGACCGAAACATGAAAAACGGGATGAATCTGTGAATACTCAGGTAAGTCCAGTTTATAGGCAACGTGTCCCACCTTTTCAAAGGGACCAAAATATCGGAGGCCTAATTTCTGGTTCTTCCTCAATCCAGCTGAATCTTGTCGATATGGTTGCAGCTTAACTAACACTTTCTCTCCAAGCTTGAAAATAACATTTCGATGTCTTGTATCTTCCTGAGACTTCATGTAAGCCTGTGATTCTGCAACGAAGTCTTAAGTCTATCCAGAAGTCAGTCTCTTTCAGACAATAATTGCTGTAAATGTGGAGGATCAATAGGTAAGCGTTCATATTGAGCAACTCCCGGTGGGTCACGACCATACAATGCCTTAAAAGGTGACATGCAATGCTCCTATGATGATTGGTGTTATACCAAAACTTAGCCCATGGCAAGTGTTTGTTCCAGATTTTAGGATGATCAAAAGAGAAACAACGGAGATACATTTTCACACATCTATTCACCACTTCACTCTGGTCATTTGTGGCAGGATGACAAGCTGAATTCATGGCCAGAACAGTACCTTGCAACTTGAATAGCTGTTACCAAAAGGCACTAATGAAGACTTTATCTCGATCTGAAACAATGGACTTAGGCATACCATGCAATTTAACAATATTAGCAACAAAGCAATTAGCCACACTTTTACTAGAGAAATCAGCCTTCTACGTCATAAAATGAGCATATTTTATCAAACGATCAACTACAACTAATATCACAGTAAACCTATTGGAAGGTGAAAGATTTGTGATAAAACCCATTGAAATATCTTCCCAAACCTGTTGTGGTATCGGTAGAGGTTGCAATAGCCCATCCAAAAGAATATTTTTGCTCTTTGCTTGTTGACAAATCAAGCAATGTCGCAGAAAGTCCTTAATATCTTTATCCATGTGAGGCTAATAAAATTGAAAAGTGATATGACTTGTTGTCTTAGCAATTCCTGAGAAGCCACCCGTTGGTGAGTTATGAAACTCGTGTAAAATCCAAGGAACCAAAGCAGTAGGAATATATAATTGTTCTTTCAAAAATAACATTCCATTTCTTACAACAATTAGATCTTGTTTGTGTGGATATATCGCATATTTCTGCATCAACTCAGTGGTTGTTGCATCCTCATAAAGTGCTTTACGAAGATCATTTAGTCAAGTATGAACCGGTTCTGACCATGCCATGTTGAATGACTGAGAAAGAGAATCAACAGCGACATTTTCACACCCTGATTTATACTGAATTGTGAAGTCATTCCCCAAAAATTTTGGAAGCCATGCTTGCTGCTTTGGGGTTTGAAGTGTTTGCTCCATTATCTCATTTAGACTACATTGATCAGTTTTGATAGTGAAACGATGGCCCAATAGGTAATGTCAAAACTTGGATAATGCCTCTGTAATCGCATGCAACTCTCTAATATATGCAGATTGTTTATGCATTTGAGAGGATAATTTTTTTGAAAAATAGGCAATGGGATGACCATTTTGAGTTAAAACAACACCAATAGCAGTGCTTGATGCATCAGTTTCCAAATAAAAGGGCTTTTGAAAATCTGGCAAAGCTAGGATAGGAGTAGTGGTAAGAGCATGCTGCAACTATTTAAATGCAGCTCAGCAACATGTGACCAAAGAAATTTGTCTTTCTTTGTTAAATAAGTAAGTGGAGCTGCAATTGTAGCATACGACTTGATAAACCGGCGATAATAACCAGCAAGCCCAAGAAAATCCCTTAGTTGTTTCAAGTTAGTCGAAATTGGACAAGAAAGAACAACTTCTACCTTGGAACTATTCATAGCAACACCAACTGCATTAATTGTGTGGCCTAAGTAATCAACTTGCCTTTCACCAAAAGAACATTTCGAATACTTAGCAAATAATTTTTTCTTAAGAAGAATTTGCAATACAGTCTCCAAATGAGATAAATGAGCATACCAATTAGGAATGTAAACCAATATATCATCGAAAAAAATCATGACATATTTTCTCAACACATCTTGAAAAATAGTGTTCATCAAACTTTGAAAGGTTGCAAGGACGTTGGTTAAGCCAAAGGGTATGACTAACCACTCTTAATGGCCATGATGAGTTCTAAAAGCAGTTTTATAAGTGTCAGCCAGATTTAGGAAGATTTGATTATAAACAGCCCGAAGATCCAACTTTGAAAAATAAGATGCACCATGCAATTCATCAATTAATTCATCAACAGTAGAAATGAAAAAAGAGTCCTTAACAGTAATAGAATTTAGTGCTCTATAATCAGGACAAAAATGTTAAGAACCATCTTTCTTCCTAACTAGAGTACAGGAGAAGGAAAAGGGCTCTTACTAAGCCTAATGATTCCTTCTCATAGCATATCTTTAACCATTGTTTCAATCTGCTCCTTTTGGCTATGTTGATATCTATAAGGCCTCACCTTTATCGGGTTTACCCCTTCTAACAAGGGAATACTATGGTCATGGCTTCAATTAGGAGGTAAGCCCACCGGTGTTTGAAAATTTTGCCAATAAGATTTGAGAAACACTACTTGCTCTAGAGGTAAGTTCTCTGGCAATCGGTAAAATTTCTCATTTTACCCCATCATATCAGTATTTTGCAAGGTATAAAATTCTGCAATCGATCCCATAAGAGACATTCATTTAAATTGGTGAAACTGAACCTTAGAAGGTTGCTGCTGTAGATCCCTTTGCAATGAAATCAATTCACCTTCGTGATAAAATTTAAAGGTCTTAGTGCGATAATTATGAATATGGTCATCAAAAGTTCCTAACCAAGTTGTCCCTAATATTAGGTCTGCACTTGCTGCTGGTAATAAGAAAGTTGGAAATGTCAATGTATGACCCTGAGCATTGAGAATCACTTTGTTGAGTAAGCCTTCCACATGAACCATCACCCACCATGATTCGCATCTTAGCTAGCTCGATTGGGAATTTAAGAAACTTAGCAATTCTAGGTTGATAAATGTATCATCATTGCCTCCATCTATAAGGACTTGTACTGGAACCCTGAAAACAAATTGTACCAAATCCATTGCCTCCTTTAAAGGCATGTACAGATAAATGGTGAATCATTGGTTATTCATCTACAGCAAGTTGTCCATCTAGAACCAAGTCAGTTAGAGGGTTTCCCTCATTATCTTCCTCCACTTGCAAAATCATAAGATGTTTGTTAGGACAACGATGATCCAAAGTAAAGTGTTCATCACAATTAAAACAAAGTCTCATCTCCCTCTTTTGTTGAATTTCTATTGGAGTTAAGCGTCTGAATGGTTGTTATCGAGGTGCATTAGTGGGGCTTTTAAATGTTGGAGAGCTGGTAACAAGGGGAGCAAATTTTGTCTGAACAGTGTTGTTGAGCTTTGGTTTGGTTTAGATGATGAAGA
This sequence comes from Arachis ipaensis, assembly GCF_059453495.1. Taxonomy (NCBI): domain Eukaryota; kingdom Viridiplantae; phylum Streptophyta; class Magnoliopsida; order Fabales; family Fabaceae; genus Arachis; species Arachis ipaensis. Next base: position 25,710,500 of record NC_142435.1, read on the forward strand.
ACCTCTATTATAGACACCAGAATTTTGCTAAGTTGATTTTGCAGGCACATATTTCTTCTCAAATAGACGGACAAGAGACACTTGACGAACGAATTTCTGCTAGTAAAGAAATTCACAAATAATATCTCGTTGAAAGTATAGTTTCTAAACCAACAAAGAATCCTTTCGTACAAAAATTTGGTTGTCACAAGTAACAAACCCCTAATAAAATTGATAACCGAAGTATTTAAACCTCGGGACATCTCTCAAGGAATTGCAGGGAGGTGTATTTATTATTGGTTATGGAAGATTATCTTTTTGGGGTTTTTGAATAAGGAACAAGAAAATAAATTGGCAAGAAAGTAAATTAATAATCATGAAAACCCTTGCAAGGTATAAGAACTGGAAATCCCATCCTAGTTATCCTTATCAATTGTGATGATAATTGTTTATTGCTCCCACTTAGTTAACCCTTAATAAATAAAGGAAATTCAAGTGGACTAATCAATGGGATTCCTCAAATCCTAGTCAACTCCTAAGGAAAGACTAGCTTTAGAGGAATCCAAATCAACCAGCAGATTCCAATTATCAATCAACAAAGGAGTTTGATAACTCAAGCGTCACCAATTACTCAATCAAAGCCAAGAGGAGAAAATCTAACTTAAAACATCAATTAATAACAAATAATAGAAGAAGTAATAAATATGAAATACCTCAATTTGCATTAATAAGAAAAATCAATTCTAACATGGAGAATTCATAGCCAAAATGAATAAGAAGAGAATCCACAAGAGGAATAGATAAACTAAAGTAGTAGAATAAATAAAAAGTAGAAGAAAAATAAATTAAAGGAACATTGAACCTGGAATTGGGAAGAAACAAACCTAAAACTAAGAGAGATCCTAAATCCTAAAACCTAGAGAAAGGAGAGAGCCTCTCTCTCTCTAGAAAACTACATCTAAAACCTAAATTATGAATAATGTGAAGTTGTCTCCATGAATGAATGGATTCTCCCACTTTATAGCCTCTAATCTGTGTTTTCTGGGCTGAGAACTGGGTCAAAAATAGCCCAGAAATCGCTGGGGGCGAATTCTGCTACGTACAGGTCGCTGGTTTTTTGCAGATCCACGGGTGCGCGTGGATTGCCACGTGCGCGTCACTTATCTTCAGGGAAACTATGGCAAATTATATATCATTTTGAAACCCCAAATGTTAGCTTTCTAACGCAACTAAAATCGCCTCATTTGGACCTTTGTAGCTCAAGTTATGGTCAGTTAAGTATGGAGAGGTCAGGCTGGACAGCTTAGCAATTTCTTCAACTTCTTGTATTCCTTCCACTTTTGCATGCTTACTTTCCATCCTCTAAGCCATTCCTGCCTTATAAATCCTAAAATTACTTAACACACATATCAAGACATCGAATGGTATAAAGGGGAATTAATTTTTGGTAATTTAAAGGCTTGGGAAGTAAGTTTCCAATTATAGAACAAAATTAGGAAGGAAAATGTAAAACCATGCAATTTATATGAATAAGTGAGTAAAGAGTTAATAAAAACCACTCAAATTAGCACAAGATAAACCATAAAATAGTGGTATATCACTCTCTCCACACTTAAACATTAGCATGTCCTCATGCTAAGTTCAAGAGAAGCTATAAAGAATGAATGGGGAAAGTAAGACTCATGAGATGCAACCTATGAATGCAACTATATGCTATGATGATTCTGTCTACTTTGTTAAAAGCAAATAAGTTCTCCAAGACAAATATGAATTAAATTCCACTAATTCAAAATCATACAGTAAAGACAAGTAAACTTGTAAGAAGACAGCTCATGAAAGCAGGGAACATAGAATCAAGCATTGAACCCTTACTGGTAGTGTATGTGCACTCTAATCTCTCAAGTGTATAAGGTAATTCACTCTACTCTTCTCTAATCATGCTTTCTAAACTTTGTTCTTCATCTAACCAATCAACAAATATTTAATGTACTAATGCAAACATCATGAGGTCTTTTCAAGGTTGTAGTGGGGTTAAGGTAAATGTGAGGATATATATATATATCTATATATGTATGGCTAAGTGAGCTTTAAATTGAATCTTTGATTAACCTGAGCTCTCACCTACTTACACACACATACTCTAAAATTATGCCTAGCTACCCAAAATTCCCACTTTTGTATATTTCACATACTCATGTATCAACTTTTCTTTAATTTCACCACATGTGCATTGATCTTTTATTAAACTTAGTATTGGGATAATTTTGTCCCCTTATGTATTTATTTATATTATATATATTTTTTCTCTTTTTTTTCTTTTTCTTTTTCTCTTTTTTTTTTTAATTGAAAATATAAAAGTAAACATAACATATCAATGCACATGAATTTTTTAATTTTTTCTAGTCTCATATGAGTATGCATCCAAATTTCCAATACTTTTGTCACTAAACACAACACACTTTCATCAACCCAAGTTTCCACAATTTTTCATACTTAATTGATACACAATCTCAAACTTAAGCTAACCAAAGATTCACTTGGGGTAATTATTTGTTTTTCTGCTTAAAGCTAGTGATGTGGTAACATATAGAACAAATGGGGATAAAAAGGCTCAAGGTGGCTAATAAAGGTGATTAAAAGGGTAGGCTATTTGGGATAAGTGAGCTAATAACAAATGATGGCCTCAATCATATGCATACATATAAATACACTAAACATTGGACATATAGAATGAAACAAAGCAAAGATTGTAGCCATAGAGAAGAAAATGCACAAGAATAAAATATTATGGTTAAATAATGTAACCATATAATTAAGCTCAAATCTCACAGGTTGTGTGTTCTTTACTATAATTTATGTTCCAATTTACAGTCTTCAAACAAATTTAACACAAAATTTTAATTTTAATTAGTGAAATTTTTTTTTTCAAAAATAGGGTCTTAAAAAGAAACTTATTATTTTTCAACCAAGTAGAACATACATGCAAACACTTATTACTATGCAATCTATCCTATCCTAACAAAATAAAAATAACCTATTGGTGTTGAGAAAAATAATTACCTCCGGAAGTCAGGTACTGACCGACCTCCCCACACTTAAAGCTTGGCACCGTCCTCGGTGCCATCAGTCAGGAACAAAGGGGAGTTGGTAACAGCATCTCCACAGTCGGGGTCGTCATGGCTCCCGGTGCTGGTAGGTAAGGTGGAGTCCGGAGTGTCTGGTTCTTCTTCAGGTGGGTGGTTGCCAACAATCAGCTCCTTGAGGTATGTAAATCGGCGCTTGTTACGGCGTTCCATTTGCTTTGCCTACCGGTCAAGTCGGTCCAACCTCTGAAGTATCTGAAGGGACAGCTGATTTGTTGAAGATGCTTGTGCTTTTCGTTCCTCTCTTCGCCGGTGGTTTGTTAGAGGCTTTCTCTGTACCCTTTATGGTGGCCATCCTGAAAAGGGAGAAGAGAAAAGGGTATGAATTCAAAGGGATAGAGCAAGGAAGAGGGCAGTACGAGTGATAATCATGCCAAGGTAAAGATGAATGTCATTAACATATGGTCGCAACTCCATGCAATTAGGACATCAATGGAAATATAGCATAATAAATTGAGGCAATTAAATGCAAGATGTTTATTGGCATGCTGGCAAAGGCATGAGTAGCGTAGATTAAGCATTAAAAGCCAAAATGTATTATCAGTCGTAACAAACTAACAATAACATTTGTATTGATAATCATATTTAATTAATAAAATATTGGAAGGGTTTTGTGAAAAACAGGCATTAGAGTAGAAGGATAGAATAATTAAGAATTCACAATGCCATACGGGCTTTTCACAAACACTTAGTATGCATGCAAAATATGTTAGGGAAGGTAGGAATTCCAACATGCATGTAATCCAAAAATTAATATTAATTGTCAAATCACTCTTGATAATATCCACAAGTTCAAGTATAATAATATAAGACCCAAATAAGGTTCCAACACCAACATAAAAATGCATGAAGAAAAAGAAAAGAATGAAAAAAAACCATAAATAACTAAGCATGAGAGAGAAAAATTTTTTAAAGAAAGAAAAGTAATTAAAAGCAATAAGAAGAATGAAGGAAGAAAGGAGAAGGGAATGAAAAGTCGGGACGCGACGTGCACGTGCAAGGCACGCGTGCACGTGAGAACTGTATTCGCCATGTGATGCGTACGCGTCGCCTACGCGTACGCGTGGGTGGTCTTGGAAGCAAAAGGATGCACACGCGTCAGGGATGCGTACGCGTGGATGACCTTGTGCCTCTAACACAGTTCCAGCGTGGGGGGAGCACAACTTTCTGTCCATCATGCTATTTACGCCGATTTCCCTATCCACGCGTGCGCGTGCTTGACGCGTACGCGTGGATTTCCCTTGTGGCAGATGACGCGCACGTGTCATAGACGCGTACGCGTGGGTCGAATTGTGCGCAGAGCACACCAGCCGCACGATTCAATCACAACTTTCTGTTCGTTGGATGGGGGAGCGAGATTACTATCGACGCCCACGAGTGGCCTGCGCGCACGCGTGGTTTGCCCCCCTTTTTTTATGTGTATGCAGAATGCAAAATACAGAATGCAGGTGAATATACAGAAATTATGAATGAACACTAGTAAAAATAAAATAAAATAAGATTAAGAATAAAAAGGAACGATTATACCATGGTGGGTTGTCTCCCACCTAGCACTTTTAGTTATAGTCCTTAAGTTGGACATTCGGTGAGCCCCTTGTTATGGTGGCTTGTGCTTGAACTCATCCAGGAATCCCCACCAATGTTTGTAATTCCAATGACCTCCGGGATCCCAAACTAGGCACAAAGAGCCTTCAAGCAAGATTAAGCAAGTGACAAGGCCCCAAGAGTGTTGATTGCTAGACTGAATTTCGGGGTCCCAAACCTTGCTTTTGCACCCGTCTTCTTGTTGACCATCTTTGTTCCAACCGGGTGGTAAGCAATCCGAATTCTCACTGAGGCATCCAAATAGCTTCCTAGACCCACACAATTTAGTATTCTTCCAACCATGATAATTCAGCCGTGATCTTCCTACCACAATGAACCTAGGATTGTGTTTCCAACTACTACACATCTCCCTCTTACTCTTATAGTCACAAAGAGCTCTAAGTTGCCCATCCGTCTCAAGCAAAGCATATTCAAGTGGGCTAATTAAGTTTAGAGATGAGAGATTTATCCACTTGAATGATGAGATGGATGGTGATGGCTTTGGAGAAGAGGTCTCCAACAAACCTTGGCAAGGTGATCTCCAGCTCCATTCCCTTGGGCTCTTCTTTGACAACTTCCACCTCTTTGCAAGCTTCTTCAATATCAACCTCTTTCTCTTGGTAGCTTTCTTCCAATTCGATCTCTTCTTCATTGTTCACCAAGGGCATGGGAGGTTTGCTTCTTCTTCTTTAATCTCCATGTCAAGTCTAATGGGAGAGGATTCAAATGTAGATAAGAATTCATCAATGATTGAATCCATCTCTTGATCATCCCCTTCAAAGTCTTCAACCATGATATGCCTTGGAGGTTGTACACCCTCCTTAACATCAAATTCAAACTCCTTAAAAGGGGGCTGTATGACTGGGCTTTCCCATGGACGTTCCGCATCTCCTAAGTCTTCAACCAATTCTTCTTCTTCGATAATTCCGGCTTCCTCTACTTGTTCCAATACAAAGTCATGCTCCTTACTGTCCACCAGAGTTTCTAGTGTCTCCTTCATGCTACGTTCTTCATTAGATTCTCCACATGAAGCCATGGGGGTTCCTTGAGTGTCCGAACGTCAGGAAGCTAATTGATTTATTGCTTGCTCCAGTTGATGAAGGGTTGCATGAAATTGATCCACTGTTTCCTTGAGATGATCCTATGATTCTTGTTCTACTCGGATTGCATGATTAGGATCATATGGCTCTTGGGTTGATGGATGTGGATATGGTGTAAATGGAGGTGGTGGTTCTTGGGAGTAATTGGGTTGGAATTAGGGTGGTTCTATGTATGGTTCATATGGCTCATAGGGTGGTTGATATGGTAGATATGGGTTAGGATCATATGAGGGTGTTTGGTAGTAGGGGACTTGTGAGTTTGGTGGTTCAAAGCTATGTTGAGGAGGTGGTTCATAAGGATATGGTGGGGCTTGTTGGTAACTATAAGGGGTCCACCATATCCATCATCTTGGTACGCACCTCGAAATGGCTCTTGACCATAGTAATTTGGTGGAGGTGGTTTGTCACGAAAAGGTCCACCATAACTATTGTCTTGGTATGCATCACAGAATGGTTGTTGGTTATAGTGCGTTGGAGGGGGTTGTTGCCAAGAGGGTTGATCAAATCCTTGTGGCTCCTCCCATCTTTGATTGTTCCAATCTTGATGCCTGTTCTCATTATAGCTTTCATTCCTTACAACAACATTGGAATAAAACTTAAAGCCAGAGGGGGTCAGAATTCATAGTAGCTAATAAAAAAATTAAAAACAAAAACAAATAAAAATTAATGAAAATAAACTCCTAAAACTAAAAATACTAACAAAGAAACGAAAAAGTAAAATTATTTACAATAACCAATAATAAAGCACACATTTGCAATTTCCCGGCAACGGCGCCATTTTTGACGAACGGATTTCTGCTAGTAAAGAAATTTACAAATAATATTTCGTTGAAAGTATAGTTTCTAAACCAATAAAGAATCATTTCGTACAAAAATTTGGTTGTCACAAGTAACAAACCCCTAATAAAATTGATAACCGAAGTATTTAAATCTCGGGACATCTCTCAAGGAATTGCAGGGAGGTGTATTTATTATTGGTTATGAAAGATTATCTTTTTGGGGTTTTTGAATAAGGAACAAGAAAATAAATTGGCAAGAAAGTAAATTAATAATCATGAAAACCCTTGCAAGGTATAAGAACTGGAAATCTCATCCTAGTTATCCTTATCAATTGTGATGATAATTGTTTATTGCTCCCACTTAGTTAACCCTTACTAAATAAAGGAAAGTCAAGTGGACTAATCAATGGAATTTCTCAAATCCTAGTCAACTCCTAAGGAAAGACTAGCTTTAGAGGAATCCAAATCAACCAGCAGATTCCAATTATCAATCAACAAAGGAGTTTGATAACTCAAGTGTCACCAATTACTCAACCAAAGCCAAGAGGAGAAAATCTAACTTAAAACATCAATTAATAACAAATAATAGAAGAAGTAATAAATATGAAATATCTCAATTTGCATTAATAAGAGAAATCAATTCTACCATGGAGAATTCATAGCCAAAATGAATAAGAAGAGAATCCACAAGAGGAATAGATAAACTAAAGTAATAGAATAAATAAAAAGTAGAAGAAAAACAAATTAAAGGAACATTGAACCTGGAATTGGGAAGAAACAAACCTAAAACTAAGAGAAACCCTAAATCCTAAAACCTAGAGAGAGGAGAGAGCCTCTCTCTCTAGAAAACTACATCTAAAACCTAAATTATGAATAATGTGAAGTTGTCTCCATGAATGAATGGATTCTCCCACTTTATAGTCTCTAATATGTGTTTTCTAGGCCGAGAAACGTGTCAAAAACAGCCCAGAAATCGCTGGGGGCGAATTCTGCTACGTACAGGTCGCTGGTTTTTTGCAGATCCACAGGAGCGTGTGGATTGCCGCGTGAGCGTCACTTATCTTCAAGGAAACTATGGCAAATTATATATCATTTTAAAGCCCCAAATGTTAGCTCTCCAACGCAACTGGAACCGCCTCATTTGGACCTCTGTAGCTCAAGTTATGGTTAGTTAAGTACGAAGAGGTCAGACTGGACAGCTTAGCAATTTCTTCAACTTCTTGTATTCCTTCCACTTTTGCATGCTTCCTTTCCATTCTCTAAGTCATTCCTGCCTTATAAATCCTGAAATCACTTAACACACATATCAAGGCATCGAATGGTATAAAGGGAAATTAATTTTTGGTAATTTAAAGGCTTGGGAATCAAGTTTCCAATTATAGAACAAAATTTGGAAAGAAAATGTAAAACCATGCAATTTATATGAATAAGTGAGTAAAGAGTTGATAAAAATCACTCAAATTAGCACAAGATAAACTATAAAATAGTGGTTTATCAACACTACACGTTGTAAAGTCATAGGGTAAAATGCTAAGACATCCCGTTTAATCTCTTGTTGAAGACCATTGATAAAACAATCAAGGATAGCATCTGGAGCCAGACCAAAAACACGATTGACAAGAGAAGTGAATTCGGAGTAATAAGCATTTAGTGTCGTTGTTTGAGATAGCTTGAATAATGTAGCTCGAGGACAATCAAAAGGGGATGGACCAAATTCAGATTCCAAGGCACGAGCCAGAGAAGGCCACGAATGGAAGCGGTTGGCGCGTTGCATCATTTGGTACCAAGGAACGGCATCGCTATCCATATAAATCGCAATAATAATAACTCGATCCTCATCAGATATGTTGTAATAATAAAAAAATTGCTCTACACGAAAAAGCCATCCCAAGACATCTCGACCATCAAAACGTGAAAAATTCAACTTCACATTACGCACCTTAAATGGGGTGGGTGTGGGGTTGCGGAGCCGCACTATGCACAGAGGTAAGAGAATGCTCAAGTTGAACTTGTAGATTAGAGAGTAAGGTTTCTATGTGTTTAATGCACTCTGACTTTGCTAAGAGAACTTCCATTCTAGTTCCAAGATCAGTCAAGCGAGCCGCTGAATTGTTAGACACGGTGAGAAACAATGAAAGTACCAATGATGGAAGACAAGTGTTTGAAGGAATTACTGAATGAATTAAAATAGAAAATAAGAGGTATTGCAATGTTGTTGGGGTTTTCTATAATTGAAATAGTAGTAACGATTGTTGGGATGGAAGTTTAATGATAAGCCACGGAGGTCACATGGTAGCAAGTGTCACCTAGAGAAAAAGGGAAGAAGAATTAGAAAGAATCAAAAAGAGAGATAAAGACTTAGAAAAGAAAAGAAGAAATGCTTACACTCTCTTTCCTTCTGTAGAATATAATCGTTTAATTAGTTTTGTAGGTATTTTTTTCTCTTTTCACTCTTTCTTGTTGTTACAATTTTAGGGACATTAGTCACGTGTTCACTTTTTTTAACAGCGTTATTTTCATCCTCATATCATAATCTTCCAATTGTATCCATATTTGACCCATTTGCACATCATGTATTTTCCTATTTGGTTACCTTAGCGGATAAAATAGATAAAAGTGAAATAAACATGATAATTTAATCACTATTATAGATTTAGTGTTTAAAAATTGAATATCCTCTCTTTTTATTTTCTGGGTTATTGGCGTAAATCTTCGGATATTCTCCGTTACAAACCAACAACTATTTTTTAGTAGGGGTGAACGCGGATCGGATTGGATATAGCCGAAATTTCGATCCGATTCACACTAAAATTATCGGATCGGATCCAATATCCGCGTTTTTTAAGCTTAGATCCGATTCGATCCACACATTTGCGGATCGGATCTCGGATATATCCGCAAAATATATAAATAATTTTAAAAACTTATTTTTATTTAAAAAATATCAATAAAATACTATTTTTCTACTCTTTTAAATATGTTTACTCTTAAAATATTATTAAACATACTTTTTTTAAATAATAAAAAAATAAAATAATACAATAGATATGATAATTATTAGTTGAAATAAAATATAAAAAGAATATTTACTTATTTATTTATTTATTTTTGCGAATCCACATATATGTAGATCGGATATGTGGATACCTACATGAAATCACAATTCGATCCGATAACCTTTCGGATCGGATTCGAATAAATACTGCAGATATGCGGATCGGATCCGATCCATGAATACTCCTAATTTTAATTTGGTTAGAATTTAGTTTTACTATGAAATTTTGTTCTATAGTATATATTTTTATGAGTTTAGTTTTGATACATTGACAGCGTACAATATTTTATATAATTTTATAATTATATTTATTTTTTTAAATAATTATTTAAAAAGTCAATAAAAATAATAGTTATTTTTGATGATGTGATAATATATAATTAAATGTACATATAAAATTATTTTATACTAATAGTATATTAAAATTAAATTCATATTTACATATGATTTTTTCAATTAAAAAATCACATGGTATTAGCTAGCAGTACCGTGGAAAATTCATAACGCCCCACGCAAATTTGCGAGCAAGAGAGCCATACTCAATTAAGAGGTTGCGGGTTCGATTCTTATATCTTTGGTAATAATAATAAAAAAAAAAAAAAGAAAGAGGGTAGAGACGTAGAATTATAGCCCAATCTCATCATACTCATACCATACTAGTTATAACATTTGAACCCACAATTAATCCGATTATGATAGTGAATTACTGATTAAACTAATAGGTCATTTATTTATTTATTTTTTTCAAAGACAGAGAATTTAATTCATTAGGAATAGAATTGCAATAAAGCTCAACTATTAAGTTAGTACAAACAGAATTGGGGTTCTCCCAAATAAACTCAAAAGAGGAAGAAAGAATTTAAAAAAGAAAATAGCACTTGAATGTGAAATTGCAGTAAGTTATTAAAGAAGTTTTAATGCAGATGCAGCCATGGAATCCAATGATGGAGAGTCTTTCTCAAATACATGGCAATTACGAGCCTTCTAGACACACCAGCACACAGTAGCTTTAATCATATGAATTGAATTTAATTATAATTTGTATGGTATATAATTATATATTAAGCAGCAAGTTGGCTTGGTACTAGAAAGCGTCCCCTACATGTGCAATGACCCTAATTTTATTCTTTCAGGTGCCATTTTTAAAGAAGAGACTAGAATTTATGAGTAGTCTCGTATTGAAGGACTACAAAGAACTACTATTTAGGTCCAGTAGACGTAATCCTTAGAATATTTATTGGAATTCACCTTTAGAAGGATAAAAAAAGGCCATAAAATCTGTTGTATACATGACTTACATAGAGCTGTTGTCAATTTCTAATTTTATTTACCAAAATGCCATAAAATGTTAAAAGAAAATATTGAAATTAGTCTCATAAAGTATAAAGGAAAACAAATCAGCCCAAAAATCATTAAACTCATGCTATGATATGGTCCATTGAGAGTATAAAAAGTTGGACAAGTTAATAATGATGAATACGCACGTGTGACATGTTAGGTTATATATATTGCATCCAATGACTGGTCTTCGTCTACACAGTATCAATCAAAACAATATTGCTTTCTTTATGGCTTTTTAATAACTAATGCAACCCAATTTTCCATCCACCCAAAATGCATGGTTGCCATATTCCTAAATCTTAACCTAGTGGTAGCACTTAAACACCAGCTAAATTTAATGTTTTTAGAGGTGAAATTATCATCAATAGAGACTGAATTATCTCATCGTGCAATTTTCCTATACTGAGATTCAATGTTAAAATTTGAATTTTTTTTAGAGTATATAGATAAAATAAAAAATACTAGAAAGTCATCAAAATTTATTATTTTTATTCAGTAATTAGTTATCAATGTTTAAAAATGTGAGTTAAAATATGTGGTTGAATTATTAAACTGAAGGAATTGGATTGATGATTAAAATTGATGTCCAAAAACAATAAATACTTATAATTTTTTAGTATTTTTCTAAAAATAAACATACAAGAATATATAGAAAATAAAAGTATAACAAAAATTTTTTTAAATATTTTGATATATTCTAAAAATCATTTAGACAAGTCAAAACTTTTTTTTATCTAATAGTATACTGGCCTCATATAAAATTGTAATTATATACTTGATAATCATTCAAATTTGGATGCAACAATTTAACAAACTATTTTTATTGTTTTTATCTTAAATCTATCGCTATATATATAACTAAAAAGGAAATTTTGACTTACCTAAATAATTTTTAAAGTGCATCAACAAGTTATTTTAAAATTTTATAAACATATTTTTATCATTTTGTACTTTTTATATATATATTTAAAATTGTTTTAAATATTTTATAATATTAATATTTAATTTTTTTAATAGTTAATTTTAATTATAAAATATATATAATATATAAATTAAAATAAACGGTGAAAATTATTAAAATATCGATATTTTTAAAGTACTAAAAACTTTTTTTATTCTTTTATTTTTTATATGAGTGAGGGGACTTGACAAACGTAAGACATGAGCCCTCGGATTGTGGAGCATAGCTGAGAGTGACAGTAAGGGATATTGATTGATTGATAGAGATTTTGATGCATAGTGTGTCTGGCATTTAGAATTGAGTTGTTGTTACTGAAAATGAACAGCTTTGGTATAGTAGAATGTGGTGTTTCTTCTGGGGTAGTGCTTATTTGGTACATTTACATCCCTTACTAATCGACAGACACCATACACATACTGATAAAATTGTAGAGTTGTAGACATATCTTAAAGAGAAAGGTTAATGATTGAATTAGTCTCTAAATTATTTTTAAATTTAATTTAAAAAAAATTTATTAATTAAATTAATGTTATAAAATAATAAATTAATTATTTTTGGTCTTTTTATCATTTTGTTAATAATTTTTATCAACTATTAACGATGTAAAGTGATAACTTTAATTAGATATACTAGATGTTATGTATACTGTTAATTAATATTATACTTTATTAATCGTTGACAAAAATTATTAATGGAATATTGAAAGGACAAAAATAATTAATTTATAATTTTTAAAAAATTAATTTAATTGATCAAATTTTTGAAGATCAATTTTAAAAAATAATCTATCTTTTAGAAACTAATTTAACCATTGGTCATAATTAAAATTTTTTAAATTTCAAATTTTGCTTTGCCGATTGAACTGATTCTAATATAAATTTATTATTTAAAGTAGAAACTATAGTTAATTACTATTTTTTCTTGTTCATGTATAAGTTAAAGTTGGTGTACACAGATTTCTTTCCTAACAAAATTTTAATTTGAGAAGCCTTTTTAATAAGATATAATTTATACAAGTCCAATATTGTCAAATTCTGTCAACCTAAATCAATCTAATTCCAACCGTGACAAATCAATCTTTGTTTGAAAAAAATTCTTGTAATTAATTTTTTTATTTTATTTTTAAGTAATCTATATTTTATCAACAAAATATTATTATATGTATACTAAAAATCAATTACTAAATAAATTATTATATATTTGTATATAAATATATATATAATTTAATTTATTTTTAATATATATTTTATATTAATAATTAAATAATTTTTAATTTATTTCTTGAGAAAAATCTATTAGAGAACTAATTAGTTATTACAGGAAGCTGAAAGATTATGGCCAATGCTGTGTCTGAAGCACTGAATTTCTGACAGTGTGTTCTGTATATTATAGTGCAATACCATAGAGATAAGTGATGGTATGCCAGCTGGATATACTAACTTTGCCACACCATATTTCCATACATAAATACTATCAAATGTCAGGCAGAGAAGTATATTCAACTTTGTTGTAGTCTACACGCACATACCATCAGGTAGTTTTTTTTATATGATATAAAATAATAAAAACAAAAACAAACTTGACGTATTAGTAGGTAGCTTTTGTTTTTGATAAATATTTGGCACCAACCATATATATACTGTCGAAACAGAGAGACCTCTTAGTAATATACAAGTCTCTCCGTAATTTATTATATTAATATACTTTTATATATTTTTATATATAAATATATAAACTTTTGGCTGGTTTGTAACTTCAAAAATTAAAGTTAATTTGTTCAATATAGCAGTTTGTGAATTAATCATTATTGTAAGATAATGTGGTCCACTCTTTTTTTATGGTGTTTCATTTGGCATCAACCATTAACGAGATATATAGTAATTAAGTTCAATTTGGGTAAATAACTTAATTAAGTTATTTTTGAAGAAATAATTTAAATAATAAATGCTTATATTAAAAGTAGTTTATAAATAAGTTATTTTGTGTTTGGTTTTTTAGTTCTAAAAGTACTTATTTTAAGAGAAAAGTGATAAAAAAAATTTTATTATGAGAGAAGTCATTTTTTTTAACTTCTCCTTAAACACCAAAATAACTTTTTAAAAAGTTGTAATTTTATTTTAAAAATTATACCAGACATTAATACTACACATTTTTATAAATTAAAAGTTAAAAAAAATCAATATAAACATATTCAAACGGACCCAAATAACATGAGAATAAGTCATTTTTAATTATATATAAATTTTGTTTGACTTAAATATTTACTTTTTTTATTAACTAATATCTACATTACTTTACCGGTCACTTTTTTTTTTTAATAAAAAAAGCTAACATATGATGAGATCATATAAAATTCTCATGCGAAAAAAATCTGTTATTATTAAATGCCAGAAATGTTATGTGAAAGAACTCCTACTAATAATCTAATACAGGCCCCATAATTCATTCATTATTGTCAATTCAACTGTTAAGGGACTCTCTTAACTTAGAAAGGTTAGTTCATCCATGAATAGCTTATGGATTGATAATTACAATAAGCTATTGTGGTCCACTCTCCTATAAAATTATATCCTATAAAGTTAGTGCTTTGCTTTCTTTCCACTTATATTGAATAGATAGTGCTAGTCCTAATCAGTCATCACACTCAGTTTTCTATTCATGCATTTAGAAAAAGAAAAACAACCTGCCTTGAATATTAAAGGTTTCTTCTGATTATTTATTTATCTAAATTAGGGTATTGCTAGTAGGTATAGTGAAAATACTAATAGGATATTGCTTAAATAAAAAATAATATAAACTTATCAAATTAAAATTTTAATTTTATTATATTTTTAGTATAAAATATTTTTTACAGTACATTTAATTATATATTATTTAGTCAATAAAAATAACTATTTTTTATATTGATTGTATGAATGATTATTCAACAAACGAATATAATTAGACGACTTGTAAAACATTTTACCTATCCATATATCAAAATTGAATTCTTAAATTAAAAAAATTTAATTTTCATACATTAAAGTTTTACACATATTTAATTATATATTTTTGGATAAATCACATAAACAATACAAATGTCACTCAATATTACACTAAAGTCTCAAAACTCAAAACGTTATATGCATGTCCCTTTTTAAAACTAGATCTATATAAATCGAAGTTAGAAAACTCGATTAACAAGTGCACAATGTAAATCGAATTACGTAAGATCGATTTACCAAAAAACAAGTAAATCGAATGAATTAGACTCAATTTACTAAGACCACCAGTAAATCGAAATCACGTTAGTCGATTTATAAGGAGGAGGGATCAATAAGTAAAATGATACATGCTATTTCGATTTATTATTTGAAATAACTAAAGTAAATCGAGTCTACTTAATTTGAATTACTATGATACCCAACAAGTGATATAAATCAAATTAGTAGTTCCTATATAAAAATGATCAGAACGTTATGGATTCATTAGAGTGGAAGTCATAATGGCTAATGATGATAGTTTTTTAGTTCTGATGCACTATAGATGATCGATTAAGAAAAAAACACATTCTGGAATTAAATTTACTGATAAATTTTCACTTAGTATTTTTTTTCAAACCTTCAACAAGTTTCACCGAGTTTCAGAATACTATAATCCAAAAAATGGGGATGCAAGGCGTGAAACGGGTGGAGAAGTTATTCTATAAAATTTCGATTTCCGTGTTGCGGGATGATGTAAAGTACGATTCGGTCGTCATAGGCAGTGACGAAGATTTGCAAGTTTTGTTCCATTGTCGTCGGCAGTTTTTCGAGGTGAGGACTCTTGAGCTGTTGGCTAAACTTGTAGATGTGGTCTGCAGTTCAAGAGGTTCAAACCGTAATCCTCAACCTTCAGTAATGGCTGCTTGCTCTAGTTCAATGCATGTTGGTGCCTCTTCATTTGTACCTGTGATTGCACTTGAGGCAGTTTCGGTTGCCTCTCCATCCTTTGCAGCTGATCTAAACTGCAATCGTGACGGAGAAATAGGTGACATTCGACCTTTCGGTGAGCTTTCAATTGCGATGGTTGGTACTCCTGATGTGGTACCGGTTTTCGGACAGGGTGGAGCATCGGATGGTGTGAAAGATGTATTACGGGAGAAAGATGATGATGACGATGATGTGGAGCCCGCCACAATTGCTAATGATAGTGATGATGACATAGCGAGGAGTAATCGAGCTAAAGGTAGTGGAGCGGCTAGTTCAAGAATTCAACAGTACTCCCGCACTTTTTAATTTTGGACTTACATGCCATAAGACAACAGGGAATATCTGGCGTACCTGTTGGATTTGGGGCCAAAGATATACAGAATACAAGAGACCTAGATGAGTTTCAAGTCGGTCAGCAGTTTCAAGATAAAGAAGAGGCCGTTTTATTTAATTATTATTACATCAAAAAGTAACTAAATTTTAAATTTATTATTTAAAAAGTAATCAAAATATATAAATATAACTGAAAGATCGTATACTATTAATGCATCAAAATTAAATTCTAAACTAAATACATTAATAGTTGTGGTGGCAATATATACCCTATCTGTGAATATCCAACTTGATTCAACCTGATCAAAAAGGGTTGCCAACCCGATCCACAACTGGTAGAGTAGGGTTCTCGTGCAGGTTGAGTAGGGTGCGGGTTGAGCTTCAACCCTACTTGACCAACCCACACTCTATATATGTATATGTTGTATACTTATATAAAAATATGTTTTAAATGGATGTTGACTCAAAGATCTCTTACTAAATACAAAAGATCTTTACTTTTTAGTCACTAAAAGAAGATTATTAATTAATAATTTAATATATTTTTTTATATAAAAGTTAATTCTATTTTAAATTATCATCAAGTTATATAATAATATTGTATCTTTTTTATAACTCACAAGTAGAATCGAATATCCGAGAATTAAAAATGAATAGAACTAGAATTGGGATATTCTCATAATGAATATAAATGGCCATAGAAAGACACCAATCACACCAAATATAGTAGAAAGACCTCAATTGAACATCTAACTAACTTCATGGCCCCTTTAAGCAATGCCACTCATCATTATGTTATATATATTTTTTAGAGATTTTGTCCATGAATATTGAATACCCTTACGCTAAGTCACTCAATAAAAAATCAAAAAAATAAAAAACTTTTTCAAATTAATATAAAATTTAATTTTGATATATTATTAATATTAAATATTTTACATGTGTATCTAATTACGCTGAGGTATATAAATAAAATAACTGTCTTTTATATTGATGATCTGAATGATCATTAAAAAAGATAATAACATCGAATGACCGTATAAAACATACATAAAAAATTAAACTCTTTGATGTAATCGTGTATTAACTAAATTTGATAATTCAACCTTTCAATTCGAAGTTTTTAATCTTGGAATATCCTTAAAAGTTAAAGCCCTGCACGCTTATATATTTAAAAAAATGAAGTGCGTGGAATCCTGAACATTACATTAAGGCCAAAATATTGTCTAAAGTTTAACGAAAACTTATAAAACATTTAAAAAATGCTTATAAAAAGGGACTTAGACAATTTTATTGTACAAGTTTCGACCATTTATCATCTATGTCAATTATAATTGCCGTCTTTAGAACACTTTTTCAGTAAACACTTTCCCTTGTTGGACAGTTGGACTGGTGAAGGGGGGATTTAGGGGAGGAATTAAAGGAGGATGTGGGAATTGGAATTGAAATTGGTGTGTGGTGTGATTTTGGAGGCATCCTTAATTTTTTGCCATCTGTGGCACTTCTCGCCCCACTGTTGCAGACAAATGGGCCCATATTATGCAACAAAACAGACTGAAAATGGCCCACATTTCACAATCCACAAAACTTATCGTTTGTCAATGTCAATACTCAATATTGTCGTTTAATTATTAAAAGGGTAAATACCCTTTCTGGCCCTTGAGCATTTTAAATTGGGACATGTCGCATCTTTATCATCCAGAAACTTCAACCAGGTCCTCAACCATCAACATTAGTGGACGTATCGACCCCTGTGACCGGTTGCCAACAGGTTGCCTGAATGACGTGTTAGGTGGAGGCTGAATTGTCAAATGCAGGTGCCACGTGTCACTAGAAGTTGTTGCAGGGACTAAAAACCCCCTCCCTGCCCAAACTGTTCTCAGCCCCACTAGCAACACCCTCCACTCACCACCCCTCCCCAGCACTCCTCCACCACCACCACCGCCGCCACCACTACAACCGCCTCACAACCTTCGCAACTCATGCAAGTCCTTCACCTCTTTTTCTTCCTCTACAACCTCCCAAAGCTTCATCCAATGGACGTTCTCTCTCCCGACAATACCTTCCACAACAACCACCACCACTCCTCCGCCACAACAACCACCACCAACGCCAAAAAATATCGGGTTATTTGCCCAATGAGAAAGGAAAGGAAATTCTCATAACGTGCTGTTCATTTGTTCAATTCTGTTGGGCGAGGGAAGAAAAGAGAAACATGCTGCGACGTAGGTTTATTGAGGCAATGCGTCGAGCACCTTCTGCCACCTCCGTTTCAGATTCCTTTGCATCCAATCACCGCGAGAATCCTCCGAAAGCGATTCCGAGAGCCCTCAGAACTCAGAGAGCTTGTCTAGAAGGATCGAGAAGCTTCGGAAAGGGGAGGCTGTTGGGTCTGCCTTCCGCACTTGGATGGGCGATGGATTCCCTGTTCACAGAGGCCATGTCTTCCACGCCATCAACCATCTTCGCAAGCTCAACATGAACAAACGCGCACTTGAGGTAACAACCAATCATTATTGCTTCCAAAAATATGATTTTTACTTCCAAAAACATTCCCTTAAGTTGAACTCATGTTACAATTATTGTAGGAATGGGTGATCCGAGAGAGGCCCTATAGGCCTAGGGAACTTGATTACTCTTATCTTGTGGAATTCACAATTAAGCTTCACGGGATTGAACATGGTGAGAAGCTCTTCCCTCGCATTCCAACCGAGTTTCAGAATGAGTTTCACATTTGGTCTTCAACCGCCTCATAATCCTGCATTCCTCACCCTCCAGGAAGAAGTTGATTCTGAAATTGCTCACGCAGATGAAGGCAGATAAGGTCACCCCCCACGTGTCCACCTACAATATTCTGATGAAAATAGAAGCCAATGAACATGATCTTGAAAATTAGTAAGAGGGTTAGAAATTCAACCCCATGGTTGGAGACCACCCTTTCAAAGAGTTGCGAAGGTTGTGAGTCGGTGGTAGTGAGTTGAAGCTTAGAGAGGTGAAAGAGTTCTTCGAGATTGTTGGGAAGTAGAAGCGGTGGTGGCGTTGGTGGTGGTTGTTGTGGCGGAGGAGTGGTGGTGGTTGTTGTGGAAGGTGTTGTCGAGAGAGAACCTCCATTGGGTGAAGCTTTGGGAGGTTGTGGAGGAAGAAGAAGAGGTGGAGGACTCGCATGAGTTGCGAACGTTGTGAGGCGCTTGTAGTGGTGGCGGTGGTGGAGGAGTGCTGGGGAGGGGTGGTGAGTGGAGGGTGTTGCCGGTGTGGGGCTGAGAACAGTTTGGGTAGGGAGGGGGTTTTCAGTCCCTGCAACAACTTCTAGTGACACGTGGTACCTGCATTTGACAACTCAGCCTCCACCTGACACGTCATCCAGGCAACCTGTTGGCAACCGGTCACAGGGGTCGATACGTCCACTAATGTTGATGGTTGAGGACCTGGTTGAGGTTTCTGGATGATAAAGGTGCGACATGTCCCAATTTAAAATGCTCAGGGGTCGGAAAGGGTATTTACCCTTATTAAAATTTTATTTAAAAAGAAAAAAGATAATATATATTAGAGTAAAGTATCGTTTTTATTCCCAACGTTTAGAATAACTCTCAAAGTTGTCCCTAACATTTAAATTATCCTATTTTATTTCCTAACGTTTCAAAATTGACTCAATGTTATCCTGCTGTTAGGGATCTGTCTGTTAACAGAATTGACTGCGGAACAAAATTGAGAGGATTTTAAAACGTTAGGAACTTAAATAGGATGAAAACGTTCAGGACAAAAATGATACATAGAATTAAATTTTATTTTTATCCTTCAATAATAACAATTTTTTACGGTACATAGTTATTCAATTATTTTTTAATCACATCTAAGTAAATTATACTTAATCACATTACTTTCATTCTAAATAAATTAATTTTTTTATAATGTTGCTCTTAAAAATTTTTACTCATCATGAAATGTTTGTAAAATTACTAGAATCACATTACTTTATTGTATATGTATCATTTTTTCCGTAAGTTTATGTACTAGTCATTCTACAAACATTTTATGATGATGAGTAAACATCTTTAAGAGAAAAATTATAAAAAAATAAATTTTCTAAAAAGTAATGTAATTAAGTGTAATTTACTTAGATGTGATTAAAAAATAATTGAATGACTATGGATCGTAAAAATTGATATTATTGAAGGATAAAATTAAAATTTATTTACATGTATCGTTTTTGTCCCCAACGTATTCGTCCTATTTAAGTTCCCAACGTTTTAAAATTGTCTCAATTTTGTCCCGCCGTCAATTCTGTTAACAGATCCCTAACGACAGGACAATATTGGGCCAATTTTGAAACATTGGGGACTTAAATAGGACGATTTAAATGTTAGGGACAGCTTTGAGACTTACCACAAACGTTGAGGACAAAAATAATACTTTACTCTATTTATTATTGTAATCTTAGATTTATTTTAGGTCTAAATAAGTTTTTATCTCTATCGACTTTGAAAATCGAACCGATTATTGAACCATTTAATTATTGGTTTATTAATTTATTATTTTAACTATAATTTAATCAAAATAATTATTTTATAATAAAATAATAAATAAAATATAAATAAACACTAAAATTTAATTATAATCTAATATAAATTTTAAAATACAGACCAAATTAAAAGTATTACATCAACCATAATATTATAGTTTCATTCAAATACAAAATTCAAAAGTCAAATAACAAAAGAAACAACCAAATCTAAAATACCAACATAAAAATTTATCGTCAATAATTAAAATTCGCAAAAACTTGCTATAAATTTACTTTATTACACACTTACTTTTATCTATGTCACACATTGGGTCACTGACTTCATTCTTGTGCTTATTACCTCATTCCAACAATATATGCTTCCTTTCTTTTACATTTACTTGTGTTCTTATCTGGTTTTCTATTTTTCATGGAGGATGCGCACCATAAGCAACAAGGGAAGCAGAAGAAAGAACATGTAGCAATCGGTTGATCCACCAGCTGAAGGTGGTAATCCGGAAAGTCACCATATCCCCCTTGCTCATCTTTGAATGTACCGAGGACGGTGCAAACTTTTAAGTGTGGGGAGGTCATCCGACCGAAACGGTCGTTTTTTAGGTGACAAATTTCTAATCCTAACACTTCCACATTTTATTTTTCTTTTATTATTAGGTCTTTTAAAATTTTTAGATGTATTTTCTAAGTTTGCATATATGTATAATAAACTTAGTTAAAATAATAAAATTCTCCAAGAAAAGCATTCTTAATAGGGCATTGACATCCCAATTGATTTGAGTAAAAATTTTTCATTGAACTTGCTTGAATTATACATTGTGGAACATATTTTTGAGCTAAGAACACACAATCTTGTGAGTTTTGAGCCTAATTCTGTTGTTACATCATATAACCACTATTTTCTTTCTTGTGTGTGATTATTCTCTTTCTATGATTGTAATCTTTGATTTGTTTGATTCTTTATGTCCATTATTCCATGTATACATACATTTATATGATTGAGGCCATCATTTTATTTAGCTCACTTACCCAAATAGCCTACCTTTCATCAATCATTGTTAGCCAATTTTGAGCTTATTTTAATCACCTCTTATTCTTAATTTTAGCACATTACAAGCCTTAAAGTAAAAAATAATAAATATCCTTAATTTGGATCTTTGATTAGCTTAAGGTAGCGAGTGTGTGTATCATTCAAGTGTGGAAAAACTTGGGACATTGGTTGAGGTAAAAGTATGTTTTGTATTTTCATTAAAGATCTTGGGAATTGGGTACATACTCATGCATTAAATATTAAACCATATGTATTGATGCTCTTTTATATATTTTTAGTTTGAAAAAAAATAAAAGAAAAAGAAAAAATATAAATATATAAAAAAATGAATGAAAAAGAAAAGAAAAGAAAAAGAAAGCAATAAAAAGGGGACAAAAATACTCTAAAGTAAAGTAATAATAACAATGCATATCTGTTGTGATAAAAAAGAGAATGCATGAGTGTGTGAAAAAGTGAAGAATGTGTAGCTAGATTTGCATTTGAATTGTATAGGTTGTAGGTTAGGTAAGAGCTTAAGTTAATCAAAGGTTCAAATTTCAAGCTCACTTAGCCATATATAACCTTACCTTGACCCTAATTCCATTACAACCTATGAAAAGACCTCATGATATATGTATGCATGCATTGAATAATTGTTGATTGTTAGATGAAAAATAAATATTAAAAAGCATGATTAGAGAAGAATTGAGTGAATCAACCCTAAACACTTGAGTGACTACTAGAGCGGATACACATCCAATGAGGGTTCGATTGCTTAATTCTATGTTTTCACCTATTATTATTTCTTTTCTTGCAAGTTTGTAAATTCCTTTCAATAACTCAATTCAATTGTGGAGTTGATTTGATCATGATTGCCTTAGCCCTCGTATTCATATATGTATTCTTGGGAATTGATTTGTTTTGACCAAGTAGTTGTATGCACTTAGATAGATTGCATGTAGATAGATTGCATATAGGTAGTTACCTTGAATAAATGTTCATACCGTTTCTTATCCTTCTTGGTTTATCATGAGAATATGCTATTGTTTAAATGTGGGGAGGTTGACCCATTTTTAGGGTTTATCTTGTGTTGAATTTAGAAGATTTTATCAACTTTTTTCACATTTATTCACTAAAATAGCATGATTTTGTGAATTCTCCTTAAATTGTGCTTAAGAGTGAAAACATACTTTTTAGGCCCAAAAATTGATAAATTTAATTCACTTTAATTCTATTCTATGCCTTGATATGTTTGTTAAGTGATTTCAAGTTTAGAAGGCAAAGATTGGATTGAAGGAATGAAGAAAAAGCATGTAAAAATGGAGAATTCATGAAGAAATGAGGATTTGCTGAATTCAGGGCAATGCGTATACGTGGGAAGGAAATCTGTCAGGCGACGCGTATATGTGGCCCACGCATAAGCGTGGAAAGCAGCACGTGACCAACTTAAAGGCAATACGCTGGGGACAATTTCTGATACTATTGAACACAAGAATTGAAGGAGAATGAACCAAGTAGTCATAGTTTAGTTTTTACCATGTTTTAGATTAGAATTCTAGAGAGAGAAGCTCTCTCTTCTCTCTAGAATTTAGGGTAGTTTAGGTCCCATTATCTTAGATCTAAGATTTTAATTCTTATTCTTGTTAATCCTCTTTATATTTTCTTGTTCTATTGCCTTAATATTCTTAATTTCTCTTGTTAGTTTTTTTATTTTATTTATTTTAGCTTATGAACAATTGTTGGATCTCAATTTCTTTTTAATACAATTTTATATTTCTATGTCTCTTGATGTTTACCTCACTTGCTATAGTTGATTTCTTGCTTTTGTTAGTTATAGCTTTTATTAATTCTCATTTTATGATATTTACCTTTATTGCACTCTAGGTGTTGGATAAAATATTTTCACTAGTTATAGAGTAGTTTTCTACACTCTTAGCCTAGGCTAAGGGAATTGAGTGACCTTGAGTCATTGGGTCTAATTGGATTGGTGTTTTGAGAACCCTTGTTGGTCAATTTGATATCCATTGACATTAGTCTACTATTAAGTCAATTAGTAGCTAGATTGGGACTTATGGGTTAATGTTGATCAAGCCTATTTGACATACTTCAAGCATAGAAGTAGATTTGATGAGTTTGGTCCCTCATAATTGTCAATATATGATTTGTAGATAAGGATGGTGATCTCAATTTCCAAGCCTTAGCCAACAGTTCTTTTTGCCATTTAATTTCTATTTTTGTTACTTTAGTTATCTTTCATTTAATTTCTTGCATGCTTATTTACTTTCTTGTTATTTACTTTTCTTGTCAATCACCAAATCAAATCCCCTTGTTCCTTCATAACCAATAATTGAACACTTCATTGAAATTCTTGTGAGACGACCCGAGGTTTAAATACTCTCGATTTTTATTGGGATTTATACTTGTGATAAACAAATTAAAACTTTGATTGAAGGTTGTTTGTCGGTTTAGACTATACTTGCAACGAAGTTCTTTTTCTATTGAGAAATTCTAGACTGACGATAATTCTCACATCAATAAGCAAGAGCTTGACCTTTGCTAGCACCTTGTGATAGTATATCCAAATCGATTCCCTCCACTATATATTATTTTAACATCCAACTGGTAAAAAAAAGGTAACATTATGAAAACATATACAATATTAAATGAATAAAGACGTAAAAGAAAATTCTGAATTGTACACACAATGTACATACAAAATCATTTGACAATGAACAAGCTTCCACAGCACTGAAGAAAGCAGCAATTAACATAAAGGAGTTATGGCCTATAGCTCACCCCTCGCCCTTTGAGAACCTTATTAAGGGCCTTTGTCACTTGTTCAGCCTTCTCTTTCTTGACATAACGATTGAGTGCATAACGTGCAGCAAGGACTGTTGCTGCAGCTATCAATGAGGGGTAGTGCAGAACAATTTGATAGTGCATAAGACTAAGTTCTGCTAGGAACAAAAGCAAAAAATAAACAACAAACTGATAAATCTAGAGTATAAATTCACCAAAACAAATGTCAAATCAAATAGGAACCCTACTAAACCACAGTGACCAGCAAAAAAGATGAAAATCTAATAGGTAAATCGAATCTCCAAATCAAGAAGAATTGATTATGCTAACTAGGTTTCAGTAATATTGATGTGATTGTTATTAACAAACGCAAATTCAAAATTTCATGATGAAAATAGTAGACACAAAAACTGAAAAAAATATAATAATCAGAGAAAGACAGAGAGGAACTTATAAGAAGCTGCGACGGCGACGGGCTCATAGTGACAGCGACCAGCAAAGATGTTGCAACAACGAATCTGTGGAAGAAGAAGAACTTACATGCAGATTCACACATCACAATGTGATAGAGTGAGAGAGAGAGAGAGAGGAACTTACATGAATAAGATGGCGCGGCGGCGGGCTCGGCGGAGAAGAAGAAGAAGAAGCTATGCTCTTCGGCGGCTATCTGCCTCACTCTGAGATTTTAGAGTTAATTAGTGTATGTTCTCTGTGAAGGTTTGGGATTAGTTTTGGGGGAATTGAGTGATATGATGGAGGGGGAATCGAATGATACGATGGATGCGGGAAGTAAACGCGGGGACGATTTTTTGTTGATAGAAATCGACGGAGACTTTGTCGATTTTAATTAAATAAAAATCGACATTTTAGCCGTCTATTTTATATAATAAATTTACATCGTGTATCTAGTTTCAGAAAGAAATCTCCATCGTCTAAATTTATCGACGATAAAAGTTGTCGATATTATAATTATTAAAATAGACACCCAATCCGTCGATTTTTAAAAAAAAAAATTTCACCCACCATCTTCACCGGCAGTGTGACGATAAAGTTAAAAGACTAGAAAGTTGCCAAAATAATCGACGGCTATGTCGTCGATTTTAATATTTTATTTCTAATAATTTCTTTTT
Organism: Arachis ipaensis; assembly: GCF_059453495.1. Classification (NCBI taxonomy): domain Eukaryota; kingdom Viridiplantae; phylum Streptophyta; class Magnoliopsida; order Fabales; family Fabaceae; genus Arachis; species Arachis ipaensis. Next base: position 25,736,200 of record NC_142435.1, read on the forward strand.
CATTTTATCGACGACAAGCCATCGAAAATTATTGACAGAAAATCTGACCGTCGATTTTTAACATCGATAATTACCCTATTTCTTGTAGTGTCATAAATATTGTTTTCAAATGTTTATCCCATCTTGAGTTGAAATCTCTGTGTAAGGCTGATATGCAGTTTTATTCTGCTTGAATATTTTTTTGATTGCATCTTCTACCCTCATCATTCCTTCATAGACATACCATCTTGAGTTGAAATCTCTTTGTAAGGCTGATATGCAGTTTTATTCTACTTGAATATTTTTTGGATTGCATCTTCTATCCTCATCATACTTTCATAGACATACCACAATAATGATTTATCATCAGCATCTACAATACTCAACAATTTAATTAACGTACTCACAAGTTTGTATGTAATAAAATAACCATCCCAAAATTTTTTATTTAGAATAATTATACTAACAGTTCTATCATTAGCACTCCTTTCTATTATTGACAAGATTACCAACCGTAACATAATTGACCGCATTGCCAGTCACTATATATACAATATTATTAGGCTCAATCCATTCAATCACCTCAGAAAACAAGTGATACAAGTTTGAAGTATTTTTTTTACCACATTTAAAACATCTACAGACTTTACAAAGTACAACCATTTTGAACAATAAACCGAAAAGTTAATCAATGTTCTTTACTTTTGATCTATCCAACCATCAGCCTTGAGGGTGCATGCACTTTCTCTCCAAGCATTCTTATAGCTATCAAAAAATTAATCAGTGTGGACGGCGGCAAAGCTGACGTGACAGTGGTGGTGGCTAGATAGCTTGAAGAAGGGCGAGCCAGCGAAAAAATGGATGCTTAGAGGAGCTGTCTCTACGTACTTGAAGATTATAGGAAGGATATAAATTGATGGAAAAATTTAAGATTTCTTTCTTAAAAAAATTCGAAACATTGTATTGAGCTTTTTTTCGAAAAATGACTGAATCTCAATTCGGTTATACCACCCAATTTTTGCCAGTTTTATGATTTGTCCTCCAAGGTTTTAAGGAGGAGTGTTTGCTTATTGCCCGAGCTTCTAAAGTTAACTAATGTTTAGAACATTAATTTTTATAGAATTTCTTTTTTTTTTCTTTTCGGTTCTTATACAAGTTTCATATTTTGTTCAACAAAATTAAAAAAAAAAATCAATTTTAATTTATATCGTTAGTTTATTTTATTAAGTATTGACGTATCATATTATTTAACATGTTATATCAGTATTTAATAAAATAAATTAATCATCAAAACTGAGGTAAAAAAAATTAAATTTTATTGGACTAATAAAATATAGACAAAAAGTGAATATTTTATAAAGATTTGACTTAAGGCCAACTTTTAATATGAAAAAGATTATTGTTTAATTGTGGTTGCCGATAGTAAATCTTTAAGTGATTGATAGTTGATATATTGAGTAAAGTATCATTTTTGTCCTTAGCGTTTGGGGTAAATTTTAAAATTGTCCCTAACGTTTCAATCGTCCTATTTAAGTCCTTAACGTTTCAAAATTGACTCAATGTTGTCCTGCCATTAGAGATCCGTTAATAGAATTGACAGCGGGACAAAATTGAGATGATTTTGAAACGTTAAGAACTTAAATAGGACGAAAACGTTAGTGACAAAACCGATATATAAAAATAAATTTTAATTTAATTTTATCTTTCAATAATATTAATTTTTTACTGTACATAGTATTCAATTATTTTTTAATTACATCTAAATAAATTACACTTAATCACATCACTTTCATTTTAAATAAATTTATTTTTTATAATTTTAAAGAATTTTGATACATTAGAGACAAAAGGTATAATTTATATTTTATTGTATATATATATATATATATATATATATATTTTTTTTTTCTTTTCTACAAGTTTATATACTAGTCATTCTACAAACATTTCATGATAACTAAAAATCTTTAAGAGTAAAATTATAAAAAAATTAATTTATTTAAAATGAAAGTAATATGATTAAGTGTAATTTACTTAGATGTGATTAAAAAATAATTGAATACTATGTATAGTAAAAAATTCATTTAATTGAAGGATAAAATTAAAATTTATTTTTATGTATCATTTTTGTCTCCAACGTTTTTGTCCTATTTAAGTCCCCAACGTTTCAAAATCATCTCAATTTTTTCCCGCCGTCAATTCTATTAACGGATCCCTAACGGCAGGACAACATTGAGTCAGTTTTGAAACGTTAGAGACTTAAATAGAACGATTGAAACGTTAGGGACAACTTTGACACTTACCCAAACGTTGGGAACAAAAACGATACTTTACTCTGATACATTTATGTTATAATCTATAAATGTGTAAAAAAAATAATTTTAATAATTAATTTATCTTTGTATAATAATAATTTATCTATTAATTTTTTTAAATTTAGTTAAAATGTGTTTTAAAAATTATCAATTAAAAAAAAGATTTATTAAAAAGATACAAATTAATATTAATTAAAATATTAAAAATATTAATCACTTCAAATTTTATATATTAATGTTTTAATCAAATTAAATATTAATATAAGAAAATAGATTAACCATTTAATTTGTTTGTATATTAAGTAAATTAATTCTTTTAATAAATATATATTAATTTTTTATAAGCAAATTAAATTATACATAAATATAATAAAATAAATTAAATACATGATTCAAATTTTGCGCGGGCCATACATTAGTTTATTTAAAGTTTAAACTAAAAAATATTTGTTTTGCGAAGTGACATTGTATCGACTTTTCTAGGATAAATTGATCAACTCAATTTCGTCTTTAATTAATCACTCGTTTTCTAAATTAGTTTCAAAATTTTTTTAATTAAATTTGTCTTTTAAAGATTTTTAATTAATTGCATTAGTTCTATTATTTTTTTTTGTTGACAGTGTCAAAATTTATTAATATGGTACGTTAAATGATACTATAACACAATATACATAAGAAATTTAATTGACTATTAGCATGATAAATTTATGAAATTAAATCAAATCAATATCTAACTAAGGAGAGAACTTGAAGTATTAAAATTCTTCAATTTAAAATTGATTTGACATAATTTCCTAAACTTATTACTTTAGCTGCTAATTAGAACTACTAAGTATGTATTGTTGTGTTAATTTATTCCATTTTTCTTATGAAACTTTTTGTATGAAGACACTAGTAGGCCTTTATGTTTATTTTGTGGTTTATACATATGATTTTTTTTTGAAAGTAAAGAGGTCAACACAGTACAGTAGAACAGTCAAACAGGAACAAACAAACAAGAGACAATAGATGCAAGCATATTAAAAGAATTTTTTTTGTCATCTCCGTCATTGTCATCAACAACTAAAGGGATCCACACTTCTCCATTTGTTGTAGCTCAATACAGTCAAGTGAGTGATTTCTTCAACACCTTTATTTTTATTCTAAAATATCCTTCTATTCCTTTCCACCCATATGTTCCAAACCACCGCACAGAAGCATCTTAATCGTTGCTCTCTATCCTCCCTCCTCCTTGGCTCCTCCGTCCAACAAATAAAATGTTCCCTCATTGTCCCTGAAATAGTCCATTGTTGGCCACTCATTGATAACCAAGCACTCCACACCTGCCAAGCATATTCATAGCACAAAAACAAATGGTGCACATATTTCGCATATTTATTACATACAACACAGACGTTATCTTCCTGGTTAATGATCCCTAACCGGCTTAACTGTTCTTTTGTATTCACCCTACCTATCAGGACAAACCAAGCAAATAACTCTACTCTAGGTGGAACCAACCCTTTCCAGATGGTCTTTGTGAAGCTGTAGCTTGTCACCTCCTCCGGGAGTGTCGCTTCCTGCAAAACCTGAACACAAATGAGTTAGTTGAATAAACTCCTTGTATATCATATTTTCATACTACCATATCCTCTCTGTTAACTACTAGTTGTACAGGTCTCAATGCCTCATATAATTGACCCAGTAGTCCCAACTCCCATTGAAAGAGTTCTCTCCTCCACTGAAAGTTCCAAATTCAATCTAGTCCATCCCAAAACTCACAATCCCCTATTACAGACCCACATTGGTTTGAAACCGAAAAAAGCCTGAAAAACCGATTTTTTTAGAGGCCCACTAAACAGCCAAATATCCTCCCAAAACCACGTACGGCGCTCATCACCAATCTCCATAGACAACCATATGTAACCATCTTATCCCTTGTATGGTCATTCTTTATTTATAGCTATATCTTTTCACAGTCCTCTCTAAATAAGGAGCACTTGGGTTGACAGTAGTTCATGAAGATTTAATATCTTCTCCAATAAAAAAAAGAGAAGAAGAAAAACGTCTTATGTTTGTGTAAATGTCTTTAGATCAATAACAAATTAAAATTTTAATATGAATTGATAATTTATAGTTTATACTTTATACAAGAATTCTCATTCATTTTTGTTTTTTTGTTTAGATCCTTAATATAATCTCCTTGGTTACATTACTCGTGGAAAAAGATTAGCATCATACTCTAGTAGTGGTCGGTGCCGTCCGTTGAATCGGAAAGTAATATGGAAGCACTTTCGGACCCGCAAATTTTTTGCACCACTTATAGGATCCTTTTATTGACAAAGTGCGGAAATAAGTCAAAATGCAAGGCAACTTAAAAAAAAATTTAAAAAGAAAAGAAAAAATAGTAAAACTTATATGTTAAATCTTGTTTTTAAAGCGAGGCAACTTTCCAGTAAGTTAAGTAATTGCCATAACAATAATGCAGGAGGTGAGCCGTCACTACAGTATTAATAGTCGTTTATCTCGTCTTAACTAAACGCATGCATGTTTCTTAAATTTTAAAATTAAGAGTGATTTATCTAAAATGTAAGCTTATACTTATGTCCATTAACATAATAATTAATTTAACGAATATAAATTATAGCTAAAAATATGTGAACCACAAATACAATAGAACAGAAAAATTGGCCAAAGTGACATCTAATTCGGAATGGTGGATATAAAGTATAAGTTTTACAATTTTTTTAGCGGAGGGGTTTAATTTAATAAACCGAATTAATAAATATAAGAGTTTAGTCAAGGTATTATATTAGTTTAAAATGTTAAAAAATAAAAAGTTATTATTTTTTTAATTATTGAAAACGCATAAAATTGAATTTATAATTTTATAAAATATATCTTATATTTTTTATTTATAGGTAGTATCCTTAACTAGCAAACCCTATATAAGAAGAATATTGCATCTTTCTAGAAATATTAATTTAATTTTACATTTGTATTCAATTTTGTTCAGTATAATGTTTGCCAAACATAATCTGCTTTCCACGGCATTGCATCGTCGTTCAATTCCAACCAACAATAGATATACCTCGGGAAAACGCAACAGATAGAACACAACCAATTCCAACCCCCTTTTTTTCAAAAACATTAATTATTTTAGACTACAATATACACTATGAATAAATCACTACATTCAAATCGGGAGTAAATCTTTTTTGGTAAAAAAAAAAATTGGATGGTATTTAGTGTAAGATTTTATTTTTTATTGTTCTCTTTTTTCTATTTAATTTTGGTTTCACTTATAAAATTAAAGGTAACAGATCACACTTTATTTTTTCAAATATTAAAAAAAATAAAGAGATCGATTCCCCATTCAAATCATAACCTAACCAATCCAGTCCAACTAAGCATTTTAAATTTATGCACACAGGCCTATTGCCATCACTTTTTTTTATGATTGGGCAATATATACTCTACTTACAGGTACCCAACCCGTTCGGATAGAGTTGTCTATTCTACCCGCTATGAGTAGGGTAGGGTACAATGTAAATTTGTCTGCGGGTAGAGTAGGGTACGAGTTTAGGGTATATCCTACCCTATCTGCACCCCTAATATATATATATATATAATGAAAAAAGTGAGTGTTGAACTCACAATCTTCCTCTTATAAAAACTTGAACTAACTACTAAGTTAGTTGATGATCATATTATTTATAATTTTATGTTGGGCTTTTTTAAGTTTTATCATTTTTAATTTTAATTTGAACTTAGTTTTTTATTTTCTATTTTATTAATATGTATAAAATTTAGAATGATTGAATTTTATATTTGTTTGAAAATCTTTTATTTTTCTACGGATAAGGTAGAGTTTAGAACTTTAGGGTGCGGGTAGAGTTAGGGTTGAGAGATTCTCAACCCGCGGATAAGATAGGGTAGAGTTTTAAAAAAGTTTTCAACTCGCGGGTAGGGTTAGAGACTTAGAGTTGAGTCCAAACCCTACCCTATTCCACTCATTGCCAGCCCTTCGTTATCTTTCTCTTTTGTTATTATTATTACCAACAACACCAATATTTTGCTAACATCTTCTTTATTAGTTCTGATTTTTCTCTGGTGCCATTATTAAATAATTTCAGTTTATTTCTTAGTTTATTTAAGATTTATTTGGATTCAAAAATGAATTCGATGTGATTTTGTTGATAATTGAATTTTTTTTACTGCTTGTTTAAATTTGAACTAATTTTGATTTATTTGTAAATTAACTGAGGCTCACTTGATGTTGTTGTTAAGTATTGATCAAATTTTTTATTCCTTAAAAAATACAGAAACTTTTACATAGTTGGAGTGTGTATTTACGTTGTACTAATAAAATTGATTTTTATTGAATTTAGGCCAACTTAATTGGATTTAATTGCTAAAAAAATTTAAATGTATAACCACTCTTAAATATTAATTACAAAAATTTATTTATCTTATGGACTAAGAACACATGTAAAGGCATAGGTTAAGATTACAAAATAAAAAAATTATTAAAAATATAATGTATTTATTTTATATTTATTAAATAAAAATATTTAAAATTTTTTATTAATAATAAATTTATCATGTACTCTAAAGACACATATTAACTAAATTTTTATAAAAAAAATTAATATTTTGTTTGATTATAAAAATTTACGTATAATTATTTTTATATAAAATTAATAATTAAAAGTTATTAAATAATAATTTAATTAAATATATTAAATTTACTAATAATTTTTATCAATCAATTTTATATTAAAATAATTATATGTAAGTCTTTAATTTTTTTTTAATGGGATATTCTTAAATTTCACGAGAAGTGACGTATGTAGTATACTAGTATTAGTGTATATATATTGCCATGTCGTCACTCGTTAAGGAAAACGAACCTCATTTTCATAGGAAGATTTGTTCTTTCAAACATGGGACTTGAATAAAGTGCGTTACGTTAGCGTAAGAAATTAACACAAAAACATGTGAAATTAATTATAACCTACTAAACTAAAAAAAAAAAGACTAATTATGTTCATTTTTTTATACTTTTACTAACAAGTGTCCTAATAATTAATTAAAGTTACTTTTTTTTATTTTTTTCAATTTTTATAAAATTTTTTTATAATAAACGCTTTATCAAATTTAAACATTTTTATATTTAACATTTTATCAAGTATAGTTAAATCCTTTAATGGAACACCAAGTTTAGACGGTGTTAATTTAACCAAAAAATGTGTTGGCAACCTTTGATAAAATAAAAAATACAATTACCCTAATTTAATATAATCTAAAATTAAAAATGGTCTTTTTATCCACAAATCTACTTTAACAGATACCCGCAAAACTCGTAGAGTACCGAGGTCAAAAACGTAGGTTTGACTTTCTCTTGTTTCCGTCCGTATCTTACGCGAAAAAAGAAACCCTAAATCCAAGAAAACAATAAAACATGAAACCTATCCTATTCCCAGCTTCATCCTCATACTATTCCAACCCCAAATCAAAACCCGCCACGTCACCACACGCCCAATCCCAAAGTAGACCCAGCCGCAGCAGATCACAAACCCCCCACAATTCCAAGCTCCCTATAAATGCGAAACCTTGTCATTCACAACGCCCTCAACAAAATCTCTTTCATTTTTTCTAAATCAAAGCCCTAATCAGAATCCACCTTCTAGAACCGTCGATTCACATACTTTCAGCACGAACTGGCTAACTCTCAGGGAGCGTTGTTGGTGGAAGCTGCTGACTCCAGCAACATTAAGCTGGTCCGAGCACTTTATGACGCCCTAAGCGCGCGTGACTCCCACGCGGTTCTCAAGCTCGTGGCCTCAGACCTCGAGTGGTGGTTCCATGGTCCACCCTCCTGCCAGTTCTTGAAGCTCCTGCTCACCGGAGAATCCTCCTCTTCCTCCTCCGCTTCCACCGCCGCTGATTCATTCGAGTTCGTTCCGCTTTCAGTCGTATCCTTCGGCAGCACCGTTATCGCCGAGGGCTGCGACACCGCGCGCTCCGTCGTTTGGGTCCACGCCTGGACTGTCACGGATGGGATAATTACTCAGGTCAGGGAGTACTTCAACACTTCCTTGACCGTTACCAAGATCGGAGATTCTGATTCTGATTCCGATTCTGAGATTATTCCGGCGAGTTCTGACTCTGGCAACTTTCCTTGCGTCTGGCAGAGCAGCCTCTCCGGTCTCGCCGGAAAATCGGTCCCCGGTCTTGTCCTGGCAATATAAGAAGGGAAACACAATATTTAAAAATAAATAAATAATAAAATTGTGAAAAATATTAAAAATAAAAGTGGTTGTGCACGTGGCGGTTGGCGACTCTGTTTCACGGGGGGGCATTGATCGTGGTGCTTTACCTTGAAGCCATAGAGATGTAAGACCCTGTTTGGTGCAGTGTGGGATTTGGTATTGCTCCCATTTTTTCCCTTTTAATTATTATTATTTTTAATTACTATTTTAAGTTCTGGGGGAGTGTGATTTGCGTGGAGCCATAACCATTAAGGGTGTATTTTGGTTTTGGTATCCTAGTGTGTTACTTTTATATGATGTGGTTTGATAATGATGCATTAAGAATATATAAGAATATTTGTTTTAAGATCTGTGATGCATATGCTCCTATATTCCTATATTCTCCAGCCAAGAATTATTTTAGCTATGATACTAATCTAGTTGCCGGATTGTTGACATTTAACTTCTGACGTCCAAAGTTCAATTCAATTTTTGATATGGTGTTAGGAGTATTATTTTATAGAATTTTATAGAGTATTATTAATAATTGACTAAGTCTAATGTTAATTAATGAAGCAAATGGGAGTTAGCTTTTATTGCTGACGGTGTATTAAGATGAAGGTTATGAAACTCTTGATATGATACTCTTCTTATTAAATGATGGGATTGATATTATAAAATTTTAATTGCAACGTTACGACTGGGAAATGAGATGCTACCTATCAGATCAATTTGTGTAACTTGGCAAAAGCAAAGAGGGTTGGACCGGGTATGAAATTTGAGTTCGCTTAAAATAAAAGGTCCATCTAAATTATATTATCTAATTAATGGGCTTTGGCTTTTGGGGGCGTTGGAAAGGGATGGTGACATGGTGGGGCGTGGCTGAGGCATGTGATATAGTGGCAAAGGTGTTTGCCTCAACTAAGACACACCCAATAACTAAGCCACGCCAGGTTCAAATTCTAGCAATGATGGCTAGGTTAATGTGCGTGAGTGTGTGTGTCTATGACTAAAAAAAGGAATGTGCGGCAAGGTTTTTTTTTCAATTCTCTCCTTTTTTAAAAAAATTAGAAAATTATAATTTAAAACAAAAAATAGTGAAATTTTTTGTATATTACTAATTTATTTATTATATAATAGTAATATACCTTTTAGAAATATTTTGTAATTTCAAAAAGTAGTGATTAAATCTTTTGAAAATATTTTTTAAATAAATAATAATATTTTCCTATGGGCTAAACTGTCAATCAACCAATTTGTTAGAAAACTAGCAAATTAATATTTTACTATTTTTAGCTCATATCTTTAAGCGTGATGGGCCAACTTATCCATTTATTACAGTTGGTTTTGGTGGGATTGAATGAGATAGGAAAACCGTGAGACTCAGATCTTTGGAAATTTTTCCAAATGAGATTCTCCTCTATTTGTGTGTAAATTAAAATTGTTATTATATAGAAATAGCTACCAAAAATATTACTCCTGTTGTGATAAGAATGACAGATGGATGCCCATTAATAGTACAGGCCGCTGAAGTTTTTAAGAGAGAGAGTTGAGATTATTTTATTTAGACCAATTTTAATGAAAACTGAATTTGTAAAGCTATAAATAAGGTTTTATAGTCTTTTTGTACAGGACACAAGCAATAAAATAAAAATCTATTCTTTCTCTTTTTTTATTTTCAATACTTCTTTCTCTCTTTTTTTTTATATATATATATATATATATATTACAACATATAATATTAGTAAATACATATATGAATTATTATTGAGTTAATTATATTAATACTAGAGTCTTCAATTTATACATCTTTATTTTATATTTAGTATATCTTTTATTTTTTTTTATAACACGTTATCAGCACGAGACTCTGATTAAATTTTTAGGAAGACTTAGGTAACAAATTTTCATTATGTCGAAACTCTCTCATCTTGAATTCAATGCTCTTGATATATCTGAAAATAATTATTTATCATGGATATTAGATGCTGAAATTCATCTTGATTCAATGGATCTTGGAGATACCATTAAGGATGAATATAATGCATCCCAGAAGGATAAAGCCAAAGCCATGATTTTTCTTCGTCCTCATCTTAACGAAGGATTGAAAAATGAATATCTCACATTAAAAGATCATGCAGATCTTTGGAAAGACCTTGAAGAAAGGTACAATCATAAAAAAACGGTGATACTTCCTCAAGCCCGATATGAATGGACGCACTTGCGTCTACAAGATTTTAAATCTATAAATGAATATAATTCTGTAATGTTTCAAATCACCTCATGAATGAAATTATGTGGGGAAAAGATAACTAGTCATGATATGTTGGAGAAAACTTTCTCAACCTTCCATGCCTCGAATGTGCTCCTACAGCAGCAGTATCGAGAAAAAGGGTTTAAAAAATATTCTGAGTTAATTTCTTGCCTTCTTGTTGCGTTCAGTTGCTCTTGAAAAATCATGAAGCGCGCCCAGCTGGCGCTGCCCCATTTTCTGAAGTAAATGTGGCAAATTACCCCAGAAGAGGTAAATGGCAAGGTTTTAATAACAAGAAAAATTATGGATGGAAAAGGAATTATATTCAAAAGAGAGGATCTCACCAGAAGTGAGATAAAGAAAGAAATATCGGGGAGAATAAATCAACAGAGGATAAGTGTTTTCGTTGTGGTGGAAAGGGCCATTGGTCACGTACCTGCCGTACCCCAAGGCACCTAGTCGATCTTTACCAGGCATCTTTGAAAAAGGACGACAAGAGAAAAGAATCGAATTTCGTTTCAAATGATGCTGAAAATTTCACCACTCATGTATCTGATTTCTTTGAGGATTCTAAAGGAAATATTGGTCATTTGATAAATGATGGAATAGTTTAATGTGTGAGATTGTTAGTATTCATGTAAATAAATAATGTAAAGAACTTATTGTTAAGTTTTATTTTCTATGTATTTAAGTTTCAAATATGATGTATATAAATAATGAAATATTAATGTTTATGAATTTTAAAATCATTAAATGTGTCATGTTTTAAAATAAAATTTTAGTATATGACATTATTTTTATATGCAGAATTTCTTAGAAAAATAAGTCTGATCAAGTATTCAATTTAACTCTGCATACTACTCATTTGATTATTATTTGTCTTTGAAGAGAATGACAATTATATATAATGAAGATGTATGCCTTGCGGATAGTGCAAGTTCGCATACTATTCTCAAAAGTGATATATATTTTATCCATCTGGTGCCAAAAGAAGAATGTGTTAATACTATTATTGGCTCAGGCAATGTGATTGAAGGCTCCGGAAGAGCTATAATTTTGTTTCCCTGAGGAACAAAATTCATTATAAATAATGCACTGTTGTCTACCAAGTCTCGAAGAAACTTGTTGAGCTTTAAAAATATTCGCCGAAATGGATATCATATTGAGACTATGAATGAGGGAAGTCATGAGTACTTATATATTACAACTCATGATTCAAATAAAAAGGTTATATTAGAAAAGTTGCCCTCACTTTCATCTGGATTGTATTATACCAAGATTAGTGCAATTGAATCACATGCCAATGTAAACCAGAAGTTTACTAGCCCAAATGAATTCATAACTTGGCACGACCGATTGGGTCATCCGGGAACAACCATGATGAGGAAAGTTATTGAAAACTCTCATGGACATTCACTAAAGAACCAGAAGATTCTTAAATCTAGTGAATTTTGTTGTGCTGCATGTTCTCAAGAAAAGTTAATTTTAAGGCCATCACCACCAGTAAAGATTGGATTTGAGTCCCCTGAATTCCTAGAAAAGATTCAAGGTGATATATGTGGACCAATTCATCCACCATGTTGGATCTTTTAGATATTTTATGGTCCTGATAGACGCATCTTCGAGATGGTCACATGTGTGCTTATTATCTTCTCGCAACCCGGTGTTTGTGAGATTACTGGCTCAAATTATTCGATTAAAAGCACAATTTCCAGAAAATCTAATCAAAGTAATTCGTCTTGATAATGCTGGTGAATTTACTTCCCAAGCTTTTGATGCTTATTGTATGGCCAATGGAATAAGTGTTGAACATCCAGTAGCTTATGTTCACACACAAAATGGGTTAGTAGAATCTCTTATTAAGTGCCTCCAATTAATTGCTAGACCCCTGCTTATGAGAACAAATCTCCTAACCTCGGTTTGGGGCATGCTATTTTACATGCCGCAGCACTTATTCGTTTGAGGACAACGAGTTACCATCAGTTCTTTCCTATGCAATTAGCTTTTGGCCAGCAGCCAAATGTTTTCCATTTAAGAATATTTGGATGTGCGATATATGTTCCCATTGCACCACCTAATCGCACCAAAATGGGACCCAAAAAAAAATTGGGGATATATGTTGGATATGATTCTCCCTCTATAGTGTGGTATCTTGAGATACAAACTGGAGATGTATTTAAAACCCGATTTGCGAATTGTCATTTTGATGAATCAATGTTTCCAATATTAGGGGGAGAGAATAAGCTTCCTGAAAAGGAACTTAATTGGAATGCATCATCGTTGATGCATTTAGATCCTCGATCAGGACAATGTGAACTAGAAGTTCAAAAGATTATACATTTGCAAAGAATAGCAAATGAATTGCCTGATGCATTTTCCGATACAAAGAGGATAACCAAATCTTATATACCAGCGGAAAATGTCCCAATTCGAATTGATGTCCAAGTAGGACAAGTAGCCACTGAAGCAAATTCACGCCAGAAGCGTGGTAGGCCTGTCAGTTCCAAAGACAAAAATTCTCGAAAGAGAAAAGAGGTTAATACTATTTCTATTGAAAAAGACATAGTAAAGACACCTGCAGTTGTCCAAATTCTGATATAGTTTTAATGCCAGAAGACATTCAGGTACCTGAAAATTGTGAAAATGACTAGATCTCGATAAATTATGTCTTTACAGGAAAGAAATGGAACCGAAATAAGACAATTGTCAATGAAATATTTGCATATAATGTGGCATTAAATATCATGCATGAAAGTAAGGACCTTGAGCCAAGATCAGTTGAAGAATGTCGACAAAGAAATTATTGGCCAAAATGGAAAGAAACCATGAAGGCTGAGTTAGACTCACTTGCAAAACGTGAAGTCTTTGGACCTGTAGTCCGTACACCAGAAGATGTAAAACCTGTTGGATACCGATGGGTATTTGTGAAAAAACGAAATGAGAAAAATGAAGTTGTGCGCTACAAAGCCCGACTTGTGGCACAAGATTTTTCACAAAGGCCCGGTATAGATTATGAAGAAACGTATTCCCCTGTAGTGGATGCAATAACATTACATTATTTGGTCAGTTTATCTGCATATCATAAACTGCATATGCATTTAATGGATGTGGTAACAGCCTATTTATACGGCTCATTAGATCGGGATATCTATATGAAAGTCCCTGAAGGACTAAAGATATCTAAACCATCCAATGAATATTCACAGGGGTTATACTCAGTTAAATTGCAAAGATCTTTATACGGTCTAAAGCAATCTGGACGAATGTGGTATAATCACGCGCACACGTTACCATGCGTGCGCGTTGCTCCTCGCTTCTCAGCTCCATAGTTTCTTGTGTTTCTTCCACTTTAACATGCTTCCTCTTCATCCTTTAAGCCATTCATGCCCTGTAGACGTGAAAACACTTAACAAACACATCACGGCATCGAATGGTACAAAGGAGAATTAAAAATTAATAATTTTAAGGCCCATAAAACATGTTTTCAATCATAGCACAAAATTAGGAAGGAAATGAAAAACATACAATTTACATAAATAAGTGTGAGAGAAGTTGACAAAACCCACTCAATTCAGTCCAAAATATATCATAAAATAGTGGTGTATCAATAATGCACAATTACACTTAGTATGTGCTAATAAACTAAATGTAAATCAAACAATGATATAACTATCAACATAATAAAAGGTAATATATGATAAGACTTTGACTAATTAGCTTATTAATCTTGACATAGAACAAGTGCCTATAATTCCATTCCTTCTCCATTTATACAAAAAATCATGAGGGCTTAACTAGTAGAAGATATAACTCCAAAAAAGATATAAAATAGTTGGCATGTTCTTTCTAAAATTGATCCTATTAAAAGGTTAGTTTACATTACATAGGTTGTGAAGTAATGCAATAAATTGTCCTCCTTTTTGTGCCATACTACATAAAAGAAAAAAAAGCGTATATCACTGTGTATTTAAGAGTATGTGTTAGTGTTTTCTCTAAGAATGATGTTAAAACCTTTAGGGTAAACGGAAAGAGCAAAATTATAAAATCAAGTCAGTAAAGTCACCCTAAAAAGGATAACTATAACAACAAGAAAAGATCAAAGCAATTAAAAGTTTCAAGAATGAAAAGGGAGGTTTTTTTTTTGTGACGAATGTAAAAGGGAGGTTTTAATAATAAACTTAACATTTAAAAATATATTTTTTCCTAACTTCCAGTATTATGCAATAAAATCGGATTGAATATACTAATACCTGTGCATCTTAGTTCAAAATAGAATCAGCAGAACCCAAGATTTTGACAATATAAATAAAAAAATAATAAATAAACAACAGGAATTGACATTTGAGAAGCAGGGGCCATAATCAAAGATACAGTAAATATAAAATGAGGGAAAGATAGAAGCCTATAGTTATTCAGGAAATTAAACATGGAGATTATCTCTTTCAAGAAGGCCAAAATGCAGCAGGACCGAATGCAACATTAACTCCAGTGACAATTTCTCTGAAGGGTTATGTTGGCTATTTTGAATTAATTAACCAAAAACAAATACAAAAAATGGTTATATCCTCAAGTAACAGAAGAACACAAGCAAACAGAGGGATTATCCCAAGTCCTTGGGATATAATTACTATAAGTGGATTATATTAATTTCACTGTTTCGAAGTGAAATTCTATCTACTTGGGCAGGGTCCCAATTCAACAAAGCAACTGTTGCTTACCTATTTTTCTTTTTTCTATTCAGCCACTCCCTGACAAATGCTCTCCATAATCCCATATAATCATCTTTAAATATTTGGTACACCACGCTTACTCTTTCTATCACTAATTAATTGCAAGAAAAATAAAAAAAACAAAACAAAACACCAACAACAACACAACATCAGCAACTATAACAAGATGAAAGGTTCGGAAAAATAACACAACAACATCTAAGGTGTTTCTGATCAAAATTAAAGCTACTCTTATTCCAATTACCTACTTCAATTCCAATTAACTCAGTTTAGAACAAAATTAAAGGACAAAATAAAGAATGAACAGCACAAAACTCAGGCTAAAATACACAAATAAATACTACAAAATGATTTCAAGTCACAGCAAACAAAATTCAAAATCCGGCTGACAAAAATTATGAACAAAATTAAATAATTAACCAAAAATAAATGATTCCTATTTTCTAGTCACAGAAGATAAGATATTCAGAACCAAAAAATCATGAACAACTTAGAAATTTCAGAATCAGTAATCACAAGAATCAACAGCCCAAAACTCAGGCTAGAATACACAAATAAATGAATACTACACAATGGAGAAAAAGAGAAGACCTAACTGAAGCACAAACAGAATGAACAGAGATGTCAGCGGCGAAGGAAGGTTCAGCTAATGGATGAAGACAGAACGAACAGAGATGTCAGGCGGCGAGGGAAACACGAAGAAGTTCTTGACAGTGACGGTTATGGTGACGGTGACGGAGGCACGGTGAACACAGAGAAAGCGCTCTCGAACAGAGGAGATGACTTCAAGCTCCTGCGACAGCGCCGAGCTTCCACACGTAATGCCTGTACATGCGATGGGACTGCGGGGTTGAGGTGGCTGCGGTGGTTGGCGTGGCTGCGGGCAGCGGGACTGGGTCAATGGGTGGGTAGGGCTTGAGTTGATTTTTTCTTTCAATTTCAGAGAGGAATTGGGCTGCGGTGCATTGAGTTTCTGAACAATGGTAAAAAAGATAACTTTACTTTTTAATATTTACAGAAATTATATATTCATCCCTTTTATAAAAATATTTAATTACAAAAGTATCCTACTTTAGTTAAGATATTAACTCTTAATGGGTTAAATTAACTAAAATTAAAACTAAACATTCAATTAAAATGTGCCACATCATAAGAGATAATTTATATGTTAATTAAGAGGGGGTTGGATAGAACTCACTATATATATATATATATACATATATATATATATATACATATATATATATATATATACATATATATATATATATATATATATATATATATATCTTATTTTTTACGTATAAGTTGCTAAAAAGAATATCATTTTGCCTACTCATTATATATATAATCTAAATTTTTTTTCTCATATATATTGGTCAATGTAAAAAATAAAAAAGAAACAAGGTCACTGATAATAATGAAATCAGGAGTGTTAGGGGGTAGTAACTTTTAATATTTATAGTCATCAAATAGTTATTAATGATGATTTTAATGGTGTAAAATTGGTGTGAAATTTCATCTAATGATTCACTTTTTTTGCTGATTACCAGAATTTGAAAAAAATTACTGGCCCTACTTTTTCTAATGAAATACATAGCATGGTATCGTTACCCTTGTCGGTAATTGGTCTCACTTTTGAAACATGCGGGCAGTGGTTCCCCGGGATTCAGCCATCGTCACTCGTCATGTCTATTTTTACTTGTTGGACCCATTTGTGTGCAATGGATGTGCATCCTTGTTTGATTTTCTCAAACTAAGGGTTTTAAGAGCTTTTTTAACTAAAGAATTTTTTTTTCCATTTGTAAGTATACTTTGAGTAAGAAAATTAGTGAAAACAAACAAAAAAAATTTTAAAAAATTGAAAAAATGGTCCATAATTAGTATAACAAGCTATTATTAATTAGCAAACACGTGTTTTTTAGACAAACAATATGAGGAGGAGTTGACAAATCAGACATGAGTTATTCATTGCATTATTTGAATTCAGACAGAACAACAACAATGTCTACTGTTTCCGTTGTAATAATGCAGCTTCTTTTGTTTCTTTCTCTTCTCTTGTGTATACATACAGTGGATTAGAGTGATATATATGACAACGGAAAATAATTGGTGACCCCAAATTCAACTAACTAATGTACATGATTAAAAGATGGAGTGGAGGCGAGAATAATTAAAGTTTTTATAGAAAAACAAAAATGTTGCAATGGACGATTTCAATACCTTCAAAGTAAACTGAATTAGTCTTGCATTGAAAAGTGTTTAATTGTTTGTAGACTATAGTAAGAATTAAGAAAGCACCGGAAAGAAAAAAGGTCATGATACTTTGGCGTAAGGGATACAACGGAATCATTTTGTGGCTTTCCCTATTTTCATGGGAATCCAAGTTCTTTATTTTGTATTTTTCTCAAATAAAAGAGTTTAATTCTATGTAAGTGTTCACATGTAGTTTGGATTGATTTTGAAAAAATTAATTCAATTAAAAGTATTTAATTTGTTGTAATTTAAATTGGATTGGTTAGATTTAATTTTCAATCCAGTCTAATCCAACTTTTTTTGAGACTTGGACTAAATTGGACTATTCAGCTTAGGGGGAAAAAAAATTAACATTTAGAGTTTTAAAAATTAAGGATAAATAAAACTTAAATTGATGATGAAATAAAAAATCAAATAAAAAGTTCTTTCACGTTAACAAAAGGTTATTTAAGTAAAAATAATGTATATGTGTACAAAGCAAATTATATAATGTATAAAAAATATTATAAGTAAAAGTATAAATTTAAAAATAAATTAATTACATTGTCTCATATTATACAATGATAATTTTGATCGGTTTAGAAAGGTAATTCTAAAACCAGACTTAATTTAATCCATGCAATTTACTAAAAGTATGTTCTAATTCAATTTGACTTAAAAATATTTTATAAATTCAAAAAATACTCCCAAATCAGTCATTATATATATTTATATTATTTTATATATTTTTATAATTATATAATTATTTATTAAAATAATTAAATTATACAATTATATGATTTAATTTTTGTTTCCATATATTATTATTCAACTTAATGTATTCGTTAATCACAAAAAAAAAAAAAACTTAATGTATTCATTAAGTAGATAATAAAAAATCTGAACAACATGAACAGTTGACTAAAAATTTGGCCCAATAAAATTTTAAAAAAATATTCCACCTAAATTACCTAACTAAAAAATTTCATTCAATAATTTTAAAATTTTAATAATCTATTATACTCTAATTTACCAAAGCACTAGCTTCTTCCCCAAACTCTCTATCGTCACGGTCATCGCTTGGTCGGTAATAAGGACCCTCATCGTGGTTGATCTCCTCCGGACCAGAAACGAACGGTGCTGTTAGACTCCTCCTCGCCGTTGCTACTTGGCTTGCCACACACTGTCACCAGCGTCGCTCACTCTTAGTAAAAATAACCATTCACTTAAGGATAAAAATAATCATCTGCATACCTAATAAATTGAACATCCAGCATATTTTAATTATATATACTAAACCCAATCCAATCAAAATAATCATCCACGTAAGAATTAAAATAACCATCCGTATACCTACTAAAATGACCATTCTGAACTGACTATTTAAGTAACTCCACTGAAAGGCCGTCTTAAAAACGACGCAACAACTAACACTGCTGCTCCACCTTCAATAGTTCGACAACTACTGACGGCGACCACCGGTGAGAATGATGGTAGGCAACCCCTTCCATAGTGGTGAAAGATCGGTGCATCCCGGTAGTCACGTGCTTTCACTAGATTTCTGTATATTGGATGCACTGTAACTTCTTCATGGTTCAAAAACATAGCCTCTGCAACTACATGACCTAGACATAATAAATAAAAGAATGTATATGACGAAGATATTAACACCAAATAGGTAGCGAAAAATAAAAAAACTTCCGATCATTTATCGTTTCGTGTGGTACCAGGCTTGAAGGAACGGTGAAGAAACTCCAATCATTGATCATTGATTGACGATGAAACCAGTGGCGTAGCTAGCACCGGCAAACTCAGTGTCAAAGGAGCAGCATGCGGTTGTGCGGAGGACGACGAAAACGGAGACGACCTTGCTGAGTGCTCTCCGCCAATCCTCAGCGGTAAAGTCGTTCTCCTACAATGGGGGCGGATCGATCTCCATGCTGAACTCATCGCCCTTTGCTATAAAGGGAAAGCGACGTCAGGTGAGGCTTCGGCGGTGTCGACGGGAGGCTACGGCGGCGTCGGTACGGCCGACGGGGGTGCAGCGGCGTCAGGTGAGGACCAGAGAACGATGACGGCGCGAACGTGTAATGAAAGTTATGGTGAGATTAGAAATAACCGTATATAATGTGAATACGTTTAAATGCTAATCATTTTTTAATCTATTGTTCATATTGATCATAATTATCATTATTTTCTTATAATTTTTCTTTTAATATTGATAAAAAATGTGTGTTACACTATGTTATTTGGCTTTAGATAAATTTTATTTTATTAGAGGACAATCTTTTTTATTTTTCAGAAGACACAAAATATTTGTCTAAAATTTTTTTAATTAATTTAAGAAAAACATCATTGACGTTTTTATTAAAAGAATATTTTTTTGAATTTTAAAAATTACTAAAATACTAAACAGCATTGTCGTTTTATTTTTACATTTTTTTAAATTATTAAAATAGAAAATAATATTGCCTGTTTTGTTTTTTATTTTCTTTTAATTTTCAAATAGAAAACAGCTTCGTCATTTTATTATTTTAATGAATTTAAAAATTAAAGTTACGACACCTCTATATTTCACTACAATTAGGGGTGGCAATGGGTAGGGTAGGGTAGGGTTTGGATCCAACCCTAACCCTACTCGTGGGTTGAGATTTGTATACAAACTCAACTCTATCTTATCTGCGGGTTGAGAATATCTCAATCCTAACCCTATCCGTTCTTAATCCGCGGGTACCCGACTCTACTCGCTGGTTACAAAAAATATACAACATTATTATATAACTTGATGATAATTTAAAATAGAACTGATTTTTATGTAAAAAAATATTAAATTATCAATTAATGATTTTCTTTTAATGGTTAAGAATCTTTTGCATTTAGTGAGAGACCTTTGATTCAACATCTATTTAAAACATATTTTTATATAAGTATATAACATAAATATATATAGAGTACGAGTTGGTTGGATAGGATTGAGACTCAACTCGCACCCTACCCAACCCGCACGAGAACCCTACCTATACCCTATCCTACCCGCTGCGAATCGGGTTGGCAACTCTACCCGATCGAATGGAGTCAGATTAGATACCCGCGAGTAAGGTACATATTGCCATCCCTAAGTACAACATACATAAAAAGATCATGTGGAGAGATAACAGCCGTAATCCAATATTTAAAAAAAAAAAAAAAAAATTCGAAGTTTCGATGCCTTGAAACTGGGTTAGTCTGGCATTGAAGAAATAGAGAGTACTTGGAAGAAAAAAACGTGCAAGATACTTGGGCGCTGGCGATACAAGTCATACAATAGAGTCCTTTCCCTACTTAAATGTTACATCAAGTTTTAAAATAAACGACTATCATATGTAAAACACGGATACTTAGTTAAATTATGATATATTGATATCAAATACATTTTAGATACAATACTTATTTATATTTGTTAAATATATATATTTTGTGTTTAATTATGTTTTAATAAAAAATAAAAAATTTATTTTAAAAATATTTAAATAATATTATAAATTAATTTATCTAATTTTATTTTTAATATATATTTTAAAATTAAATTTAAAAATAATATATAATTATTTATTAAAAATATTTTAAATATTTTATATGATTAAAAAATATTAAAAATAAATTAAAAAATTAATTTATATCTTAATATTATTAAAATATTAAAATATTATTATAATTCATCTAAAAATTACTTTATATATTATATTTCTGTATCTTATAAAAATTTAAAATTCGTGTATGTGTATGTTTAATATCTTGTCATGTTCCGTATCTTATGCATTATAGCTAGTCATCATAAGTCATGTTAGCATAGACAAAATCAAAATTAACTAATAATTAACTGCTTATATTGGAGTATATATTAAAATATCGAACAATTAATTCATGTTAGATAGACAAAATCAAAATTAACTATTAATTAACTGTTTATATTGGAATTATATGTTAAAATATAGAATAATTATTAAATTTATAATTATATTAATTAAATTTAATTTACATTTATAATTGAACTATATAAATAACATAATCAAACTAAATAATCTATATGTATAATCAAAATATGAATAAAATTATGAAGTACATTAAGAATCGATTTTTTGTATTCACGAAAAAAAAAATAATTATGGCACTGTAAAAAAAAATTAATTTATTTTGGCGGTTTGATCACTTTATAATTATTGAAAATATATGCCAAACAAACGTATATACAAAGAAACATAAATACATGGTTGTTGTGGATTTCATATGTTCATATAGCATTGTTGCTAATTTTTAAGTAGGTGTTTGTACTTTGTAATACAGTTTAATTTTGAAACAAAAATCAATTTAATTTTAAGTATATAAGTTTTTTTTTTTAATTTTTTTTTTTGATTTGGATTAAATTTTGATTTTTCAATCCACGATCCAAACTTTTGTAGTTTGGACTAGATCGATTAATTTAATTTTAAAAAATTGATGAGAAAATAAATAAGAAAATAAAAGTTTATGTCGCATGAGTAAAATATTATTTAAATAAAAAATAATTATGAATAAAATAAATTATATTACGTATTAAGCATATTATAAGTAAAAGTATAAGTTTGATAATAAAATAATTATAATATCTCATATGATATAATTTGGATTAAATTGGATTAATTTAAAAAGGTATTAGATTCGAAACTCCAATCAAATCCGTGCAATTTGCTAAAAACAAGATATAATCCTATCTAAATTATTACAATTTTTATTAGTTTTTAGTTTAGGCGATTAGATTAGTTTGAATGTGAACATCACTAATTTTATATAACCATTACCTGCTACACATATTTTGTTTCAAATCTAGAAAACTTTTTAGAATGAGCGAAGGTGACAGCGGGAGTGAGAGGTTGAGGGAGAAATACGAGGAGGATGACGGCTCAGAAGAAATAAGAGGAAGTGTGGGTGAGTGTGCATCAAGAAGGGTTTTCTGGGAGGAATTTCAAAAGTTTTTAAAAGTTTCTTTTAGAAATAAAGTCATGATGTAGAAAAGTCTAAGACCTTTGCACTAGTCTTATTTTTATCTTGGGATGATATCGCGATGGTGGTAGGCAAATAGGGTGACTCCCATCCATCGTGTGTAAGTTTTACGAAAGAGGCAAAGATTTGTTTGGCCGAACTTTATAAGGAAGCGTTAGTGACTGGACAAGATTTATAGTTACACGACTCTTTCACATAAGTTTCGAATAGTTTGGTGCATCAACGGTTGTTTTGGTCTGCTAGATGTGGGGTTTGGGTACTTGCTGGTAAAATTCGATGCCGCAAAGGATCATGAGAAGGTCATGATTGGTGGCCCGTGGTTGATCGAGGGCGATTATGTCGTTGAAAAATCATGGGATGTAAATTTCTGTCCATGTGAACAATCTTTCTGATCAACTTTAGTATGGATTATGGTCTCAGGACTCCCCATCTGGTGCTATCAGGAGCAGATAATGATGCGTATTACATCTGCAATAGGAGTCCCGATCAAAGTGGACTTGGCCACTGGATAAATCCGGGGTTGCTAGTGAATAAGCATATCATCGTAGAGGGTGTCACTCATGAAGTGGAGTATG
This sequence comes from Arachis ipaensis, assembly GCF_059453495.1. NCBI lineage: Eukaryota > Viridiplantae > Streptophyta > Magnoliopsida > Fabales > Fabaceae > Arachis > Arachis ipaensis. Next base: position 25,759,540 of record NC_142435.1, read on the forward strand.
GAAGTTTAAATATGCTTTGTCCTTCTTGTGCAAGATATGAGCATGATAAGTCACAATCCGTGGAACGAGAATCCATGGGAGGGAAAGGTGATGATTCTGGTGACGGTAACACTTAGAACGGTGCAAAATCGGTAGCATTTTGTGACCAAAAATTCAAATGCAAGGCAAAACGAAAACTGATGAGAGGGGTGGGGTTTTCGGCAAGGATGAAGGCCCGAGAGTGCATGCGGATTCAAAAGCTACTTCTTTGCATGCGACTAATGTTAACGTTGGTGAAGCATGCAAAGATGATGATGTGGCTGGCAGCAAGTGTTAAGGAAGGAAATTCAAATTGGAACAGAAGCAAGCACCGAAGGCCCTTGATAAGGTGCAATTCTGCAGCAGTTCGGTTAGGAAATCTAGACCCAAATAGCACGTCTCTCATGTAGGCGAATCCAAGGAGGAGAGAATCTAGGTCGGGCAGTGATGCGTGAGTATCTTTCCTATCTTTTCCTAGTGAATTTGCATTTAATTTGATTGAATTTAATCAAGAATTAATTATCTTTTAACCACTATGAATGCTACTTTGAGTCGTGTGTAATTCTGTTTATTTTATGTAGCATTTGGTTGGATTTGATGGAGTTTCTGCAGAAAAAGAGAAGAAGGCTATATAGGGCAGGAATGGCTTAGAGGATGGAGAGGAAGCTTGCACAAATGGAAGGAGCACAAGAATTAAAGGAGATGACCAGCGAGGAGCGACGCGTGCGCGTACCTGACGCGTGCGCGTGATTTGGAGATTTGCACAGCGACGTGTGCGCGTACTTGACGCGTACGCGTGACACGCGAAGAAGACCATCGACGCGTACGCGTGACTGACGCGTACGCGTGACATGCGCCACGTGCAGGAAACGCAGAAAACGCTGATTGCTATAATTAATTCTGATTTAAACTTTAATTTTTATAAATAGGAAAAGATATTATATTAGTTTTAGAAAATAGATTTTAAATTAATTAAGATTAGATATAAAAGAGAAAAGAAACTTCTCTTCTGGGGATTATTCCACCTCAGCCCAATTTACAATTTACCAGAATCTTAGTTTTCGCTCTTTTCCATGAGCAACTAAACCTCCACTGTTAAGGTTAGGAGCTTTGTCTATTGTATGGATTGATTCTATTGTTTTTCTATTTTAATTTATGTACTGATTTATAATTTAAGAATTGTTTTCGTTCTTTATCTTTTGAATTTGGGTGGAACGGAAGTATGACCCCCTCTTTCTAATTGAGTTCTTGTATAACTTGGAAAAGCTCTTTACTTGAACAACAGCTTGAAAACAATTTCTCCTAAATTCAAATTATCTGGACTTAACGGGATACGTGACATATAATCCTCTTATATTGGATAATTAGGATTTTTGTGGCATAATAACTAGAATTAAACTTCACCCCCTAATTGGAATTAATTGACCAAGGAATTAGCGGTTGATGAAAGTTAGAGGAGCCCCTATGATCCTCCTCCTTAGAGGAGCTGACCGTCAAGCTAGTGACGGTAAAGAAGCGCTTGTCGGGAGGCAACTCGATAATTTCGTATCCTTAGTTTTTTTCGTAGTAGTGATTTTCTTACTTATTTGATTTTTATTGAGTTTTTACTGTTTTTCTTTCATTTTAAGCGTCTTCTGATCATGCAGCTATTTTAGAACAGGAACCGAACACTTCGAAAAAAAGAAGAAGAAGAAAGGCCGAAAGTTGCGCTGGAGTTGTGCAGGAACTATGCCTCGCGCACCAGCTCACCCACGCGTACGCGTCGCTCTGGTTTTCGGCAATCCACGCGGGAGCGCACATGGCGCGCATGGGTGCCTTGAAAAATCGACGTAAATGGGTGCATGGCCGAAAGTTATGCTGGTCTCACGCTGGTACTATGCTAGCCGTGCAACTCAACCCACGCGTCCGCGTCCCTGACGCGTATGCGTCACCCTCACCCTCACCATGTGGCCAACCACGCGTACGCACGCTGTGCGCGTACGCGTCGATCGCGCCGCATCACTTACCCAGCGCGCCGCCCTGTTTTCATTCTCTCTCCCTCTCAAATCCTAATTCTCTCTTGTTCTTTTACCCTTTTATTCTTCTTTTATCATACTATTTGTTTTTTTTCCGTGTGTCTTTTTATGTCCCTCTCTGTTTTCAGTTCTTCTTTGCTTGAGGACAAGCAAACCTTAAAGTTTGTTGTTGTCGCTTCGCTTATGGCTTTTCTGTTTATTTTTATGGGACCAAAGGGAGGCGAATCATCTTCACTGAGGAGCATAGCCGGAGGAATGAGATGGCCACCAACATAACTGAGGTGGTTGAGTTCCTTTCATTCTATTTTCCTTTCCGTTCTTATCTTGTTGTCTTCTGTTTTCTGTTGCTTTGATTGCCTGCATGATCTTTAGTACTTTCAGTTCTTAGAATTAGTTTTATTCTGTTATTTATTTATAAATTAAAAAATTTTTTTGTCTCATATACCGCTCACTGAACTTGAATCAAAAAAGAAAAAGAAAAAGAAGTGATGTATTACATGAGAAATTGAGTTTATATTTAAGAGTAATCTTATTTACTTAAATGTGGTGGTATTATTCGTGATTCTGAATGCATGACATGAACAGTGCATATTTGAATTTGAATCAAAGGATGTTGATGTATAAGGAACCGGAATTTAGAGAGCTGTTATGACTTCTCTGAAATTAGTGAAAGCTTAATCCTTGAAGTAAAAGAAATATCAAAAGAAAAATAAAAGCAAGGTCCAAGGCTCTGAGCATCAATGACTAAGGAGATCAGACATGATTAAAAGCTCAAAGAGTTGTTTCCTTAGTCATATGCTTGTGGTGTTCTTGTTTCAAGTAACCTTTGAGACAGAATATTTAGAGTCGTGACCAAATGCATTCAGCAGAGTACGCCAAAGGCTTTGAGCACCACTGTCTGGGAGTAACTGAAAAAAAAAGAGAAGAAAAATTAGAATTGAAAGAGTTCCCCAGTCAAGTACTTGTGGTGTTTCTGTGTCAAGTAAAGCTTGAGACAAAACATTTAAAGTCACGGCTAGGCTCAAGGTGCAAAGCACCAAGGAAAAGAGAATTAAAGTAAAATTTACTATGTTCAAGGATTAAACTGGCGTATAAAGATCAGAGAATTCATAATATGATCTGGATTTTAATTCCGAATGACACTGACATCCCTCTTATTCAAATGAGAGTGAGATGCCAAAACTATTTAGAGTTACAATGAATAAACCCCATTTTAAGAATAGACTTGAACATGACTAAACTCTCACTTCTGATGCAAATTCACATCTTAATCTTGCACTTATTTTGGTTGCTTGAGGACAAGCAACAATTCAAGTTTGGTGTTGTGATGCGTGAGCATCTTTCCTATCTTTTGCTAGTGAATTTGCATTTAATTTGATTGAGTTTAATCAAGAATTAATTATCTTTTAACCACTATGAATGCTACTTTGAGTCATGTGCAATTCTGTTTATTTTAGGTAGCATTTGGTTGGATTTGATGGAGTTTTCACAGAAAAAGAGAAGAAGGCTATATAGGGCAAGAATGGCTTAGAGGATGGAGAGGAAGCTTGCACAAATGGAAGGAGCACAAGAATTAAAGGAAATGACCAGCGAGGAGTGATGAGTGAATTCTTTGATGGTTTAGAATTTCTCTTATAGAATTAAGAACTTCGTTGTAAGTATAGCTCCAAACCAACAAACAATTCTCACATAAAAAATATTGGTTGTCACAAGTAACAAACCCCAATAAGAATTAACCGAAGTATTTGAACTCCGGGTCGTCTCACAAGGAATTGCAATGAAGTGCTCAATTATTGGCTATAAAGGGGTAAGGGGTTTTGATTTTGTGTTTTGGCAAGAAAAATAAATGGCAAGAAAGTAAATGGACAATTAACTAATAAAAGAAAGGAAAAGAACTCTTGGCTAAGACATAGGTAATTGAGATCACCATCCTTGTCTACAAACCAAATATTGATAATTATGAGAGGCCAACCTATTAAGTCTACTTCCAAAAGCCTTAAGTACGTAATATCTACTCCTAGGCTTGAAGTACGTCAAATAGGCTTGATCACATCAACCCATAAGTCCCAACCTATCTACTAATTAGATTAGTAGTGGGTTGGTGTCAATGAGTATCAAATTGATCACCAAGGGTTCTCAAATCACCAATTCAATGAGACCCAATGACTCAAGGTCACCCAATTCCCTTAGCCTAGGCCAAGAGTGAAGGAAACTACTCAAGAACTAAAGGAAACATTATATCAAACACTTAGTGTGCCAAAAAAGTAAACATCATAAAATGCAAGAATTAAAGGAACCCATAACCAACATAAGCAAGAAATCAATAATAGCAACTAAGATCAACATAAAAGAACATGGAAACATAAAAATTGCATTAAAGAAAATTGAGATCCAACAAGGTTCATGAACATAAAAGCAACAAATTAGAGGAAATGATCAAGAGAAACTAAGAAGATTAAGATGTAATAACAAGGAATTAACAAGGGAAAACTAAATCAAAACAAGAATTGAAAGTGGATTTAAGAAAATTAAACCTAAACTACCCTAAATTCTAGAGAGAAGAGAGAGTTTTTCTCTCTAGAATTCTACCTAAAACATGATGAAAACTAAACTATGACTACTTGGTTCATTCCCCCTCCAATCCTTGGGTTCAATAGCATCAGAAATGAGTTGGATTGGGCCCAAAATGCTTCAGAAATCGCTGGCTACGATTTCACTTTTAGTGAACCACGTGCTCAATCGGCGCGCACGTGTACATGGCACATGCGCGTCCCTATACGCGAAGCAAAATATAATAAATTTTATAGCATTTCAAATGGATGTTAGCTTTCCAACGCAACTGGAACCGCCTCATTTGGACCTCTGTAGCTTAAGTTATGGTAGTTTGAGTGCGAAGAGGTCAGGCTTGACAGCTTTACGGTTCCTTCATTTCTTCATGAGTTCTCCCACTTTGCATGCTTTTCTCCTCACTTCTTCCATCCAATACTTGCCTTATGAACCTGAAATCACTCAACAAACATATCAAAGCATCGAACGGAATTAAAGTGAATTAAAATCACCAATTTTAGGGCCTAAAAAGCATGTTTTCACATTTAAGCACAAATCAAGGGAGAATTGCAAAACCATGCTATTTCATTGAATAAATGTGAGAAAATGTGATAAAATCCTCCAAATTAAGCACAAGATAAACCACAAAATTGGGGTTTATCAAGGAGCAACGCGTGTGCGTACCTGACGCGTGCGCGTGATTTGGAGATTTGCATAGCGACGCGTGCGCATACCTGACGCATACGCGTGACACGGGAAGAAGACCATCGACGCGTACGTGTGACTGACGCGTACGCGTGACATGTACCATGTGCAGGAAATGCAGAAAATGCTGATTGCTATAATTAATTCTGATTTAAACTTTAATTTTTATAAATAGGAAAATATATTATATTGGTTTTAGAAAATAGATTTTAAATTAATTAGGATTAGATAAAAGAGAAAAGAAACTTCTCTTCTGGGGACTATTCCACCTCAGCCCAATTTACAGTTTACCAGAATCCTAGTTTTCACTCTTTTCCATGAGCAACTAAACCTCCACTGTTAAGGTTAGGAGCTCTGTCTATTGTATGGATTGATTCTATTGTTTTTCTATTTTAATTCATGTACTGATTTATAATTAAAGAATTGTTTTCGTTCTTTATCTTATGAATTTGGGTGGAACGGAAGTATGACCCTCTTTCTAATTGAGTTCTTGTATAACTTGGAAAAGCTCTTTACTTGAACAACAGCTTGAAAATAATTTCTCCTAAATTCAAATTATCTGGACTTAACGGGATATGTGACATATAATCCTCTTATAGATAATTAGGATTTTTGTGGCATAATAAATAGAATTAAACTTCACCCCCTAATTGGAATTAATTGACCAAGGAATTGGCGGTTGATGAAAGTTAGAGGAGACTAGAAAGGTCTAAGGAATTAGGGTCTAGTCACATATAGTTTGCCATGAATTAAATCTTGCATGATTAAAGTAAATTATTAAGAAAAGTCAATCCGGAAAATAGATAACTCTGAAGCCTTAACTGCCTTCTCCATATTGTTTTTCCAACTTATTTACTTGCCTGTCTTATGATATTCTGAATTTACTGTTTAATGCTTTTGAACTCTCAAACACTATTTTCTACTTGTCTAACTAAGTAAATTAATCAACCATTGTTGTTTAGTCCCTCAATCCTCATGGGATCGACCCTCACTCACCTGAGGTATTACTTGGAACGACCCGGTGCACTTGTCGGTTAGTTTGTGGACTCTAAATTCCGCACCAGGCAGCAAGGACTCCATGGATGTGGGACACCATCTCCTCGCCAAACCCTAGTGACTCGCGATTCCTCCCTACGACGCCAAATGTATCTGCGACGGCTGGTAGGGAGGAGGGCACTTTGCCTAGGAAGCCGAAGGAAACTGCATATGAAGGAAACAAGACTTCTCTCGAGGTTGGTGATGCAATTTAGAATCACCTCTATTCTTATATCATACTGTCGTTATATTTATGGATAGTTTAAATACGATATTTTGGAATATTAAGGGTGCTTCTAATAAGTTAGCCTTGGTGAATTGTAAGGAGCTTGTTAGAAAATTTAAACATGTTTTCTTTATTATGGTTGAAACTCATTCTCCCTTTTTACACTTGAAATTGTTCTGGAAAAGGCTTGCGTACCTGCAATTGGTATAGTGGAGGCAACAGGGCATAACAGGGGGTATCTAGTTCCCTTCTTCAATGTAGGGTGTTTGTTGTAAATGTGTTAATGTTTTTTGTCAGTATGTTATTGTTGAGATTCAGCTAGATAATGTGATTTGGACGTGTAGTGGTATTTGTAATAGTCCTCAATTTGATACACAAGTTTTCCTTTGAGATTATCTGGTAGCTCAATCCTTGACTTTCAAGGGCTCTGGATTGTTCTTGGTGATTTTAATGAAGTTCTTTTCTCTCACGAATTTAAGGGTTGTCATTTTTCGAGTTGACGTGCCAAACGGATTGCTGTTTCTTTAGAGGATAGTGACTTGTTTGACTTAAAAATTATCGAGAGACACTTTTCTTAGTATAGAAGGGTGAAAAATCACATTGAGGTGGCAAAAAAGCTTGATCGGGTTTGATTGATAGTGGATGGTTATCTCTTTTTCTAGAGGCTTATGCGAAAAATTTACCTGGACTTCAGTCTGATCATTCTCCTATCTTAGTGCGCTGTAAAGGTCACTTTCAGCCGAAATGAAATAGACCTTTTTGTTTTATTGTGACTTATACTACTCATCTTGGGTACAGAGATATTGTGAATCAATCATGGTGGTCTGGCTATAGAGAGGTCCATGAAAAGCTTTTGGAAGTGCAGAAGAACACTCTAGAATTTAATTCTAAAGTGTTAGGAAATGCAAGATGGAGTGCTAGATTAATTATTTTTAGAAGCGTTTAGAAGAGACGGAAGACTTTTCCATGTGTCAAAAAGAGAAACAGCTAATTGTGGATAATAATAACACTCTTGTGTAAGAGAAACTTCTATGGTTTCAGAAATTCAGAGAGCAGTGGGTATAATTCGGGAGGAATACCAAATTTTTTCATGTTCACACTCTTGTGCGGATGAAGCATATTAAGACTCGTAGTCTTTTTCTCAAGGATGGTGTGCGGGAGATGAACCTGATAGTTCTTAGCCGAGAAGATGAGTCTTTCTATACAAGCTTATTTTGCCAGTCGGAGGATGTTAATTTGGGGGGAGGGGGTTGGTGCACGAAATCACAATCACACTTCTACAATTTCGCACAACTAACCAGCAAGTGCATTGGGTCGTCCAAGTAATACCTTACGTGAGTAAGGGTCGATCCCACGGAGATTATCGGCTTGAAGCAAGCTATGGTCATCCTTGTAAATCTCAGTCAGGCAGATTAAAATGGTTATAAGGTTTTGATAATTAAAATATAAATAAAATATAAAATAAAGATAGAAGTACTTATGTAATTCATTGGTAGGAGTTTCAGATAAGCATATAAAGATGCTTTGTTCCTTCTGAATCTCTGCTTTCCTATTGCCTTCATCCAATCATTCATACTCCTTTCTATGGCAAGCTGTATGTTGGGGGATCACCGTTGTCAATGGCTACCGTCCGTCCTCTCAGTGAAAATGGTCCGGCTACGGGTTTTGTAGGGCTAATCATCTGTCGGTTCTCACTTGTGTTGGAATAAGATCCATTGATCCTTTTACACACTGTCACTGCGCCCAACACTCATGAGTTTGAAGCTCGTCACAGTCATCCCATCCCAGATCCTACTCGGAATACCACAGACAAGGTTTAGACTTTTCGGATCTCAAGAATGCTGCCAATTGATTCTAGCTTATACCACGAAGACTCTGATCTCACGGAATGGAAGGCTCTGTTGTCAGGAGAGGCAACCATGCGTCGTGAACCAGGAGGCCAAGAGATATGCATTCAAGCTCGTTTTCAGGTAGAATGGAAGTGGTTGTCAGGCACGCGTTCATAAGTGAGAATGGTGATGAGTGTCACTTGATCATCACATTCATCATGTTAAAGTGCGAATGGATATCTTAGAATAAGAATACGCATGAATTGAATAGAAAAATAGTAGTACTTTGCATTGATTCATGAAGAACAGTAGAGCTCCACACCTTAATCTATGATGTGTAGAAACTCCACCGTTGAAAATACATAAGAACAAGGTCTAGGCATGGCCAAATGGCCAGCCTCCCAAAGAGGGTTCAATCATCAAAACATGATTAAAGATGACTGAAAGATGAAAATTCAATAGTAAAAGGTCCTATTTATAATGAACTAGTAGCCTAGGGTTTACAGAAATAAATAAATGATGCAGAAATCCACTTCTGGGGCCCACTTGGTGTGTGCTTGGGCTGAGCATTGAAGCTTTTGCGTGCATAGGCTTTTTCTGGAGTTAAACGCCAGCTTTGGTGCCAGTTTGGGTGTTTAACTCCAATTCTGGTGCCAGTTTGGGCGTTTTACGCCAGAAATTTTAGGTTGACTTTGAACGCTGATTTGGGCCATCAAATCTCGGGCAGAGTATGGACTATTATATATTGCTGGAAAGCCCAGAATGTCTAATTTCCAACGCAATTAAGAACGTGCCAATTGGGCTTCTGTAGCTCCAGAAAATTCACTTCGAGTGCAGGGAGGTCAGAATCCAACAGCATCTGCAGTCCTTTTTCAGCCTTTAAATCAGATTTTTGCTCAGGTCCCTCAATTTCAGCCAGAAAATAACTGAAATCACAGAAAAACACACAAACTCATAGTAAAGTCCAGAAATGTGATTTTTGAATAAAAACTACTAAAAATATAATAAAAATTAACTAAAACATACTAAAAACTATGTAAAAACAATGCCAAAAAGGGTATAAATTATGCGCTCATCACAACACCAAACTTAAATTGTTGCTTGTCCCCAAGCAACTGAAAACAAAATAGGATAAAAAGAAGAGAATATACAATGAAATCCAAACTTATCAATGAACTTAGTTCCAATTAGATGAGCGGGACTTGTAGCCTTTTTGCTTTTGAACAGTTTTGGCACCTCACTTTATCCTTTGAAGTTCAGAATGATTGGCTTCCATAGAAACTTAGAATTCAGATAGTGTTATTGATTCTCCTATTTCAGTATGTTGATTCTTGAACACAGCTACTTTATGAATCTTGGCCGTGACCCTAAGCATTTTGTTTTCCAGTATTACCACCGGATACATAAATGCCACAGACACATAACTAGGTGAACCTTTTCGGATTGTGACTCAGCTTTGCTAGAGTCCCCAGTTAGAGGTGCCCAGAGCTCTTAAGCGCACTCTTTTTGCTTTGGACCACGACTTTAACCGCTCAGTCTCAAGTTTTTCACTTGACACCTTCACGCCACAAGCACATGGTTAGGGACAGCTTGGTTTAGCCGCTTAGGCCAAGATTTTATTCCTGTAGACCCTCCTATCCATTAATGCTCAAAGCCTTGGATCCTTTTTATTTTACCCTTGCCTTTTGGTTTAAAGGGCTATTGGCTTTTTCTGCTTGCTTTTTGTTTTTCTTTTATTTATTTATTCTTGTTTTTCGCCAATTTTTTTTCTTTCTGCTAGCTTTTCACTGCTTTTTCTTGCTTCAAGAATCAATTTTATGATTTTTTAGATCATCAATAATATTTCTCCTTTTTCATCATTCTTTCAAGAGCCAACAATTTTAACATTCATAAGCAACAAATTCAAAAATATGCATTGTTCAAGCATTCATTTAAAAAACAAAAGGTATTGCCTCCACATCAAAATAATTAAACTAATTTCAAGATAGAATTCGAAACCATGTACTTCTTGTTCTTTTGCAATTAAAAACATTTTTTATTTAAGAAAGATGATGGATTCATAGGACATTCATAGCTTTAAGGCATAGATACTAGACACTAATGATCATGTAATAATAAAAAAAGGCAAAACATAAAGCATAATTTTTTGAAAAACAGAAAAATAAGAGCAAGGAAATTAAAGAACGAGTCCACCTTAGTGATGGCGGCTATTTCTTCCTCCTGAAGCTCCAATGGAACGCTTGAGCTCCTCTATGTCTCTTCCTTGCCTTTGTTGCTCTTCCCTCATGGTTGTTTGATCCTCTCTAATTTCATGGAGAATAACGGAGTGCTCTTGGTGCTCCATTTTTAGTTGTTCCATGTTGGAACTCAGTTTTCCTAAAGAGGTATTGATTTTCCCCCAATAGCTTTGTGGAGAAAAATGCATCCCTTGAGGCATCTCAGGGATTTATTGATGAGGGCCTTCCTCATGCTCTTGTTGAGGTCCATGAGTGGGCTCTCTTGTTTGCTCCATCCTCTTTTTAGTGATGGAATTGTCTTTTTCAATGAGGATGTCTTCTCCTATGACAACTCTAGCTAAATTGCATAGGTGACAGATGAGATGAGGGAAGGCTAACCTTGCAAAGTGGAGGTTTTGTCAGCCACTTTGTAGAGTTCTAGAGATATAACCTCATGAACTTCTACTTCCTCTCGAATCTTGATGCTATGGATCATGATAGCCCGATCTATAGTCACTTCGGATCGGTTGCTAACCTTGCCTTCTCAATTGAACTGGCTTGCCTTTGGAGTCTCTTTTCCACTGAGCTCCTTCCACACATATGTCCATGAGGACTTGTTCCAACCTTTGATCAAAGTTGACCCTTCTAGTGTAGGGGCGTGCATCTCTTTGCATCATTGGCAAGTTGAATACCAACCTTACATTTTCTGGGCTGAAATCTAAGTATTTCCCCCGAACCATTGTAAGCCAATTCTTTGGGTTCGGGTTCACACTTTGATCATGGTTTTTAGTGACCCATGCATTAGCATAGAACTCTTGAACCATTAAGATTCTGACTTGTTGAATGGGGTTGGTGAGAACTTCCCAACCTCTTTTTCAAACTCATGTCAGATCTCCGGATACTCATTTCTTTTGAGCATGAAAGGGACCTCAGGGATCACCTTCTTCTTGACCACAATTTTATAGAAGTGGTCTTGATGGACCTTTGAGATGAATCTCTCCATCTCCCATGACTCAGAGGTGGAAGCTTTTTCCTTCTCTTTCCTCTTTCTAGAGGTTTCTCTGGCCTTAGGTGCCATAAATGGTTATGGAAAAATAAAAAGCAACGCTTTTACCACACCAAACTTAGAGGGTTTGCTCGTCCTCGAGCAAAAGAAGAAAGAAGGGAGTAGAAGAAGAAGAAAATGGAGGAGATGGAGAGGTGTGAGTGGTTCGGCCAAGGGGGAAAGAAGTGTGTATGATGTGTGAAAAAGAAAGAGGGATATGGGGTTTATATAGGAGTGGAGAGAGGGTTAGGGTTCGTGTATTAGGGGTTGGGTTTGGGAGGGAAAGGTTTTGAAGTTGAATTATGAGGAGGTGATTGGTGAAGAGTATTTGGGAAAGGGTGTTATGGGAAGGTGTGGAGAAGAGAGAGAGAGAGAGAGTTGAGGTAGGTGGGGATCCTGCGGGGTCCACAGATCCTGAGGTGTCAAGGATTTCTCATCCCTGCACCCTTTTGGCGTGTAAACGCCCCCTTGAGTGCCAATCCTGGCGTTAAACGCCAGGTTGCTGCCCATTTCTGGCGTTTAACGCCAGCTTTTCTCCCATTTCTGGCGTTAAACGCCAACTTTTCTTCCCTTTCTGGCGTTAAACGCCAGCTTGATGCCCCTTTTTTGGCGTTAAATGCCAGTCTGGTACCCTTTTCTTGCGTTAAACGCCCAGAATGGTGCTAGACTGGGCGTTTAACGCCCATTCTGCTACCATTACTAGCGTTTAAACGCCAGTAAGCTCCTCCTCCAGGGTGTGCTGTTTTTAATGCTGTTTTTGATTTTGCTTTGATTTTTGCAGTTGTTTTTGTGACTCCACATGATCATCAACCTAAGGAAAACATAAAATAACAATGGAGATTTAACATAGATAAGTAAAAATTGGTTTGCCTTCCAACAAGCGCTTCTTTAATATCAATAGCTTGACAGTGGGCTCTCATGGAGCCTCACAGATACTCAGAGCATGATGATGGCCTCCCAACACCAAACTTAGAGTTTGAATGTGGGGGCTCTGTTTGACTCTGCATTGAGAGAAGCTTGTCATGCTTCTTCTCCATGTGTACAAAAGGAGATTCTTTAGCTTTAAATACAAGGTAGTCCTCATTCACTTGAAGGACCAACTCTCCTCTGTCAACATCAATCACAGCTTTTGCTCATCCTTACTCTTTCCAGTGTCTAGGATTATGAAGTCCGCAGGGATGTAAAGGTCTTCAACCTTTACCAAGACATCCTCTACAAGTCCATAAGCCTATTTCCTTCAATTGTCTGTCATCTCTAGTGAGATTTTTGCAGCTTACACCTCAAAGATCCCTAGTTTCTCCATTACAGAGAGAGGCATGAGGTTTATACTTGACCCAAGGTCACATAGAGCTTTTTCAAAGGTCATGGTGCCTATGGTATAAGGTATTAAGAACTTTCCAGGATCCGGTTTCTTCTGAGGTAATGTCTGCCTAATCAAGTCATTCAGTTCATTGGTGAGCAAGCGGAGTTCATCCTCCCAAGTTTCATTACCAAATAACTTGGCATTCAGCTTCATGATTGCTCCCAAGTACTTAGCAACTTGCTCTTCAGTAATATCTTCATCCTCTTCAGAGGAAGAATACTCATCATAGCTCATGAATGGCAGAAGTAGGTTCAATGAAATCTCTATGGTCTCTGTATGAGCCTCAGATTCCTTTGGTTCCTCATTAGGTAACTCCTTGGAGGCCAGTGAACGTCCATGGAGGTCTTCCTCACTGGAAATCACTGCCTTTTCTTCCTCTCCAGGTTCGGCCATGTTGGTTATAGTTATGGCCTTGCACTCTCTTTTTGGATTCTCTTCTGTATTGCTTGGGAGAGTACTAGGAGGAGTTTCAGTAATTCTCTTACTCAGCTGACCCACTTGTGCCTCCAAATTTCTAATGGAGGATCTTGTTTCATTCATGAAACTCAGTGTGGTCTTAGATAGATCAGAGACTATGGTTGCTAAGCCAGAACGACTCTGCTCAGAATTCTCTGTCTGTTGCTGAGAAGATGATGGAAAAGGCTTGCTATTGCTAAACCTATTTCTTCCACCATTATTGTGGTTGAAGCCTTGTTGAGGCTTCTGTTGGTCCTTCCATGAGAGATTTGGATGATTTCTCCATGAAGGATTATAGGTGTTTCCATAGGGTTCTCCCATGTAATTCACCTCTTCCATTGCAGGGTTCTCAGGATCATAAGCTTCTTCTTCAGAAGAAGCTTCCTTAGTACTGCCTGATGCAGCTTGCATTCCAGACAGACTCTGAGAAATCATATTGACTTGCTGAGTTAATATTTTATTCTGAGCCAGTATGGCATTCAAAGTATCAATTTTCAGAACTCCTTTCTTCTGAGTTGTCCCATTATTCACAGGATTTCTTTCAGAAGTGTACATGAATTGGTTATTTGCAACTATTTCAATGAGTTCCTGGGCTTCTTCAGGCGTCTTCTTCAGATGAAGAGATCCACCAGCAGAGTTGTCCAATGACATCTTGGACAGTTCAGACAGACCATCATAGAATATGCATATCATGCTCCATTCTGAAAGCATGCTAGAAGGACACCTTCTGATCAATTGTTTGTATCTTTTCCAATCTTCATAGAGGGATTCGCCTTCCTTCTGTCTGAAGGTCTGGACTTCCACTCTAAGCTTACTCAATTTTTGAGGTGGAAAGAACTTTGCCAAGAAGGCATTGACCAGCTTTTCCCAAGAGTTCAGGCTTTCTTTAGGTTGTGAGTCCAACCATGTCCTAGCTCTGTCCCTTACAGCAAAGGGGAAAAGCATAAGTCTGTAGACCTCAGGGTCAACCCTGGGTCTTAACAGTGTCACAGTTTGCAAGAATTCAGCTAAAAACTGATGAGGATCTTCCAATGAAAGTCCATGATACTTGCAATTCTGTTGCATTAGAGAAACTAATTGAGGCTTAAGCTCAAAGTTATTTGCTCCAATTTCAGGAATTGAGATGCTCCTTCCACAGAAGTCAGAAGAGGGTGCAATAAAATCACCAAGCATCTTCCTTGCATTGTTGGCATTGTTGTTAGTTTCGGCTGCCATGTCTTCTTCCTTTTCGAAAATTTCTATCAGGTCCTCTCCAAAGAGTTGTGCTTTAGCTTCTCTTAGCTTCCTCTTCAAGGTTCTTTTAGGTTCAGGATCAACTTCAATAAGAATGCCTTTGTCCTTGTTCCTGCTCATAAGAAAGAGAAGAGAACAAGAAAGTATGGAATCCTCCATGTCACAGTATTAAGATTCCTTGAGGTGTCAGAGAAAAATAGGAATAAAGGGATGAGGTAGGTAGATAAGAATTCGAACTTATGAAGAAGGAGAGAGAGTCCGAATTGCTAATTGAGGAGGAGTGTTAGTCCTTAAATAGAAGAAGGTGAGGAGAGGGAAAAATTTTCGAAAACAAATTTTTAAATAAAGCTAAAAATTTTAAAATAATTAAAAAGAATTTTGAAAAACTGGTTGATGGTTTTTCGAAAATTAAAAGTGAGAAAGTGGTTAGGTGATTTTGAAGAAGATTTTGAAATCAGTAATAAAAAAGATATGATTGAAAATTATTTTGAAAAAGATGTGGTTGAGAAAATATGATTGAAAAATATTTTTAAAAAAAAATTTAAATTAATGATATGATTGAGAAGATATGATTGAAAATTAATGACTTGGCTAACAAGAAATTTAAGAGATATGATTATAAAATTCAAATATTGAACCTTTCTTAACAAGGAAGTAACAAACTTGAAATTTTTGAATCAAATCATTAATTGGTAGCCAGGATTTTCGAAAATAGTGAGAGAATAATGGAAAAAGATTTGATTTTGAAAAAGATATGATTTGAAAAAGATATGATTTGAAAAATTATGAAGATTTGAAAAAAAAATTTGAATTAAAAAAAAAAACTAACTTACCTCCCTTGTATTGTCCTGGCGTTAAACGCCTAGAATGGTATCCATTCTGGCATTTAACGCCCAAAATACTACCCTTTTGGGCATTTAACGCCCAGCCAGGTACCTTGGCTGGCGTTTAAACGCCAGAATTTCTTTCTCACTGGGCGTTTTGAACGCCCAGCTTTTTCTCTGCAATTCCTCTGCTGTATGTTCTGAATCTTCAATTCTCTGTATTATTGACTTGAAAAGGTATATTTTTGAAATTTTTTTTTTGAATTTTTAATGATGAGAGAGAAAAACAACAGAATGAAATTAAACATGAAAAACTAAGATCAAAACAAGGAATGCATGCAAGACACCAAACTTAGAAGTTTTCATATTAGAGACACTAACAAATTGAGAATGCATATGAGAAACAACAAAAGACAGAAAACAAGAGAATTTAAGGATTAGACCCAATAAAATAATCAAGAACAACTTGAAGATTAATGAAGAACATAATGCATATATTTTAGAAGAATGCAAGAAAATTAAAAATATGCGAAACACCAAACTTAAAATGTGACACTAGACTCAAACAAGAAACACAAATTATTTTTTATTTTCATGGTTTTATTAAACTTTTTTTTGTGTATTTTTCGAAAATTATTTGGCAAAGAAAAATAAGGATTTAAAAATTTTTAATAAGAATTCCAGGAATCATACAATGTTAGTCTAAAGCTTCAGTCTAAAAAGATTAGACATGGCTAGCCAAGCTTCAGCAGGACATTGCATACAACAGCCAAATTGATGGGAATAAAAAAGGCTCATGTGATGCTAAAAGCATCATCTGAAACTCTAGAATTCATTCTTAAAAATTCTGAAGGCATAGAATAATTTATTTTTTTTGAATGATTTTTTCGAAAATAAAAAGAATAAAAACAAAAAGCTTAAAATTAAAATAAAATTACCTAATCTGAGCAACAAGATGAACCGTCAGTTGTCCAAACTAGAACAATCCCCGGCAACGGCGCCAAAAACTTGGTGCACGAAATCACAATCACACTTCTGCAATTTCGCACAACTAACCAGCAAGTGCACTGGGTCGTCCAAGTAATACCTTACGTGAGTAAGGGTTGATCCCACGGAGATTGTCGGCTTGAAGCAAGCTATGGTCATCCTTGTAAATCTCAGTCAGGCAGATTCAAATGGTTATGAGGTTTTGATAATTAAAATATAAATAAAATACAAAATAAAGATAGAAGTACTTATGTAATTCATTGGTAGGAGTTTCAGATAAGCGTATGAAGATGCTTTGTTCCTTCTGAATCTCTGCTTTCCTATTGCCTTCATCCAATCATTCATACTCCTTTCTATGGCAAGCTGAATGTTGGGGGATCACCATTGTCAATGGCTACCGTCCGTCCTCTCAGTGAAAATGGTTCGACTATGGGTTACGTATGGCTAATCATTTGTCGGTTCTCACTTGTGTTGGAATAAGATCCATTGATCCTTTTGCACACTGTCACTGCGCCCAACACTCATGAGTTTGAAGCTCGTCACAGTCATCCCATCCCAGATCCTACTCGGAATACCACAGACAAGGTTTAGACTTTCCGGATCTCAAGAACGCTGCCAATTGATTCTAGCTTATACCACGAAGACTCTGATCTCACGGAATGGAAGGCTCTGTTGTCAGGAGAGGCAACCATGCGTCGTGAACCAGGAGGCCAAGAGATATGCATTCAAGCTCGTTTTCAGGTAGAACAGAAGTGGTTGTCAAGCACGCGTTCATAAGTGAGAATGGTGATGAGTGTCACTTGATCATCACATTCATCATGTTGAAGTGCGAATGGATATCTTAGAATAAGAATAAGCATGAATTGAATAGAAAAACAATAGTACTTTGCATTGATTCATGAAGAACAGTAGAGCTCCACACATTAATCTATGATGTGTAGAAACTCCATCGTTGAAAATACATAAGAACAAGGTCCAGGCATGGCCGAATGGCCAGCCTCCCAAAGAGGGTTCAATCATCAAAACATGATTAAAGATGATTGAAAGATGAAAATTCAATAGTAAAAGGTCTTATTTATAATGAACTAGTAGCCTAGGGTTTACAGAAATAAGTAAATGATACAGAAATCCACTTTCGGGACCCACTTGGTGTGTGCTTGGGCTGAGCATTGAAGCTTTCGCATGCATAGACTTTTTTTGGAGTTAAACGCCAGCTTTGGTGCCAGTTTGGGCGTTTAACTCCAATTCTGGTGCTAGTTTGGGCGTTTTACGCCATAAATTTTAGGCTGACTTTGAACGCTAGTTTGGGCCATCAAATCTCGAAAAAAGTATTGACTATTATATATTTCTGGAAAGCCCAGGATGTCTACTTTCCAACGCAATTGAGAGCGCACCAATTGGGCTTCTGTAGCTCCAGAAAATTCACTTTGAGTGCAGGGAGGTTAGAATCTAACAGCATCTGCAGTCCTTTTTCAGCCTCTGAATCAGATTTTTGCTCAGGTCCCTCAATTTCAGCCAGAAAATACCTGAAATCACAGAAAAACACACAAACTCATAGTAAAATCTAGAAATATAATTTTTGAATAAAAACTACTAAAAATATAATAAAAATTAACTAAAATATACTAAAAACTATGTAAAAACAATGCCAAAAAGGGTATAAATTATCCGCTCATCAGGGGTGTGTCTTAGTGACGTGCCACTTCCTTCGTTGAATGAGGAAGCTGCTTGTAGTCTGACAACACCAGTTACTATGGAGGAAGTTACGTCAACTATTTTTAGTGAATTCTTTTAAAGCTACGGGTCCGAATGGGTTTCAAGCTTTCTTCTTTAAGGAGTATTGGGAGATTATTGATTCTGATATTTGGAATATGGTGAGACAAGTGTTCTTTGGAGGTGCTATTGGTCCGAGGATGATGGAGATTCTTCTGGTTCTTATTTCGAAGGTGAAAACACCGGTATCCATGAAGGATTTCAAACCTATTAGGCTCTGCAACATGTACTACAAAAAAGGAGTTTAAAATGACATTTATATTACAGCAGTTTTGAAGATCTGCCATAATATTTGAATATTGTGGTTTTTTTGTTGCCATCGTTAATTAATTTGTGTTTGGTGGCAGTTTTGGTAATTACGGCGGGTTGGAACCGCCGTTATCTCCCATATATAAAAGAACAATTGTAACCCCTATTTCAAAAACATTGGTTTGTTGAAAAACACTACGACGTGCACGTACACTGCTGCCATTGTGCGACGATCTCCAATCCTATGTGTTCTCCGATGATCTCCACCAACGACGATCTTCTCTGATTACATCTCCTCTTCCGATGACGATCTCCTCCAATAACGTCTCTTCTAACATCGTCCTTGTTGTTCTTTGTGTCTTCTCTGCCAAAATCCTCAGTGCCTCCCTTTGGTTCTCTATTATTGTTAGCTTTTTGTCCTTGATTTTGAGGAGTAACAATGGATATTAATAATATATGGAGTTGTTGACACTTTAGTGTTCATCTGTTTTCTTGATTTTTATTTTCTTGTTGATTGATGAGTACTACTAGTGCTACTATTGTTGAAGTGACGTAGATAGTTCTCATATTATTTGGCTTTAAAAAGAATAAGACAAATATAATAGGACTTCGTTTGATTTAATTACTAAAAACTTCTCTTAGGTATAGTTGGATCTCTAGTTGTACCTTATGTTGGTGAAAATCTGGTTTAAGGTAGCTTCTTGTACTAATAGAAATATGATCGAAACCTTGATCTATAAATTACAATGATGAATTTTTAATGTTTAAACTTTTAGATTATATGATTTATCTTTGAAGAAAAGTATGCACCATGCCTTGTTCTTTAATCTCTTTTCAGTTTAAATATTTAAGGAAAGAGAGAGAGGGGGAAGGGTGGCAAGGGGAGGGAGGATTGGACTACTCTTTTGAGCCTTCCTAATGTTCAAGAATTTTTTTTTCAATTTCACGCAGGCTTTATTTTTCTTTTTTCTCAGATAAACTAATCTAGTTCATCTTACGAGTGTTAATAATATATTTAGTTTCTCTTTTCCAAGTAACTATTTGTGGTTTCTGTTAACAATTACATCATTGTTTTTAAATTTTACTTAACTTGGTTAATAATTTGCCCATATTTTGTAATTTAAGGGTTGGTTGAGTGGAGGATTTGGATATGGACCGTGGATTAGGATCTTAGTAGCTTCAGGATTTTCCATTGATTCGGTGCCATCTTTTACTTGGAAAGCAAAATTTGAACTCTCTGAAAACTGGTCCACAAGAGTTGGTTTGCTTTAAATATACATATTTAAATAGCTATAAGCGAAAAACCATTATTTTCTCACCCCTAATACTTTCCTTTTCAGTAACGATTATAAGTCTGATGTAGTCAAAAAGATTTGAGGACTTAAGATAACCATTTAATCTTTTATATCTTTTGTTTTCATGATCAATTTGTGGTCCAACATGACTATAGTTTGTAAGAAAATTTAGTGTAAATTTTATCTAGAATGATGCAATTTGACACTTGGAAGTTCATTTTAGGCCAATTGTTGGATCATTTTATGCTGTTTGAAAATTGTTATTCAAATTTTTTTTATCGTCTTCAATTCATGTAGTACCAAGCCTATGGAGTACGGTGTTGAATTTGCTATGATCCAACTACTAAAAGCATAGGTCGTTAAATACAGGCACTTGAATGGTTTTATATCTCACAAATGTCCACGTTTCTTATTTTTTCAATGGATATATATTTTTCTAATATGTTTGGTGGGTCCAGTGAGTGATACCCTAAAAACTCAATTTCAATTACTTCCATTGGTACATTGTTATTTTATAAAATGATCTAGTAATGGAATGATATAAATATTCTATTCATTCTCTTAGTTAAATTATACTTATGCCATATAAGTTTTCAAAATTTAACTTACTAATTTTGTAGGAATCTGTTGTTGACATTGATTCAGTAATTTTTTTTAAAAAACATTTATGTATACCTTATTAAAAAATATTACATCAGATAAAAATTTTCAGGTTTGTTGACATTTATTCAATAATTTTTTTGGAAACATGATACATACATGATTAACAAATATTACATCAGATTAAAATTTTCAGGTTATTTTTATCCACAATAAATAAATAAATAAATTATGTGTAGCATTTATTATGGGAAAGACTAGGAATCTTGCCACAGGTGGGTTGTCATTTGAAAAAAAAGTTTGTAAGAGACCCTAGTAAGCTTGTAAAAGGGAATGGAAGAATTTTTTTTTTAATAGTTGAATTAGTTCATATTTATATGAGTTGCAAGCTTTCTCATAAATGACCTGTAAAATGTTTTTCTTATAAATTGCTGACATGTTAGGTGTATGAAGTATTGAAATTGTTAAATGAACTTCTCCCTGGTATTACAAAAGATGAAAATGATCAACAAGTGCAAGACAAGGAATCCTTTCTAGTTAATCACCCAGATCTCCTCCAAAAACTAGGGACTGATATGAAAAATTCACAAAGCTATTGTGACTTCCACAAATCAGCATCTAATGGTCACAATGCTCAATGACGTATTTGGAGTCGCTGGACTTAACTTGAATGAACCTATTCATTCTTCTAAGCCTATAGTGGAGATGGAGACAATGCAGAAGATGAGGATGGAACTCAAAATAAAGAGTACAATAGAAAAAATGCAGAATTTTACAAGTTGTTCGAAATTTTTCATTAGACAAATCAGTAGCTGCTACATCTAAAAATTCATCTCATGACAAGTTAATGGTTGCTGAAAATGCTTGACTAGACAAATCATTTACTGCTACATCTAGAAATTCATCATAAATCTTGCATTCTTTCGAGCCATGATCAATTGCTCCAACTACTTCTGAGTGTCCATCCAAAGCTAGACGTAAAACGTGGACGTGAGTCTAAGCATTATTAGACTTTTGATGCCATATGTATGTACAAGTATTTTTTTGAAGTACTTTACCGATTCTTTAGTCACTCAATTACTCATTTATTTTTTTTTTTAAAGTAAAAGCTCAACATTCAAGTGGAATAAAGTAAGATAAAGACAAGAACGATAAAGGCATAACAACTCCTATGTCATCTCCTATGTTTTCCATAACTAAAGGACAATGATCTGAAAGATCTCTCGGACCACCCTGTAGACGCGTCTCTGGGTACACTTCAAGCCACCCCAAAGAGACTAGGTTTCTATCGATACGACTGCACGACTGCCCCCTAAACTATGTATGCTTTCGATCATTCAGTGCCAAATCAAACAACTCCATATCATTTATCTATGTTCTAAAATCTGCCGCCGACGTTGGTAATGTAGTTGCTTCTTTCCTTTCCTCCACATGCAAAATTTCATTAAAATCTCCTAAAGAACAGAGCGGCACCTGACACAATCCTGCAATATAACTCAATTCTTCCCACATGGAGATCTTCTCAGCCCTCTCATGCGGTCCATACACTAAGCAAATAGCACAGTGAAAGTTATCTTTTACCACAACCCCTTCTATGCACAGCCATTTATCCCCTTTATAGCAATTATATAGTTTAAAAGCCTCTTCATCCCATATTAGCAATAACCCTCTAGAAGTCCCAATGGAACTAACACACTCCCAACATGCTCTGTCACTTCCATAAATACGCACAACATCAAATTTAGGTATTAACTCCTTTTTTGTTTCTATCAAACCCAACATTTCCAACCTAAATTTATTTTTGAAAGGCTTAAGCATACTAACTTTTGCAGCACCTCCCAACCGCTGTATATTCCAAGAACAAAAAATCATTTGACCAAATTATTACACACCTGTTTACGATTTTTTGGCCGACTTCTTCGAGCTTTTTCTTTTTGCTTAGCCTATCGTCGTTTCATAGCGATTGCTTCATTCTGCTCTTGCAAAATAGCCATAATATCCTCTTCATCACTGTACTGAGCACCTGACTCTATAGCGAGTTTCCAAGCTTCTTTGTTCTCAGCCATCTCCTCTTCCTAGCTCGGCCTCTGTTCCTCAGAATCTAGTTTCCTACCACCATCCAATTGATCCTGCATCTCTGAATCTGAAAGTGCACCTTTCTCACTTGCTTCCTCTTGTCCGTTACCATTCCGAGTCGATACATGCAACAAGATTTCTCCCTCCTCCAGCCCCAACCCGGACTTGCCTCGAAGTTGCTAGACCGCTTCTGATGCATCGCAGTTTCGGATTTTGTCATCGACATTACCGTGGCTCGTAGTTCCTGCAATCCGCTTTTTCCTTGATTCGTCCAAGTTACAGGTGATCCGTTGAGCATGTTTAGGCTCAGTGTTCAAAGCCATGTCCTTCCTCATAAGCCTTCGTTCACCCTCTTCAATGGTTGCTTCCTCCGTAGAGGTCATCTCTTCATCAAGCCCACCAGCCACTGCAACCTGTGCACCCTCCTCCTTTTTCGCGTTGCTGTTCCCAGCAATCTTCTACCGGGTTCCGCGGCTCGCCCCCTGGAACATTCATGCTTCCACGCTCCGGACCCGCGGTCAATTAACACCTTCCTTGTCGGATTGGCACAGTGGGAGACTCCCTTACTGCCGACGCTGGTTGTCCGAGAACCTGCTCGCCTTCCTGACGCGTCCTATCGTCTTCGTTGCCAACACCTGTAGCCGCCTTGCTCACAGGAAACTGATTCAGGGGAGTTTGGTTCTGCCGGGTCAAGGTTGGAACTGGGACAGACCTAACCCGGTTTGGGAGTCCAGCCGCAGGCCTAGTCCAACAGGCCCTGTCCCTTACCCAACAATCATGCTCCATAATCACCTTATTGGGCCTATTATTTCCCTGCCCACTATCATGCCTTGTGTTATCACATATTTGGCAATCAAAACCTTCCTCATAATTATTAGATACCGTTGCCTCTGAATCCAGATCCTTATTAATTCCATATGACCCCTGAGAATCTTCCTTGTCCATTAATGCCGCATAAATTCCGTTCCCGTCATACGAATTTGAAATTTTATAATTCCATTCATTTAAATCCAGACATGAAATTACCTTTATGTCCTTATCTTGTTCGTCGTTCCTGAGATCTACCGTCATTAGCACCGCCACCTGATCCCAATCCACCACCCTCCATTCATCTCCATGATTCAATATACCACTAGAACTTCCATGCTGCATCTTTTCTATATTTATCATGTGCTTGTCTCCAATCTCCTCCTTACTTTTTCGAAAGCATTCTTCTCTATACACCTCTCCACCCACTTCTCTTACAAGGACGTCAAAACCACTTGTCCCTATTGTAACGTGAATCCATTCGTTAATCATATCAAAAACACACGTATCAATTAGAACTTTACCCACACTGAAGGAATTACACGAATCCGTTAGATTATCCCACTCCACTACTTCGCCCCATTGCTCTCCTATCCTGCAAAAAGTATTCCTTGACCATGTATGTAAAGGAACTCCATAACACTCCAACCAAACCCTTCTAGACTCGCTTTTCTCATTTTCGTCCCATCTCCATACCTTATAAAATAATTTTAATAAATCGTTCATTCTGAAAGTGTATGCTTCTTCAGCACTCATTTATTTATACTCATTTGCATATTTTAGACGAGTACAAAGTTAGTATATGCCTTCATTTATTAGTGAAGGATGTGCATAATTTGCCAGAAGATTTGTCCATAGTTGTCAATTTTGATAAACAACATGCAGTAATATGAGAAGCAGCTTGACTACTAGCAGGAGTTTGTGGAAAATTGGCCACTGATTGTGTAGTATTTCTAATCAATTTTGAAAAGTGGTCAGCCATTTCAGAGAGATTTTTTGAAAATTAATGGAATACCTTTTGTGTTAATTAATGGTAGTTCTTGACAATTGCTTTATAGTACTGTTGCAACATTCTGTTATTGTTGTTTATTATTTTTTTGTGTTAATTAATGGTAGTTCTTGACAATTGTTATATAGTACTACTGGTGCATAATTCTGTTATTATTGTTTATTATTTTGTGTTAATTAATGGTAGTTCTTGACTTGCTATATAGCATTGCTGCTGCATAATTCTATTTAGGTTGTTTATTATTTTGTGTTAATTAATGGTAATTCTTAACTATTGCTATATAGCACTGCTGCTGTATAATTCTATTATTATTGTTTATTTATATTGCCATATGGACCAATCATTGTATTTGTTCTCTGTTGAGGGGTCAATGTAATGTCACTTACACAACTTTAGGGACCATTCTAAGTTCATTAATGCAATTTGAGAGACCTTTTTGAGTCTCAATTAGCAATTTTACTACTGACTTTTTAGTTATGTAGGGACTTCTCCATGTAGTTCAGGATGTGTTTCCAAATGTCCATCACAGATTCTGTGTTTGGCATTTATCAAGGAACTTCAACAAACAATGGAAGGATAATGAGTTTAGAGGGTTGCTTTGGGAGTGTGCAAAGTGTACCACTCAAGAAGGGTTCATTGAAGGGATAAAAAAATGGAAAGGATAAATAAAGATGCATAGACTTATCTTTGCAAATGGCCAAAGAACTCATGGAGCATGACATTTTTTAGTAATAACCTAAAATATACAACATCTATAATAATGCCTGTGAGGTTTTCAACTCACAGATCAAAGAACCTAGAGTCAAGCCTATTATCATACTATTAGAGGAGGTGATGATGTATGCCATGAGATCTATAGCCAGAAACAAGGTGAAGATGAGGAACAACATTTGAATCCTACCTCCAATATAGCGGAGCAGGTTGGAAAAGATAAGAAAAGAAAAAAAAATTAGATTTCCATGTGGTCTGGTGATACAAATGATGAGAAACTTGAAGTTCATAGCTGGCCGACCAATATGGCTGTGGACTTAGGCAAGAGGTTATGCACATGCAGTTTTTGGCAACTAAGTAGTATATCTTTTATGCATGTTTTTTGGTTATTTTATCCATGACTTACTATTGCCATTACTTTTATTTATGGAAGTGAATTTTTGTGTAGGAATGCCATGTGTGCATGCATTTGTTGCATTGGCAAGGACTGGTAAAAGGCCAGGCGAATTTTGTCACAAATAGTTAACTATAAAAGCATACAACAACAAATATGCCTTCCATATAAATCTACTTCTTGGTAAAGTACTGTGAAAAAAATTACCACATAACAAACCTCAAGCATTAAAATTCAACAAGAAGTCAGGGCCAATTAAGAAAAGAAGAAGAAAGGATGCTGATAAAGAACCATTATAGACACGAAACACAAGACCTCCCTAAAAGGAAGTATAAAAAAGGACATTGTAGCTACTGTGGTGAAATAGGTCACACCAAAAGAAATTGTGGTAAGAGGGCTGTTGACTTAGAATCAGCTACTATAGCTGCTGCAGCGGCTGCTGCTAATGATACTAATAGAGGCCAGGTCAATAATTCTGCTCCAACTACTATTGTAGATGGTGGTGATGCCACACCTGTGCCACAGTCTCAGGTCAAAATTCAGCTTGATCTTAGTCAGTCCGTTTTGTTAGAAACTGATGACTCTCAACAGGTTTATATTATTAGTTACACACACACACACACACACACACACACACACACACACACACATATATATATAATTACTTCAACACTCTTTTAAATTTTATTAATCACTTCACATGTTTTATATATAGGTGCAACCCCTTCTTGTTTGGCTAACCAAGCTCCCTTCTAAAAGGAAGTTGTCCAAACCCAGAAGTAGCACTCCATCAACAAGCACCCTACCTGCCACCACCCACCACCAACATCCCACCTGCAATCACTCCACCAGCAAGTACCAATCCACCTAATCCCATGCAAGGTGCAACACAGGAAACTGTATCAAGACTTGCAAATTTAATCCGATTTCTGCCTACTCTTGGATTCAAGCCACCCAGAACCAAAAATTAATGAATTACATTGTTATGTTTAGGGACAGATAGTGTCTTTGTTTATCTATTTTGATTAAGTTATTTACTTTGTATGCTTTCTTAATTAGGATCCTAGTGTTTGGAATTTATGAGATTTATATTTTGACAACTTTGATATACTTGGTGACCATTGTTCTAGCTCTATAATGTCTTTTTTGGATGTATTTTTTACATTATGAATATGAACTATAACTTTCTTGAATTGATCTATATTAGATGTAACGTCCCAAACTTTTTCTGAAATATTTTATATTTGATTTCTTTTATTGTTACCCTATCCTTTAATTTTATCAAAATTCCTACACTACCCTTATTCTTTTTACCAAAACCTAACCCTAATGCCTAAATTAAACCCACACACTCTTACTCTCACATAAGCATACACTCTGAAGTCTGAACAAAAGAAATAGAGAAAAGGGGGTGAGAAAGTCACCGAGGGAAGAAGAGAAGAAGATGACGGCACTGGCAAAGCAAAGAGAAGCCGTCGCCGCTGTCGAGTTATAGAGGCAGAGGGAGAGACGAATAAGGAGAGAGATGGATAAAGAGAAGGCAGCACCACTATCGTCGCTGCTGGGACTCATCGCTGGAGTTACGGTCATCGCCGTTGAAGGGGCCGCGTCGGACGGAGACATTGCCTTCGCTGAAGCTCACCGCTGGTAGTGTTGCTGCTGGGACGTCAGAGCTTGTAGTGTTGCTGCGGGAGTCACTCCAGAGGAGAGGAACCACCGCCACCGTTATTCTGTTGTGTCCTTCACCGTCGACGTTGGAGAGGGTCACCGGAGTTGCTGATGCTCCATCCTCTTGTTTTCTTTGGTAAGAGTCATCTTGTTCTACCTTATCTTGCCGTAAAGCCTTATTATTGACTTTGTCCTACCTTGCTTAATACCCCTTTCTGCCTTTGCTCAATTTTAAACTACCATAGGCTGTTGGATTTGCTGCCATTGTTACCGTGGTTGTCCCATGTTATTGTTACTAGGGCTGTTGGCATTACTGCAGTGAGAATTGAAATTGTTGCTACTACCCAATCCAAATTCTGCACTCTTTCGTACCCTTTAATTCGGCACTCCGGGTTTGGTCTATTCGGTCTCTTAGGACCACGCTGTGAGTAGGCTTTACATTTATAACCGTTAATTTTCTTTATGATTCATGCTATTTTGAGTTTCTAATTATATTTATAAAATTATTGTTGAAGAACTTTGATTTGATTAGAATAATTGATTTATTATAGTTGAAAAAATATATATATATATTTTTATGAAGTTCATATCTTAGAAATTTTACATGAGACTATATATATGTTTGATGAAGTTTTATATTATTTTAGAACATTTGATTTTATTCGAATATATACTTTTGAAGCATTGAAGTATTTGTTAGTACTTACTGACTTTGAAATTGTGAAATGTGTTTGAAATTACTTATGATCAAAGAAGTTATGATTAGAAAATATTTCTTATGAGAAAGTATTATTTAATTTGATACCTCATATGTTTGCAAGACTGAAGAATTTGTTATATTTGAAAATATATATTTTGAATTGGTTTGGGAGGCTCGTATTAGAAAACCGTAGTTAACGGCGGTTATGACGTTAACTTAGATGCATCTAACTCAGACTCCAGCTAGCAGGGGTGTTGCTAGCCTAACGTGTAGGCCACACGTTAGATCTGTTATTCTGTTAGGACACACGAGAGGAAAGGGCTACCCATTGAGGTGGAGCCGCCCAAGTGTGGACTTTTGATTTGATTTCTGTATGAGAACTCCCTTATTGATTCGCTTATTATGATCAATTACTATTTTCTAATTAAGAAATTACTTTAATAATAATGTTATACGGTCTCATGTGGATTATAAATGTATTGTCTAGTCACTGAGTTGCAAAACTCATTCCGTTTTTCTAAAAATATTTTTCACGAATAAATACTTGAATATGTGAGCTCTCTATCCAAGAATTATGATCTACAATAGGTATTTGTTCCTTGTTGAGTTCCTAGACGTTGTATGCTCCATATGTCACAGGCAGGATCCACTCATATTTATTTTATTTTTTGTTTGTTAAAAATATGTAATTATTCATTTTAAACATTGTAAATTTATTTCAAATATTTGTAATTTTCTTATTCAACTTATATTTGAGTCGGTTAGGCTTGCTTGGGGATTATTTTCCTAAGCGCCGATCATGGCTCATTTTGGGCCGTGACAAAGTGGTATCAGAGCTTTAGGTTAACCTGTGAAATATGGAGCAAGTGTCCTATGGTAGGATCACAATTGTATAAATAGAAGCGCGCCTATTTGTACAAATTGTGACACTATCAAAGGCCTATAGAAATGTCCTCTTTGTCCTTTGTCATTGTTGTCTTCTGATTATTGTGATCATGCGTCTTCTGCCACTTCTTACTATTCCTGTCCTTTTGTATCTAATCTAGACTTAACCTTTGGTAAATTTTTTTCGAACATATTTTTGCAATGGTTTCAGCTTTGGTTTCGGTTTGTGATTTCTCTTGTAGCTAGTTCTGATTTTTTTTCCGATTTTGTGAATGTTTGCTTTAATTTTTTTTCTTTCGTCTTCGTATGCTCTATGATTCCTGAGTCAAGATATCATGCATTATTTAGAAAATTCGATCGATGTTTGTTATAAATTGCTATCTAATTCTTTTATAGAACAGTATTTGGATTTGTAGATTTCATGGATTTGTTGAGTTTTGATCGAAATGCTTTGTTTTGGATTTGATAAGCGATATTGAAATTTTTCTTCTTATGTTGATAATCTTTAAAATTATAACATAATTTTGATTTGCCTTTGATTCTTTTTTATAAATCAATAATTTTGAAAATTGTTATCTAGTTGCTCAAGAAGAAGAACTATGTGATGAAACATATGATGTTGTTTGTGTGATTGGTGATTTTCTTTGCTTAAGTGTAGTGAATTAATTGGGTGATCAGTTCGCTATATCAAAAGTCTTTTCTGACCTAAGTTTGATTGTGCTTTTCTAATTTGATATTCTGGTTCCGTTATGGTTCTTTGTTTTTGGATATGGTTTTTCTGTCAGGAACTATTTTTAACTTGATAAGTTGAGAGAAAGATTGTGAGCATTTGCCTTTTAGATGGTGATTATAAAATGAATTTTGCTTTCGGCTAAGATATGAAACTTGAGAATTTTCTTAACCCTTTGCTTTTTGAAAATCATCTTATTCTCAACCATTATTTTTATTCTTAGATAATTAGAAGATTTGTTTTTCTTGGTTTGTATTGCCCTTGTGAGATTGGGATTGTAGGTCTTAGATATTGGAAAGAATTGCTAGCAATTTCCGACAAAAGGACTAGATATCCAATTTTTTTAAGCTGAATAAATTATTTATATGAGTTTTTCTCTTTATTATATTCAACTAATTATTATAAACTATTTTTTTTTTGGAAGATTAGTAGTTTAAGATGTCCTTGCTCTTGTAACAAAGTTATTGCTAATTTTATTATTAGTATTATTAAGTATTTACTTGAATATTTTCTTGCTTTGCATCTTAATCATTAACCTTTATGTCACGATTATGGAAGTTGAGTTCTCTTGCTCTGCACTCATTTAAGTATTTAATTATTATATTTCTTGACTCTTTTTGAAATTGTTAAAATATTTTAGCATTTGGCATTTTGATTTCTATCAGAGTGTATTGTATACATAAAACATCACCATTACTTTAAGCTTTTTTCCTTCCTTTTTCTTTTGAGAAATTTCTTTTACACGGGTTTCACATCTTCCTCCAACCAGTGATGATTATTATATGCTCCGATTTTTATTTTATTTATTCTTGTGCATATTAACTTTTTAAGAGCCATTAATATCAGTTGAAAACTGTTGCAAAACAGATATATATATTTGTCTATATAAAATATGTGCCTCAGTGTATGTAGAATGACTGGTTCACAATTGGCAACTTATAGTTTATAATTGTTCTCCTTTTCACATAAAAGATAGTCAGCCTTTTTCTATAACCATGGTTATACTTGCATGTCTGTTTTCCATTTATTTATATATAAAAAAAAACAACGATAAAGATATATATGTATACATTTGAGTTTGTCTTTAACTCGTGAACTTTAAGTTCAATTAACTATTTATGAATATGAATTTTTTTTTGGGTGTTTTATCTTTACAAGAAATCTGATTTCATACTAATTTTTCTAAATTTTTTTTTTGCTACGTGTCTTGATTATGTTAAAAACAAATTCATAATTGGAGATGTAAAAGAAAAGGGGTAGTTATTATAATTGATCCTAGTGTGTTAATCGCTAATACTTTAACTTTTAATTTATTTATTTTTATTATTATCTTATATGTGAAATTATTTGTAACTTCATACTAAGTCTAGCTTCATGATTATAGGAAATCGTTTAACTTTATTTTACAACAACAAAAAAAAAAGAGTTAAATGTACTGGTGAATTTTGGCCTTGAGGATAATGAAATGATTGCTTATATTTTCGCATGTTTTACGTTATTTATATATTATTTATAGTCAAAAGTTATTAAAGTTTATTATGGCATATTTAATATTCAAGGTTATGGCAAAAATTAATTCAAATAGACTTTGTCAAAGAATTTTAGATAAAAAAAAATGAGCATGTTAATTTTTGTGACAATTACTGTTTTTAATTTTCATAACAGTTCAATTGTCTTTTTAAAAGGTGCGGTCAAATCTTCAATTCGCTGCTTTGTTTTGCTCCTCTGTTATTGTCTTTATCTTGTTTGGAACTTTGATATACAATTATTGTTGGTACTTTATTTACGTTGTATGTTAGTTGTTGTTCAGTTTTTCTTGTCTATAGTATCGTTACTTCCTATTGTTTTATTTAACTTCATTTGTCCTAGTGTTCTTATTTTGGTCTATAAATATTATAAACTTTAGACCTTGTATGTTTTTCTTCTTTGATTTTCAAAGATTGGCTTATTTGATTGTGTTTCTATTCATTCTCTTAAATCTTTGTGAACATTGTCACGGACTATAGTAGCCATCTCTCGTGAACTTTGCGCTTAGTTGATTCAACTTGAACTTGTTTTGACCTAATATTCCATTTTTTTTTATTGTTTCTATCAAAGCTCCTCGATTCAGATTTTCTTGTTAGGATGTAATTGACTCTCTTTCTGGCACACTTAACTGTTTTTATACATCATTGCTTAATTGTGATCTTACGCATCCTTCCAAATTCTTGCGAACCTCATTTGTGATGTTGCTCTTCTCTTTCTAAGTTTTGTATCCTTTTGAGTAAACTCGAGCTTGTTTCGGTGTCACGTGCGATTTTCAGATAGCAAGCGATATATTAGTTCATTAGGACATAACTTATTGATGCAGAAGTTCAGAAAGTTGTAATTCTAAGACTTGAAATAAGACTGATTGCTTCCATGGATGTATACTACAAAACCAAGGAGATTATAAAGTAAGATTGTATTTGAGGAGATTGACGAAGAAGTGAAGAGTGTTATGTATATTTGAGTTGTCAATGGAACGAGAGTCGGTGAATGCCAACCGTATCGTTTTAACACACATCTATCTTGAAATTTTAACACCCGATTATACTTCTTTTTCATGTTTGGTAGAAGGCTAAAACCATGCAACATTTTTCATACGGTATTAATTTTCGAGGACGAAAATTCTTTTAAGGGGGATAGAATGTAACGTCCCAAACTTTTTCTGAAATATTTTATATTTGATTTCTTTTATTGTTACCCTATCCTTTAATTTTATCAAAATTCCTACACTACCCTTATTCTTTTTACCAAAACCTAACCCTAATGCCTAAATTAAACCCACACACTCTTACTCTCACATAAGCATACACTCTGAAGTCTGAACAAAAGAAATAGAGAAAAGGGGGTGAGAAAGTCACCGAGGGAAGAAGAGAAGAAGATGACGGCACTGGCAAAGCAAAGAGAAGCCGTCGCCGCTGTCGAGTTATAGAGGCAGAGGGAGAGACGAATAAGGAGAGAGATGGATAAAGAGAAGGCAGCACCACTATCATCGCTGCTGGGACTCATCGCTGGAGTTACGGTCATCGCCGTTGAAGGGGCCGCGTCGGACGGAGACCCGAAGCTATCTCCGCCTTTACTCTGCTCCATTGCGGCTGACCCCTACCTCTCCCCTGTTCGTCAGAGCTTGTAGTGTTGCTGCGGGAGTCACTCCAGAGGAGAGGAACCACCGCCACCGTTATTCTGTTGTGTCCTTCACCGTCGACGTTGGAGAGGGTCACCGGAACTGCTAATGCTCCATCCCCTTGTTTTCTTTGGTAAGAGTCATCTTGTTCTACCTTATCTTGCCGTAAAGCCTTATTATTGACTCTTTCCTACCTTGCTTAATACCCCTTTCTGCCTTTGCTCAATTTTAAACTACCATAGGCTGTTGGATTTGCTGTCATTGTTACCGTGGTTGTCCCATGTTATTGTTACTAGGGCTGTTGGCATTACTGCAGTGAGAATTGAAATTGTTGCTACTACCCAATCCAAATTCTGCACTCTTTCGTACCCTTTAATTCGGCACTCCGGGTTTGGTCTATTCGGTCTCTTAGGACCACGCTGTGAGTAGGCTTTACATTTATAACCGTTAATTTTCTTTATGATTCATGCTATTTTGAGTTTCTAATTATATTTATAAAATTATTGTTGAAGAACTTTGATTTGATTAGAATAATTGATTTATTATAGTTGAAAAAAAATATATATATTTTTATGAAGTTCATATCTTAGAAATTTTACATGAGACTATATATATGTTTGATGAAGTTTTATATTATTTTAGAATATTTGATTTTATTCGAATATATACTTTTGAAGCATTGAAGTATTTGTTAGTATTTACTGACTTTGAAATTGTGAAATGTGTTTGAAATTACTTATGATCAAAGAAGTTATGATTAGAAAATATTTCTTATGAGAAAGTATTATTTAATTTGATACCTCATATGTTTGCAAGACTGAAGAATTTGTTATATTTGAAAATATGTATTTTGAATTGGTTTGGGAGGCTCGTATTAGAAAACCGTAGTTAACGGCGGTTATGACGTTAACTTAGATGCATCTAACTCAGACTCCAGCTAGCAGGGGTGTTGCTAGCCTAATGTGTAGGCCACACGTTAGATCTGTTATTCTGTTAGGACACACGAGAGGAAAGGGCTACCCATTGAGGTGGAGCCGCCCAAGTGTGGACTTTTGATTTGATTTCTGTATGAGAACTCCCTTATTGATTCGCTTATTATGATCAATTACTATTTTCTAATTAAGAAATTACTTTAATAATAATGTTATACGGTCTCATGTGGATTATAAATGTATTGTCTAGTCACTGAGTTGCAAAACTCATTCCGTTTTTCTAAAAATATTTTTCAGGAATAAATACTTGAATATGTGAGCTCTCTATCCAAGAATTATGATCTACAATAGGTATTTGTTCCTTGTTGAGTTCCTAGACGTTGTATGCTCCATATGTCACAGGCAGGATCCACTCATATTTATTTTATTTTTTGTTTGTTAAAAATATGTAATTATTCATTTTAAACATTGTAAATTTATTTCAAATATTTGTAATTTTCTTATTCAACTTATATTTGAGTCGGTTAGGCTTGCTTGGGGATTATTTTCCTAAGCGCCGATCATGGCTCATTTTGGGCCGTGACATTAGATTTTTGGTTTTATTTTGTCCCCTGATGTGCAAGTAAGAGTAATTCCAAACACAATTCATTTTCATTTCATTGCAAACCAGAAATATTTACAGTCACATAATGTGAATATGCACCTCTCATTTGTTTTTAGCAAGATACAATTGTCTAAATTGTCTATCCCACTTTACAAATAAAATAACTTCAGTAACCAGAAACATACATACAAACAACACAGTCCCACCCATTTTCAGAATCCTAATTTCAAACTCTAGACTTCTAAGCTTTCAAGAATCTTCATCTTCCACTTTTCGTTGTCAACACCTGCTCTGCCATTAACTATTGTCATGTTTTCTTCTTGAATTTTATCTGCCCACAGAAATAGCCCATACTACCTCTTACTTACAGTTTACACCCAAAAAAGGTTGGAAGTGAAAGATTTTATACAGAAACACAACAATAAAGAATAACCACTTACATTGTAGTTTGGACAATCAAAGAAAGGCCTCCCTGGGTTAGTATCAGTTCCTGACCATCGCGAACCGATTGTGAGCCGCATCCATACCAATCTGGCAAACGAGACTCCCTGTTTTTGGTGGTTCCCCTAGCAACGCTTCCAATAGAGCGTGGGTTATTTGAGCTCCCAGCCACATTACTCGCTCTACCCATCATTATTTCAACTTGGAGATGAAGAAGACAATCCAGTAGAAAACAAGAGCTTGAGCAGAGATGATATAGTAATTTTTCTAATATATATACTTCAGGTGCTAAATTTCATTTTTTAAACTTGTTTTTATCCTCATGAATATATATATTTCAAATTTTAGATAGAAGAGACTATAAAAGAAATTAGTAGGGTTCAAATATGGGATATCTCTCACAAGAAAAAAGATGAAAATTATGTTAATGAAAAGGCTAAAGAAATAGTGGTAAGGTTAAAGTGCAATAAGTAACTTGTTTGTATTTTTTTCTTTCTTTTTTATAAGATAATACTATGTTTGATTGTTCTTCTTTCTTTTTTATATATGTAAGAGAAAATTAAAGCACATAGCACTCAACAAATAGTGGAATCAACTATTAATTCTCCTCTTGGTGTTCTTGGAGTAGTTCTTAGGGAAGAGCACACTAGTTGAGTTTGAGGTTTAGGCATGGGGGTTATCCCAACAATTACTTTTAAGAATAACACTACAAGAATTAGTCAAATGAATTTAGATTGTTCAAATGATATTGGCACATCATTCACTTGTAGTCCAAATGTACAAGAAGAATTGGATATTATCAAAGTGCAATTGCAAGCGCTAGTTTCCTATATTACATCTAAGGTAGGAGGTAAGATCCTGGTGTAATTAGCTGTAATGTTTCCTAATTAACAAGTTTTTCAGGTACAAACAAAATTTATGTTCTTATTATTTTAAATTTATTTGCTGTTATTGATAGAATATGCCATTTATTACACTAATTTATACTAATTATGATTATTTTGAGGCAAATATATGTTGATATGATTGTTCTAATTTAATATATGTTCTAAAAGGGGAATAAAAGTACATGGTTGAGTTAGAATCGCTAGATCAGAGTTAAAAAGAAAAAGAAAAGAATCTGAACTTTATTTATGTTTGCTAATGTGTTAAAATTGCTAGATGAGAGTTACAAAGAACAAGAAAAATCAGTAATTTTTTTTTCATAAATTATTGTGCTCACAAATGATACATTTGTTGTAGGAATTAGATCAAGAGAGCAAGATTTCATCGCCAAAAGAATTGGAGAGTAGGTCTTATGGAGAGAGTAACAAGGAAACATGATTTTTGGATACTTTGATACTTTGTTTTTGAATTATATTATCTTTAATACTTTGTTATTTTTGATACTTTGAAAAAAAAATCATGTTATCTTTGATATTTTGTTTTTGAATGATGACTTTTAATTTTTGGAGATATTGTATGAATTAAAAATCATGATATGATGTTTGGTTTTATAGCTATGACTTTTGGTTATTAAGAGATTTTAAAGTTTGAGTTTCGAAAATGCCACTTCAAATAGGAAAAAATTATTTTAATGCGGTCAAAATGATAGTTTCAACGGCCATTTTAAGAGGTAAAAAAGGTTGTTTCAATCCTATTTTAAAAAGCATAAAATTGTCAACATAATTAGGAAAAAACGACAATTAAATCTGTCATTTTATTTAGGAAAAAATAGCGGTTCAAACAGCCATTTTAAATAGAGAAAATCTATCATATTTGGGTTTAAAATTGCCATTTTATGCAAAAACAATGTCATTATACTCTAATAAAAATGACGGTTACAATCGTCATTTTTAAACAATTAAAAATTGCCATTTTATATGGTTGAAATGACGGTTAGAACTACCATTTTAACTATCGCAAAACTGTCGTATTATCCTGAGGTAATTGTGGTAGTTTTTAAAAACTATCGTAATAACCAGAATGGCGACCAGGATAATGGCATTTCTTCGAGGTGCCGTTTTTGGTAATAATGGCGGTTCAAACTGCCGTATTTACTAAAAAAAAAGCCATTTTTTAACCTTTTTTTGTAGTAATGGTTTACAAGGTTATTACGAAGGTTCTGGTTAACAGACTTCGTCCTCATCTCATGGATATTGTTGGTCCTCTTCAAGGAGGATTTATTCCAGGAAGGGGATCACCTGACAACATCATTATTGTGTAAGAGATTCTCCATTTTATGAAGCAGACTAAGTCAAAGAAAGGCATCCTGGCATTTAAGATTGATCTGGAGAAAACTTATGACAAAGTTGATTGGAGGTTTCTGAAACAAACTCTTATGAGCTTTGGTAGTTTTCCTACTTCTGGCGTTAACTTATTCTAGAAAAAGAAATCAAATTTTTGGCTTGGCTTTGTCTTAGATAAGCTCTTGCTACTGCTGTTTTTTTGTTTCAGGAGAGGCATGTGGACCTCAGATAGTTATCTTAGATGTCTTTCTTGCTAGGAATCGGTTTTTCATTGCGTTTGGGATTGCCCGAAAGCTCAGCTAGTTTTGAGATTTCCTGTCAGTCTCTGGATTTGAAGAACTGGTTCTTGCTCCATAGCAAAGAGCACCCTTTCAGATTCTTTTATGGACTTTGGTGAATTTGACTATCTAAGAATAATGAGATCTTTAATCTCCACGAGCCTTGGGCTCCATATAAAGTGACTACGATAACTTTAGCCTTAAAAAAGGAACTTAAGAATATTTTTAAATTACAGCGGGTGTCTATCCCTTCTGCAATTAGTAGCTCTTGGTTTTCACCATTGGTGGGTACTTTTAAGGTCAATTGTGATGCTAGTTATTCTGGAACTAGTGATCGTGTTGGTTTTGCCTGTATTATCAGAGACTAAAATCGGAGTTGGCAAAGAGACTCTTTAAGAACGATTGAGAGTAATAATATTCTACAATGAGAATTCTTTGCTATTTGGAGAGGATATCTCCTAGCTTAAGATTTGGGACAAAGAGATGTTAATTGTAAAACGGATTGTGTGGAGGCTTTCAATCTTGTTAATAATTCCCAAGATAATTCTGGTGTTTGTTGATCCTTTGTTGCTTAAAATCAGGGATATTATGGCTTGAAATGGCGTGTTGATCTCCATTTGATTTTGAGAGATGCAAACACAGTGGCGAACATCATGGCAAAGACGGCGATGAGGTTTCATTCTCCCAAAGCAGAGATTTCGTCGCCTTTTTAGGAGTTTGGGAGTAGTATTTAGCGAGATTGCCCTGCTTCTTAATTAGTACCTTGGACTTTGTTTTGCTTTTCCATTTGTTTGTTACTTTTAAGTCACAGAAAAAAAAAGTACATGCTACGCATACATGGATATGGTAAATTAAAACAAGGTTTAATTTCTCTGTTGGTCTCTATAGTTTCACTAAATTTTCAATTAGGTCCCTATATTTTTTATTTTCAATTAGGTCCCTATATTTTTTATTTTCAATTGAGTCCTTACACTATTTTTAATTTTATAATTAGGTCCTTCCTAGTGTAAAAAATGTTAAAATTAATTGAATATTTCTTTGCAAATTGAAGGTATTAATAATTAAAAACCTAAGTAGATCTTTGACTGCATGTATTTTGGGAGAAATATTTTGTTAATTTTAACATTTTTGATATGAAAAGGACCTAATTAGAAAATTAAAAACAGTATAAGGACCCAATTGAAAAAAAAATATAGAGACCTAATTAAAAATTTAGTGAAACTACAAAGACCAACTGAGTAATTAATATAAACTTTAAAACAATAACCAAACACAACTCATAATATAAGAATATAGGAGGCCTCAAAAGCCGAATTTACAATAAAACTTCACAATTAATATAGAGGAATATTAAAGGACCATCAGAAATTATTGATTTAATTAATTTCTACATCCAAGTCAGTTAACCAATCAAGTCTAAGAAAGTAGCTTTAACATAATTCACCTCCACTCGCCACAATCTCTAACGAACTTTTGACTTAGCGAGCAAATATATATAACTACCTTTTTTATTTGGATTTTTTTTTTCGAATTTTCTCTACGTTTTCTACATTTTCTACGTTCTCTTCCTTTTCTGCATTATGTGCATTCTCTTCTTTCTCTGTGTTCTCTTCGTTCTCCAAATTCTCTTCGTTCAAGATCAATGCTCTTTTATTTGAAATCAAATAGTGAAATCAGCTTTGAACAAGTATTTTATTTTCAAAGATAATGAATGATTCAAGTTCAGACTATCAATTGAACCAGGGAGAATTAGATTATTATTTTGAATCGAATCAAGTGGGTGAGGTGTGGTTCGAATCTGTTTAATGTAGTTCGTTAATAGTTTATGATTCTGTAGTTGATTAATTTCAGTGTAAAAACTAAGAAATTTATGTGTTATTGTTAAGAAATTTCAGTGTATTTTTATTCTGATAAATTCTGCATAATTCAAAACTCTTCCTCTTCCTCTTCCTCCTCTTTCTCTTCTACTGCTTTTTCTTCTTCTTTTTTATCATCATCATCATCATCATTTTCTCCTTTTTTCTTATTCATCTTTTTCTTCTTGTTTCACCTTCTCAAGTTTTTTCTTGTTTTACTCTCTTAACAAGAATAAAAATAAAAAAAATTAAACAAAGAAGAAGAAACACATAATGCTGTAAAATTACTAGGAAGAGGATGAACCTACATTCATTCAACTAAAAGAAAGACAGAAATAAGGAAAAAAGAAGAAAAAATGCAGCATTAAAAAAAATATTTTTGTGCATTTTAGCAAAATGTCGGTGTAAAAACTAAAAAATTTATATATTATTGTTAAGAAATTTCGTTGTATTTTTATTCTAATAA
Organism: Arachis ipaensis; assembly: GCF_059453495.1. Classification (NCBI taxonomy): domain Eukaryota; kingdom Viridiplantae; phylum Streptophyta; class Magnoliopsida; order Fabales; family Fabaceae; genus Arachis; species Arachis ipaensis. Next base: position 25,798,889 of record NC_142435.1, read on the forward strand.
GTTCTGCATAATTTCATCATCATTATCTTCTTTTTATTCATCTTTTCCTTCTTGTTTTACCTTCTCAAGTTTCTTCTTGTTTTACTCTCTTAACAAGAATAAAAAAAATCAAACAAAGAAGAAGAAAAAATATATAATGCTGCAAAATTATTAGGAAGAAGATGAACCTACATTCATTCATCTAAAAGAAAGAAATAAATAAAAAAATACAGCATTAAATAAAAGTTTTTATGCATTCGTAGCAAAATTTCGGGGTAAAACTAAGAAATTTAGGTGTTATTGCTAAGAAATTTTGGTGTATTTTTATTTTAATAAGTTCTGCATAATTCAAAACTCTTCCTCTTTCTTCTCATCTTCTGATGCTTCTTCTTCTTCTTTTTCATCATTATCATCTTTTTTTTCTTTTTTATCTTTTCATTCTTGTTTCGCCTTTTCAAGTTTCTTCTTGTTTTGCTCTCTTAACAAGAATAAAACAAAAAAATCAAATAAAGAAAAAGAAGAAACACATAATGTTGTAAAATTACTAGAAAGAGGATCAACCTACATTCATTCACCTAAAAAAAGAAAGAAAAAAAATGCAGCTTTAAAAAAGATATTTTTGTGCTTTTGTACTAAACTTTAGGTGTAAAAACTAAGACATTTATGTGTTATTGTTAAGAATTTTGGTATTTTTTTTCTGATAAATTATGTATAATTCAAAACTCTTCTTTTTCCTCCTCCTCATCTTCTGCTGCTTTTTCTTCTTTTTTATCATCTTCTTCTTATTTTATTTTCTCATAATTCTTCTTGTTTGATTCTCTTAAGAGGAATAAAAAAAAAAAAAGAAAAATCAATACTGCGAAATTACTAGGAAGAAAATGAGGAAAAGAAAAAACCAGCAACAACAACAGCAATAAAAGAACAACAATGGAGAGAAAACACGCGAAAAAGAAGTATATGCTTGCATTAGTGAAGCACGCGTGTGTACACACTGTGTGTAATGAAAGTGGTTTTTATTGGATTTGGTTGTCAAAAAAACTTAAATGTGTAGTGAGACTCTTATTGTTTTTGGCCATCAGTTTGTCACAGTTTGTCATTAATAGTTAAAAGTATGTTGTTGGATTACTAGATTAAAAGAATTGAATTAATGACTAAATAATATTTTAAATCAATAAATTTTAATGGCCTTAATGTTTTTTATTAATATAATATGATCAAATTGAATTAACAATTATAATTAACATTTATTAATTAATATAATGAAACTGGATCATTTGGCTGCGAAAAATTTGATTGTTTTGATAATAATTAATTACTATATTTAAAGATTTGTATAAAATATTCATGCACGTATATATATGTATGGTGATTAATTTTTTTTATTGAGAATTTTAGAATTTTATTTACCGATTGTAAAACTATATTATTATCACATAATTTTTATTAGAACATACATATTATAGTTATATATTTGTATAAAATTGCATGCATACAAATTAAAACTAAATATAGTATGAGATCATCTGAATTGATCCATGGATAAATATCTTGTGGATGATAATTTTATTTCTACTTAACCAGTCATAGCATTCCGATGATAATCAAGTTAGACGTATCTTATTTTTAGTTCAACAAAAATTTAAGCTATTTATAGTCAAAAGAGATTTTTAGAGAAAACGATAAACACAAAAAATTGATAACCACAAAATTAATTATGTTTTTTTATATATTTATACATGTTATTTTATAAACTTTTTAACAAAATAATTAACTAATAAAATAATTAATTATTTCTCAAAAAATAATCAACAAAGTTACACCACATACATAGTATATACAGATTTCGTATACAAATACATCAGCGGGAGAATGAAATCAACTTCAGCTTTTTCTGAACAAGGGAATTAGTACAAGAAAAAGAGGTGGAATCAAATCACCTAATAATATGCTATCACTAAAGCAACTAGCCAGCCAGTAATGCGAAAGAATATAACCCACAAACGTTTTTTTTTTTTTCTTTTATACTTTTTCTCTGAGAGAATATATATTTTGACAGAATTAGAGAATGTTCGTTATACTATGATCAGTGGATGCTTAAAGTTTTGGCATCATGTCCTAAAGTGTGTGTATAGTGGTTCAGTGTTTTTTTTACCTTTTTTTATATATATTTTGTATGCATTTTTTACTACTTATAATATATATTAAATTAAAAATGTGTGGGTTTAATTACTTAATATTTGTGTCTATAGACAAGAAGAGAGGCTAAAAAAGATAACAACTTGATACATAAGTATTTTATATTAACTCAGAATCTGGAAAAAAAGTATAATATACGCAGCCTAATTTAATAATTATATTGGTTATTGTTTTTACAATTTAAACTCATAATCTCCAAGTCATATAGAGATAATTCAACCATTATTCTAAAACTCTCCTTCAGATCGAAAGATAAGCTAGAAATAAAAATTTTTATCGTTCGATATTTTTTTCTCTTTAAAGTGATTAGGAAAAGTTGAATGCCACCCGGACCAAAAAAAAAAAGACAAATGTTATCTGTGTAATGTGATATGTGTTTTATCATCAAGACAGCGTTTTATATCAGCAAAGTTCCATAGCTTATGTTTTGCAAGTTTATAAAGACTTATTGGCAAAAGAAATAATTATTGAACTTAGAAACAACCAATAATTTGTATGCCTAAAACGGATTTGAGTTGGTTAAGTGTTTAATTGGTTCATGCAATCTATGACAACTTTTCAATAAAGCACCTAGTCAGCATGGGTGCTGTTATTTTGATGTCAATTCTTCTGTGATGTAAAATTTGGACACAGTTCTGTTTCGCCCATCATGTACATAAGTGACAAAACTCTTTGATTAGGAGTTCAAAACTAATATTATTCATATAAAAATAGATTATACTGATTTCTTTTTAAGATGATATTCCACTCTATACTTCTTATTTTAAAATTTATATTAATATTATCTGTGTTCAATATTTTTGTATGGTTTATTTTAGTGATATACCATTTTTTTTAAAGATTTATTTGAGTGAACTTCTAAGAAAAAATCAATTTTTTTAAGTTATCTTTTTTTAAAAGATCTTTTAAAAAAACAAAAATAATTTTATATTTAGATATTTCAGAAAAAAAGTCTTTTTTTCTATTAATTATATTTGAGTATAATAATATAAAAGTTTTTTTTTGTTCATATATTACGTGAAAAATATTTTTTTTTTAAAAAGAAATATTTAAATTGTAACTTCTCAAAAAAGATATTTTTTTCTAATGTTTTTACTTTTACTACTAAAAATTTGCCAAACATATTAAAGAATAAAAAAATATTTTTTTAACGAAAAAAAAATCTTTTTATCAACTTAATGGCACCCAAACAAATACCAAAATAATATTTTTATCAAACTATTTATTCAATTGTTGCTGTTTAGCCATCAAAGTATATGGTCTTTTTATAAGTTGGTGATTGAAAAGTACTGAAATGTTACACGCCTTCCACAGAAAAAAAAAAAGATTTTTTTGTTATAAAATAAAAAAAAATTTATTTTCAAACAAAAGTTATTCTAATTTTGTATTCCAATTTTTTTTTTTTTTTTTTTTTTTTTTTTTGCGTTAGAGTCAACTTCGCCTCTTTTTTCGGCAAACCTTGTCACGCTCCCCTTAGCGAGTTTCATGTAATATATGAAGTTCGTCGTCCTTCTTGGTGAACTTCAAGTAGCCTCCTCAATAAAATTTTACCAAAATCGGTTGAAAAATCCAAATCACTACTAGTAACTCATTCTTCTCTCTTTACTTTGATCTTCTGTTTAATCTATACAATGTCTGGAATTCTATTATTATCTATTTTATATGATACTGAAATAGTATATGTTGAAGAAGGATTTATCGTGTTTAGTTCTTTTCAACTAGTATTCTTTCTAAACTTCTTCGTTCGTTTCCTAAAAGGAGAGTCTGTAGGGAAGTGAGAACATCATCCTCGAAAGGGCTCTCAAGTCATAAGAAGATATTGTAATTAAAAACTATTCCAAAACATAGTGATTATCAATTTATTATTCAAATCTAAAATTCGTATTTTTCTTACAAAAAATTCTATTTAAAATAACATTTTAACTAATACTTACCACTAATCTAGTCAATCATGGCCTCCAACCCAAACATAATCAACCACACTATCATCTAAAGCATCAATTCATTTACTAGTACTGAATCTCAAAACAGAACCAAACACAGACACAAACAATACAAGACAAACACATTTAAGGAGCAGTTACAGCAAGTATTACAATTACCAGTTAAGAACAGATAAGCAATTAGGCACACCAAAATAAATTCAAACTCAAACAAAACATGAAAATGCATATGATGCATGCCTATCCAATGGCTGATGATATCATCTGTCGGTTATATAGCCAACCTGACACGTCTTGGTAGCTAACCAAGGGCAGAAACACCCATTGTGGAGCAAGTGGGTTTGAACTACAACTCCCTTACTACTACCCGCTTAACCCAGAGCGAGTGGAAGAACCACTACTACTGCTACTACCCAGGCGCGCGGGTGTTTAAGAGCTCAACCTGGAGCAAGCGGAATAATCCACTACTACTACTACTACTACCCAGGCATCACAATCATTGACCTAAAAGCAAGCGGGACAAACCGCAATCCTTGCTACTGCCCAGGATCTCAAACATACATTCATTCAAAATTTCATAATTAAACTCATTTTTCATAATTATTTTTTTCCATCTCATACCCAGAGCAAGTGGGACTAAGTCACAACATTTGCGTACTACCCAGATATTTTTCAAACATCAAAATCTCTTTTTAAAAATAATTCAAATCCATTTCTCTTTTATTAAACTCTTTTTCTTGATAAATCAAATTCAAACATAATACTTTTTTCGATAAAACTCAAAACATAATCATTTATTTAATAATTCAAAATTAGCTAATATAATTTTTAAAACTTTTGAAAATTTATTTTTACTCCCAAAATAATCAAAAACACCCCAGGTGGATGTTCATACATAACCGAATTAAAATCTCAAGCAAACAACAATAATTCAACATAAAATCATTTAAACTCAAACAATAATCAATCAAATCAATATTCTCTTATCAAATTCACATTTAATTATTATAAGAGTACCAAACCCTATGTCCGTACGAAATCGAAATCAATAAAAATTTTGAAAAAATTTTTTGACCGAGCTGCTGAAGAAAAAAACATCAGAAATTGTCTGTGCCTCCTAAAACTCCAATTGACCGAATTCAAGAGAAAGAGAAACTACGTCACCGTCAACTTCTACCAAATAAAAATAATGCCAACATTTAGAAGAAGAGGATATAAACATTTTTACCGGATTATATTTTTAATCAGAATTACAGATCTCAAGAAATTAAGAGCCAAAAGTTTTTGATCATGCTGGTTCTCGTTCTCTCTCACTCAAGGCTCTCAAGTAGCCATATATAGTTTATGTGTGTGTGTGAAGACTCTGATGGCTTATTTTTTTCATGGCTAAAGTGACTAAGTGGGCCAAACCAAAAGAGTGTTGGCATGTGGCTTAATGAGTAGAGACTGAAAGGTTTGTTTGACTTTGCTAACCTGAGTAACTTAGGTAATCATTCAAGGTAAAAAGTTGGATGATTAATTAGGACCATTATCTTTAAGAGTTAATCAGATTAAGAAAAAGGGCCAATTAGGAATTTCAAAAAGCTATCCAAAAAACCTAAATGACCAAAAAAACTTTCCACACTTGAGTTTGAAAGGTTTGCCGTGGATAGCGACCATGACCTGAGGTTCATGTTGGAGTCAACTTGAACCATTATTAAGGGTGAGTTCTTAACTGTTGGTTTCATGAGTAAGCCTCCCGTGTTGTTTCGGGGGAGGATTTTGGATTCTGGCTGACGATCGTATTGTGATTTGGGCGCATTCGGTACATACAGTAGCAGATTCAGCCATTACTGCCCCGTTCCAGGTCCGCAACCAAGCGCTGTGGCGAGGGTGGTTGACGACATCAAAGTCTCCTCCAATCTGCGGCTGTGTATCTCCTTGTTATTTGGGTGCAATCTGTACAATAACATATGCAGGATTTTTTTTTTTTTAAAAAGTTGATTTTTTTATAAATCAATATTTTAAAATAAAAAAGTTGATAATAAAAAATTAATTACTCTTAAATTAAAGATAATAAAACATATATTTTATAAAAATTATAAAATTAATAATGATTAATTTTTTATTTTATTATTTTACTAATTTTTTTATTTTAAAATATTCAAATTTTCTTATATATAAAAAATTTCATTATTTCCAAAAAAAAAAAAAAATCAAAAAGAAAGATGAATTAGTATTTTTTGTAATTGAATCTAATTTTACTTATAATTAATATAAGAAAATTTTGTATTAACACGAATTTTTTAGATTTTTCAATTCAAATCTTAAAGAACTATTTTCGTTTTTTTTTTAATTTCACCGTTAAAGAAATCTATCCATCTAATCCTAAAATAATAAAAAAGAAAAACCTTTTTTTATTTTTTTTTCCTCTACATTACCCTCTTCACCTTAATTTTAGTGTTTTTGTCCACTCACACTTTAATCAGCCCATGTCATAGTCATTTTTTTTGAAGTCAAAATTACTCCACTGTCCCTACAACTTAGGCGCTCAACACTAAAGAGATCCTTTTGACACATAGTTAATGCATTCATAGATAAGATTCACCACTTACCACATGTTAATATGTAATTGGCCAATCAAATATTAGCCACCTAAAATCATGCTACCAGAGAACCCACCTTATATATATATATATATATATATATATATATATATATATATATATATATATATATATATATAAGCATGCAAGGCATCTTATTTTATTTTCTTCCTTTGTTCCCTTAAGGCTTCGCCCATCCTTCTTTTCTTTCTTTTTTTTTTTACTTTAATAATAATAATAATAATAATAATAATAATAATAATAATAATAATAATAATAATAATTTTTATCTTTTTAAAATATCTTATTATAATAAAAATTATTTAAAAATTCTAATAAATTTAAATTCAAAATATCATAAAATTTAATTTAATTATTTTTAGAAAAATAATTTTTTTAAATAAAATAATAAGTTATAAATAACTTATTATTTAATTTTTTTAAAAATTTAGGATGTTATATGCCACCTACCTTAAAAGATTTTCGCCCTTAAAAATTATTATATTGGAACAAGTTTAAACTCAAATTAACGAAAATAAGGTCCACGAAGAGAAGTACAAGAATATCAAAGATAATGTTTGAAAGAGGTCAGGTAGGTAATTAGGTTTGCAGGCAAAGAAAGGTACATGGGGACAATAAGATTTGGTCATGAAGTAATCAAATCACATTCTAAGAAAATCCAAGGCAAGAATTCCAATGAAGATAATGAAAGAAGAGATGGCACGAGTTCGTGTAGCACGAATAAAGGATATATTTCAAAACGAATCCTTAAAACGTAACTTCCAACATTCTCAAATTTCGTAATTCACATTACCTATTACTTCTATTTCATCCATGATAACCTATTAGTGTTTCCATATACATAAATCATCAGTATTAAGTTGGCCAAACATAATACCATGAGAAATGCAACGGTTGATTAACAGCATTAATCAATAGACAGTCATGCATCTAAAACTCAAACTCTTGTCATTGAGACAAGTCCTATTATATGGCAGACACTCAGAGTATGCAATGAAGTATAGTCAGTCCATTCTCAAAGCTGTAACAGGAACGGACTGCTCTGATACCATAATGTACCCTAACTATCAGAATGTCACGCTTCCGGCTGTACTACTCTTATAGCAAGAAGTATTACGACAACTTCATATACTTAATAATATAATAGGAGCCTTTGATTCGAAATCGTATCGTAGTTTCCTTTGAAAAACTGGAAAAATTACTTTATCTTGAAAACAAACAAGCATGTTAGAATATAATTAGGATCAATTAGCATTATTTAGTATATCTGAATATTTATTATATGATATTATGTCTTTATTATTTCGATTCTCTTAGCATTTATAGATACCCTTCTATATTATATCATTCTAGACAACTTGAATACACTTAATAATACACAATGTTCTGAAAATCGGACCGGATCGGCCGGTCGAACCGGTTTAACTGGAAATCGGCAACAAAAATGGTTCGGTCCGCTGTCTATAACCGCTTTGTAAAGAACCGCTTAAAAAATGCCGAACTAGGCAAAAACTGACCGGTTGGACCGAACCGAAAACCGGCCGGTTCCTTAAAAACGACGTCGTTTAGACTTTTTTGGCAAAAAAAAAGGGGAAAACCAACGCATCACTCTCACCCGGTCACCCCCTTCCCCAACACCCCCCTCTCATTCGTGAATGCCACACTTATCTCATCTCCTTCTGAAGCAAAGTTCACAATATTGACAAACCAAAACCCTAGCCTATTATCATGCCTTTGATTTAACCTCAAGTTACTCTCTTTCTCACTCTCTTGTCTCTCACTCACTTACTCTCTTATCTCTCACTCACTCTCTTAAATAATTTTTACTCATCATAATTTTACTCTCTTATCTTCTGTGTCAGCTTGAGCATCATCACTTTGATATTAAGTTTGTGAGAGACACATCAATGTTATCACTATGATATTTTCATTTTTTATTTTTTTATTTTGTTTCTTCTGTTATTGGTTTTTTTTGTTCTTGATTATTTTCATGCCTTTAAGAAGTGTTTGATGTTGTGGTTGTAGTTCGGAGTAAAAAATTTCATTTATTGCATGGTGGATACGGTATCACCAAAATTGAACCTTTTTCTTGTTGCATGTCATAGTAAACGACTAGGTTGTGGTTTGGTCAATGGCAGTTTCAAATTTTGGTTGGTTTTGACTTTGAAGTTTCAATCTTTTCTCTGTTTTTGGATTTTGATTTCTGCCTCCAAAGGAGAAGAAAACGTGAGTTTCTCTTCCATTTTTTCATTTTGCCTGAGTTTCTAAGTCAATTTTGTTTCAGTAGAATTTAATTTCCTGAATCATATGACAATAAAATTTTCTTTTTGAGCATATATATTACTTATTTGAAAATTTATAAACTGGTTTTGTAGAATTGAATTTATGTGTGGAACTCAGCAGTCAAAATCTTAGTCTATCTATTCCACAAGTATGCTTATTTACAAATGTCTGTACTCAGAACCTTCTTAGTTGTATGCTTATTTACAACTATTAATCACCAAAAGGCTTAGTAATCATTTTTGACAATGATGTATGCTGGTTTCTATGAACCAAACAAATTAAAGGGTTCTCCCAATGTAAGGAATCATGTTAGGTAACTCATGAAGTGATCATTAGAATGCCAGAATTGAGAAACTATTATCTTATGAGAAGGCTTCTTACTTCATGTGAGGAAAAAGTTAATGGATTGTATTAGTTGCTTCCCAAGAAACTGGAGATGTGTGGTATCAAAGTCACACTGGATTCTTGTGTCTGTGCAAAAATTTCTTTAATCTCTACTCATCTGTGTGTGGAGTGAGTGTGAGCATGAAATTTTGTTTATTTTTTTTTTATTCACTTAAATATCTTTAATTGTTTTCAAATAATATGTCCTAGTTTTTATTTCCCAAATAGTATCAGCAATAGAAATATTGGTGGTAGTATTAGTAGTAATAATAATATGATATAATAATACAAACATAATAATATGCCCTTTGCCATTATGCATTAGTAGTAATAATGATAATCTTACTATTACATCTGAAGCTTGACCTTTTGTATCTCTTTGCCTTTATGTTTTCAGAGTAGTAATTTTGCTTTATCCAGTGAACCCAGAAAGGAAAAAATGATGATATAGATTGATACTTAATTATTGCCAGCCAATAGAAATTCTGATATTTTATTAATTTCAAGGTAAACTATATTTGCTGCTTCTTGGGACCATAGCTCTTAGTCTGGTACGAAACATTTTTATATATTTGAATTAACAGCTACAAGGATCCGTAACTAATCCATAATTGGGGATTATAGTCTTGCAGATTTTGAAATGCTATGAACATGGCAATATACACATATAGCTGATAAACTTGGTGCAAAGAAATGGATAGGACAATAAAAATATTAGAAAAAGGAATATGCAGGTACGAACCTTCAATCTCTGTTCTCTCGCACACACAGGTAACTCCTAATTTCTGAAGAAGGAATATGCAAGTACAAACCTTCAATCTCACATCTTCCTAATTTCTTCAAAACCCTAATTTTTCTCTTCAACTTTCGATGCTTTTGTTCTCTTCTTAAGTTCATGCTCTCAAACAAATGCACATATTTGTTTTTTCTCCCCTTATTTTCAAGCTCTATGTAATTAAATTAGAATCAAATTCTTGTAAATTTCGTTTCAAAATTAATTGCTAAAGTCTACGTTCGATGGTTCCTTTTTCAATTTTTGGGGGATTTTATGCAGGCAAGTCATAGGTTTAACATCAATTCCCAACTTGAGCATCTCCAAGCTAAATATGTTGGAACTGGGCATGCTGATTTGAACAGATTGTTAGATTTCATTGTTCCTTTAGGGGAAAAAAGACTATTTTTTTGGTATTTTTTATTTATTTATTGTTCGAATGTGCAGTGAATGGGCGGTGAATATTCAGCGTGATAGTTATGCTTCATATATTGGGCACTACCCTTTGCTTGCATACTTTGCTATTGTTGAAAATGAATCCATTGGAAGAGAACGCTACACCTTTATGCAGGTTATGCTTTGAGATCTTTTTCTTTTTATTTTTTCTATTTCAGTCACCTTATTAATTGCAAGATTCAATTATTATTATTTTGCCATTCCTTTTTATATATAGATTGTAGATTATAGTATGCTTGTGTTCCTGTATCTGCAATTTGGCTTATTAAATCTATTGTCTTATTTGATGATCAAGTTCTTATTTCTTGATGTATGCATGAGTGTTGTTTTAGTCAGATATGTCGAGGCCAGACAGGTTTTGAATAGGGCTCATGAGAAGTTATAGTTGTTACTGCTATATACATTTTGTTCTGATGGGTATGAAGAATATCATACTACTTAATTCTTATTTTGGTAAAATATTATCTATTCTTGCTTTTTCATGGGAGTATTATCTATTCTTGCTTTTTTCTAATAATTGCCTTATTTGTTGTTTGAGTGTAGATCGTATATAGTAAGGTAGACATCCTCCGCTCAGAAAGTGAGAAGCATCGAATAATTTTGATGGACCAAGAATCTCATGATTCTTAATAAGTGCTTTTTTTTTTTTGCAAGATGTTAAGTTTTGATGGGTTCTCCAAGGTGGTATTGATAAGAATTTCACCTAATTGCAGTTTTTCAGAATCATCCAAGCCTAATCCATAATCAATTCTTACATACCAAACTAACCAAATACTACCCATCATCCAAACCCTCACAAGCGGAATGAACAGGGAAGAGGACCAAAAATCAACTAACAAAACGACGTACAGATGAAGCCGTTTGAAAATATATTCGTTACACAGATAGGGATGATAGATTTGGATAGGGATGATGCGGGATCAAAAGATGCTAAACTTTTGTTTAGTGGTCAAGAAAGAATGAAGCTATCCATAAATTAGGATATTGAATCCTGAAGAGTCCACTAGTAGTTACTTGTCATCTAATGTATTCAGTTTGTATCATTGCATGGAAATAATTGCTTCTTATTATTAAAAAAGTGCTTTGTACTCACTGATGTGCTTTTCTATTTGTACCATCAATAAAAATTTATATTTATTAAATTTATATTTATTTTCTATGAAAACAAGTTTATTTTGCAATGAAAAAATCTAAAAAAAATTATTTTACTTTACTGATGGATTCACAAACGAATTTTCTGTCTATATTCAGAGTTTGGGATGATTTTTCAAGGTTTCAATTACAGACGAAAAATTCGTCGGAAAATCTGTCTGTAATTACAGACGAAAAATCTGTCGAAAAATCCGTCTGTAATTACCGACGGAAAATTCATCGGAAAATCCGTCCGTAATTACCGAAGGAAAATTCATCGGAAAGTTCGTCACCTAAGGGAAATGGATGGAGAATTTACAGAGGAAAAATCCGTCGGTAACTGGTAAAAATCCGTCGGTAATTTTTTGATGAAAAAAATCCGTCGGTAAATAATTTCCGACGAGACTTTTACAGAGGGACAAAATCCGTCAGTAATTTCGTCGGTAACAAAAAATCCGTCTGTAATAAAGACTAAATCTGTCTATCTATTTTCTCGTTGTGATCTTTAAATTGTCAAAGTGTTTTACCTGCTGCACCTACTAGAAGGTCAATACGAGAGAGAAAACCCCTTTCTTACTTGAAATACTTTCATTTCTCACTGCTGAACACTACTTTAACTTGCCAATCCTCCTCAGCTCCTGTTCCTCAATACAAATACCCATTAAGTAATGTCATCTCATATGAATCCTTATCACCATCATATAGAATCATGTCCATTTCCTTATCCACAGTAAAAGAACTAAAATCATATCAAGAAGCCATTGTGCATCCTTATTAGCAATAGGCCATTAATGTAGAATTACAAGTTCTAAAGAAGAACAACACTTGATTCCTTACTACTTTACCAAAGGGCAAATGTGCAATCGGCCGCAAGTGGGTTTTCAAGAGAAAACTCAACACTGATGAGAGTGTGGAAAGACACAAAGCATGCCTTATTGCCAAGGGATTCGCTCAAGTTCCTAGGCATGATTACTTCGATACATTCAGCCCCGTTGTCAAGATGAATACACTGAAAATTCTCCTTGTTGTGGTAGTATCGAGGTTCTGGATTATTCACCAGCTCAATGTGAATACAGTATTTCTTCATGGAAATCTCCCTGAAGATGTCTATATGAAGACCCCACCAGGCCTTGAAGTCCCTAATTCTAGCTTGGTATGCAGACTCACAAGATCTCTATACAGACTAAAGCAGGCTAGTCGAGAATAGAACACAAAACTTGCATCAACCCTCATCAACTTTGGCTATCACCAATCAAAGCATGATGATTGCCTCTTCACTAAAGGCACCTCTGACTCCTTCACTTCTATTCTTGTTTATGTGGACGACCTTGTCCTAATAGGTAATTGCATAAAGGAAATTCAAGCAGCGAAGGATCATCTCAACACCTTTTTCAACACAAGTATTGTCTTGAATTATTAGAAGACTATGGCATGTTGGCAGCAAAAGGATCCACTACCCCAATGGATTATTCCATATCATTGTCAAAGGATACATGAACAAAACTGGAGAACAATATTGAGTACAAAAGACTAATCGAAAGACTACTTTACCTGGTCAACACAAGGCTAGAAATTAGCTATTTCGTAGGAAAATTAAGTTAATTCCTGGAGTGTCCTACTGATAATCACTTTGAAGCTAGATTAAGAATCTTGAGATACTTAAAATCTTCCCCATCACAAGAATTATTCTTCTCATCTACGTCTGATCTTGAGATCACGGGATATTCGGATAGTGATTGGGCAGCATATCCTGATTCCAGACGATCAGTGACTGGATACTGTTTCTTTGTGGGAACGAGTCTCATCATATGGAAGAGCACAAAGCAAAATGTGCTGATAAGATCCTTGGCTAAGGCTGAGTATAGAGCTCTCGCCGCAGCCACTTGTGAAGCTCAATGGATTACATTCATCATGGCTGAACTCAAGCTGCTACTTACAAAGCCAATTGCTATATACTATGATAGCCAAGCAACATTACACATTACTGTAAATTCGATGCTTCATGAGAGAACGAAGCACATCGAAGTAGATTGTCATATAATTCGTGATAAAGCAAATGAGATTATGACCAAGTTGCTACCCATTAAAATCTGCAAAACAAGTCACTGATATCCTAACTAAAGCACTCAGTCCCAAACTGTTTGCATCTTATCATCCCAAGTTCAGGCTCTTTGACAGACATGCGCCTAATTTGAGGGAGGGTGTGACTTGATACCCATGCCTTTCTCACTTTACTACATACATACATGTGTTAAATAGTATAGAAGTTTGTTAGTTTGTTAGCATTAGTTGCGCTAGCATATTTATCATTAGTCAGTTAGTTACTCTTTGAAGCTATGTATAAATAGATCAATGTGTACCAAAGAAAAGTTAGTTCAATCACATTTTTATTTCTGTTTTTCACACACTGAGAATTACAAAAAATTTTTTTCCAATTCTTCCAAGTTGTTTCTCTCCCCCGAAGCTCGAGCAACAATTTCCACAATTATCAAAGTTGAACCGATAATTGACATAATCAGAAGATTAGGTCATTGAATAACTGATTTAACTATTGAATCATTAGTTGAACCAATGGCCTGATTATAATTAAATAACTATATAAAATTATATTTCTTTCTATTCATAATAAGTATTTTTAAAATTTTATTTTATCTTAAACTAACTATTAATTTTGAATTTTAATAATTTGTTAAGTAATTTATACCTATTATATACTTCACAAATATATATATATATATATATATATATATATATATATATATATATTTCGAGTATTTATTAAAATAATATCATATAATCATATAAAAAGAAAATATGTTATGATTAATAAAGGGATTTTTTTGTTTTCTTTTTAAATTTAGAAATATTCAAGAATGTTTAATGTTTATTTTAACAATGATATATAATTAAACAATATAGTTAATTTGAAAAGAATGAATTCAAAACTAAAATTAAATTAAATAAATATAAAAGAGTTTAATTAAAGATATTATATAATATATGCATCAATTAACAATTAAGAAAACCAAACTGAGCTCAGCCTAGTGGCAAATTCTCTTATTAACCTGAGGTTTTAGTTTCAAGTCCTCCAAGTCCCATTTTGGATTAATATTCCAAAACAAAATCTCCTTGCTTGTTGTCGTCTCCTTACTGATTAGTCCTACATCGGTGATCGATGCTTGAAACTAAAACCTCAGGTTAATAAGAGAATTTGGAGTGGTTGGAGTGGATCACCTGTTCTCTTAAATGCGCGAGATTTTTATTTGCCGAACTGGTTATGAACGATCGGTTTTTTGCGAGTTTGATCGGTCAACTATAGTTTATATTCTTAAAGGATTTAATTTATGAATCGAATCAGTCAGAGTATCGATCTAGTTCTTAAAAGATTCAATTTATGAACAGAATCATTCAGAATATTGATCTAGAACCATCGACTTTTTGTGAGCTTGACCGGTTAACTACAATTTATATTTAGGCTATGTTTATCTAAAAAAAATGAAAAAAAAAGAAAATAATAAAAAATTATTATTTTTTATTGTTTAGTTGAAAAAAGTACATCCAAGAACCTGTGTTATGGTGCATGCTTTTTGCCGATGATATCATCCTTATGGGAGAGTCAAGGGAATACCTAAATAAGAAGTTGGAGTTATGGAGAGAAGCTCTAGAAGTGTATGATCTGCGCATAAGCCGTAACAAGACGGAATATATGGAATGTAAGTTCAGTCTGAGAAGGGAATATAGAGGTAAAGATTGGAGAAAACATCCTACGAAAAGTTAAAAATTTTAAGTATCTTGGGTACATCATACAGGATAATGGAGAGATTGAACAGGATGTAAATCATAGGATCCAAGCAGGTTGGTCAAAATGGTAGAGTGCATCTGGTTTTATATGCGACAAAAAAGTGCCTTTAAAACTTAAAGGTAAATTCTATCGCACCGCTATAAGACCGGCTATGCTTTATGGTACGGAGTGTTGGGCGGCTAAAGGGGAGCACGAACATAAGCTGAGTGTGGCAGAGATGAAGATGTTGAGATGGATGAGTGGTCATACGCGATTGGATAAAATAAGGAATGAAGATATAAGGGAGAGAGTTGGAGTAGCACCCATTGTGGAAAAGATGGTTGAATCGCGTCTCAGGTGGTTTGGACATGTGAGAAGAAGACCGATAGAATATCCAGTCAGGAGGGTGGATGAGATGAAAGATGGACAAAGGGCAAAAGGCAGAAGAAGACCTAAAAAGGCCATCCATGAGGTGGTCAAACGAGATCTACATATAAACAGTCTCTCTGTAGACATGATACATGACATAGCACAATGGCGTCGTTTGATTCATGTAGCCGACCCCACTTAGTGGGACAAGGCTTTGTTGTTGTTGTTGTTATTTAGTTGAAAAGAGAAATTAGAGAGAAAAAAATAAAAAAAAATTAGTGGACTCTCTAATGTTAGAAAGAAGAGAGAGAAAACTTATTTTTTTTTCTATACTTTTAAGTTTTAATATTATTCCTTCACTTTTTTTAATATATTTTATAAGGATAAGATTGTCTTTTTATAATATTTCTTTCTTTTTTATTTTTCTTTCATCCAAACACATCTAAGGAAAATAAAAATTCACTTAATTTCTTTTCTTTCCTTTCTATTTCTTTTCTCTCTATTTCTTTCCTTCCAACCAAATATAAAAGATTTAATTGACGAACCGAACTGGGCAGAATATCGGCTCAGTCTGCATCAACTCACCCGCTTATCTAGAGTGGATGTGCGAGATTTTTGCTTGTCGAACCGACGTCGGTTTATTATGAACCACCAGTTTGCTGTGAATTTAACCAGTCAACTACAATTTATATCCTTAAACGATTCAATCGAACTCAACCGACTAGACTACTGGTTCAGCGTGCATCACCTCACCCCCTCCTTTACCGTAGATGCATGCGATTTTTTTTAATGAATTTGTACCAATTCGTTATGAACCACCAATTTTCTACGAGTTTGATCAGTCAACTATGGTTTATATCCCTAAATGATATCATTTTTGAACTGAATCGGCCAGACCATCGATTCAGCGGCCAACTTCGATTTATATCCTTAAATGATTTAATTGATGAATCGAAATCGGCCAGACTAGCAAATTTGTTCCTAAACTTTCAAGCAATCCTCGAACTCGTCCTTGGACTTAAAATTGCTCCAAATTTGTTCCTGAACTTAACACCGGTCATCCCTGAAGCATTTTTCGTCCATCACTTGTCATCAGAAAGCTGAGGTGGAGTGATTCCTGCCACGCTGGCACTATAATGGCTAGCTGACATGGTGAAGGAAACTTTATTTTTGCAATTTGGTCCATTTTTCCTTTTAAAATCCTAATTTTCAAATTATCTTCACCGGATTCTCTACCTCACTCTCTTCTTCTTCTTCAACTACTCTCACCTTCCAAATCCAATCATCACTGTAACAACAATAATATCACCTTCAACTCTTACCTTCTCATAAGATTCATCGCCGATCCTGTTCCTGACACAAACATGACAACCTAAACAGCAACAATCACAAAAATAAATAGCGACAATCAGAAAAAAACAACAATAATTACAAAATACAAAACAACAAAAAATCAACCATTAGATCTACGTTAAAACAGAATCAGCAGCAACAATCGCCGAAAATATTAAACAATAACTAAAAAAAACTCACCTTGGCTGCACGCAGAGGGAGATAACCAAACCAGAGGAGAAAAGAGGGAGGCAGAGAGAGACAAAGAGAGACAGAGAAGAGACAAGAGAATAGCGCAGCCGTGCGAGCAATGACGATGACGAGTAGAGAGGGAGTTTTTAGTGAGTGACGGGCAGCGAGCACGACAAGTAGAGAGGGAGGCAACAAAGAGTAGCGAGGGCAAGAAACGAAACAATGCAGTAACGTAGAGGGGGACGACGATGGCACGACGACGAGATGGAGGCCAACGAGAGGCGGCGATAGAGAAGGTTGAGGCTTTATGCTATGCCTTTGTCGTGTTTGAGTGCTGTGAGTGTGAGAGACTAGGTTCGGGAAGGTGCGAGTGGCGCGGTGCCGAGACGAAGGCGGGCAAGATGCGACGACAAAAAGGGTTGAGGAAAGCTCTGTCTTTGCCGTGTGGTTAGTCATGTGAGTGTGAGAGAGTGGGGTTGGGGAGGAGGGCCTCGACGGCCATTAAGGATTTTTGTTATAAATACAAAAAAATGATGTCATTTCAGTGCCAGCGTAGTAGGAATCAGTCTAGCTCAACTTTCCGATGACAAGCGATGGACGAAAAGTGCTTTAGAGATGACCGGTGTTAAGTTCAAAAAAAAATTGAGGCAATTTTAAATTTATGGACGAGTTCGAAACTCGATTGCAAGTTAAGATACCACTTTGAGATTTAACTTACTCTATAGTCTAATGCTTTCCTCCAATCCAATACATGGAAGGCGATTTAGAGTTGGACAAGGAGTATGTAACTGAATTAGACACACCTAATAGGAGTGACAATTTAGAAGAGTTTGTGCTTAAGACCTCTCTAGCATAAACTCCTACGGGGCAACTTAATTCATTCTATGGCGCCATTTCCTATTCCTGTTAGTGTTTTTGAGCCACTATGTCTCTTTGATCCCAAGAAAGATATATATGGCAATAATTATAAATTACAGAAGTCACAACACGATATAGGATATGGAACATTGGTACGCAAAATCGTGATTGTTCATTCCCTGGCTACAGCACCAAAAACTTGGTGTAGGAGAACGTGATCTCAAGACTTCTACACAAACCCGCGTAACTAACCAGCAAATGCACTGGGTCGTCCAAGTAATTCCTTACGTGAGTAAGGGTCGATTCCATGGAGATTGTTGGCTTGAAGCAAGCTATGGTCATCCTTGTAAATCTTAGTCAGGTGGATTCAAATGGTTATAAGGTTTTAATAATTAAAATATAAATAAAATAGAAAATAAGATAAAGATACTTATGTAATTCATTGGTGGGAATTTCAGATAAGCATCTGGAGATGCTTTGTTGCTTCTGAACTTCTGCTTTCCTACTGCCTTCTTCCAACCATGCGTTACCTCCTTCCATGGCAAGCTGTATGATCCTCTCGGATGAAAACAAATCCATATGCGCTGTCACCGCACGGCTAATCATCTGTCGGTTCCCGCTAGCGTCGGAATAGGACCATTGTCCATTTGCACACTGTCACTGCGCCCAACATTCGCAAGTTTAAAGCTCGTCACAGTCATCCCTTCCCAGATCCTACTCGGAATACCACAGACAAGGATTAGACTTTCCAAATTTTAGGAATGCTGCCAATGGTTCTAGCCTATACCACGAAGACTCTGATCTCACGGAATGGAATGCTCTGTTGTCAGGAGAGGCAATCATGGTCGTGAACCAGGAGGCCAAGAGATACACACTCAAGTTATTGCAGATAGAACGGAAGCGGTTATCAGGAACACGTTCATAAGTGAGAATGATGATAAGTGTCACGGGTCATCACATTCATCAGGTTGAAGTGCGAGTGAATATCTTGGAGAAGAAGTAGGCATGAATTGAATAGAAAACACTAGTAATTGCATTAATTCATGAAAAACAGCAGAGCTCCACACCTTAATCTATGGGGTGTAGAAACTCCACCGTAGAAAATATATAAGTGAAAGGTCGAGGCATGGCCGTGAGGCCAGCCTCCAAACGTGTCTATTAGCATAAGATTCACAAAAAGACCTCTAATAAATCTCTAAAAGTAGTTTTTATACTAAACTAGTAACCTAGAGTTATAGAAAATGAGTAACTAAGTGTAGATAGTGCAGAAATCCACTTTCGGGGCCCACTTGGTGTGTGCTTGGACTGAGCATTGAAGCTTCCACGTGCATAGGCTGTTCCTGGAGTTAAACGCCAGCTTTGGTGCCAGTTTGGGCGTTTAACTCCAATTCTGGTGCCAGTTTGGGCGTTTTACGCCAAGATGTTGTAGGCTGACTTTGAACGGCAGTTTGGGCCATCAAATCTCGGGCAAAGAATGGACTATTATATATTTCTGGAAAGCCCAAGATGTCTACTTTCCAACGCATTTGAGAGCGCGCAAATTGGGCTTTTGTAGCTCCAGAAAATCTACTTCCAGTGCAGGGAGGTCAAAATCCAATAGCATCTGCAGTCCTTTTTCAGCCTCTGAATCAGATTTTTGCTCAGATCCCTCAATTTCAGCCAGAAAATACCTAAATTACAGAAAAATACACAAACTCATAGTAAAGTCCAAAAATGTGATTTTTGAATAAAAACTAATAAAAATATAATAAAAAATAATTAAAACATATTAAAAACTATGTAAAAATAATGCCAAAAAGGGTATAAATTATCCGCTCATCAAACATACGAACACACAATTTTAATTTTTTGTAAGACATGGGGACATGTCATCTATATAAAAAGTAAAGTATTTTTTAGATAAATTACAATACTATTTTATTGATATTAAGATATGTTGAGTTAAGAGATTAACTAAATTAATTGATGATGATGACAAACATTATTTTATTGGGCTGATTACCCAATTAGTGTTGATTATTTCTGATTAAGTGTTGCAGGCTAAAATTCATTGTTGCAGCAGCCCAATATGGAACAAGCTGAATCTATTGTTGTGGGCAACAATTTCAAACAAAGCACAATTGCAAATAACAAAGAAATCAAACAGGCTGAATGGTAAGTGGATATGATCCAAGCCCAAGGCATTCCTCTCAAGCTGTTCTCTCCAAAGTATTGCCTCCAAAACAACGTTCACTTTTCCTCTTCGATCAGAACTCAGAGAAGAAAGAGAGAGAGCTTCATTCCTAACTATTCAGCAAAGAAGAAAGAAAGAGAAGGGTTAAGCAAAAAGGTTGGGGTCTCATCACCCACATCAAACCATATTAAGATAAGTCACAAGCTAAAGGTGATTCATTTTCTTTTACATGCATTTTATTTTCTTCTCTTCATCTCCAACTTTTTGCCAATCCAATTTGGGATACATGGAAAAGGTGATCTCTGATAAACACTGTTGTGAATCAAAGGTCAAGATTATTTTTTGGAGACCAAGTAGTATCTCAAAGGTTCAGATCTGGGTTTACCATTGAAAATATTTTTCTTTGCTGTCCTGAGGCTTTCGGTCAAAGAAGAAGGTC
Organism: Arachis ipaensis; assembly: GCF_059453495.1. Lineage (NCBI taxonomy): Eukaryota > Viridiplantae > Streptophyta > Magnoliopsida > Fabales > Fabaceae > Arachis > Arachis ipaensis. The sequence continues at coordinate 25,819,783 of NC_142435.1, forward strand.
AGAACCAAAATTCCTAATTTGGGGATTAATTAACAAAAATGATGTGGTAAGTTGGTAGCACACAGTTCAAGGAGTTGACCTAGGAGAGAGCAACTCAACAATATGCAAGGAGATACAAAAGAAGATTTTTCATGATTCTGAAGCAAAGGAGAGAGAACCAGTGTTTTGAGGTGTATGTTTTGAGAAGAGTTCTCTGAAGAGGTTCATCAACTTGGACAGTGCTTCTTAGTCAAAGGAGCATTCCGCCAGAATGAGGAACTAAATCAGAGACAAGCAAATCTGGTTCATCACATAGCAAAGAGGCTGTTGAAGCATCAATCTCCTTCATGTTTTACGGATTGTAATTTTTTTTTAATGTTTATCTTTCTGTAATTTTTTGAGGTAAAAAGCAGAATGAGAGAGCTCAAGTAAAAGTCTAAGAGTGGAAAGAGACAGAGTGATACACTTGAGTGATTTTAGATTTCTTTAGGTTGATTTTGTATCTTGTATCTTGTACCAGTGATGTACCCCTTTCTTAGTTGGGTGAGCACTAAGAGTGAAGAGTTAGGTATTAGTATAACCAAGTCAAGTTAGGTTAGAACTTGAGAGTGAAAGGATTGTGTCAATTTTGTAGAATTGGTGTATGTAATACTTTAACTATAGTGGAAATTCTACCACTGTTGTGGTGGAGCCATTGATGTAGGTTGCATTGCACAAGGCAACCGAACCAGGATACATGATGGTGTCAGCTTCTCTCTTCCCTTCTCTGTTCTATTTTCTGATATTCATGAGACAAAATGAAATTGTCTCATAAATTTTTCGCTGCTGAGTTCAAACAGAATTAGACTGAAAGTTTGTTTTAAAGGGTTATTTATTAAAGTTAAAGAAGGTCATAGATTCAACCCCCTTTTCTAAGTCTTCTAAAATCTTCAAGATATAAATTAATATTTTAATTATTTTTAATGTCATTTATTATTATATGAAGTATTTTAAATAATTTTTGTTTTAATAAATAATAATATATACTATTTTTAAAATTATTTTAAGAATATCGATTAAGAATAAGTTTAGACAAGCTAGCACATGATAATATTTAGATGGCTCGAAATATATCAAAAAAAAATATTTTTATTTTTTATTAAGACACAGTTAGACATAGACGATACATGTGTTTAACAATGAGAAGTCTAACACGTAGATATGACAACTCAATGAGATGTCCATATTTCATAGGACAATAATACCAACTTTTTATGTCTTATAAATTTAAAATAAATGTATTTTTTTAAAAATATGTATATTAATAAATAAAATACTATTTAAAAAAATTTCGTAAAAAATATATTTTACATTCCTCCTGTTTCACTTCTTATTAAAAAAAACATTTTGATTTTGAAAACTTAATTTTTGGTAAATTTTTTTTTTATTTCAATCATCAAAGATAATATCAATTTAATAAATATACAATTATTTTTCATGTTTTTGTTGTAAATAACAAATTAGTGAAATTACTCGTATATTGATCCAATTTGTTTAAAAAATATATAATTATCTAAAAAATATATATATACACAAAAATATTAAGGCAAAATTTGATATTTATACCATTTTAATTTTATTTTAACTATTTTTATTCGATAAAATAAATAAATAATTATTTAATATAAAATCACCAATTTCAAGTTTTGGAAAAAAGACTTCACATTAAAATTTATTTTTAAACATGTTTAATATACTTTTAAGAAGTCAAAATATTAATTTTTATTTTATGATATATTTTGTTAAAAGTTGAATTTTTAAGACAACAAAATATATTAAAAAGTAAAAACATAAAACGCAAGTGTGTGAGATCATCCTTAGTCAGGATTTTTTATTTTAATAAATAAATTAAATATAATAATTATTAAAATAAATAATTTAAACAATATTTATCAAAATAAATATTGTTCTCTTATCTCGTTTACACTATAAACAAGATAATTTTATCTGTATTTTGTTTACAGTGTAAACGAGATAGATGTTATTCCGTTTACACTGTAAACGAGATATATGTATTTATAAATAATTAAATATAATTTTTAAAAATAATAAAAAATATTAATGTTTTTAATTTGACCAAACTCTTACAAATAGAATGTTTCAAATAATAAAAAAGATAAACCGTCTATCTTAAATAACAGGAAAGATAGATTGTTCATTTATCATGTTAATACGTTTATTTTGAAAGCGCAACGTTAAATTGCTCACTGTTAAGATAATTATCTTGGATTGACTCTTAATAGGAATCATCCAACCAATTAATTCATCTCCATTGAAAAAATTGATAGAAGAGATTAAAATAAAAACATAAAAAGTCGTGAAGTTAATGCACGATCAATTAAACACAAAAAGATGAGATAAGCGTCTACCAATTATTAGATAAATAATTTATTTTAAATAATAGAAAAAATAAACAATCTATTTTAAATAATAAAAAAATAAACTATAAATACGTTAGGTTAACATCCATTCTTTTATCGCAGATATAAAATTAAAAAATAAATTTCACTTTTTTTTATCTTTATTTTTAAATAATTTGAAAAAAAAACACAGAATCTCCTATTAATAATACTGCGTAACTAACTATAATCTGTAACCCCATGATCCTCGCGTGGTTCTTGTTGGTTTGTTGCTGATCAGCGGATAATAACAAACTCTCCCCCCCCCCTCCTCCTCTTTCGCACCCTTAAGCCCCCAAACGGCCAAACGACGACGACCACTTCCACACACCACCATCGAATTTTCCGTTACACATATTCTAAGTTTCTAATCACCGCTATGTGCTACCCATAAAAAAATACTGTGTTAATAATGGACAATCTAACCCTGTAATTTTTATTTATTTCGATGGTTAGAAAAATAAATATGTTAACATATTTATTTTAAATGGATAATTTATTTTTTTTATTATTTAAAATAGATTGTTTATTTTTTTTATTATTTAAATTTTTTTTTTATTATTTAAAACATTCTACTTATAAAAATTTGATCAATTTAAAAGTATTAGTATTTTTTATTATTTTAAAAATAATCGAGATAGTATAAACGAGATATATAAAAATTAAAAAATTACATATATCTCATTTACACTCTAAACAACATATATATAAAATTATCTTGTTTACTTAAATAAGATAAAAAAATAGTTATTTTGATAAATATTTTTTAAATTATTTATTTTGATAATTATTATATTTAATTTATTTATTAAAATAAAAAATCCTCCTTAGTCATTAGTTATTTCCAGCTATCCTCTAATTTATCCATCCCCAAAAAAAAACCAGCCACGTCAGCAGACCCCAAACCCCTCGTGAAACCGTCCGCACTAGATCAAAGCCCAACCTCACCCAGCTCTCTATAAATACCAAAACCTTTTTATTCAAAACGACCTCATCCTCATTCAGTTATTCTTCATCCCCCTCCCCTATCTGAAACAGAAAAGAAAATAAGCCCAAAACCACCTTCTAGAATCCCTCGATTCACACACTTTCAGCACGAACTGGCTAACTCTCAGGAAGCCTTGTTGGTGGACGCTGCTGACTCCAGCAACATTAAGCTGGTTCGAGCATTTTATGACGCCCTAAGTGCGCGTGACTCTCACGCAGTCCTTAATCTCGTGGCTCCAGACCTCGAGTGGTGGTTCCATGGTCCACCGTCCTGCCAGTTCCTGAAGCTCTTGCTAACCGGAGAATCCTCCTCCTCCGCTTCCACCGCTGCAGACTCCTTCGAGTTTGTTCCGCTCTCCGTCGTATCCTTTGGTAGCACCGTCATCGCCGAGGGCCGCGACGCCGTGCGCTCCGTCGCCTGGGTCCACGCCTGGACAGTCACGGATGGGATAATCACCCAGGTCAGGGAGTACTTCAACACTTCCTTAACCGTTACCAAGATCGGAGACTCTGATTCCGATTCAGATTCCGGTGAATCGGAAATTGTTCCGGCGAGCTCTGACTCCGGAGGGTTCCCTTGCGTTTGGGAGAGCAGTGTCTCTGGTTTCACCGGAAAATCGGTCCCAGGTCTCGTACTGGCGATATAAACAAGGAAAAATAATAATTAATAATAATAATAATATTAATAAATAAATAAATAATATTGTGAAAAACTGAAAACTATTAAAAATAAAAGGGTTGTGCACGTGGCGTTTGGCGATTCGCTGGTTTCACGGGGGCATTGATTTGGCGCCTTTACCTTGAGGCCAGAGATGTAAGACCCTCTTTGCCTTGGTGCTGTGTAAGATTTGGTATTGCTTTTTTTTTTTTTTTTTTTGGTTATTTATTATTTACTAATTAATCTTTTAAGTTCCGAGTGTGCTTTGTGTGGAACCATTACCATTATGGGTGTATTTTGGTTTTGGTGTTCTACCGAGTTTAATATGATGTGGTCTGATAATGATGCAATAAGAATATGTAAGAATATTTGTTTTCACATTTGTGTGATACATGATAGCATATGCTCTCTATTCTCCATCCAACGATCTCTCTTAAATGTTAAATGTTATATTACTTATCCAAACGCTTCATTGTTGACCTTTAACATTTAACGCGGAGAGTTCAATTAATTTTTGATGTGGTGGTAGGACCCAGGAGTTTTATTTTATAGAATTAAATTATTACTATTAATTGACTAATTCTAATGTTAATTAATTAATTTAGCAAATGGAAGTTTAGCTTTTATTGTTAATCGTGTACTAAAATGAAGCTTATCAAACTGATATGGGACTACTCTTATTGAATTGATGGGATGATCTCGTAAATTTTAATCGCAATCAGAAAAGGCTAGTCCGGTCTCGTGCTTTCAACTTTTTGAGTGCCTTAGGAATCGGATCTTTAGGAAATTCCGAACGAGAATCCCATTGGTGTGTAAATTAAACTTTTGTGTTATAAAAATAATTTCGGAAAATGAGAGCAAACTTTATCTTTTATATCCACGGAGATGGTGATGTTACACTTTCCCATGTGCTCTTCTAGCTCTCTTTAGTTTTAAGACTTGCTGCATGCTTCAAAGGCAAGTTATAATAGGAAATTTATTGTTCTATTTTTGTTATACCTGATTCTTATGCAGTAACACTTAGTAAAGAACTAACGGAGGAGGGATTTAAAATAAAACTATAAAGGAACTGGTTTGGGTGCCCAAAAGGATCACTTTCAGGTACTCAGAAATTAAGAAGAAAGATAAGAAAATCAATGGGGGCACGGTTTGTTGTCGGCTTGTACAAAACGCGTGATGACAATTGACAATTTGACACAGCTAATTGAAAGCTGGGGGGGTAAGGAGTCACGACTAAGGGTCTAAGGTCCACCTACTATCTACTCAGTCTTACTCTTTCGCGAATACACCAAACCTATCTTCTTCACTTCCATTCTGCCATTATTAGTACCTACAAATTGATAAGTACCTATGGAGATTTGCATTCCTTTTACGCCAAATATATTTAATTTGAAAACAAATAATTCTAAACAACCATTTATTTCTAATATTTTTTTAAAAATAGCATTTAATTTGCAAATATTTTTAAAAAGTATTTATTTTTAATGATTGTGATAGATAAATTCAGTGATGTTCCTAAAAATAATGCATCTCTTTATGTAGTAAGGATATCGAAACAATGACCTATATTAAATTATATTACATATATGGAAGGCCAAAAATCATTGAAAAAAAATATTATTATCCAAATACCATTTTTAAAATGCGTTAAAATGAAGACAAGGCCAATGCAATTTGAGATAGGTGTCCCAGTTTTGGACATATTCTAATATTAGCGTGTTAGTACTTAAATTTACTCAACTTCTTTAGTTAAAACTAAATCATTTTAACTTTTAATACTTAACAAAAAAGTTAAGAATACAAGAGAAATAAAATTTTAGTAGAAAGAATATTTTATTAATCAAGTATTTGTTATAAATGATTCAATCATTCACAATTCAAACTTTCATTTCTATTTATAGTCATTAATCTCCTCAATTGACGATTATAATTAAATCTAATTAATGATCTAGATCGAGTGTCCAGAACCTTCATTACAAATATCTAATTTACTGCATTTTTTTAAATACTTTTAGATTATTCTACACTACTCTTCATACTTCTACATATATCTACACTCTTCTAGCTTATTCTATAATCTTCTAGGATATTTCAAGATCTTTTAGAATCTTCTGAGACATTCTAGAATATTTTAGAACCATCTAAAATATTTTCAAACATTTTAGAATATTATATAGTTAAATATAATATCTTAAACTTTTCAGCGGTAACATAGAGATATTCAAATTTAAAACAATATAAATTAAACTACTCACCCAATTCAATACAAACCGATAACTGTAACATCTTATCACACAGAACTTTATATTTAAGTCGTAAATACAAAACTCAATCCTTACATCGGGTCAAAAATTGTAACATCACCTAGGAAAAAGGTAATAGTTAAGGTTGTCCCCTTTATTCTGTTACGCGGATAAGATATAAACATTGCAGTTTTAATTTTACTTTTGCTCTGTATTGTAGTGTTATAAGTTATATTTGAGCCAACTTAATTAAATTTAGTCGCTAAAAAAATTTAAATATATAGCAAGATTGTATTTTTTTTTTTTTACCAAAGATAGAAAACACGAACTCACAACCTCTTAAGTGAGTATGAAGAGACTATGCTATTTGAATTATAACTCATTGGCTAACAGGATCGTATTTTTTAATGGGTGAGATATCTTTTTTATACAACTCGAATTAAGTTATTTAGGTGTTCTAATTACAAGGATTTTGGGAATAAAAGTATCTTAAAAAAATTGCATGCATGAGACATGAATTACTCATTGCTTTATTTAAATTCGGGTAGAACAGCACGATCCCTACTGTTTCCGTTGGAATAATGCAGGTTCTGTTTGTCTGCTTCTCTTGTGTATTCAGTGGATTCCACAGTCCACACCACAAACTCCGAATAATAGAGATAAGAAAATACTTAATATATATGACAATAGTGGAAAATAATTGGTGACCGCAAATTCAACAACCAATGTACATGATTAAAAGATAAATGGAGAGGTTAGGAATAATCACATGGTGTTTGAAAACCCTTGAAATTCAATTTACACAGGAATTAAATTAAATTTTGGTGTTTAAAATAAAATAAATTAAATTAGTTTAAATATAATTCAATTCAATTTTATTATTTTTTTTTAAAATTAATTTTGACTAAAATAGATATGATTTAAAATTTCATTTCACTTAAATTTTACTAAAAATATAAAATATCTAAACTATTCTTATAATCTAATACTTTTTCTTAAAAAATTTCATCCTCTGACTCATCTTTATCTTCAGTTTTTTCATAGCTCTTTTTTAAAGTTGACAATTATTTCGATATATTTTTAAAATTAGAAGATAATTACTATCTTTCATGTATTATATATAGTATAACAAGTCCGTGTTGCACATTATTATTTCAGTACATAAATTAATTATATATTTAATCAATTAACATATAATTAAAGTTTAGAGATAACTAGAAACTTTTTGAAGGAAGATTAAATATACTCTAAAATTACACAACTATTGCTCAAGTTTTGTAGTTTTATAGGGAAAAAAATGATGTAATAAATTAATTATATAGACTTTAATTTAAGGGTAAAGTATACTTTTTGTCCCTAAAGTTTGACAAAAATTTTAAAAATATCCCTAAATTTTATTTTGTTTCAATTTTGTCCTAAAATTTTTTTATTTGCATCAAATATACCCATGACGGCTAACTTTTTAAAAAATTTAAGACCAATTCAATAACAATTTCATAAGAACAACCCTCAATACAAGTAAATCAAGCATAATTTTCATGCATTATTGTTAAATTAGTCTTAAATTTTTTTAAAATTTACCCGTTGAGGTTATATTTGATGCAAATCGAAACCTTTTGAAACAAAATTGAAACAAAATAAAATTTAGGAATATTTTTAAAATTTTTACAAATTAAAACTTCACGAACAAAAAATATGCTTTACCCTTAATTTAAATATAATGTTCTGTATTCAAATAAAGTATATGAAAATATTTGTATGTATTTTGAGAAAAAAAATTGTGTGTATGTATAATTCGACTTATTATGTAGTAGTATACAAAATATAATAATTTACTTTTTTGTTAATTCTTAAAGTGGATACCGGAGTAACTACAATTAAAGTTTATATTGAAGAAAGGAAAAGTCTAGAGGATCAGCAACTTTTGTATTTTCTGTCCAACATTTAACCATCAAAACAAAAGTGAGTGATCTCTCACCATTAGATGTAATCTCACACCATTAAAAATACTATTGATGGCCAATTGATGGTTACAAAACACCAAAATTGCTAGCCCCCTAACATTCCTCTTGAAGAAAAATGTTACAATTGACGGTTTCAATATCTTCAAATTTGTTGTGAAATAAATAAATAAAGAAGATAAAATAATAAATAGAAGACTCTAGTATTAATATTAGCCAATATAATTAACTCAATATAATAAAGATAATTTATATATATCTACTAATATAAGTAGTATGGTATGTAAAGAGAGAAGAGTATAAAAGAGAGAGAATATTGTTATTGATTGTTATTGCTGTATATCAATTCTCTCAAATCTCACTATTTGTAGAGGTAAAGTATTGACTATTCCAAACTTCATTTAATTTCAGTTTGGCTTGGGAGCTTCATTTTTTCATAGGAAAAATCAGCCGTTCATGTAATGAATGGGCATCCACATCCTTTGAACTTATCACAACACTCCCTCTTGGATGACCATTTAGGATTATTGCCTCGTTAAAACCTTACTAAAGAAAAACTCAGTGGAAAAAAATCTTAGTGAAGGAAAAAGAGTACAATATCCTTTGGTGATGGTACTGCCTCTTTAAAAACCTTGTCAAGAAAAATCCAATGGAAAAAAAATCTGACCAAGGAAAAAAGAGTACAGTCTCCCCCTCTTGTCGACATTATTTGATGTCTCGAAATCGGCGCATCCCAATCTCATGTACCAATCTTTCAAAGGAGGATTTTGTAAGTGACTTTGTAAATAAATCTGCCAGATTGTCCCTTGATTTTGAAGATCATGAGTGAAGAAGAATTTAGGAGAAATATGCTTTGTTCTATCACCTTTGATATATTCGCCTTTATGTTGAGCAATACATGCTGTATTATCTTCAAACAGAACAGTTGGAGCTATCTTATGATCAATCAGTCCACATAATGACAGAATATATTGGATCAAACTCCTGAGCTAAAAACACTCGCGACTAGCTTCATGTATCGCGAGTATTTCAACATGATTAGAGGAGTTTGCTGCTATCGTCTGTTTTGTGGACCTCGATGATATAGCTGTACCACCATATGTGAACAGATATCCTGTTTGAGATCTCCCTTTATGTGGATCAGACAAGTATCCAACATCTGCATAGCCAACTAATTTTGACTTGGATCTATAGGGATAAAACAATCTCATATCAACCGTTCCATGAAGATATCAAAAGATTTGTTTGACTCCACTCCAATGTCTTCTAGTTGGAGAGGAACTATATCTTGCTAGTAAATTCACAGCAAATGATATATCGGGTCGTGTATTATTAGCAAGATACATTAGCGCTCCAATGGCACTAAGATATGGTACTTCAGGACCAAGGATATCTTCATTCTCTTCTTTAGGACGGAATTGATCCTTCTCCACATCCAAAGATCTTACGATCATTGGGGTACTCAAGGGATGTGACTTATCCATATAAAATCTTTTCAAGATCTTCTCTGTGTATGTTGTTTGATGAATAAAGATCCTATTTTTTATATGCTCGATCTACAGGCCGAGACAAAATTTAGTCCTTCCAAGATCTTTCATCTCAAACTCTTCTTTTAGAGTTTTTATAATTATTGGAATCTCTTCAGGAGTCCCAATGATATTTAAATCATCAACGTACACAGCAATTATAATGAATCCAGATGCAATTTTCTTTATGATTATACCACATTCGTCTAGATTGCTTTAGACCATATAAAGAACTTTGCAATTTAACTGAGTATAACCCCTGTGAATATTCATTAGATGGTTTAGATTCAGTCCTTCAGGAACTTTCATATAGATATCACGATCTAATGAGCCGTATAAATAGGCTGTTACCACATCCATTAAATGCATATGCAGTTTATAATATGCAGATAAACTAACCAAATAACGCAATATTATCACATCCATTACAGGAGAATACATTTCTTCATAATCTATACCGGGCCTTTGTGAAAAACCTTGTGCTACAAGTCGAGCTTTGTAGCGTACAACTTCATTTTTCTCATTTCGTTTTCTCACAAATACCCATCGGTATCTAACAGGTTTTAAATCTTCTGGTGTACGGACTACAGGTCCAAAAACTTCACGTTTTGCAAGTGAGTCTAACTCAGCCTTCATGGCTTCTTTCCATTTTGGCCAATCATTCCTTTGTCAACATTCTTCGACTGATCTTGGCTCAAGATCCTTACTTTCATGCATGATATTTAATGCCACATTATATGAAAATATTTCATTGACAATTGTCTTATTTCGCTCCCATTTCTCTCCTGTAAAGACATAATTTATCGAGATCTCGTCATTTTCACAATTTTCAGGTACCTGAACATCTTCTGGCGTTAAAACTATATCAAAATTTTGGACAACTGCAGGTGTCTTTACAATGTCTTTTTCAACAGGAATAGTATTTACCTCTTTTCTCTTTCGAAAATTTTTGTCTTTGGAACCGACAGGCTTGCCATGCTTCTAGCGTGTATTTTCTTCGGTGGCAATTTGTCCAACTGGGACATCAATTCGAATTGGGGCATTTTCCACTGGTATATAAGACTTGATAATCCTCTTTGTATTGAAAAATGCATCAGGCAATTCATTTGCTATTCTTTGCAAATGTATAATCTTTTGAACTTCTAGTTCACATTGCCCTGATCGAGGATCTAAATGTATCAAGGATGATGCATTCTAATTAAGTTCCTTTTCAGGAAGCTTATTCTCTCCCCCTAATGTTGGAAATTTTGATTCATCAAAATGACAATCCACAAACCGGGATTTAAATACATCTCCAGTTTGTATCTCAAGATACCTCACTATAGAGGGAGAATCATATCCAACATATATCCCCAATTTTCTTTGGGGTCCATTTTGGTGCGATTAGGTGGTGCAATGGGAACATATATCGCACACCCAAATATTCTTAAATGGGAAACATTTGGCTGCTGGCTAAAGGCTAATTGCATATGAGAAAACTGATGGTAACTCGTTGGCCTCAAACGAATAAGTGCTGCGGCATGTAAAATAGCATGCCCCAAAACGAAGTTGGGAGATTTGTTTTCGTAAGTAAGGGTCTAGCAATTGATTGGAGGCATTTAATAAGTGATTCTGCTAACTCATTTTGTGTGTGAACATGAGCTACTGGGTGTTCAACACTTATTCCATTAGCCATACAATAAGCATCAAAGGCTTGGGAAGTAAATTCACCAGCATTATCAAGACGAATTGCTTTGATTGGATTTTCTGGAAATTGTGCTTTTAATCGAATAATTTGAGCCAGTAATCTCGCAAACGCCAGGTTGCGAGAAGACAATAAGCACACATGTGACCATCTCGAAGATGCGTCTATCAGGACCATCAAATATCTAAAAGATCCACATGGTGGATGAATAGGTTCACATATATCACTTTGAATCCTTTCTAGGAATTCAGGGGACTCAAATCCAATCTTTACTGGTGATGGCCTTAAAATTAACTTCCCTTGAGAACATGCAGCACAACAAAATTCACTAGATTTAAGAATCTTCTGGTTCTTTAGTGAATGTCCATGGGAGTTTTCAATAATTCTCCGCATCATGGTTACTCCCGGATGACTCAATCGGTTGTGCCAAGTTATGAATTCATTTGGATTAGTAAACTTCTGGTTTACAATGGCATGTGATTTAATTGCACTAATCTTGGTGTAATATAACCCAAATGAAAGTGAGGGTAACTTTTCTAATATAATATTTTTATTTAAATCATAAGTTGTGATACATAAATACTCATGATTTCTCTCATTCATTGTTTCAATATGATATCCATTTCGGCGAATATCTTTGAAACTCAACAAGTTTCTCAGAGACTTGGTAGATAATAGTGCATTATTTATTATAAATTTTGTTCCTCCAGGAAACAAAATTATAGCTCTTCCGGAGCCTTCTATCACATTGCCTGAGCCAATAATAGTATTAACACATTCTTCTTTTGGCACCAGATGGGTAAAATATATATCACTTTTGAGAATAGTGTTCGAACTTGCACTATCCGCAAGGCATACATCTTTATTATATATCCTTGCCATTTTCTTCAAAGACAAATAATCATAAAATGAGTAGTATGCATAGTTAAATTGAACACTTGATCGGAATTATTTTTTTAAGAAATACTGTACATAAAAATAATGTCATATACTAAAATTTTATTTTAAAACATGACACATTTAATGATTTCAAAATTCATAAACATTAATAATATACATCATATTTGAAACTTAAATACATAGAAAATAAAACTTAACAATAAGTTCTTTACATTATTTATTCACATGAACACTTAACAATCTCACACATTAAACTATTCCATCATTGATCAAATGACCAATATTTCCTTCAGGATCCTCAAAGAAACCAGATACATCATAATGAGTGGTGAAATTTTCAGCATCATTTAAAACAAAATTTGTTCCCTTTCTGTTGTCGTCCTTTTTCAAAGATGCTTGTTAAAGATCGACTAGGTGCCTTGGGGTATGACAGGTACGTGACCAATGGCCCTTTCCACCACAACAGAAACACTTATCCTCTGTTGATTTATTTTACCCAGAGTTTCTTTCTTTATCCCACTTCTGGTGAGATCTTCTCTTTTGAACATAATTCCTTTTCTTTCCATAATTTTTATTATTGCCAAAACCTTGCCATTTACCTCTTCTGAGGTAATTTGCCGCATTTACTTCAGAAAATGGGGCGGCGCTAAATGGGCATGCTTCATGATTTTTCAAGAGCAACTCATTGTTGCATTCAACAACAAGAAGGCAAGAAATTAACTCAGAATATTTTTTAAACCCTTTTTCTCGATACTGCTGCTCCAGGAGCACATTCGAGGCATGGAAGGTTGAGAAAATTTTCTCCAACATATCATTATCAGATATCTTTTTCTCACATAATTTTATTCATGAGGTGATTCGAAACATTGCAGAATTATATTCATTTATGGATTTAAAATCCTGTAGACGCAAGTGAGTCCATTCATATCGGGCTTGAGGAAGTATCACCGTCTTTTGATGATTATACCTTTCTTCGAGGTCTTTCCAAAGATCTGTAGGATCTTTTAATGTGAGATATTCATTTTTCAATCCTTCGTCAAGATGACAACGAAGAAAAATCATGGCTTTGGCTTTATCCTTCTGGGATGCATTATTTTCAGCCTTAATGGTATCTCCAGGATCCATTGAATCAAGATGGATTTTAGCATCTAATATCCATGATAAATAATTATTTCCAGATATATCAAGAGCATTGAATTCAAGATGAGAGAGCTTCGACATAATGAAAATTTGTTACCTGAGTCTTCCTAAAAATTTGATCAAAGTCTCGTGCTGATAACGTGTTGTGAAATAAACAAATAAAGAAGATAAAATAATAAATAGAAGACTCTAGTATTAATATTAGCCAATATAATTAACTCAATATAATAAAAATAATTTATATATATCTACTAATATAAGTAGTATCATATGTAAAGAGAGAAGAGTATAAAAGAGAGAGAATATTGTTATTGATTGTTATTGCTGTACATCAATTCTCTCAGACCTCACTATTTATAGAGGTAAAGTATTGACTATTCCAAACTTCATTTAATTTCAGTTTGGCTTGGGAGCTTCATTTTTTCATAGGGAAAATCAGCCGCCCATATAATAAATGGGCATCCACATCCTTTGAACTTATCACAACAAAATTGAATTAGTCATACATTAAAAGGTATTAGACTAGAATAATTAGACAACACTTGGAAGAAGAAAGGGTAGGCCAGGAGATACAACAGTCATTTTTTGTTTTTCTCTATTTTAATGTGACATCAAGTTTTTAAATAAAAGAGTATAATTTTTATGATTTGAATTGATTCTAAATAGGAGTGACACGAGTCGACCCACTAAATTCGTAAAAAAATTAAGACTCAAATTTAGATTTTGAGTTTGCTAAATTTAAAAAATTCGCTAAATTTTCATTGTCAAATTCATGAATTTTGGCGGTATGGGATAAGCAGTTGATCGGCTCTTTAGAAAAAAAATGAAAAAAAAGATGAAAATTATATATATTATTTTTTACTTTTTATTCTTTTTCTGTTAGCTAATCTTTATTTATTTTATTTTTCTATTTATTTATTTATTTTATTTTATTCGAGATTCTACGGAAGATTGGATCTCGCTACTCTGGAAGCATTTTCCCTGATCTATATCAGATGTAAATTATTTGCTGCTTGGAGGGGGTTGGTTTTAGCTTGGAATTGCAGTTTGAGAGATATTATATGTGAAATAGATTATTTTGACATTCTGCCCATCATGCATGGGCTTACAAGTGGGTATTCATCTGAAGTAACAGATTTGGTTCACAAGATTCAAGAGCTTTTATCTCGTCCTTGGCTTGTTCACGTTGAGTGGGTGTCCCGAGAAGCAAATAGAGCTGCGACTTGGATGGCTAGATATAGTACCAAGAGTAACTCTAATCATGTTATTTGGTCTGAGCCTTGTGTTGATCTAGCAAATCATCCGCTCGGATATAAGATAGTGTTTGATTTGTTTCTTTCCATGTTTAGACACCAAAAAAATATATATGTACAGGCAGTATAATTTAGCTTGTTTATTCAAAAAAAGATTTTTTTAATCACTAAATTTTGTTTCTATTTTTGTGCAATAGATTTTGTTTTGTTCTTAAATTGTTTGTTAATTAAAAAATAGGTAATTTAGGTTGATAAAATAAATAAAGTTTAAAATTATGCAGATATCTTAAATCAAAACTGATTATACGTCTTATGCTAAATGCTTTTATATAAATCGAATCAAATTGATTCGATTTATACTATTTACATATAAATCGAATCTATTTTATTTAATTTACTATGTATATTCTGAACAAGTAGTATATATTATACTAGTTCAGATTATTGATATATCGTCCTTTCTAGCAAAACATCATGCTTAAGTCATAGTATTTCTACTAGAAAAAATATTACATTAACTTTTCTATTATTACCATTTAATATACGCGCCTTTATGAAGTTAGCGTATTGATGATTATAAGAAAAACCAATATTTATTATTTATAGTACAAATATGTTCAAATTGTAAACCTCGTTAAAATCGGTAAATAATTAGTCAATAAATTAAATTTTAATTAGGAAAGCTAAAAATTCAAAACTAATATCAAAATAGGATAGAGCTCGTCGAAACGAGAATTTTGGCATCAATTTCCAAAATTTGGCCCAAAACCTGACCGGAAGGGCCGAACCGGGGCCCAAACCGAACCTGTGGGTCCAACCGGACCATGACTTAAAAGAGGGGCAGAAGCTCTTCTTCCCTATTTCAGCATCAACAGCGTTGAAAACAGATTGGGGTGAGGAGGAAAATTCCTAACCCTCATCCAAGATTCAAACCACCGTATCTTCCTCGTTTGAGCTCTGATCGCCGCACCGTTTGCGGCCACGCGTCCAGCGCGTCGAGCTCTACCTTTCTATTTGAGAAATTTCTCTGGTAAGCCTCTTATTAGGTTCAGAATCTCTATCCTCCTTTCTTTGGTAAACTTGAAAACCTATGGTGAATCTTGTCCAATTTTTGTGTTCTAGGTTCAAGTTAGCTTCCGGGACTTGTGGGCTCAAGCTATTGAGCATATGGGTATGGTAAGAGCACCCTAACCCTAGCTCAATCTTGTATTTGTAATAGAAAACTGAATTGGAACATATATATATGTATTAGGTGTAGGTTAAGTGGGTGTTTATACATTGGAATTAAATTGGGATTACTTGGAAGTTTGGTAGTGACCAAGACTTGTGTTGGGGCTGTTTGATTGCGCTTGGAGGGGCTGTAATTTTGCGTTGTGAGGCTGCCTTGGGTGAATTAAGTGATCGGCCAAGGTATGGTTTAAGTTTCGCACGTTTAATATTTACGGTGTTGCGAAAACTTATGTTAGAAGAACCATAGGATAAGTTGAATTTGTTAATGGCATTTAATGAGTAGATTTGTGTTGTTGTTGGTATAAATGTTGATGAACATAAATTAGGATGATGAGGTTATTAATTTCATGTTGTTGGACTTGTGTATAATGGGTTGTGTTGATGTTGATATTGATGAATTATGGTTGGTAATTGTTAATAAATAGTTATTATGTTAAGTTGATGAATTAATGTGTATGAAGGGTTGATTTATGTTAATGGTATTTTAATTGGTATATGTTGATGGGAGGTTGATAAATACATGATGAAAGTTGATATAGGTGAAGAATTGATATGAATAAGTGAAGGGTTAATGATGTATGAGGTAAATTATTGATGATCAAGGTTGGTTAAGTTGATTATAGGTTATATTGGCAATGGTTGTTGATGAATTGAGTTGATATGGCATTGTAAGGCATGTTTTAATAGTAAGAAACTTAAATTGATGAAAGTGTGATTTTGTTGGATATTTGTTAAAACCAAATTTTGATGAGATTTGGACGTCCATAATATTTTCCTCAAATTTTGGATTGAATTGTGGTTTGATGGAAATGAAAGATGGTTTTAAGAGCTTTTGATTGATATCAACTTTGTAGAAAACGGAATTTTGTAGAGAAAGTTATGGACGTTACAAGTTTGGTGTATAAAGCTGTTTTGCAGGGTGGCAAAATGCTTCGGGCATTCTGCCCATTTTTTTCAAAAAAAGTGCCATCCACGCGTACGCTTGGTGCACGCATATGCGTGGTGTGAAATTCTGGCGACGCATGCGCGAGGGGCATGCGTACGTGTGAAAGCATTTTCACGCCTACGCATGGCTCACGCGTACGCGTGACTTGATGTATACTCCACGCGTGCGCGTGGCTTACGCGTACGCGTAGATGCTGCCTACTGCAAAAACTGGGTTTGACTGTTTTAAACCAATTTTTCACTTATAAACCTCCATTTTCTTCCAATTTAGACGTAAGGTATAGTGTTAGGTCCAGTAGATAAAGAAGCTAGGAAAATAGGGTAACTTGGAGGTGAAGTAAAGTAAAAAAAATGTGATAATTTAGGTGTGAGAAGGTAGGTGGTACATATATATATATATAAGTGTCACAAAACTGGCTAATGAAAGGAAAAAATATCGTATCTGAGCACTCTTTCTTGAAAGTACGACCCCAGGAGTTGGTGGAAGGTGAGGATCCCCTTCTCTGTTCCTCCTGGTATTGTAAAATCGCCCCCAGCGAGATGGTGGGAGGTTAGGATCCCCTCTTTTGTTCCTCCTAGGCATATGAGAACGTACCTCCTGGGTAAACGCAAGAGCTGTGGTTTCGCCCCACTTGCTCCAGGCTGGTTAGTATAGAGGCTCCCCGGGTAGACGCAAGAATTGTGGTTTCGCCCCACTTGCTCCGGGATATGATGAGTTATGTATTAAGGTGCAATGACATGATGAGTAAGTAATGAATGATTATGAAATGTTAATGATGGTATTTGAGATACGAGTTTCTCTGGGTAAGAACCGTGGCTTCCCACCACGTGTTCCAGGTTGAATCTCGACACTCTGTTGACCCTACGTCGTAAGGGTGACCGGGCACGTACAAATTCCCGAGTATGGACAGCCCCATTGAATGATTATATGATGAATGAATATGAACTCTATGCATAGACTCTTGGGGATGCACGACGGGGAACAGTCTACGGTTTTTGGACTTGTCGGGTTGGCTGGATAACCGACAGATGGGCCCCATCAGCCATAGGACAGGCATGCATCATATGCATTTATTTGAATTGGTTTCTATGAATTTCTTGGGTATGCCTAACTGATATATATCACCTGCTATCTGTTATACTTGCTATTTGTATTATCTGCTCATTACTTGTGCATGAACTTGTTTGATTGCTTGTTTCTGTTATACTATGAGTAATGGAGGGATGGAGGAAACGGAGAAATGGTTTGGTGTTAGGTTAGGATTGAACTTGAGTAAGTTAGGTAGATTTAGAATACCTACCCCTGTTTATGGTTTCTGTTTAGTACTTAAGTTGGATAACTGAATAACGGAGCTCTAGGATTGCCTATGGCATTCTCAGGACCTTATTTATTATACGCGTGGCACTTTTACCATGTTGAGAACCTCCGGTTCTCATTCTATATTGTATTGTTGTTTTTTAGATGCAGGTCGAGAGGCTTCTCGCTAGACGTCTGGATCTTGGAAAGTGAAGTAGTCCTTGGGTGTATTTTGGTTTCTATTTGTATATATGTATATATATGTGTAGCTTACTCTCCAAGTAACTTATGTACGCTGCTTCTCTTAGAGGTTGAGGGAGAGATAGGAGTTTACTTGGGTATTTTGTTGTATTTTGGGAATACTCAAGTATGATTATATGTATATGTATATCCTCCGGCCAGCCTTCGCTTTGCAGGCTGTGTCGGGGGCTAGTTATACTGTTTCCTTGGCTTTTCTTTACATCTCGGTTTACCTTTATCTTTTCTGATGAGGTTTCTTAGTACGCAAGTAATCTTATTCCTCGAGCGTTGCGCTTTTCATTTTTGTGATTTTTGTTTACCCGTTTGTTTTTAAGGCTCCTAGTATACTATTTCTTTCATAAATATATGTATATTTTTACTGTTTAGAGGTTTGTAATACATTACTATCTCAGTCTTATGACTTAAGCATAAGATTTAGTATAGTAGGGTGTTACATTATGGTATCAGAGCAGTTCGTTCCTATAGAGCCTGAGAACGAACTGAATATGCTACTTTGCATTCTCTGTGTATGTGTCTATGTGTTAATAGGATATCTAACTGATATGTGTAGCATACATGTTTGCGAGCATGTGTTTGGGACTCTTAAGCACTAAACTTGAGATATTGAGACTGATCACCTTAATATCAATTGTTGGGTGTGAACAGGAACCAAATGGCGTCTCGTGGGTGCGGTCGTCGGCATAATCGAGGTCGAGGATGGAGAGGTAACGAGACAACTATACCGGCGAAAAATTTGACCAATTTTGTGACCGCAATGACGAGTGCTGCTGCTGCCATTGTTGCTGTTGCTGCTGCGACCAGTCGAGCGATGGAGAGGACGAGACCACAAGCTAGAATTGACAATGATGGTGGAAATGAACGTGAAGGCAAGAATAATACCCCAAGTGCAGTGGTACCAGTGGGGATAACGGGTTATCCAGAGTTAACTAACATAAGTGAAGCAATGGGAGAAAACTCAAGATGAACTGTGGTAGCAAGAAATAATCGCCGGGAGTATTTTACAGAGAAAAAGGAAAAGAAGACAAAGATTACACCTAGGAGCCAAAATTTCAAGAGGGATCGTTCTGTTACTTCACGCTCTCAACGCCGAAACAATGACTGAAAGAATAACAACCATTCGAATCCAAATTCAGAAGGGCAAACTAGTGCTCAACCGGATGACTTAAGGTGCCCAAGGTGCAAGAAGTACCATCCAAACAGACCATGCAGGGCCGGATTAGGCGAATGTTACAAGTGCGGGAAGCCGGGGCATATAGCTCGAGACTGTCAACACAAGGAACGCTGGGATGCAGTCGAATCCGATCTTCAGACCCGAGGTAACCATAAGCTAGTAATTAAGTTCTTAGCTACCTTGTGTATCCTTAATATATGTATGATCCAGTTGTGAAGCACGACAAGTTTTGATGATCGTGGAATCCGGGCCAATGATTAGTCGAAGCCTACTAGTTGTTGAGATGGAGCGATACTTAGCTAACTTAGGTGAGTGGTTAGGTTCTTGGAAGATAAGAATCAGAATGACGAAGTGGAAGTCGGGTGAATTATACATAAGGAATTGGAACCGTTGAGAGCTATGCGGAGTTACCGTTTGAAATCCAGTAACGTTAAGATTTCAAGGGAAAGAAATAGAGCAAGTACAACCTTTAGTTGTTAATTGACCGAGAGACAAGTAGAGGCGAGACCGAATTACTATACGAGAGAGTTTCCAAGACCGTTCTTGAAGATGTACCAGAATTTCCACCTTAGAGAGAGCGTGAGTTAGTCATAGATGTAGTGTCAAATATCGGATCAATGTTGATTGTACCACAAGTGACGACATTATTAGAATCAGTAGAGTTCAAGACCAAGTTAAAGAGAGTACTGGAAGAGAAGATCGTCTAACTAAGTGTTTCTTTGCGAGAGTGTGCCAACTAATCTTCATGACTTAATCTAACCTTTCTCTTATAGCTTACATTGAAAGTTCTATCTTGAATCTTCTCCTGTAAAAGCCCAACTTATTGTTCTTCCGATCTTGTTCCTTACTCGTACAAAGCTTGTCTCTTTTGAATTCAGCCTGAACTCATCCTAATATAATCATATAACTTTTGAATCATGGTGATTTGTGGTGCATGAAATTGCTCCCTTTTGGAAACTTGCATTTCTTTAAAGCCAACTAGAACCTATTCAATTCGACAACTCTTATTCTTTCCATTCAAGCTTGATCCAAACTTCTTCCCTGAGATGCAACTAGGTTTCTCTTCTTGTGCATCCCATTAGTTCTGTACAACTCCGGTTACCTGTATGTAAGACTTTCTTTGGAAATCGTGTGAACACCGTTCATGCTACTCATTCGTTCCTTTGAACATAACTTTTCTTTGAATAATAAACTCGTATTGGATTTTGAGTCACGCATGACTCTTAGATGAAATTATTAGAGTGTCAATCCTTTAGAGCAAGACTTTAGAACATGACAGTAAACCAGCGACATTACAAGAAAATTCAAAACCTTAATCCTAACCGATCGTAACGCTCATGACTAAATAGATGCAATGAGGTGCACCGTGTTAATGAAATACCCGGATACGCTGGAAGCCTTTGATCCATGGAAAGAAGATTGATCCTTATGCCAATGCTTGTATCACTTAAGCCTAATGGACCATTTAAGAAATTACTACCATGCATTATTGGGAGATTTAAGAAGCGTGCTGATGCGACATCATGAAGTTGTAGTAGACGCCCTAAGCAAGAAGTTTATTAGAGATTCTTGGATGTTAATTTCAAAGGAGGAAATGTTAGATGATTTGAAATTCTAAGTTGGAGAATGAGAGTATAGAGTGAAAATGACGAACTAAGTCCATTACCAGTTTACAACATGGTATCGACGAGATGCGGGACGCATAGCGAGACGATAAGGAGCCACTAGATATATCAAAGTTCGGTAAACAAAGGAGAATTAAAAAGAGATTTATATGCCTAACGCAAATGCCGAAACAGAGATCGTAGGGTTAAGGGCTTAGGGAGCGCAATAATAGTGATAAGGAACTGTTGTCCAAAACTTACAAGTGAGGGTTATCGAAATTACCTTGAGATTTCTAAACATACCACAAATCCAAGAAGATATTTTGAGCAGTTAGAAATGAAGAACGAAGTGGAAATCTAAGTGATTACAAGTTTGACGTATGAGAAAGAATGAAAGATCACCAGAAGCCGTTCAAAATGCCACCACCGTCGAAGGTTCTACATTAAAGGTAAAAGGGAATAGCTATCGATCTGGTAATAGATTGCCAAGGTCTAGGACAAAAAGTGACACTGTTAGGAACTCGTAGATCAAATGATCAAATCCGTTTGCCCATCGGAACAAACTACCTATTAGGAATATCAACGAGACTATACATCAGGGAGAAGGTGAAGCTCTACAGTATGCTAAACACCCTTGAATTAATTGGAAACTGGAACATCGAACGTCTTGATTCCTGAATTTTATAGCCGAGACAACAAAGGAAAACTTACGCAAATCTGAGTAAAGATTCTCATTGTGGAAGTCGACAAAAGAGATAGACAGATCTAAGAAGAAGACTTCTCAAGTTAGAAAGAAGAAGATACCTATCTCTGAATATTACTTCAACGAACTAGAAGCGGACGAGCATTAAAAAACAAAGAAGTTAAATCCCGCCAAGTTAGTCCATTTCAAATTTTAGAGAGTATTGATGGTCAGTGGCATGCCAAATAGTTTTGTCGTACCTTTCGGATCTATTTCAACATACTCCATATGTCGTAACTTCTGAAGCACGTCTCTAAAACAAATTCATGTCTTACAACCTAAGCCAGCTTAAATGAAAGGAGGTGAACGTTTCAAGTGATGAGGTCAGTTTCAAGAAACTCTGTATATGTCGAAGGACTACCCACACCTTTTTTCAGATAACTGAATCTGAATTTTGAGGAAAAAATTCCTAATTTGGTGGGTAGGATGTAAACCCCGCTAAAATCGGTAAATAATTAGCCAATAAATTGAATTTTAATTAGGAAAGCTAAAAATGCAAAACTAATATCAAAATAGGATAGAGCTCGTCGAAACGAGAATTTTGGTATCAATTTCAAAAATTTGGCCCAAAATCGGACCGGAAGGACCGAACCGGTTGAATCGGGCCCAAATTGGGCCCGTGGGTCCAACCGGACCATGACTTAAAAGAGGGGTAGAAGCTCTTCCCCATTTCAGCATCAACAGTGCTGAAAACAGATTGGGGAGAAGAGGAAAATCCCTAACCCTCATCCAAGCTTCAAACCACCGTATCTTTCTCGTTTGAGCTCCGATCGCCGCACCGTTTACAGCCATGCATCGAGCTCTACCTTTCTATCCGAGCAATTTCTTTAGTAAGTCTCCTATTAGGTTCATAATCTCTATCCCCCTTTCTTTGGTAAACTTGAAAACCTATGGTGAATCTTGTCCAATTTTTGTATTCTAGGTTCAAGTTAGCTTCCGAAACTTGTGGGCTCAAGCTATTGAGCATATGGGTATGGTAAGAGTACCCTAACCCTAGCTCAATCTTGTATTTGTAATAAAAAACTGAATTGGAACATATATATATATATATGTATTAGGTGTAGGTTAAGTGGGTGTTTATGCATTGGAATTAAATTGGGATTACTTGGAAGTTTGGTGGTGACCAAGGCTTGTGTTGGGGCTGTTTGATTGAGCTTGGAGGGGCTGTAATTTTGCATTGTGAGGCTACCTTGGGTGAATTAAGTGATCGGCCAAGGTATGGTTTAAGTTTCGCACGTTTAATATTTACGGTGTTGCGAAAACTTAGGTTAGAAGAACCATAGGATAAGTTGAATTTGTTAATGGCATTTAATGAGTAGCTTTGTGTTGTTGTTGGTATAAATGTTGATGAACATAAATTGGGATGATGAGGTTATTAATTTCATGTTGTTGGACTTGTGTATAATGGGTTGTGTTGATGTTGATATTGATGAATTATGGTTGATAATTGTTAATAAATAGTTATTATGTTAAGTTGATAGATTAATGTGTATGAAGGTTTGATTTATGTTAATGGTATTTTAATTGGTATATGTTGATGGGAGGTTGATAAATATATGATGAAAGTTGATATAGGTGAAGAATTGATATGAATAAGTGAAGGGTTAATGATATATGAGGTAAATGTGGACAATTATTGATGATCAAGATTGGTTAAGTTGATCATAGGTTATATTGGCAATGGTTGTTGATGAATTTAGTTGATATGGCATTGTAAGACAATTATTAATGGTAAGAAACTTAAATTGATGAAAGTGTGGTTTTGTTGGAAATTGGTTAAAACCAAATTTTGATGAACTTTGGACGTCCATAATATTCTCCTCAAATTTTGGATTGAATTGTGGTTTGTTGCAAATGAAAGATGGTTTTAAGAGCTTTTGATTGATATCAACTTTGTAGAAAACGAAATTTCGTAGAGAAAGTTATGGACGTTACAAGTTTGGTGTATAAAGTTGTGTTGCAGGGTAGCAAAGTTGGTTGCAGAATGCTTCTGGGCATTCTGTCCATTTTTTCAAAAAAAAAAACGCGCCATCCACGCGTAGGCGTGGTGCACACGTACGCGTGGTGTGAAATTCTGGCGACGCATGCGCGAGAGGCATGCGTACGCGTGAGAGCATTTTCACGCATACGCGTGACTTGATGTATACTCCACGCGTGTGGGTGGCTTACGCGTACGCATGGATGCTGCCTGCTGCAAAAACTGGGTTTGACTGTTTTAAACCAATTTTTCACTTCTAAACCTCCATTTTCTTCCAATTTAGACTTAAGGTATAGTGTTAAGTCCAGTAGATAAAAGAAGCTAGGAAAATAGGGTAACTTAGAGGTGAAGTAAAGTCGAAAAGGTGGTAATTTAGGTGTGAGAAGGCAGGTGGTACAAATATATATATATATATATATATATATATATATATATATGTAAGTGTCACAAAACTGGCTAATGAAAGGAATAAATATCGCATCTGAGCACTCTTTCTTGAAAGTGCGACCCCAGGAGTTGGTGGAAGGTGAGGATCCCCTTCTCTGTGCCTCCTAGTATTGTAAAATCGCACCCAGTGAGATAGTGGGAGGTTAGGATCCCCTCCTTTGTTCCTCCTGGGCATATGAGAACGTACCTCCTGGGTAAACGCAAGAGCTGTGGTTTCGCCCCACTTGCTCCAGGCTAGTTAGTATAGAGGCTCCCTGGATAGATGCAAGAATTGTGGTTTCGCCCCACTTGCTCCGGGATATGATGAGTTATGTATTAAGGTGCAATGACATTATGAGTAAGTAATGAATGATTATGAAATATTAATGATGGTATCTGAGATACGAGTTTTCCTGGGTAAGAACCGTGGCTTGCCACCACGTGTTCCAGGTTGAATCTCGACACTCTGTTGACCCTACATCGTAAGGGTGACCGAGCATGTATAAATTCCCGGGTATGGACAGCCCCCATTGAGTGATTATATGATGAATGAATATGAACTCTATGCATAGACTCTTGGGGATGCGCGACGGGGGACAGTCTAAGGTTTTCAGACTTGTCGGGTTGGCTGAATAACCGACAGATGGGCCGCATCAGCCATAGGACAGGCATGTTTCATATGCATTTATTTGAATTAGTTGCTATCATTTCTTGGATATGCCTAACTGATATATATCACCTGCTATCTGTTATACTTGCTATTTGTATTATCTGCTCATTACTTGTGCATGAACTTGTTTGGTTGCTTGTTTCTGTTGCACTATGAGTAATGGAGGGATGGAGGAAATGGAGAAATGGTTTGGTGTTAGGTTAGGATTGAACTTGAGTAAGTTAGGTAGATTTAGAATACCTACCCCTGTTTATGGTTTCTGTTTAGTACTTAAGTTGGATAACTGAATAACGGAGTTCTAGGATTGCCTATGGCATTCTCAGGACCTTATTTATTATACGCGTGGCACTTTTACCATGCTGAGAACCTCCGGTTCTCATTTCATATTGTATTGTTGTTTTTCAGATGCAGGTCGAGAGGCTCCTCGCTAGACGTCTGGATCCTGGAAAGCGAAGTAGTCCTTGGGTGTATTTTGGTTTCTATTTGTATATATGTATATATATGTGTAGCTTACTCTCCAAGTAACTTATGTACGCTGCTCCTCTTAGAGGTTGAGGGAGACATAGGAGTTTACTTGGGTATTTTGTTGTATTTTGGGAATACTTAAGTATGATTATATGTATATGTATATCCTCTGGCCAGCCTTCGCTTTGCAGGCTGTGTCGGGGGCTAATTATACTGTTTCCTTGGCTTTCCTTTACATCTCGGTTTACCTTTATCTTTTTCTGATGAGGTTTCTTAGTACGCAAGTAATCTTATTCCTCGAGCGTTGCGCTTTTCATTTTTGTGATTTTTGTTTACCCGTTTGTTTTCAAGGCTCCTAGTATACTATTTTTTTCATAAATATATGTATATTTTTACTGTTTAGAGGTTCGTAATACATTACTATCTCAGTCTTATGACTTAAGCATAAGATTTAGTAGAGTAGGGTGTTACACAAATAAATATATTCACATAACTGTTAATAATACATTATAGTTATTCAATTAAACTTAAATACAATTTAAACCCAAAATATCAATTATTCAAATTAAATTGCATATTTTTCATCATTTTTTAATTACCCAAATTTTAATTTCAATTAAGAAAAATATCCAATAATAATAAAAATAACATAAGAATCCTAATTAATTTAAACTCAACTTATCATAAAATCAATTTAATTATCTTTAATAAAATAATTTTTAAAAATAAGCCGCTCAAACTAACAAATAATTCTTAAATAATTCATAATAGAGTTTTTAAAAATACGGGATATTACACTCTACTCACTTTACAAAAATTTTTGTTCTAGATAATTGATATAAGATAAAAAATGATTTACATTTACTTTACTTTCGAACATATCAAGAAAAAAGGTAAAAAGGTTTGGCATGTTTAGTTTCAAACATATGAGAAATCATATCACATGAACATGAAAGAAAAAAGGTGTAATAAGATGCATAAGTGATATGAGATAGGTTTGATGCAAAATAAATCTTAGAACCGAGAAATTCAGAACTTAACAAATAAGCTCAGTGTCCGTTTAAAATCTTCATCGAAGCATGATCACCTTACCTCATTCTTACAACCAAGTTAGGATTCCCTGATATATTAACTTCACCAATATCGTTTTCTAGTCGATCACTGAGTTCATTAGTTCAGGGCGCGTCACCTTACTACATGCATGATGTAATTCCCAAACCTATCACCTTTTTAACCCACAATCATCTCACAAATCTATTAACAGCAACCATGCATAAACGTGACATTAACTAAACTTTTCTGCCTAATTGAAAGCTTCATAGCTTCTTATGATGCCGCATACTTACGGGTTTCACCTTTTATGTCCACAAATTATGTCCTAAAAAATTAATGTATTGCTTGCTATATCTAAAAATTTCACGTGTCACCAAATGAGCTCAAGCTTGATCAAAGCGATACAAAATTTAGACAGGAACCGAGAAACATACGGACGGTGCTTACAAGAATTTGAAAAGATGCTTAAAATCATAATTAAATAAAGATGTACATAAAAAATGAAGTGTGCCAGGGAAAAAAAAGTCAAAACGCATCATTTTAAGAAAAAAAATCTAAATTAAAGAAATTTGATAGGAACATTATAAGAAAAGATAGTATATTAGATCAAATAATTAAAGCAAGTTCCACTGGAATCAAAGAAGTGCAAACTTCATAAATGAAGGCCGTAAATGAAAATGTTTCCAAAGGCTTAAGGATTGTTTATTGTGCTAAAACAAGTTCAAGATCAAATCAAATAGTACCAGATTTACGAAAAAAATACAAGCAATTTCAAAGATGAATATTTTAAAAGATTTAAGCAAACATTTCAAGAACTAATCCCTGAAACGTAACTTCTAACATTTTCAAACCTCGTGATTCACATTACTAACCAATTTTACTTTATCTATGATAACCTATTAGTGTTTCTGTAAATATAAATGATCAGTATCAAGTTAGTCACAATTAATACCAAGAAATATGTAACGGTAGACTAACAAAGTTAATCTATAAATAATCATGCATATAAAATTCAAATTCTTGTCATTATTAGGACAAATTTTACTGCATAATAGATATCCAGAATATGTAGTGAAGCATAGTTAGTCCACTCCTAAGACTCTAATTAGAAAGGACCGCTCTGATACCATAATGTAACGTCCTTTCTAGCAAAATACCATACTTAAGTCATAGTATTTCTATTAGAAAGAACATTACATAGACTTTTCTATTATTATCTATTCAATATACGAGCCTTTTACGACGTTAACTGATAGATAATTTCCAAAACTCGGCAAGTGTACCGAATCGTATCAAGTAATACCACGGTGAGTGTATTATGTTCCCATGAGGATTAATGAATTAAGCAACAATGATTAATTGACTACTCTAATCAGACAAATTGAAACTTTAGTTTGAAAGGTATTTAGTATCAAAAATAGTGAATTAAATGAAAGCAGCTTGTAGATGATTGAGAAAGTAGTATGAATAAAAGCATTAAGGCTTCGGAGTTGTTTAGAATTAAGGGAAAATGCTTTTCACTATCTACTTTGATCATGCAAAGATGTATCTATGGCAAACTATAATTAATCAAACCTCAATCCCTTGGTAGTTCAATTTCTCTTAACCTAACAAACTGTCAATTCCTTGATTAATTAATTATGATAAGAGATGAGTCACGTTTACTGATTCAAAACCACCCAATTCTCAAGAACTAAACCTAGTTGATTTTATGTCACTTATCGAAACTAGTTTTAAAACTTTAAGAATTATGAGAAGAAGTTTTCAAGCTCAATTCCAATAACCAACTTTTCCAAGGTGATAACAGAATTCAATTTAGATTAGAATTATTTTTCAATACATTCCAATCCTTGTGATGAAGAACAAAAATTTGCTTCTTAAAAAAACATCAATGCATTAATCAAGAGTAGAAAAGCAATAACATTAGTCCATCGAAATCAATAGAGTTAACCTTAATAGAGGAGGTTAGTGACTCATGATATGCTTAAAAACAAAAACAATGAATTGAGACGACTGCCAGAAGAGCCAGCACGTGTGTGTCTCTCACTCCTTTTAAATGCTAACCCTAAACTTAGAATTCAAAATTCAAAACTCAATTAAAGAAAATAGAATCAAATCTAATCTAATCAAATTTTTTCATATATTTCTCCCTCTCAAGTTAAGCTATAGGTGATCTTCTTCATAATTGGTAATCAAAGCTTGATATCATGGACTTGTGCTTAATCTTAGATGATTAAAGTAAGTATTTAAAGTTTGGAGAGATTAGTGAAGGATTGGGAGGCCCTAAGAAATGGCCCATGAGGTGCGTTAGATGCAAGGTAGGTGCGTTGAACGCAGGGCCCAAATTTGGGATCCTTGAAGCCTATGTCCGCGTTGCGTTGGACGCATGGTGGGCTGCGTTGAACGCATCTAGAGTGGACAGCTACTAGAGGTGCTTATGGAGGTTGCGTTGGATGCATGGTTGGCTGCGTTGAACACATGGGATGGTGCATTGAACGCAGGGGCTTGGTGGGTTGAACACACGGCTAAGCTTGGAGGATGCGTTAGACGCATAGTGATGGTGCATTGAATGCATGTGACGGTGTGTTGAACGTAGTTGTTGCTTGGTCATCCAGGTGCTCTCTGTTTGGCTGCGTTGAACGCAAGACAATAGCGTTGGACCTTGGACGCAGGGCTGGTTGTGTTGTCCAGGAGCTCTCCAACTTAGATATGTTGAACACAAGATGGGCTGTGCTGGATGCAGCTTTTACTTAGAATGTCCAAGAGTCCTCTGACTTGCCTTTCTTCAGCTTTGTTATTGCTAAATTTCTTTCACAATCTCCTGCAATTAAAGAATTCAAAGCAACTCAAAGTAGTATTCACTAAACTATGAAACAATTTGTTATTAAAAAAGAATCACTAACTTATTGAATGAAATTCTAAGAAAAAAAACTAAAGATGCAGACGCATTATTAACATATTAATGATTATAAAAAAAAACCAATATTTTTTTTATTCATAGTACAAGCATGTTCAAACAAATATATTCACATAACTATTAATAATACATTATAGTTATTCAATTAAACTCAAATTCAATTTAAACCCAAAATATCAATTATCACTCAAATTAAATTGCATATTTTTCATCATTTTGAAGTTACTCAAATTTTAGTTTCAATTACGCAAAATATTCAATAATAATAAAAATTTTATAAAAAATTTTAATTAATTTAAACTCAAATTATCATAATAAAATTAATTTAATTATCTTTAATAAAATAGTTTCTAAAAATAAGCAGTTGAAACTAATAAAATAAATCCTAAATAATTCATAATAGAGCTTTCAACTAGTCAATCGAATCAAGTTTATTCGATTTATTATAGGTACAATATAGACATGGAAAATCGAATCAAATTTATTCGATTTAATACTCAGTACAAAATATACATAGTAAATCAAATCAAACTAATTCGATTTACATGTAAATAACATAATTAAAGTCAATTTGGTTCGATTTATATAGAGGTGTAAAACAAGATATGTAATCAGTTTTAATTTAAAATATTTGCATAATTTTAAATTCTATTTATTTTGTTAATGTAAATTATCTTAAAAAGATAAATTAAAAATGTTATTTTTTATTCTTTACAATCATTTGAAAATAGATATTGTGATGAACAACTCTTGATGTTGAAAGCTTAGAAGAAAAATTTTAAGAAAAAATTGTGTTGTATTTTGATTTTCTTCTGTTTGTATTGAATTACTATTAGATTTTTAGTTTTTTTTTTTATTAATTTTAATTAATTTTAGTTGAAGAAAAATGCTAAATGAGTTCATTTGCTGGCCCGCCAATTTTCTATAAAACAAACTAGTATTTTAGATTCATGTTATTTTAACGGATCGATTTTAAATAATTCTATTTTAAATAGAACAGATAATAACTCGCTTTATCATTCCTAATTTGAAAGCATGAATAAATTTCAGCCATACTACTATGATAGTCTAAAAATTTATAAGTAATTTTTTTTAATTTATAAAAATATATAACATTAATGTTTAATATCATTTTTAAAATTAAATTATAATATTTTAAAAAATTATTTAAATATTTATGAAAAAGTTAAAAAATAATTTTTTTTATAATAAAATTTTTTTTATTATTCTTCTTTTAAAATAAATATTTTAAGACTAAAAAATTAAATACAAAATAATTTATTTTTAAACCACTTTTAATATAAATATTTATTATTTAAATTTTTAAAAAAAAATTAATTAAATTATTTATTCAAACTAAACCAATATTTATAATTTTATATATGTAATATTTATAGTTACATACTTACATACATATCACATATAATCTCAATATTTATTCTAATAATAATTAATAAATATAAATATAAGTAAAAAGATAAATTATGGCTAATTATGACTCCCAAATTTTGGCCACAAACATTTTTGTAACTAGTTTTACTATGGAGGTGGTCAATTTTTCTCATTAAATATTAATTCACTTTTAGTTTTCCAAAATAGATAGATCAATCACGTCTAATATAATTAACATCAGAAAGTTTGCGTGTCAACCTGGTGGTACTTAATTAGTTTTTCATTTTTTTGTCGCTTAAAATGTTTGAACTTGATTATAAATGTTCAATTTTATGTTTTCAAGTTATGTAGAATTTGAATCTTCTCTCAATTTCTAGTGGTGAATATTATAGTGTTTATGATATTTAGTTTAACTTACTAAAAAAAATAAATAATAAGATTTAATAAATTTTAAATATTTTATTTTTATTTTATATATTTTATTTTTTATTTATAAAAATAAATTAGATAATTTAGACACCATAATAAAAAGACACTATAAAAGTGACCATTTCTAGTTATATGAAAAAATGTTGGTCAATGTGAATTCCCTAAGGCCTAAGCTAAGTAATACGGCCTTTAAGGTAATTATTGGTTAAGCTAGTTTCTGTTCATTTGATTTTGTGTCTAAAGTTAGAATATCATTCTAAAATCTAACATAACCTAAACATTTCGATTAATAAGATAGTTGGTTGAAATATAACGTTTTATTAAAATTATTTTAATTTTATATTTAGATTTAAGTTGATAAAATTTTTTGAAAGAGTATTTGTACTTTTAAAAATATAAGTATTTTATTTTATATTTAGTAAATTAAAAAATTTATGTGCTTATATTTATAATTTTTAAAAGTTAAGAATGCTTTTAAAAATATTTAAAAGAGTATTTTTTTAAAATTTACTTATACTTATCAAAATTAAAAAATTTAATATAATTTTGTATATTAATTAATAATATTTATTATAATAATTTAAATTTTAAAATTATTATACCAAATATACTTGTGTTGCTTATACTTATTAAAAATTATTTTTATTTTAGTTTACTAAATACAGATATTATAACTTTTAAAAAACTAATTTTTAAAAGTTAATTTTTATAAAATATTTTTAAAAAATAAAAATTTTATCAAACTAAGTCTTAAAGCGGTAATAAATCTTCAATACTTATTGAATAATTAAAGAAAAATAAAATTAATCATTTGCACTCAACCACGCTTCTATATATTTTTTATTTCCATTTCCATGAGGCCATGAGACTAAATTTTTAAAGTGATATTTTTTAGAGTAAAGTACTATTTTAGTCTTTAATGTTTGGGATAGATTTTATTTTAGTTAACTCTAATGTTTTAATCGTCATATTTTTTTCGCAAAACGTTTAAGTAGCATCAATATTATTCCACTGTCAAATCTCTCACTAATACTTATAAAATTGATGTACTATTAATAATGCTTTTATTAAAGTTACGTTTGTTTATCAATTCTCCTCTTTCACCTTTATCCTCTTAATAAGTCCAAATTTTATTTTCTTACTTCTTTTTATACTATTAGTTCTCTAAGAAGAATTTGAAGAAGAAACAAAAAAAATAGAAGAATGGAATTTACACTTGTTAAGAGATTGAACAATCATAACTTTAACAAAAGCATTGTTAATAATATATTAATTTTGTTAAATATTAATGAGCGAGAGATTTAACTGTAATAATATTGATACTATTTTATTTAAATATTTTAGAATAAAAATAAAATGATTAAAACGTGAAGGATCAAAATAGAATTTATTATTAAAACCAATTTAAATAAATACAAGAAATAAACCCTAGCAGAGAAAGAGTACGTACTCCGTACTCAGAAAGAATGAGAGAAGGAGAGAGCGGGAACGAGTGTTTGAGGGTGAAACACAGTGAGCATGGCGGCCATGCCGTCGGAAGAGATAAGGGGGAGAGTGTGGGTGGGGGTGCATCCGGTGTCAAGGAGGGTTTTTCAAATCCTACAAAGATCTCCTTTAGAGATAAAGTCATTGGTCCAGAGAAATCGAAGGCGTTTGCACTTGCAGGATCTCTATCTGGGGATAGTATAGCCACGGTGGTGGGCAAGCAGGGCGATTCCCAACCTCCATGTGTAAACTTCACTGAAGAAGCCAAGCTTTGTTTGGCAGAGCCTTATCGAGAAGCTTTAGTGATTAAGGTTCTTGATAAAAATTATAGTTACACAGCTCTTTCACACAAGCTTCGGATGGTTTGGCGCATCAAAGGTGGCTTTGATCTGCTTGATGTGGGGTTTGGGTACTTCATGGTAAAATTCGATGCATGTGAAGATCGTGAGAAGGTCATGCTTGGTGGTCCGTGGTTGATTGAGGGGCACTATGTTGCTGTAAAACCGTGGGATATAGATTTTCGGCCATGTGAGCAATCTTTCGGGTCTACGCTTGTATGGGTTCGGATTTCGGGGCTCCCAATCTGGTGCTATCAGGAACAGGCCATGATGCGTATTGCTTCTGCAATAGGAGTTCCCATCAAAGTGGACTTAGCCACTAAATTAGCTGAGAGAGGACGATATGCCCGAGTATGTGTTCAAATAAATTTAGGACTGCCAGTGATCAAGCATATCATTGTGGAAGGCGTAACTCATGTAGTGGAGTATGAAAGTTTAAATTTAATTTGTAACTCTTGTGCACGTTATGGTCACGATATGGCACAGTGCTTGGGTAGAGACTCTAGGGAAGGAAAGAGTGTTGATTCCGATGCCACCAAGCCACGGGACGGTACAAAGGCAGTGCCACATCCTGAGACCAAAAGTCACAATTCAAATGAAGTAGAACCTAATGTGGTAGGTGGCATTACTGGCGAGAATCCTGCATCGAATTTGCAAGAAGATTTGGAGGCTAATAATTTGGAAGGAAATAATGTTGAAGAGGCTTGCATGCATGATGAACCAGGCTGGGAGCAAGTTGTGAGGAAAGGTAAAACCAAGCTGGGTCAGAAGCAATCTAACAAGGTCCAAAGAGGCATTCAATCCAGAATCGATTCGGGTAGAGTAATCAGGCCCACCATTCACTATTCTCACACGAATGGATCAAGCTCCTATCGTGCTAGGGTCGGGTCACGAGTCAAGGTCGGACACAGCGCTTCCCGTGTTGGTGAGACGTCGATCTCCTCAACCCGACACACCCCAGTGCCTTGCGGGTCCTCTCTCCGGAAACGACCAAGGCCGGGGTCCCTACAGAGCTCGCCAGTTGAGAAGAATGGAGGCACGGTGATGGAAGCATCGTCATGTCTTCCTGCAACCGTGAAGGAGGGTGTTACCGTGGCGGTTCCATTGGAGAAGGAAGGCGCATTGCCGGCTGTTACTGCGTCGGTAGGCGGGATTAAGGAGATATTCCAGGGAGATCCGGCAAACCTGAAGGTCACGGGAGTCACTTCCGCTGGGCAAGCCTCGGTTTGAGGTTGGTGAAGCACTTTGATTTCCTTGTTTTATATTTTTATATTTTATATTATGGATAGTTTAAATATAATAGCTTGGAATATTAGGGGTGCTTCTAATAAGTTAGCTCGGGTGAATTGTAAAGAGCTGGTTAGGAAATTTAAACCTGTAATTTTTATTGTGGTTGAAACTCACTGTCCTTTTCAACACTTGAAAATGTTCTGGGAAAGACTTGGTTATCACCCTATTGGTATAGTGGAGGCGTCAGGACACAAGGGGGGTATTTGGTTCCTTTCTGCAATACAGGGTGTTCACTGCAAATGGGTTGATGCTTTCGATCAGTGTGTTACAGTTGAGGTTCAGGTAAATAATGTGATTTGGAGGTGCAGTGGTATCTATGGTAGTCCTCAATTTAATACCAGAGTTTTGCTATGGGATTATCTTGTTACTCAGTCTTCGTCTTTCTGCGGGCCATGGATTGTTCTTGGTGATTTTAATGAAGTACTATTCTCTCATGAATCTAAGGGTTGCCTCTTCTCGAGTCATCATGCAGATCGGCTTGCTGCCTCTCTAGGGGATAGTAATCTGTTTGACTTGAAGACTATTGGAAGACAATTTTCTTGGTACTGAAGGGTTAAAAATGGTGTTGAGGTGGCGAAAAAACTTGACCGGGTTTGTATCAATAGTGGCTGGCTATCTCTATTTCCAGAGGCTTACGCAGAAATTTTAAATAGGCTTCAATCTGATCATTGTCCTATCCTAGTACGCTGTATAGGTCGTCCCCAACCGAAAAAGAATAGACCTTTTCGGTTTATTGCAGCTTGGGCAACTCATCCGGGGTACAGAAATATTGTGAACCAGTCATGGCAGGCTGGCTACAGAGAGATGCACGGCAAGCTTTCAGAAGTGCAGAAGAACTCTTTGGAGTTTAATTCTAAAGTGTTCGGCAATATTTTCGTTAGGAAATGCAAATTGGAGAGACAGATTAATTTCCTTCAGAAGCGACTTGAAGTAATGGAAGATTTGTCTATGCGGCAAAAAGAAAAACAGCTGATTGAGGAATTTAATAACACGCTTGTGCAGGAGGAATTTCTATGGTTTCAAAAATCCAGAGAGCAGTGGGTAAAATTTGGGGATAGAAATACCAAGTTCTTTCATGTCCAGACTCTTGTGCGGAGAAAGCATAATAAGATTCATGGTCTCTTTCTTCAAGATGGGGTGTGGGAAACGGACCCGGATGTCCTTAGAATGGAAGCTGAATCCTTCTATAAACGCCTATTCTGCCAGTCGGAGGATGTAGACTTAGGTTGTCTTGGTGATGTGCCACTGCCTTCCCTGAATGATGAAGCCTGTTGTAGCCTCACAGCGCCAGTTACTCTGGAAGAAGTTAAGTCGGCTGTTTTCAGTATGCATTCTTTTAAGGCGCCAGGCCCTGATGGGTTTCAGGCTTTCTTCTTTAAAGAATACTGGAAGATTGTTGGTTTTGATGTTTGGACTATGGTTCGTCATGCGTTCTCTGGTTTGGATATGGATCCAAGGATGATGGAAACTCTTGTGGTTCTTATTCCGAAGGTAGAAAACCCGGTTTCCATGAAGGATTTCCGACCAATTAGTCTCTGTAATGTGGTTTACAAAGTTATAACGAAGGTCCTGGTCAATAGACTTCGTCCCCATCTCAAAGAGATTATTGGGCCCTTCAAGGAGGGTTTATCCCGGGGAGAGGAACCCCTGACAACATCATTGTAGCACAAGAGGTTCTCCATTTCATGAAGAAGACAAAGTCAAAGAAAGGCACCCTGGCCTTTAAGATTGATTTGGAAAAAGCGTACGATAGAGTGGATTGGGGATTTCTGAAACAAACCCTGGTGAGTTTTGGCTTTCCTCCTCCGACAGTCAATCTGATTATGCGTTGTGTCACTGCTTCCTCACTGTCTATCCTCTGGAATGGGGATAGATTAAATAGCTTTACTCCGAGCAGGGGTCTTAGGCAAGGAGATCCTATATCACCGTATCTGTTTGTGTTGTGTATGGAGAGATTGTCCTGTTCTATTAATCAGCAAGTTGATAAGGGCGTGTGGAAGCCAGTTGCGGTTTCTAGAGGGGGTCCAAGAATTTCTCATTTGATGTTTGCCGATGATTTGCTTCTTTTCTGTAAAGCTGAAAAACAGCAAGTTCAAACTGTAATGGTAGCTTTGGAAAATTTCTGCAGAGCCTCTGGGATGAAGGTTAATGTGGAAAAATCTAAAGCGCTATGCTCCAAGAATGTTTCAGCGACAAGAAAAGAGATTTTCACTAGAGTCTCCTCCATCAGATTCGTTCAGAACTTGGGCAAGTATTTAGGGGTGAACCTTAATCACTCTCGGGTGACACGCGCAACTTTCAACGATGTTTTGGACAAGATTCGGGGAAGGCTAGCCAGCTGGAAAGGAAGATTGCTTAATAAAGCAGGCAGACTCTGTTTGCTCAACTCGGTAGTGACTGCGATTCCTACTTATCGCATGCAAGTATCTCTCTTCCCTAAAGGGGTAACTAATAAGATAGAATCCATGATGCGAAACTTTCTATGGAAGGGTCAAGCTGATGGTAGAGGCCTGAATCTAGTTAACTGGAAAGTGTTGGTCACTCCTAAGAAGTTTGGAGGTCTGGGAATTAGAGATCCCTTTTGTGCCAATATTGCTCTTCTTGGAAAACTAGTTTGGCAACTTTTTCACCATCCCAACAAGCTATGGGTTCAACTGTTGACGGAGAAATACCATTCTTCTAAGGATGATTGTTTTAGTCGGTCTCGAGGAAGTGGATCTTATGTTTGGAAGAGTATATGTCGAGCTTGGGATATCCTAAAGGAAGGTTTTAGTTGGTGCATTGGGGATTTGGAACAGAACTTTTGGTTTTCTAAATGGAGAAGAGAGGGGCGACTGTGTCAGGAGATGGATTATGTTCACATTTCTGATTCGGATCTCAGGATCTTGGACCTTTGGTCATCTGGACAGTGGAACCTTGAGAATATCTATTCTCCTCTGAATCAGTCTCTGCAGAGCAACATTAATTCTTACAACCCAGATGTTCAAGCTGGTTCAGAGGTCGGTTGGTGTTGGACTGGTGCGGCCTCAAAGGTTTATGATGCTCATAGTGGTTATTTATGGCTCAGTAAGAAGATGTTTAGTTGGGAGGATAGGGGTAATTGGCTTTGGCTTTGGCGTCAACATGTTCCGGAAAAGCACAAAATTTTGGCCTGGCTATGTCTTCGGGAGGCTCTTCCTACTGCTGCATTTCGTTTTAGAAGGGGCATTTCGCACACGGATAGCTGTCCACGATGTTTCTCAAGTCAGGAGTCGGTTTTACATTGTATTCGGGATTGTCCAAAAGCCCAACTTGTTTGGCAAGCTTTAGGGATCTCCGATCAACCAGTGGATTTGATGAGTTGGTTCTTACATAATAGCAAACAACGCCCCTTTAGATTCTTTTCTGGTCTCTGGTGGATTTGGTGTTCGAGAAACAACGAGATCTTTCATCCTCACGAGCATTGGACCACAGACAAGGTGATTGGTATGGCTTTGTCCTTAGAAAAGGAGCTCCGAAATATTTTTGAGTTGCAACGACTATCTATCCCCTCAACCATTAGTGTCTCTTGGATTCCCCCCTCAGTGGGTACCTTTAAGATTAATTGTGATGCTAGCTATCCTGGCAGTGGTGCTCGAGTTGGTTTTGCTTGTGTTAGCAGAGATTGGAAGGGAAGGTGGCAACGAGGCTGTCTGGGAACAATTGAGAGTCGTAGCATTTTGCAAGGAGAGTTGTTTGCTATTTGGAGAGGCTTTCTTTTAGCATGGGACTCGGGACAAAGAGACATTATATGTGAGACAGACTGTGTGGAGGCTTTTACTATTGTCAATAATTTACAAGATTGCTCTGGGTTTACTGATCCTTTGGTGTTAAAAATCCGAGATATCATGTCTTGGAAATGGCGTGCTGATCTTCGGTTGATCTTGAGAGATGCAAATACAGTAGCAGACATCATGGCAAAGACTGCAATGAGGACTATTTCTCCCCAAGTGGAGCTTCCATTGCCTTGGAAGGAGTTTGAGAGTAGTATTCAGCGGGACTGCCTTTCTTAAGCAGTTTCTTGTTTTTTTTCTTTTTTAGTTTTTGTTTATTTTTCTTTTAAGTCACCAAAAAAAATAGAATTTATTCCAAATATTAAAAACTAAATCAGTATTTTAGCGTATTTTTATTTTTTAATACTGGACGAGGAAGAGAGATTTTATTTTTGATAGAACATAGAAAGGAGGATGATCTTATCACGTTATGTTGGGGATAAGATCTTTAATAAACACAAATACGTCATCTTCGTTTTCAATATGCTACTTTTCTTAATTTCTTTATCTTGCTTTTTCATGACTGATTTGTTTTCTTTTGTTGTAGTTTTCAACTACATTAAATCCAATACGAATAGAATAACAGGACATGCTGTTGGAGTTGTGTGTTGATTACACAGGAATGGCATCTTGGAGAATAATCTTGCATACTCACAAATTCTCTTTACGAAAGTTCGTTGAACTTGCATTATTAACAATAACCACAGAACCCACGTTTTATTTCCTTTAAATAATGATGATAATAACAATAATAAGTAATATAAAAGTATAAGTAGACAATGAAAATACTAAATAATATAAACAATGAATATATCGGATATTTATTTTATTAAGTGTACGAATTATTATTCTAATATTAAAATTTAAATAAATAATTTAAAAATATAATATATTTTTATTTAATTTATAGTTATTCATATTATTCTAAAAAATCATTAATTACCTACCATAATCCCTAACTTTATTATTATGTTCCGATCCCCTGAAAGGGTTGTGTTGTGAAATCTGGCCAGACTGGCACTATTGTCCAAGGAATATTCATCTAATTAAGGCATTTTTCTAACATACATAAAGATCTTAATTAATTAATTATCAAATTTAAAAAAAAAAATAACAATATAAATTAGTATTTATTAATTATTATGCTAGTGAATTCACACATCTAATCAACTTACATTTTAAATATATATTTTTAATCAATATCACAATAGGATAGGAAGGACATGTTTGAATAGGTTTATAAATTTTTTTTTTAATTTTTAATTTATAAAAAAGTATAGTATTAATATTTGGTATAATTTTTAAAATTAAATTATAATTTTTTAAAAAAATATTCAAGTGTTTATGAAAAAATAAAAAAAAATTATTTTTTTCATAATAAATTTTTTTATCATATTTCTTTTAAAATAATTATTTTTAAAATTAAAAAACTAAATATAAAATAATTTATTTATAATAAACTACTTTTAATATAAATATTTATTATTTAAATTATTTTTTAAAAAAAATTTACTTAACCTTGTTTATCCAAACTAAACCTAAATCAATAACTTATCGAATCGATTCGTCTAACACATAAAAAAACGAGTCAAACAAAAAAATTGAATCTGCAAAACATAAGAATCCCACCAAACTCACATTACTTATAAGTTGCGGACTTTGGCAGGGTAGAATACCTTGTTCAATGACTTGTTTTTCTTTTTAAAGTATAAAAGCCAACATTTCAGCTCATCTACATATTATTCGTGCTCTCGCAATTTTTCATTTCATGAATAGAGATCCGCCAAGTCTCTTTGAGAGTGAGAATTCATCTCTATCAATAAATTAGAACAGAAGTGAGGAAAGAAGTTTTCATCCCATAAAGACTCAGTAAATCTCCATAAAATTAAAATATATCATTTTGTTTATATAAAAATTTAAATTTAAAATTAAGAATAATTTACATATTTAAATAAAATAGAATTTAAAATTATACATTTGCAACATTTACAAAATGATTATATTTTAGTCTTAATAAATGTACTCTATGTAAATCGCTATAAAATGTGAAGGTTTTAAAATTTGAACGTAAATTGCAATAGAATACAGTAATTTACGTACATATTTTAGGAGATCAAAACTGCTTTAATGTGTTGCAATTTAAGAATAAAATGAAGACATCTTAATCCGCTAAAAGACATAACAGTTTACACACATTAAAAAAGAAATATGAAAACCGTGATAACCTATAATAATTTATGCACAATAATTTTTTAACCTTTTTTATTTTTTATTTTTTTTGTGTTTTGCACATGCATTTTACTAACAAAGTAATACTTATTATTTGAGACTAAATAGCTATCAACTAATATAATTAAGGTTCTGAAAATCGGTCAGTCAAACCAGTCAAATTTTGAACCGTTGTCAAATATAGTTTGGACAAAAGTTAAAATCAGAGGATTAAAAAACCGATATTGGACCGTCAAACTGGCTGGGAACCAAAAAACTGAATCAAATCGTGATCTGGCCGGTTTTTGAAAATTTTCCAAAAACAGTAGCGTTTTCCTTTTCCAACCCTAACTTTCTTAACCATTACCCCTCTACTCTCCAGTTACACAACGAGCAGAAACAGAACGTGAAGCAGTATTCCTCTCTTCTCCAGTTCTCCTTTGTCTCACCGTCATCGAAACCACCAACGCAACTTTCGTCCACCCACCGCCACCGTCGCAACTTCGACCTTCGAAGCCATCGACGCAATTTCTGTCTAGCCAACATCCAACCACCGCTATTTAAGTTTCGAAAATCGAAACCACCGTCGCTGGTCTTGCCGGTTGCCTAGCTCCATCGTGCAACCACTTCCCGCCGGCGCCACCAGTTCTATACCACTGCATCAGCCACTGTCCTCGCCAGCTTCGCTCTGTTCTAGCTTCTAGTCTTATGTATTAATTTTTTTTGTAATAATAATTGTTGAATAATTGTTATTACTTAACCTTGCTATTGTTACTGATTTATTGGATTGAATAATTATTAAAATCTGTTAAAGACGTGAATAAAGATGCCTCAACTGCATATATGTAATGGACATGGACAATTTTTGACCGCTTTGAATAACAAAATTCCTAGTAAGCTTCTAACTTTAGGGTGTTGATGAAGGTATGTTGGGTTAGGGAGAATTGCAGAAGCAAAATTTTGATACATCTATAGACTCGTAGGAGCATTTCTAATAACAAATTGGGAAACATTATTTTTCTTTTGTTCCTTTTTCATTTTATCTTCCAGTTTTTGTTGGTCAAAGTAAGCAAATGACTTGCCTTAGGCATGTAAATATTTCCATTTAGTTGCTCAAGACATTGGGTCTTGCTTTTTTTTTTTTGTTGTTGTTCTTGTATTTAAATACTTTTGTTTGTGTTTTTATATTTTTCATATTATGTTTTGCATATCCTGCGGTCTGTACAATAACAATAGTAACTTGATTAATAGACAGTGATAAACTAACTAATAAGTGATTATGGGACTCTCTAGTGTCATTTTTTTGGACGGTTTCATTTGTTATTCTGCAAGAAGCCAAAACTTTTTTGTTAATATAAAACACAGTTGTTTAAGAATTGTTTATCAACATATGCATACTTAATGGTTCTCAGAGAAGAGATTTACTAGGATTAGATACTCAATAGAGGTTAATATGGTAATTCACATATAGTACTAATATATCGTTTTAATGTATAATTTAATTTTACTCGTAAGTCAGAATATAAGTTTAACTACATTTAAGTTTGGTCAAGCTAAATAACTCTTGACCTCGTCAATGTTTGAAGAGTCCTTTTAGTGCAAGAATTCCATATTGTAATAGCATTATTGTCCTATCCTTAAGTTATTTTGTTCATATGTTTAGAATTGAGTTTTCTTGTTTGTTCAATATACCAGGTTATATAATTTATAAGAGAATGCAAACAATGAATTTAGCTATCAATAACATTTTTTTGATATATATATAAATAAATTATAATTATATTTTGATGTATTTATTTATATTTTATTTATTATTTTATTATAAAACGGTTATTTTGATTGAACCACATTCGAATTGATCGAACTAATTAACAAACTAGTAAACTAATAACTAAAGCAATTCTATGATCGATTCGATTTTCAGAACCTTTTATATATATATATATATATATATTGGTAAGGATGTTTTGAATTATGTTATGATAAGATAAACAAATGCTAAAAGTTAAAATTAAATTCCAGGATGTTTATACTAATTAATTCTTAAAATTAAAATGTTCAAAAGTATGTTATAAACATAATTATTTAAATTTATTATGATTAATTTTTTCATTTATCTTGAAGATGGAAAATTTCGTTTATTTCTTCATTAATCCCTGTCACAAGCAATTGACAAATTAATTATTGAGAAACTACCAAAATATATAAATTATTGTTTTTATAATTTTTTGTTATTTTTTTGGTTTGATATGGTATAATTTTATAATTGTTGTTTTTATATATTATATTTATTATTATTGTTATCTTTTTATAATATGAATATTGATCTCATTAGGTAGAGCAAATTAAATAAAGAAAACTAACCTTAATAGTGAAAAAATATAATGCATTAAAAAGTATTAAGAGTACTAAAAAAAAGACTATATAAAAAAATAAAAAAATTAAACATACTTAAAAAGATAATATATTTGATGAAATGTATATAACCCTAAAATTTATATATATTTTTTAATACAAATAATAGTACCCTTATATGATGATTTTGTATAGAGCTTATATATTTTATTAGAGTTTTATCATTTAATTTAATACTCATTTATGTTAATATGTTAAACTATTAGTTTATTTTATATTATTTTCTATTTTTGATATACAATATATACATATTAGATCTTTAATTAAAGTACTATATTTTTTAATGTTAAATGATAAATAACTAAGTTGCTCATTAAAATAAAGAGAATTCATCTTAGAAATTGACATCACTAATAAGAAAAAAGGATAGAAAGAGTTAAAAAATTATTGTGCATAAACTGTTGTATGTATTTGTGATTTTCATATTAACTTTTTTACGTATGTAAATTGCTATACGCTCTAGTAGATTATTGGCGTCTTCTTTTTATTTGTAAACCGTGACAATATATACAGTAGTTTTAATCCACTGAAATATGTATGTAAGGGAGTCATTTAAATAAAGATGTCTAAAATATTTTTTTTTAAAATATTTTTTATTAATTAAAATTTAATACATATAATCTATTAAATCATATTATTTTTATCAAAATTAAACCAAAAAAATTAATTTGACTAAAAAAATAGTGAATCAAATATTGAACCGATCTAAACTAATATTTTTTTTTATAAAAAATGACTACAATACCCTTAATAAAAAAAACTAAAATACTTCTATTATATATATTAATTTTAAAAATTCTAAATACTAGTTATTTACTTTTCTATCGTTATAAGATTAGGATTTAAAGTTTTTAATATATATATATATATATATATATTGTAGTTATTTTTTATAAAAAATATTAATTTAGACCGATTCAAAATTTAATTTATTAATTTTTTGGCTAAACTGATTTGTTCGGTCAAATTTTAATAAAACTAATATAATTTAATTGATTATATATGTTAAATTTTAATTATTAAAAAATATTTAAAAAAAAAGACGTTTTTGATATCTTTATGTGAGTAATTCTCTTAAACTGTTCTATTCTATAACGGTTTACAGTTAAATTTTAAAACCTTCACAACTTCATATTATTTAAATATATAAATTGTCGTAAATTAATTATTATTGATTTTGTTAATCTGAAGATCTTGATAATATTATCATAAAAATGTGATTGATTTAAGGGAATCTATTTTTCTGTGACGCCATAGTACTAAGCCTATAGTGGAATATATATGTCAATGGGAGTCGGTGAAGAAATCAACTTCAACATTTCTCAACTACGAAATTAGGATATGAAAAAAGAGGTGGAGTCAAATCACCTATCCGCTATCACTAGAGTAACTAGCTAATTAGTAAAGAGAGAATAATCCACATTTAAAAAAAAAATTTCGAAGAATATCGTAGAACAGTTGGAATGTGAGCATATTCGCTATATTATGGGTAGTGGAAGCTTAAAGTTTTTTCGTATAATGGCCTAAAGTGGATATTGTTTTAGTTGTATGGTTATATGGTTCGAGAAAAAGTTCTAAAATAAACTAAAATATTTAATTAACTCTAACTAAATTATTATTAAAGATTTTAAATATATGGGTGTATTTTTTTCATTCATGTTATTGCTATACTTTTTTTTCTCATGTTATTGTTG
Organism: Arachis ipaensis; assembly: GCF_059453495.1. Classification (NCBI taxonomy): domain Eukaryota; kingdom Viridiplantae; phylum Streptophyta; class Magnoliopsida; order Fabales; family Fabaceae; genus Arachis; species Arachis ipaensis. The sequence goes on from NC_142435.1 coordinate 25,864,353, forward strand.
TTTTTTTTTTGTCTCCTCTTTTTTTTTTTTCGTTATTATTATCGCAGTCACCACTATTACCACCACCTCCACTTGTAACACCCTAATATTCAAATCCTTATGCTCGAGTCATAAGTCAATGATATTACGGTGGTACGACTCTCAGGTGGATTTTTAATAAATAAATATAGGTAATTTCGAAAGGAGTATTAATCGAGAAGCTTGAAAAGAGTAGAAATAAAATCGCGAAGACGTATCTCTCACGTTTCGACAACAAAAGATAAACCGTGAAGCTGAAAACGATATATGGACAAGGCGTAGAGGAGATTAAGAGATAGATAACAAATAGATATATATAACATAAGTAAATAGCTACTAGTCGCGACCCGCGAAGTTTAGGTCGGCTAGAGTACATTATGAAATTAGTTGACAACAGTATATCCTAATCTCTCCCGAAGGAAACATGAGAGCCTCTATAGGCAAATTCAAAGAGTTCAATACATAATATAAACTTTCCAAAACAAAGGTGGAGAGATTCTAATCAAAACACAAAGTAGAGGAAATAAAGATCTTCGCCGTCTCTCAGACGACCCACAACTCACTTCTGAGCACCTGGACCTGTATCTGAAAAACAAGAGATATATACGGAATGAGAACCCCGGGCCCATGGGTTCCCAGTACGGTAAAAGTGCCAAATAAATTCAATGTACTGCAACAAAAACTCACTAAGCATCCTAAACTTCTTCACCAATTATTCATCATAGGTTCTCGCTAATCCATGAATAGGCAACTGTCATAAGGGAGTGCTAAATTCAATTCATGTTTCACATGTTTCCCAACTCGCTGACTCTTCCACGAATCAGACTCAGAATCATAAGCAAAACCATCACCAGTTGTTCTGCCTCAGCAGTTCTATATCAATACATCATCATGCAATCGCATCATCCATTCATCCCATCAAGAACAGCCTTCACACCCACCGACACCAGCATGAGGGGCCTCTCAGTTGTACAAACACAAGCAATACAGGCAAGTAATACACAAACATGATACAAGTAGAACAAATAGCATATAGTCAGGTAACATGGCATATATGATGTAGAAATCCAAGACAAATGGCAAACCCAAACAATTCAAACATATGCAAATGATGAATGCCTGCCCTATGGCTGATGATATCATCTGTCGGTTATATAGCCAACCCGACATGTCCTGGTAGCTAACCATTGGACAGAAACACCCCTTGCGGAGCAAGTAGGTTTGAGCTACAACCCCCTTGCTACTGCCCGCTCAACCCAGAGCCAGTGAAATAATCGCTACTGCGGCTACTACCCAGGCGGGTGTCTAAAAGCTCAACCTGGAGCGAGTGGATTCACCACTACTGCCGCTACTACCCAGGCGTCGCAATCTCTGACCTGGAGCAAGTGGGACGAACCACAACCCTTGCTACTACCCAGGTATCTCAAGCATTGGCCCGGAGCAAGTGGGACGAACCACAACCCTTGCTAATGCCCAGGCATCTCAAACATATATTCATTCAATCTCAATTCATATTATCAACATTCATTGTTACCAAATCTCAAACATTAACTTGGAGCAAGTGGGACGAACCACAACCCTTGCTACTACCCAAGTATCACAAATAAACATTTATTCATAATCACCCTTCATTATTATCAATCCTCAGACAATGACCCGGAGCAAGCGGGACGAACCACGACCCTTGCTACTACCCAGGTATCACAAATACACATTTATTCAAAACCCCACGATTAAACTCGTTTATCATAATCCTCCTTTTCCGTCTCATACCCGGAGCAAGTGGACAACGCCACTGCCTACTACCCGGGGTCGCACATCACATTTCAATATTTTTTTTCATTATTATCCATTTAACATATTCATTCATTAATCATATATGCATTTATACTCAGCCATAAACAATAATGGCTTTGCCGTAACCCGGCAATAACTCAGCCATCCGGCTCATGGTCCAATCAAGAACGGGCCATTTATCAATAAATATAGCCCTCCGGCTCATGGCATACACGGTACTTCCACCGTCATCCTCCATATCTCATATAATCATCTTTGATCATCATTGATCATAACTTTTTTCCTTGCTTCACTCGCAAGTTACCACATCCCCTAGCTCATTGCTAGGCATATCAGAATGATTTAATACATAAGAGGTGAGATCGGAGGCTTAGAAGTATGAGATTTGGCTTTTAAAACTCAAAAATCAACTTTGGCATGAAAACAGGACCACGCGTACGCGCACGCGTGGATGGCCACAAAACTCATCGACGCGCAAGCGTCATACGCGCGGACGCGCGGGTTGAAAAATAGCCAAACGACGCGCAAGCGTTAGCCACGCGTACGCGTGGGTGCTCTTGCGCCCCAGGCACAAAACTGGCACAACTCTGGCACAACTCTCGGGAAAATAGCTGGGCATTTGGTGCAGCGCATCGACGCGCCCGCGCACACCACGCGCACGCGTGGATAGTGCCTTCTTGAAGAACGACGCGTACGCGCGAAGTGCACCTACGCGTGGAGGGTCATTCTGCTAAAAATTTTCTAAGTTAAAAGCTGCATAATTTACAGATTCAACCCCCAATCTTCCGACGGACATAACTTTCTCATTTTAAATCATTTTTCACCCGTTCTTCAAATGGCATGGACATCCCGGATCCAATTTCATTTCTAAATAGATTTGGCACAAAACAGAGATCCGTAGTCCAAGTTATGTCCCGTCAAAGTATGCCCAAAAACCATGTTTTCATACAAAACCACTAGGTGCCATTTTCAAAACAAGCCATTTTCAACTCTTTTCAAAATCAACCAAAACATGCCAATTTCAACCCTTTTTGAAATCAATCAAAATGTACTAAAATCCACATCAAGCCATCCTCAACTCACACATTGACACTTTACCAAAAAATTCCCAAAACCACATCTAACCATTTTAACACTTCTCAATCAAATGGCTAAAGGACAAACACAATATCATGTCATACATCCTTCCTCATCCCAATTTCCAATAATACCATTTCCAATCAACCATCATTATACGTAATCAATATCATACTCACTATCACGTGATTTCACCCACAAATCAACCTTAATCATTCCCCAAGCATATATCACAACATACATATCTCTAATGCATCATCATACCATCAAGGCATCAATAATCATAATCACATATATGATCACATAATATATCTCAACCAAACCAAACATACCTCGTCTACATAATTTCACCCAAAATTACCAAATTCCACACTTCAACTTCTCAAACCTTATTATTCAATAACCAACCTAATCATTCATATATTCATTATCTGAAATTCATCCAATCACTTGTGCCATCATACAATGCACACATCGACTTACCTTTCTTACCTCTTTCTGGCCTCCGGCCCAAAATTCACGGCCTCCGGCCCAATTTTCACAATTTAAATGCATAAACCACAAATTAATACTCATTACCCAGTACATCAAATTCTTAATACACCAAGCATACAAGGTCACACAATTCTCAACCCAATCATTAATTCACATTACATATCAACTATGCATATTAGCACCAACCATTTACACAATCCAAACTTAATCCTAGGGGCATCTAGCCTTGGAATTCTCATCACAACACATAGTACTTAAATGAAACTTAAACCGTACCTCTTGTAGCCAAACCAATTGAGCCTCTTCTTTGGAATTCTTCACCAACCTTAGCTCCAAGCCTTACCAAAGCTCCTCAAGCAATACCAATCTCCCAATTGTGCCCAACATCACCAAATACACTAACATAACCAATGTCACATACATACATCAACCTAGGGCTCATAAAAATGACAAATCACAAGGGTTTGAGCACTTCTTACCTCAGCCCATATGAAGTAGGGATAGAACCCACTTAGAATCTATGTTAGAGTATTCCTAAACACCCAAAATCACAAGATTTCAACACTAACTACCCAAAAACGTGTAACAGTGGAGAATTTCGAAAACTGGGCAGAGATGAATGAAATACTCACCACCAAACTTAGATAGAATTGTAGAGGATGAGAAGAGAAACGCGTGGCCGTAAACGGCTCGTCAATCGGAGCTTCGTAGCTCAAGTTATGGTGGTTTGAAGATCAAAGAGAGTTAGGTTTTCTCTCTTCTCTTCTCTCTTCTCAAATCAGCGCCCCAACCCTTCTTTTTAGGGTAAAATGAGCTGAAATGCTCACAACTAATATTTATATATGTTGGGTCTTGGGCCCACTTAGGCCCGGTTCACTTATTTTTGCCCATTGGCCCAATTTTGGGCCAAAACCTTTAAGATTAGCGCTCTAAATCGCACTTTAAATATTTTTACCTTCCCTAATTATAATTCCTCATTTCTTAATCTTATTTACCCATAATCAATTTCCTCAGTTGTAGTACCAGACAGATCTCAGCCGGTACTGCCGGTCAAAATTCCACTGCGCACTTTTACGCAGAAAACTATATTTTCCGACTCGGAAAAATTCACTGAATCCAAATATCATATTTAAATTATCAAATTCCAATTGCCAAATCTTCCAACCATATTCACTCCTATTTAACTTATTATTTACTAAATTTCGGTTAGACCGGGTATTACACCACTTCTTTCTCTTCTTTCTTTTTTTCTTTTATTTAAATTTCTTTTTTTTCTTCTGTTTCCTCCTCCTTCTCTTTCATCGTTATCATCATTGTTATTGTTATTGTCTTCATAGTCGTATTCTTCTCCTTCTTTTTTCTCATATTTCTCTTTTATTATCGTCGTTATTACCACCACCACGTCATCTCCTCCTCCTCCTCTTCTTTCTTTTTACATTTGAATTTCTTTGATCTCCTCCTTCTATTTTCTGTTCCTCTTCCGTCATCATTATTATCATCATTATCGTTTTCTTCTTCTTCTTATATGTATAACAATTCAAATGTAGAATGTATTGAAATTTTTTAATGATGGCAAAACACAAACAAACTTAGTTTAAAACAAGTTCAGACAAAAAATGCACCTTATTTAAATCCAGAATGCATCGAAATTACTTAATGATGCGATACATGAACAAACTCGGCTCAAAATAAGTACAGACCAAGTGTACCTTATTTAAATTCAAAATACATCGAAATTATTTAATGATAACAACATACAAACGAATTCAATTCAAAACAAGCAATGACCAAAAGTGCACTTTATTTCTTCCTTCTTGTTTTACCTTATTATGATTCTTCTTGTTTTACTCTCTTAATAATAATAAAAATAAGAAAAAATCAAATAAAGAAGTAGAAGAAACACATAATACTGCAAATTTACTAAGAGAAGCAATATTTATTCAACTAAATAAGATTGCAATACATTACAAATATGTTCATTTAAGAGAAGCAATACTCCTAAAAAAAGAAATAAGAGCAACGAAAAAAAAAAGAAAGAAAGAAGGAAAAAGAAAAAGAAGAAAAAAATGTAGTATTAAAGAAGACATTTTTTTGTGCTTTTGTAGTAAAATTTCAGTGTAAAAACTAAGAAATTTATGTATTATTAATAATAAATTTTGGTGTTATTTATTCTGATAAATTATGTATAATTCAAAACTCTTTTTTTATCTCCTCTTCATCTTCTGCTGATTCTTCATCTTTTTTCTTTTCATCTTTTTCTTTGTCATCTTCTTCTTCTTCATCTTTTTCTTTTTCATCTTCTTTTTCTTCTTTCATTTTCTCATAATTATTTTTTTTACTCTTTTAAGAGGAATTAAAAAAAAAATCAATGCTGCAAAATTATTAAAAAAAAGAAAAAAAAATGCAACAGCAACAACAACAACAATAAAAGAAGGACAATTGGAAGAAAACACGTGAAGAAGAAGTAGGAATGCAAAAAAGAATAATAATAAAAAAAGGAAAAACGCGAAAAAAAAGAAGGATATAAACGTTCGCGTTCACGTTAATTACGAGAGAGTTGAATCGTGTATTCACACTCTCAATAATAAAATTAATTTTTGTTAAATTTAGACCAACTTAATTAGATTTAGTTGTTAAAAAAATTTAAACGTGTAACAAAATTCATATAGTTTAATTTTCTGTAAGAGCTGCATTTAACACCCTATAATTAAAAATAAATATTTACTTCAATAATAATATCTTCGCATTAAAATATAATTGTATAATTATGCCTCGTTATATAAGCAAAGACATAAAGAATCATCTATGATATAAACTATAAAGAGATACATTTGGAGTTCATGAAAAAAATATTATATTTATTCTATTATATAAAAATCAAATTTTTACATTTAATGATAAAACTGACGTGGCATGATTCTGAGAGTGTTTCCCGATTTATTTATTTTAATTATGTAAAGTAAATCAATTATAACTAATGAATAATATCAATTAATTAATTTGATTAGACATTCAAATCTCACCATTTATTATAATTTATATAAATTAATTATTTATAATTAATTATATCAATTAATTAATTTAGTTAATTATATTAATTATTTGATTTGATTTGGTTGGATTAAATATCAAATTATTTTAATAAATAATAAATATGATAACGAAATATATGAATTAATTTAGGAGAGAGGCTGAAATTTAAAAAAATAAATTTAAATTAAATTTTTATATTATGTTTAAAATAAGATATACAAAATTCAGTTATAATTTAAAATATTTTTTTAGAATTTGTCTTATTTAACATTTATTTCTATAAGAATTACTTTTTGAAAGAATATAATTTATAACATTTATTTTTTTACTATTTATTTCAAAAAAATCTTAATTTTTTTAAATTCACTATATATATATATGCAATTTTACTTTTTTTTTTGATAAAATTCTACTTGTGATGCTAATTCTTCTAATAATGTAAATGTGGATAATTATATTTTTATTTTTTGATATAATCGATGTAAGGTCCCACATTGGTTGGAGAGAGGAACGAAGCATGCCTTATAAGGGTGTGGATACCTCTCCCTAGCATGACGCATTTTGACGAGTGAGTGTGGGGGGTTTCGGCTAGCATCCTTATCGTCAAAGACAAAACCGTGAGGCCTTGTGTGCCAAAGCGGACAATATCGTGCTAGCGGGTGGTCTGGACTGTTACAGATAGTATCAGAGTCAGAACCCGGATCGATGTGCCAGCGAGGGCGCTGGGCTCCCTTAGGGGGTGGATTGTAAGGTCCCACATCGGTTGGAGAGGGGAACGAAGCATACCTTATAAGGGTGTGGATACCTCTCCCTAGCATGACGCGTTTTGACGAGTGAGTGTGGGGGGTTTCGGCTAGTAGCATCCCTATCGTCAAAGGCAAAACCGTGAGGCCTTGTGTGCCAAAGCGGACAATATCGTGCTAGCGGGTGGTCTAGACTGTTACAATCGATATATTATTAATAATAAATAGTAATTAACCCCTCATATTTTTAATCAAAACATTTTGACGATAGTTTCTATTTATTAATGTTAATGATTGATTGTTTCTTTAAAATAAAATGCATTATAATTTTAGGTTATTTCATAATTAACAATAATATTCGATTATTTCTTTAAAAATAAATTACATTATGATTTTAGGTTATTTCACAACACATAATTAATGTCCATAATACTAAATTACTCTAAATATTTTATTTTCTATGGTTAGTAGTTAATCCCAAATTGAAAAGATTTTGTTGAATAGTCCAAGTATAATTGAGGTAGTTAATTTAGTTTATTTGTTTATTAATATATTTGATCGAAAGCATGAATGATAAATAAGACAAAAAAAAATAATTAAAAAAATAAAATATTAGTAATTACTTAAAATAAATAAAAAAATAAGTTATACGATATTATTTTAGTTAAATTATTAATAATTAGAAGAATAGAAGGTCGATAATAATTATTTTAAATAGACATTGAATTTAGTTTTATGGTACTAATTTATTTGAATTGTTAATAAAATTTTATAATTTTCATATTTATATCTATTCAATTTATGTATTTTATTTTATTTTACTTTAATAGAAAATTAAAACGTGTCTTTTTAATTATTTTTTTAGAAAGTATAGTGAAATGAGTCATATTAATTATAATTAATTATCTATAATTAAACTAATTGATTGTGTTAATTTGTAAGATGAATGACACATAATACATGGTGTAAAATTAATTATAATAAGTTAATAATTAATAAATAAAAAAACTAAAAAAGACTTTTTTTATTATTTTTTGATAGCTATTCACTTTTTTTTATCTCTTCCTTTCACATTTGTTTCTTTTAATTTATTGAACCAAATCAAGTATACTAATTATTTGTATTGACTAATTAAGTATTTTTTTAATGGATTATGCTAATTGTGCCCTAAAGTATAGACTAAAAATATTATAAAAAAAACTATTTTATAAAAATTATTTAAAAATAAATATTTTTAAAATGTATTCTTATAAAATAAATATAAATTATAACTAAATAATCATATTTGATTTTATTTTATTAGAATAAATAATATTCTATCATTTAATATTTTATTTGATTCAATTAAATTACATCAATCATAACTAATCCAATATTTAATTTAATTAGAATAGATAATAAATGATTTAAAATTTTGTTCGATTCATAAACCACATAAATATTAAATGATTTAATAAATAATATATAAGACAATGAAATAAATGAATTCATTTAATTTAATTTATTATTATATATATATATATATAAAACGAGTATTAATTAATTGATACTTAAATAAATTATTTAAACTGGTCACATATATTTTTCAATTGCTCTCTTATTAATACGGTCTAATAAATAAAATGGGTATTAATCATTGTAGTAAATGAATATTTATTATTTTTAAATAAATTCATTTAATTCATTTAAAAATATTAAAAGATTCTAATTCTATATACTACGATTTTATTTTGTTATTAATGTATATATATTTTTATATTATATATTCTATGATTCCTATATTCTCAGATAATATTTTTAAATTTTCTTTAGTTTACTTTATTATTTTTAGTCATCAGAATTTATTATATTTAGTCATTATTTTTAGTCATCAATTCAATTTCTTGAATTTAATAACTCAACATATTTTAATTATATATAATTAGAATGTACTTTCTATCCATTTTTCCTCTCTATTTTGTGCTTCGGGTATAATATTTGTAATTTTTTTATTTTTGTTTTTTCTATTTTAATTTTGCTAAATTTTTTTATAATTTTGTTTTATATCAATTATTTTTTTATGTATTTTGATTAATAGAATTATTTTATTTAAAGGTATTTTAAATTTTTTATAATATTTTTATAAAAGTTAATTAATAGATTCTTCTTCAAAATTTTTTTCTTGAAATTTGTTTAATGAGATCGTATTTTAATTTTTCTCTTTTATCTTTTATATTTATTGATTATATTAATCTTCTATTATAATACATTTTTTATTTATTCCACACATTATTTGTTTTACCTTTTTTTTACTTCTTTTAATTGTTCTCTTTTTTTTATTTTTTATTTTTTATTTTATTTTTAATCCTCATATATAAATTTATTATAATTCATCACATGCAAACTTGAATTTAAGTGATTGTTTTAGGTTATATTTTACCATTGATGCTATATGTTGTTTAGTGTGTTTATTTTTAATTTTTTAGTTATCTGTAAATATATTTATAAAAATATAATTTCATTTTGTCCAATATTTACTACTACGTTTAGTAGATAAATAACAAAATCTTTGTTTATTGTTATATTAATTGAGTTTGAAGATTTTATTTTTACTTTTATACATTTGTTTATATTGTATGATTGTGTTTGTGTTGTACTAGAACAGAGACTGAGAGACTGAAACTCAATATCATGTTTGTTGGCCCAAAGACTGGTATTAAAATTTCAGTCTATGTTCCCAAAATTTCAATATTTCAGTACTTTCAAAAAGTGGGGACAGAGGACTGAAATTTTTTAGAATGAAAATTGAATTTAATAACATTTTATATCTAAAATATCTTCATTTCAATTAATTAATTCCAACTTTACTCTTTATGCAAATTAAATTAGAGTTCATTCTTATTTCAGTCTCTGTCTCTCACTTTACACCAAAGATAATACTGAAACTTATTTCAGTCTTAGTCTCAGTCTCTCAGTCTCAGTTTTTCAGTCTCTGTCTCTCTTCCAAACGCTACCTTAGCGACATCACGGTTCATACATTTTAATATTTGTATAACAAATCTTATAAATTGCTTTTACAAGTTAGTTTATTTTTGTTTTATTTGGATATTCAATTTTTAATAATAATTTTTATTTATTTATAAATATATTATTTCCTATTTTTATCTAAACAAATTATAAGATAGTAAATATAAATTTTTTAATTTTATCCTTAATATTTAGTTTTAGTTTTATTCTTGATATTTCAACCTGTTTCGGTTATACTACTAGATAAATAACATTAAGTATAAATAATTAATTATACTAATTATTTAATTTGATCAAAATAAATATTAAATTATTTAATAAATAATAAATAAAAAATAAAATAAATGAATTTAATTTAAAAATTTCACATATATATATATAATTAAAATGTACTTTATACTTTTTTTTTACTTCTATTATAATCTTTGTAATTTCTTTATTTTGCCAAAATTTTTTATGATTTTGTTTTATATATTTTTTTATGTATTTTAATTAATAATTTTTAAGGATGTTATTATTTTGTTTATTAATATTTCAAATTTTCTGTAATATATTTTTAGAACTTTATTAATAAGTTCTTCTTCATAATATTTTTTTTAAAATTTTTTAATAGAAACATATCTTGATTTTTGTCTTTCATATTTTATATTCATTGATTTATACTAAATTTTTCTTGCACTGTATTTTTTATGGACTACATGTATAGTCTTTGCTGCCCATTTTTACTTCTTTTAGTTGCTTTTTTTTTATCTTATTTTTAATTATTTATTTAACTTTTACTCCCAATGTGTTTATTATATTTCACTTCGTCTTAAATTTAATTTCATGGTTATCTTTCAATTGTGTAAAATTAAATTGTTTCTTTCAAAAATACTTAAATATATTATCTATTACAAATAATTATTATAATAAACAAACAAATATAAATTGAATATATAATTTAATTTTAATTTTAATTAAAAATTAAACGAATTATCAAAAAATATCAACAAATTGTTTTTAATTTCTCTATAGTTTTATTTAATGGTAAAAATCTCTCTATAGTCACTAACATCGTCTCGATCCAAAAAAAATGTATAAATTTCTATCAAGTAAAATAAAATACATAATGTTATTTCATTATTAATCATAGACTATAGACAAATTTCTAAAAACAAAATCTTATAAATCAAACAGTAATTTTTTAATATTTTTTAAATTGTTCAAACTTATTAATATTTTATAATATAATATAACAAGTTATAATATGTGATATTAGCCATTGTTATATATATAAAAAATGTAACTCATTTAGTGTTTAACTACTTATTTTCGATTAATATTGTTATAACAAGGATACATGTGATTTTATGAGAATGATATAGTTATCTAGGAATTTACTAAGTGGCTAGAGTAGTTTTACGTCACGAACCAATAAATGCTAGCAATTAGAATAATAAAAAAACCAACCAAATGGATATTCGCTCAATTACTTGCAATTTGGGATTAAATGGGATCTGTGAAATTTTTACGGGTGGAAGCCTGTCCACGTAAAATAGATTGGGATGGGGACATAAGTACTCTCTTCAAGGGACCCGTTATATATATATATATATATATATATATATATATATATATATATATATATATATATCTTAAATTTCGTAATCCTAATTTTTATCTCTAATTTAAACTCTTTTTTTTCTTCTAAACTACTCATCCTTAGTCTTGATTTTGTATCTACTCTTTTTTTAACTCACTTTTTTTTACCTCTTAAGTTCGTCATTCTGTCGATTAGTCTCGCCCTAAAATATATTATGTTGAAAAATATTTTTATTTTTTTTTGAAATATTATTTTTTATAATGAATATATTATGAGTTGAGTTGAATTATATTGAATTGATTATTTTATGATTCTTATATTATAGTTGTTTTGTTATTTTTTTAAAAAGTTTTCAAAGGATATCATAGATAATCGTGGATAGACATTCGCTAAGGGGATAATTAAATAGGGAGACTTGCGACGAAGATAGAGAGAGGATAAGGGATATATTTTTTTAAATAGGAGTGAATGACGGAAAAAGGGGTCCGCTGTACCCACACGAGTATCTATTACTATATCTAACTAACAATGAAAATTCAATTTGAGCCGATTTGAGATAGGACACATAAACTTTATCTGCATTGGATTTTAAGACAACGAACCTAATTCGGATTTAGGATCCTAACAATAGGCCTAAGTTGATCTTACTCACTTGAGTTAATATTTTGGGTCATTGCTGTAATAAATACTATACTTTTAAATATGATTATATTTAGTATATATAAAAGTTAAGTATACTTACAATAGATTTTATAATCAAACTAAAAAAGTTCTAATTATCTTTTTTTTTTAATTTTAAATTTTATTTAAAATCTTAATAAAAAAGTGAATAATAATACTTACTCACATAATTAAAATAGATCATCCTAATATATACATGACACTACATATATCAAGGATTATTATATGTGATAAATTATTTCTTTGTTTTTCTAAAGATAATTTATATGTAAATCAACTAATCTTTATAACAAACGATCTATTGCATAATTTTTTTGCTTTTAATATGGATAAATGATGAATTTAATATATAAAATATAATTTATATTATTTAACATACGAAATAAGTAACTTAAACCATTTTCTAAGACAATAAATATAATAGTACAAATAACTATATATTTATTAGTATTAAAAAATATACAAATAATATAAACATGATTTTTTTGGTAGAAAAGTAATAATAAAGGTTATTAATTAAGTTAATTACATATTAAAAAATTATGAATAATTTTTTAAATAATAAAAAATAAGATCATTATTTTCACATACCGCAAAGTTTATAAAAAAATTTAGACAATAAATCAATTATTAATAAATTGTACATCAGCTCTGTTAAAAAAAATTATATGTTAGATATTATTATTATTATTATTATTATTATTTTATATATATATATATATCGATTATTAAGTTATAATTAATTTCTAACTCAATTTTTGATAATTAAAATTTAAATGCTGAATATTTTACACCTAACTAATTTTGTTTTTGCTATTAATTAACATTTTAAAAAATGTGAGTTATTAATCAATTTTGAATTTTTTTTACTAACCAGAATTATTTTTAAAATAAAAAATTATTTTGTACATTATATTATAAGATATTGTAATCATTCATTTTTTTAATGGCAATTATTGCCAAATAAAATGATATAAAAATAGAAAAAAATATATTTACCAATCTAGGAATAATAATTCATTTTTCAATAGAATAAATTATATATCGAATAACAAAAGTTATTATAGTTTCTTTTTATATAAACTAATACTCAACGACGGTATTTTGGTAATATTATTAAGAACTATTAATAAATCTAATAGCTTTTGCAATGACATAAGTTTATAAGTTTAGAAGCTTGAAAGTCATGTCATAAAATATAAAATTTTAATCGGTAACAATGTTGATCATATTGTTTGATATCATATGAATGAATACGATACTAATAAATAAAATTGTCACAGTTAAATTTTAACAAAGACAAATCTCCATAAGTATGCTATCATCAATGAGAATTGTTCTAATTTCAAGACAAAAAATACTATTTTCTTTCACTGTATTTTCCAACTCGGCAGGTCGAGAACTAATCTTTCACGGATTGAAACTTCATTTATTAACGGTCTGCCGCTAGCCAATGAGTTGTTAAGTACACAAGATGGATTCGAAACTCTAATACTTTAGACGAGTGAGATAACCACTCAACTAATCTAAATCAGTTAAGACAAATACTAATTATTTTTAATATTTTTAACATTAAAAATAATTAAACTTTAATTTTAATTATAATTTTGTAAAATATTTATATTAATAATTATTATATATATTTTTTGTTTAATCTCTTTTAATAAAAAAATTTATATATTTTTATTAATTATCCCGTACAGTGTACGAAAACATATACTAGTTATTAATAATAACTTGATTATATAATTAATTATTCAGGTCGTTGGTTATTTTATTAGAAAATATAAGAGAAAATTTCACTCTCTTCCCTTGCGAGATGCTAAAATAACACCCTCATTCCCTTTATTTTATAAATGTACATTCTCCACCCTTCTAACTTTTAAAAAACCTCCTCTTTAATCCATTTTAAATTTTGTGTTAACTAATATTAACTTTATCCATTTTTTAAGAAAAAATAAGTTATTTTTTGAAAAAATACCCATTAACAAAAATTTTATTTTTTATTATTAAATTTTATTTACCAAAATACCCCTTAATAAAATATTTTTTTATTGATTAAATTATATTTTTATTAAAATACTTTTAAAAAATTAATAATTAAATTATTTTTTCTAAGATACCTATCCTTCAATAATTTTTTAATTATTAAATTATGATTTTATCAAAATTTTTGTTAACAATGATTTTTATATTTTATTATTAATTTTTTAATATCAATATATATTATTTTAACATTAAATAAAAAATCTTACCACTGTTAATATATATAACAATTAATATATATTGATATTAAAAACTAATCTTACTAAAGTTTTTTATTTAATATTAAAATAATATATATAGATATCGAAAAATTAATAGTAAAATATAAAAAAATTGTTAATAAAAATTTTGGTAAAATTATAATTTAATAATTAAAAAATTATTGAAAGGTATTTTAGAAAAAATTAACATAATTATTAAATTTTTAAAAAAATACAATTTAATCAATAAAAGAATAATTTATTAAAATATATTTTGGTAAGCAAAATTTAATGATAAAAAATAAAATTTTTGCTAATGGATATTTTTTTAAAAAAAGGATAAAGTTAACATTAGTTAACACAAAAAATTTAAAATTAATTAAAGAGGGGGTTTTTAAAAATTAAAATGGAGAAAAATATACATTTATAAAATAGAGGGGAGGAGAGTGTCATTTTAACATCTTATAGAAGAGGGAAGTGAAATTTTCACAAAATATAAAACATGTATAAATAATTTAAAAATACATGATAACTTAGTGATGAATAATTTTTGTATCCATAAAATATTGTTTTTTTTTTCTTTTTTATACAAGCAAAGTTTGTTAAGTCTGCAAGTTAATAGACTTGGTGGCAAAAGAAATAATTAAGGAAATACGTTAGAATTGAATTTTACAATGAAGTTGAGCCAGTACTAGCTTTAACTTAGCAACAACTTTTATAGGGTTCTTTTCAAAAGCAATAATTTCTGTTTCTTTCCTTAATGAATAAATAAAATTATATGCCTAAACCGGATTTGAGTAGATTAAGTGCTTAACCTCGTTCATGTAATTTTGACGATTCTTTCTTCTATAAAGCACCTAGTCTAGTCAGCAGGGGTGTGCTGTTATTTTCATCCTGTCATTTTTTTTGGATATTTTATTTAAATAAAAAACTTTTTATTAATCAAATTGTGTAAAAAATTGAAAAATTTATACTTGTATGCATTGTGAGGGTATTTAACGGGTTAGCGTGCAAAATTAAAATTCACCTATATTTTGCAAGTAAGATTGCCAAATATATATAGTTTATATTAACAAAAATTTGAACCTATTTTACACACTAAGTAGCAAATTGCATGGTAAATATCCTAAATGGTGATTATGCACTCACTCTGTAGTGTCTGAAAAGCTAAGGTATTAATCTTAGACTGCTATCTCTCTATCAAAATTCAGAACTAACAATAATGTTCAATCAAAGTGAAACTCTTTTACTTATGTGAGAAACCTGTCTTTTACTTATGCGAGAAACTTATCTTTTCACTGCTTTATCGGTTTTTGGGGATTTGCTATTGTGTAGAAGGGGAATTTTTTCAATACATGTAAAAATTACGTGTCGATCAATGATATAAATAACGGAAATAGTATACCAATACATGAGAGAACAACAACGTTAGTATAGGACTCATAAAATTGAAGTTCTGTCATCAATAGACCTCACATATTTTTTACTTTGTTTTTAATAATGTTTGTTAAATATTTAAATTTATTGGTGACTACAATTAAAAAGAGAATTTATATATGAAAAAAAATACAAAAAGACTTTTAGAAAAGTTATAAAGTTTTAAATAAATTCTACTATTTTATTTATTGATAATAAAAAAGCTACAAATAGAAATTAATAATTTTTTATTCCTGCTAATGATAACGAAATGTAAGTTCTTTAAAATAATTATATTCTACATAAACGATATACTTATTATCAAATTCTTAATATATATATATATATATATATATATATATATATATACTAAGAAATTTATTTTGGAGAAATAAGAATATACAAGAAATAAAAATATATTTATTATCATATTTTATAAATAAAAATATATAGCTTTTTAATTAAAGTTGATAATATATACTCTATTTCTAAGTATATAATCCTATCCAATTTGATTGAGTAGAGTTATCTATCTAATTTTATTATTTTTAATTTTAATTTAAACTTAATTTTTTATTTTCTATTTTATTAATATGTATGAAATATGGGATGATTGAATTTTATATTTGTTTAAAAAAATTTTATTTTTCTGCAGGTAGGATTAGGTAAGGTAGGGTTGAAAACTTTAGGATGCGAGTAAGATTAAAGTTGAGTTTTTAAAAAGTTTTCAACTTGTAGATAGGGTTAGGGTAGAGTTTGGATAGGATTAGGGTAGAGTCCAAATCCTATAGGATTGACAAAGGATAAGATAGAGTAGAGTTTGGACTCTACCCTAATCCTATCCAAGCTCTACCCCAACCCTATCCGCGAGTTAAAAAATTTTTAAAACTCAACTTTAACTTTACCCGCATCCTAAAGTTTTCAATTCAAACCTTACTTAACCCTACTTGTAGGAAAATAAAAAAATTTTAAGTAAATATAAAATTCAATCATTCTATATTTCATACATATTAATAAAATAGAAAATAAAAAATTAAGTTTAAATTAAAATTAAAAATAATAAAATTTAAAAAAAATTAAAATAAAATTACAAATAACATGATCATCAAATTCTTAATAAAATTAAAATAACATAAATAAAGATAAATATCTAATCACTTTTCTTCTAATTCTAAGTTCTTACAATATTACTCTTTAAATAACAACTATATTAAATTAATAATTTAAATTATTAACTTAGTGATTATCTTGAGTTTTTACAAGAAAAAAGTTGTGGCTTTAATATTTATTCACTATATATATAATTTATAAACTTTAAATATATGTTATATAATATATTAAGAATGCTGGTAGAATAAGATAGGGTATATTCTGAATTTGCATTCGATCATATCCACGAGCAAACTCTATTCGTACTCTATCCTATTCGCAGCAAATCGGATAGACAACTCTATCCGATCAAATTGGGTAAGGCCGCAAATAGAATACATATTATTAGTCTTAATTAAAAAGTTATATATTTTTATTTATAAAATATGATAATAAGTATATTTTTATTTCTCCAAAATAAAATATTTAGTATATATATATATATATATATATATATATATATATATTTTAAGAATTTGATAATAAGTATATCGTTTATATAGAATATAATTGTTTTAAAAAAAACTTATATTTCGTTATCATTAGTAGGGATAAAAAATGATTAATTTTTATTTGTAACTTTTTATTAGCAATAAATAAAATAGTGGAATTTATTTAAAATTTTATAACTTTTTAAAAGTCTTTTTGTATTTTTATGCGTATATAATTTTTTTTTAATTGTACTCACTGGTATTAATATTATTAAACATAAAGTAAAAAATATGTGAGTCCCATACTGATGTTGCTGCTCTATCATGCATTAGTATGTTATTTTCGTTACCTATGTCATTGATTGACACATAGTTTCTACATGTGTTGAAAGAATCTCCTTTCTATACAGTAGTAAAACCCCAATTTTTGACTAGTTTTCTGTTCAAAATTGATTTTTTGTCTGAACGATTTTGATAAGGTAAACGAAATTAGACGTTGGTTTATGGTTTTTTTAGTTGAACCAGCAAATTCGACACGATTGTTAGAACATTGGTCATGGTATGGTTGCTCAAGTGAATCTCGATTCAAGTAAAATAAATTTGTTAATAACGACAGAAATGTTTGATAACAAAAAAAGATTAGCAAAAAATAGTTAGAACTTGTCTTATTTAACATTTAGAGTAAAAGACAAATAGATCTCTGACTTTTTTAACTGTTGACATTTTGATCCCTCAAGATTGAAAAATATATTTAAATCCCTCATCTTTAATAACGCATGACAATTATACCCCTCCATAGACTTGGGGTTAAAAAGTGTTAATGGAAAATGCTGAAGTAGAGAAAAGAGTATTATTGTATCACGGAGTCATGCAGGAGAATCGCGGCGAAACAAGGAGAAACTAAGTTGGAGCCACGCGGGAGAAATGCTGAACAGGACAGCAACTTCATCAATTATGAGCCAGTGACACTGTCACACTGGCAGAGACGCAGAGTGGCAGGATGGCGACAGACAACAGTAACTCTGGACTCTGAAGCCTGAAGGCGAAGGCTGCAGCAGATGAAGAAAATTGGAAAAGGGGAGAAGAAGAAGAGTTAGGAATTTGTGGTGGAGGCAAAATTAATTATATAGTGGGAGAAACTATCGTATTTCACTAACAACTACTCATAATTTTTTTTTTTAAATTTCACTGGGGGTAGTGGGGGCAACTGCCTTGTGAATGCATCCATCCCTGATTGTATCCGTTACGATGATAATGCGATGAGTTGGCAAAATATAAAGGGACAAATAGGTCCCTCCGCCAGATCAAGCGTGCCTGTTGCTGCAGCAGCCTCAACTTCTTCTACCTCTTCCTTATTGTCGTCATCCTCCGTGGCACAATTAGTGCCAGATATTTTGGCACTCCCGAACAAGACCTCAACGAGATCCACCATCTCTATGCCTATCGCTCCCGCCGCGTCGAGCCCCATCGCGTCCTCGAGGAAGCTCAACCCGAAACCACCACAAACGACACCAACAACTACGCCACCTTTGACATCTCCAAGATTCTCGTCGACGAGGCCGCCTATGCCAACAAACCAAAGCGCGAGCCAAATGCCCCTTACACTCTCGGCTCCAAGATCTTCGATTGGGACAAGCAACGTGGCCAGTGACTTGAAAACAACCCCGATTACCCGAACTTCATTGGTCCCAATAAGCCTCGAATTTTTCTGGTAACCAGGCCTTTTCCCAAACCGTGTGAAAACCTATTAAGAACAAGATTGATTATTCAGGCTCTATGGGATCGAGATTTCCTATAACATGGCTCTTCTTGATGCCGAAATGGTTAGGTTTTGGGCTAAGTTGCCTTTGATTTGGAAGCTTTTGTTGTCACACCTCAAAGTTGAATTTCTATGGTGGATGGACAGTGATGACATGTTCACTGATATAGCCTTTAAAGTGCCTTGAAAGAGGTACAAGGATTCTAACTTTGTGATGTACGGTTGGAACAAGATGGTGTATGATGAGAAGAACTGGATTGTCAGAGGTACAAGGATTCTGTTCTTAGGAATTGTCAGTGATCTCTTGATATTCTTGATGCTTGGATTCCAATGGTGTCTAAAGAAAAGATTAGGGATGAAACTTGCAAGATCATCACCAGGGACCTATTTGTTCCTTTATTTTTAGTTAGCCTTCAACATGGTTATCATAACGGACATGTGAGCACTCTTTCCTCCACATCAACATTATCCATTACCATTTTTTAACCCCAACTCTATGGAAGGGTATAATTGTCATGCGCTATTAAAGATGAAGAAGTTAAATGTATTTTTTAATCCTGAAGAGTCAAAATATCCGCGGTTAAAAACATTAGGGACCTATTTATCTTTTATTCTAACATTAATTAATTTTAGTAATAATTAATAAATATTAAATAAGACAAATTCTGACTGTATTTTTTTTTTTGTCTTCCTAATATTATCGATATTAACAATAATAAACTCTATCTACGTACACTGGCATAAACTTTTTAAGCACACTAATATATTTTTAAGAGGACTATAATAAATTTTAACACTTAAAGTAATAACTAAAATTTCTAAATAAACTATACCTTATACTAACAAAAATAAATTCTTTTATGGGAACAAAATAAATTCTAACAATAACCTCAACCAAACTTAAGATAACTAACTAAACTAAACATTCATATAAATTGTATAAATTATAACTAAATTATAATCTATCTATACAAATGAATTCTGTTGCTAGAGTAAAACAAACTCAGAATATCAATAATCTCAACCAAACTTAAGATAACTTAACTAATCGTGCCTATAAATTAAATACATACTTAAATAAACTCTATCCCTAGTAACAAGAATAAATCCTTTATTGGAGAAAAATAATTTATAATAACAACAATTTGAACCAAACTTAAGATAAACAAGTTAGACATGCATATAAACTGTATATAAATTATAACCAAATTATACATTTTATAACTATCCTAATAAGAAGCACATTTGATTTATAACTAATTTTCACTATAAAAAAATTCGTTGAATATCGTCGAATTTATTAGCGGAATGACGAAAAAAATTTGCCAATAAATTTCTTATCGTCAGACTGGATAATAAAGTCCTCACCGGTAACTAAATTATCATCGATTATAAAATTGACAAAAATATGGGGGTGGGTAGCATCAGATAATTTCCGATAGAAACTTTGGCGCTATGCGTTATGGTTTCGCACCAAATTATCGTCGGATTTATTTCCTGGTAAATTTGATGGTTATATATTATTTTATGTTCATCCCCTTGGTCTTGATAGTCATCATCATTGTCATCCCCCGACTTGCGACACTTCTGTCTATCATCATGTCTACCTGAAACAAGAATGAAAATAGTTATGTGGCTAGCTAAAATGCAATGTAATTATATAACAATCTAATTAAAGTTTACAAAAGAAATACATAAGATAAAACTAAGGCTAGCGTGCAGGGTAATTATATAACAATCTAATTAAAGTTTAAACATATAATAAGCTAGTTAAAGTATACTCAGGTTACCCATATTCGGAAATATCATCATCTTCTTCTGGTTCATCCTCCTCTTCTGAGGTAACCTCCTGATGTCATCATCCATATCAGTTGACCTAAAGGTGATCGGGTCACTAGTATCAACTACCATTTTCGAATGAGTTGGGTCATCAATTTGGTAATATTCTTGACCCTCTGTCCTCGCAGAGACTTGATGCGACCTCTTGGCTTAGTCTTAACCACCCAACTAGACTTGCATGACCCTGGATAAGACAAATAGTATACTTATCGTGCATTTTAAGGTAGAATAAAAGGATCATATATAATGCCTATATTTTCCGGTCACATTTACTTCAATGATATTGTAGTCTTTGTGCTTTCGTGTTCCTAGTCGCAAACTTGGATCAAACCATTCACATTTAAACACATAAACACACACACACATTGAATTATATTGTACAACACACTATACCAATTAGAATGACCACTTCTTGTATCCTCACGAACCTAGTCTCCCATGTTATCTATTTTGTTTCTCATTGACCACTGCAAAGATTAAAACCTATATCCATTAATGCTGTAGATTGGGAAGTTTGTGTCATTATTCATTAGGTCCCAACTGCAACTAGTTCTCATTCTATTATATCAATTAGATTCACTCAAACGTATTCTCTAAACCAGTATGAAAACTCATTGAGTGATGATCATGATTTGTTTCTTAGAATAACTTAGAATGCAATAGCATAAATAGAAAAATTTCATATTACTCATGTTTTGATTAGATGAAGAAGTTATCTTACTATTTGAAATATTGATGAAAACTTAAAATACTTAGGTCACATAGGGTGAAACCTAGTTATAGTTAAGCAAGACATGCAGATGTGTATCAATTTTCTTCTTTTCTAATATTCACTACCCGCACCTAGTGCAACTTCTTCCAGAACAAAGATTAGATAGGTTAATCCATTTGACGAGAATTTTCCTCCCTCATTATTTCTTCCAACTCTTGCTCTCTGTGGCTCAACATATGGCTCAAAATAGGAGGAGCAAAATGTGAATGTCTTTTTAGTTAGGAATGTTTCGTAGATACTACCCTCCATTTGAGCTTTATTCTTCATGGTTCGCTTGAATCACCCAATCAATTTCTTAAAAAGGTATATCCACCTAAATTGGACTGGCCCACACACTCTTGCTTCATATGGCAGGTGGATTGCTAAGTGTTCCATCAAAGTATGATGAGAATGTTCTTCTCCATGATAGTAAGACCATCAATCGTAAACCTTGTAGCACATAACTCCCTAAAGAACTCACTTATTTCTGTGAGAGATTTTCAGATATTGGTGGAAGTTCTCTAAATGTAATAGGAAGCAATGACTCCATAAATATATGACAATCCTGACTTTTTCAACCTAGCAAGCTTACCCTGTGAGACGTTTGTACATCTACTCAAGTTAGAGGCATAACTATCAAGAAACCTCAATTCCTTAATCTACCTACAAATATTTTGTCTTTGATCTTTGTTGGAGAAAACACAACATTTGGTTTAGCCTACCGATCATTTTCAAGTCTCTTTAAGTTCATATCTGGCTGCCTACAAATATCCACCAAGTCTAACCTAGCTTTATCGTTATCCTTAGTTCGCTCATCGTCCATTACCGTAGCATGATATTTTCAAAAACGTTTTTTTCAATATGAATTATGTCAAGTTAATGACAAACCAAGTTGTCTTTTGAATAAAGCAACTCCTAAAATATACTTTGTTTTGTCCAATTATGCTCCTTACTATATTCCGAAAATCTCAACTAAGCCTCGTTATTGACGATCCTAGGAATATTACTGACTCGATGCTACATTTTTAAACTACTCAATCTGGCGGATGCCTCTTCTTATTCAGTTTTATTCTTCCTAAACGAGTCCTTGTTGCATTGTGAAAGATGATCAAACTCGAGGAATCTTCGATGATAATTGAACCAAGTATTATTACCCCCACTCTTCAGCCAAAATGACTTTGTATCCTCCATGCAAATGGGACACGACATTTTGCCTTGAGTTGACCAAATGTAGGAAAATCGTTGATGGTCCATATCAACGTAGTGAATTTGGAAGTTTATTTTAGTTGAAATATCATACGTTTCTACACCATCAATCTACAACTCATTCAACTCATCCACCAAGGGATTGCAAGAACGTATCAATTTTGGCCTTTTGGTTGCTTGCACCGGGTATGATAGAAGTTAAGAACATATATGGTTCCTTCATGTACATTTTGGGAGGTAGGTTATAAAAAATTACCACAACAGACCAACAAGAGTACGCATTACCAAAATTAGAATTCGGTGCAAACCCGTCAGAGAATAAAGCTAATCTAACATTTCTAGCCTCGCTCGCAAATATAGAATGGATATGATCAAAGTGATTCCAAGATTCTCCGTGTGATAAGTGCGTCATAAAATCATCGTTTCTCTTGTTGTTACTATGCAATGTCATGTGAGAGGCCGAACTCATCGAGGCATAAAATCTTTTTATCATAGGGATTAGGGATAAGTAGTGCATCCTTTTGTTTAGAACTCTCTTTAACCTCCGTTTATCAATATGTTCTCTTTCAACTTGATACCTCAGTGCATTGCAAAATTTACAAGCAATGAGGTCTAGATCTCCCTTGTAATATAACATACAACCGTTAGAGCAATAATCAATTTTTACCAAATTTAGATCTAATTTCGAAGCTAGCTTCTTTGCCTTATAATGGCTCTAGAGATGCTAGTAGTCCCGACTGGTACTAATTTGTTACAAAGGGTGGCCCACTTATCAAAAGACTCTTGGGTATGATTTGACTCAGATTTAATACTCATCATTCTAATACAGGCAAACAATTTTGAGTGAGCGCAACCCTTAAACAATAGTTGTGTGGAAGATTCTAAGATAAATAAAATCTCTTAGGCTATAGGTTAGGCTCTTCTTCAACATTTTTCGTATCATTAACACCGATTGTACTAAATACCATCTCGTTTTATCTCTCTTGGTTATCCTCTTAATTCACCTCTTCCATGTTCACTTCCCTAACCACTCGAACCCTCCTTGATTGACCCTCAGACCTGTTCGAATTTGGTGTAGACCGAATGATTTCCTATTCATCAACTTTTTCATGTTCAAATTACAGCCAATATCTATCCTTAAACCCATTACGGTAAAGGTGAGGGTTATATCTGAATGTCCTAACTTTTTACTCATCTGACACTTATAGTATGAACACCTAGATATCTCTTGGGACCTAAACAGTTCCATGTTGAAGACATACTCAATAAATTAGGTTTTAACCCCCTCCTGATTGATCGTTATCCATATCATACATTGATATACAATGACTTTGAATCATTTTACAATAAATAACCTAGAATTCAACGAACAATACAACTTATTAAATTTTTTAAAACTTTCGACAAAAATTCTTCTATAATTGGAATCCTCCACCAAATGTAATTTTTATTTTTTTTCACAAACCAAACATATTTTTAAACAATATTAACAAAAATTTGGCAGAGTTTTACCTTAATTCAGAGACCTTCACAAAAAAAATTTATCAATTTTCACAGAGAAAACAGTTGTATGCATAAATTATAACAAACACACATTCAATAAATAATCAAATTCTAGTCATTCTAGTGCAGATCCCCTTATTCATCTACAATTTTTTAACAAATAAGGGTTTCGAGAAGGCACCACTAGACAAATTTCTCCCACTTTCATCCTAAAACTCTATCATAGAAAACGTAAGTTTAGCATAAAATTTAAATAATTTAACACATTTAGAAACAGAAAACTAACCTGAGTATTGCACGAATAACCCATATGTATCTCAGCATGAACAGCCCACGATTAAAGCTAAATGAACTTCAAACAAAAAAAATCTTAAAATAAAAATAAAGTTAATAAATTGTAAAAGTTATTAAATAAACAATTAATAACAAAGAAATATATGCATACTTTCTCAAATGCAATTAAGTAAATATTAAATACTAATATTTTAATTTAATCCTAAATTCCTAATATATAAAGTGGTTATTGTATGCAACATACAAGACAACCTTTTCAATATTACGTATTTCATTAATCAAAGCTCAATGGTGGATACAATACAAGCATAACCAAATCTAAAACTACATCATCAAAATCATTTTCAATTTTTAAATTTCAATACTAATGTAAAGAGATTAATCTCTTTAATTTTGATGTACTAATTAGATATCTAACTTAATTATATGAAAGTTATTAAGGAGTCAAGTGCTTAATTTCGTTTATGTGTGACATATGATAGATATTAGGGAATGATTTATCACATACATAAAGTTAATCATGAAAGGTCGGTCATATTATTGGCATAAGGCTATATAGTCTTAAAGTTGAAAGAGACACCTTAATAAATGTTATCTTATGCCCTATAATACAAACAAAAGTAATATAATTTAGTTTATGACAAGGAAAAAAAATCAAACCATACATACCTTCTAGGCATGGTCGACAATGGCGCGGTGATGGCGGCTGTGGCATGGTATCCAGACTGAATGGTGGTTCAAAAAGGGGATGGAATAGGGAGGGAGATTATCACTACAAGAAAGTTTTAGAAGAGTGACCGATTTTGGTGACCCATAAAATTGGTCGATATTAACAACCAATTTTGCGACGAATTGAATTTTTCTAGGACCAGAAAAAAATTGGTCGCTAAATTGGTCCCTATACATTTAGTGACCAATTTAGCGATAATCCATTATTGTTTAGAAATTCAGTCGCTAAAAAATAAATTAGTGACCGATTTAGTGACAAATAATAAAGTTGTCTTAGTTGGTTGTTAAAATCGGTCACTTTTTTTAACTTGGCAACTGAATTAACAACCAAAATAAAATACTTACCCTTCGGGGTCCGTTAGTTGCTAAATCAGCCACTATTTTTAATTTAGCAACCAGTTTTACAACCAAACATAAAAATTGTAACACCCTACCACACAGATCTTTACGCTTAAGCCGTAAAATAGAGGTGGTGTGGTATTACGACCTCTAAAATAAAATGTGTACACATAATAGCAGAAAGAATATAATAAACTAGGAGCGTTAAAGAACAGATGAAATAAAAATCGCGAAATAAAAGCGCAATGCTTAGAGAACGAGTTAACTTGCGTACTAAGAAAACTATAGCTATCAAGCATAAGATAACAAAAAGAAGGAATAAGGGCCAAAGATACAAAATAACAAGCTCCTAACTCAGTCCGCAGAGTCAAGGCTGGCCGGAGAATATTTACACATATATATACATATCCAAAACCCAAATTTACATAAACAAAACCCTGTCTCTCCATAAGCCTCTAAGAGGATCAAAAGAAACTAGTTATTCAGAGAGAAAGCTAAGTACATAAATACATAATTAAACATTAGAAAGAAACTCAGAAACCACTCCGCTTCAAAAGTCTAGACGCCTAGCGAGGTGCCTCTCGACCTGCATCTGAAAAACAACAACATAGTATGAGGTGAGAACCAAAAGTTGTCAGCATGGTAAAGGTGCCATGTATGTAAGATATAAGGTACTGGGAAGGCAAGAGGCAATCCTAGAACGCCGACACTCAGATTATAAAGCTTAAAGTATTAAACAAAAGCCATAAAAAAGGTGGTCTTCTAGGGGTATCTAAGTCTAACTTAACTTAATCTTAACTCTAAGTTTTACCACCTTTCCTCCATACCTCCATCTCTGATAGCATATCACAAATAAATAAGCAGATAATGACAAGCACAAGAAGGGTACAAGTACTGCAGATATCATATATAAATTTAACATAGCAAATACATTTAGGCACACCCAGATAATGCACAGACAAGTAAGTCAAGTAATATGCACATGATGCATGCCTGTCCTATGGCTGATGAGTCTCATCTGTCGGTTATCAAGCCAACCCGACAAGTCCGGTTTGCTAAACCCTTGGACTGTCCCTCGATGTGCATCCCCAAGAGTCTATGCATATCTTTTTCTCAAATAATTATAATTTCTCAATGGGAGTTAACATTTCCAGAAATTTATAAGTGCCCGGTCATCCTTACGTTGCAGGGTCAACAGAGTATCGAGTCTCAACCTGGTACACGTGGTGGCAAGCTACGGTATTTTATCCAGGGAAATGCGTATCTCAGATTAATTGAGTGTATAAGACAAATAAGGTTCATAGTCTTTGCAATCTTTGCTCAATTATTTCATATAAGCCATAATACCATATACACTTCAAATATACTCATTTCCATAGTTAATTCATCACTTATCCCACTTTATTTCACCTCCAAGTTACCTTAATTTCCTAACTTCATCTGATTATCAGGCTTATTACTATTATTTATGACCAGAAGAATGAAAATAGATGTTTAGAAGTTTGAAATAAGGTTTAAAACTCATAATAGGACCACGTGTACGCGTGGCTCACGCGTACACGTGGGAGTATAAAAAGGCAGCTTGCGCGCGCATCCCTTATCATGCGTATGCGTAGACATGCATGCTGGCCCATTACGCATACGCATAGGACTATTCGCGTACGCATATAAGGAGGTCAGTCAAAAATTCCATACCACTCGTACGCGTGGCCATACGTTTTCCATAATTTTGATTAAGTTAGAAAGCTACAGAATTTTCATATTCCAAACCAAAACTTCTGACGTGCATAACTTAATCATTTTAAATCGTTTTTTATCCGTTCTTCGAACGGCATAAACTTCACAAACCCAATTTTTTATCAAGACAAGTTTGAAACCATTTGGGGGTCCGGAGGCCAAATTATAGCTTGCTGAAATTCAGTCAAAAACCAATTTTCATTATACTTCAAAAACCTCAATTTTATTTAAACAGTTTCAATGTTCACTTCCTTTACCTACATTTAGCACAAACACAATATATAACATCTTCAAATCACTCTACTATTCATAAACAATCATTACCACCAATCAACAAAATTCCATACTTCCTTCAACAAAATCACCACTATTTTGCCATACATACATATGCAATCATTACCACCAACTTACCAACAATACCACCAACACATACATGATTTATATTACCAATCAACGTTATTAATGCTAAGCATCCAACATACATAATCATTCCAACATATCCTATGGTTCTCTAGCCTAAGTTTTCACAGAACATTATATATTAAATACGTGAAACCTAAACCATACCTTAGCTGATTTCCACGTATTGATCAAAGCAAAATACCAAAGACACACATACAGCTTTACTTATCCAAAATCACCAAGCCTCAGCACCAATCCAAAGCCTCCAATGTTCACAATTTCAACCTCCAATTACATACACACCACCTAATACAAATATACAACACATATACACCCAAACTCAATGCCCAATGCACAAATTTAGAAAATTAGATAGAGTTATGATATCCTCACCTTACCCAAGCATCGTATAAGCAAGAGTGAATGTTTTTCTCAAGCTAATTGGATCCTAATACATCAAATGACAAAGAAATTCAACACCACTTACATAATTTCAAAAAATTAGGGAAAGGAGAGGCTTAGAGAGATAGAGTGGCTTACCCACAAAATTGTTCTGGTAGAAACATAGAGCTTGACATGGTGGTCGCGTGGCCGCAAACGATGCGGCGATTGGAGCTCGGAGCGAGAAGTTACGTTAGTTTTATTTTGGCGTTAGGGTTAGGAAATTGGCTTTCTTCTCCCCCCCTATATGTGTTTTCAGCGTGCTCTTTGCTGAATTGGGGAGGAAGAAGAGCCTCGGCTCATTTAAATGTTGGGCCGGTTGGGCCCACGACTCGGTTCAACCGGTTTAGCCCATTCGGTCCAATCTTAGGTCGAATTCTTTGAAATTAGTGTCAAAATTCTCATTTTGACGAGCTCTATCCTAATCTAATATAATATTCACATTTTTAATTTTCTTTATTAAAATTTAATTTGTTGACTAATTATTTACTAATTTAACGAAGTTTACGAAAATACTCTAAAAATGGTTGGTCACAAAAGGCCGCTGGGGAATTGGTCACAAAATCAATTGCTAAGGATTAAGATAACGACCGATTTAGCGACCAACTATAAAATCTAGGTTTTTAAGTAGTTAGTCGCTAAATCAATCGCTATTTTTATTAATTAGTTGGTCATTAAATCAGTCACTATATGGTTAGTCGTTAAATCGGTTGCTAATTAA
The DNA here is from genome assembly GCF_059453495.1 of Arachis ipaensis. Taxonomy (NCBI): domain Eukaryota; kingdom Viridiplantae; phylum Streptophyta; class Magnoliopsida; order Fabales; family Fabaceae; genus Arachis; species Arachis ipaensis. The sequence goes on from NC_142435.1 coordinate 25,893,748, forward strand.
ATACTAAGCGACCGAATAAAAATTTTGTGACACACTAATCGGTTGGAAATCCATCACTATTTTAAATATAATAAAATAGTAACAAATTTGATTTCAAAAGAAAAAAATAAATAAATTATATTTTAAAAAACAATTTTTTAAATATATTTTTTACCATTCCTAAAAGCTCTTTACCCCTCTTTTGCTACGTTGTATACACCCTAAACTACCCATCTTCTCCCTCTTTTTCTCCAAAAGTATCTCCTTCTACCCTAAACCCTTCTATTCCCAAAACCTTTGTCACATACACCACTGCCATGCTTTGTCACAAACACAACCATGCTCACCCTCCTTCTCGTCTTCAATTTTGCCGCTGCACGCTTGTCACTTGTTGCTCGTCGATTGCCGTCATCCCTTTCTGGTAAACGTGAACCCTTCACTTGCATATCTTGGGTTTTTCAAAAGATTTGATTTCTTACTCGATCACTCTTTTGCTTTTGATTTCTTCATTTCTTCTCTTCCATCTCTGGCGAAAGGCGAGCTACTTTTTCTTCCAATTTTTGTCTCTGGAGATTGCATCCTGTCTTTATTTGCAGTTTGTGTTGCTACTAATTTAAAATAATTGTTTATTATATCGTAAGTTTCAATAATTTCAATCTTCCAAACTCAACCTAACATGTATCTATTGACCTAAATGCTTGTTAGTTGTAGGTGTATTCTTTTTGAGAATTAGATTGGATTCTAAATGTTCAGTCCTTTCAGATCCTAAATGACTTGCTAAAATCCAAAGTGTTATTTATTCCATCATTCATTTAGTTTGGCTTCTCGATCGATCTTTTCCTTTTTTGCTCATTTTCTCTTTCTAGATTCTGTGCGTTATTAACATTGATTGCTCTATATGTTTGTTTCTCTTTCACAATGACTGCATGTTAATTCATTGTTTATTAGAGTATCAATTTAGGCCTTCAAAAAAGGTAGCAAAAATTCTCCTAACCAAAAAATCTCGGTGTAAGATTTCCTTCTTTAGCATCTCACTAATCTCCTAGTTTCCTTTGGAAAATTTGCATCCAAATCCTTTATATATGGTTTTTCTTTCCCGTTTTTTGGATTCCTTTTTTCTATTTAGAGTGGTTTGCTTTCTGTTATTTCAGTCACTGAAGTTTTTTGCTCATCAGAGATAGTAGACGATCTCCGATTTGAAGCTAAAACTGGTAAATCCGAGTGATCTATTATTGGAATTTGCATTATTTTATGACAGTAAATTTCGTCTAGGTGTCTTTTCTGTTTAATCGATTGTAAAATGACATTTGTAGGATTAATAACGTTGAATTGAACCAAGACTTACCATAGTGGATATCAATGGTGCCAATAGTAAATTAAAACTTTTCTATTTATGGATTGAGTTCAACACACTAATGTTGAAAACAACACTATCATTACTGCTTGTTGCAGAGAAAAGCAGAGAAGTTGAAGAAGAAAGTGTGGTTATTAGTCTGTTCAATTCTTTTATTTTTTGGTTCAATAGTTGTAGTGTTATTATTTGTATGTCATATCTATTTTTCGTTTGGTAAAATGTTAACCACATGTTAAGTATTTAATTATGTAAACGTTAATCTTTTTTATTAGTTATGCAGATATTATGAATGTTATTTGGTATTTGTATGAAAAATTTTATCTATCTTTGATTATTTATATATTTTGTTGAATTCAAATTATATTTGAAAATAAGTTTTAATAGAGATATATGCGAAATTGGGTTAAAATTTATTATTAAAGACGTAGTAATAGCTACTGATCTAGTGACAGATTCTGAGTTTTTGAAGTAAGATATTATCGACCGATTTGTGGCCGAAAAATTAGCGATTGATTATGTGATCAAGGAATTGGTTTCCATTTAACGACCGATTTTTTCAGTGACTATTTAGCTATCGAAAATCCGGTAGCCATTTAGCGGCAGATTTCTTCAACGATTGATTTAGCGATCGAAAAGTTGGTTTCCATTTAGCGACCAATTTTCTCAACAACTGATTTAGCGACCGATATAGTTTGGTATGTCTTTGGTGGCCTTAGTTGGAAATCGGTTGCTGCCAGTTAGCGACCAACTTCGGTTGCTATTTTCTAATTTAGCGGTCAAGGTTTTAGCGACTTCGGTAGCTAAGGGTTTATTAACCGATTCTCAAGAAAAACCAGTCGCTAAATCGATCGTTATTTTGATGATTTCTTGTACTGTGAGGAAAACCTACTTGGAGGAGGGAGGAGAGATGCAGCTCTGTTGGCAACCCCAACGGCAGCGACAAGGGAGAAGCTTCGTTTCACACGACAAAACCGCAACCAAGCGAGTCCACGCAGTCTTTGGAGGAGATTGGAGGTAGCCGGCACTGGCAAATGTTGGCCGGAGGGGCTGCCGGAGGTAGTTGCAGGGGAGAGAGAAAGAGAAAGGAGAGTGGTAGAGAGAGAGAATGGCTTTGAAAATGAGGGGGGAAGGTTGTGCATTTTGAATTTAGGAGAACATTATCGTTGGATTTACCGGTGGATTTGTCAAATCCAACTCTAATTTTTGCGCTTCTTTCATTTTTTTCCTCTAATTGTTACCAGTAACTTTATCATCGGAAAAAGAAATCTGCTAGTAATGTTTTGACCTGATCACTTTGTTGCCTCTTTCGTCGGTAAATCTGACGGAAAATTTGACAATATTTAACGTTTTTTATAGTATTTTTCGGTTATTCTAAAAAATTTAAACTTATAAATAAAAATTTAAACTTAAAGAGATCCATAAATAAATTTATTATCTAAAATATTCATATAAATCACCACCCTTTAAACAGTACATATTAAAAAGTTAAATGATATCTTATTTAGGTTCATAATATGCATAAATGCTTACCTTAATACATAATATGAAATTAATCCTACACATAAAACTCATATATCTATACTGTATTATCTTCATCCTTGAGATGATCAATAATATATTTATCTATATTGAGCGGATTAATATCTCTACTACCCATAATTTCTTTGTCTCCATTTTTCTCCCCCCCCCCCTTTCTTTTCTTTCTGGTTTTCTTCCGCCCAAAATGCACAAAACACTATAAAAAACAAGGTGGAAGTGGAATGAAGCAATGCCTCTTCTCTCAGTCTTGGTTGTCATATTTATAGGCAACTTTCAACTTTACTTTGCAACTTAGAGTGCAAAATACGCACTACAAGAAAATATAGTTATTGCCACATTTAAAAAAGTGTGGCCATACTTTTTATTAATTGCCACGCTTGACTTTTTGCTATGCTTTTTTGTTAAAAAAAAAAAGTGGCCTTTGATATGGACTTGTTGTCGTGCTTAAAAAGCGTGGCATTATGCATGTGTAACTCTATTGTCACATTTTTCTTCTTGGATACCTAAATAGTTAGAGGAAATGGACATGAAAATAGTGACTAAAACACAAAAAAATTAGCCACGCTTAAGAAATGTGCCGATTTCCATATATTCCCACATTTTACGAACATAACATAAAAAATGTTGCCAAAGCTATAACTAATCGCTACCCCCATAAAAGTGTGGCCATTAACTAAAGCATAGCTAAAAAAGGTGTGGCGACAAGACTTTTTTCTTGTGGTGACCTCTACATTTTCTATAAGCAAGTATTTCATGAGCAAGATTGCAAAATAGGTTCGAATTTGAAATTGATTTTAGTTGTATTTTGCTATGTACCTAATGTGCGAAATACGTTCAAATATTTTTAACCTACATTTTGCAATCTTGCTCAAGAAATATGTTTAAATTTTTAAATTCATTTTGTAGGCTTCATAGTGCAATACGTGTATAAATTCTTAATTTTGCAATCTAGCTCGAAAAACATTCTCATAATATTTAAAAAGGTAAAATTCTTTCACTCTATATAATCTGATAAATAAAGTAGTTTTTCATTTAAATAAAAAAAATCCAATTTTTTGTGATGTAAAATTTGAACAAAATTCTATTCTTCAATACACACAAATGATGAAACTACTCTTTGTTAAGGAATAATATAAAATAATTATTCAAGGAGTACGTGAAATGATGACAATTTTCAAAGGGATTTACGACAGTTTCAAACCAAAACATCACGAAACGGATCAACAACATTTTGTGGACTGCCGACCTTTAAGATGTTGGCAAACGGATATGTGATGGTTTCCAGCAACCGTTAGCGTAACTGCAGGTATATTGAATATTGCGTCAATTTTTTTTTTTTTGCGACAATTTTAAACTGCCATTATCTAAGAACATGAAATTTTCATTTTTTTTTGTGGTGATTTATAACAGTTGGTAGAGCCGCCTTTAAAACTACCGCAAAACCATTAACGTTTTGCAACACCAGGCTGTAGAGAGGTCTCTAGCTAACCGCCATTTTTTATTTGTTATTTTCTTTTTAAATATTTTTCATATTGTTCTGTTACTTTTTAAGATATACTTTTGTTTAAAAAAATATTATGTTTTTCTCTATTAATCTAAATTGATAAAAAAAACTCGTAAATAACTAAATATATAAATGCAAATTAAATAGATGTATGTATGTATACACAAAAACGTGATCCATTCGAAAAAACCCTAGCAGAGAAAGAGTACGTACTCCGTACTCAAAGAGAATGAGAGAAGGAGAAAGCGGGGGCGAGCGGTTGAGGGTGAAACACGGTGAGGAAGATGGCCATGCCATCGGAAGAGATAAGGGGGAGAGCGTGGGTGGGTGTGTATCCGGTGTTAAGGAGGGTTCTTCTCGAGAGGGGTTAGGAAAGCCATCCAAGGTCTCTTTTAGAGATAAAGTCATTGGTGCAGAAAAGTCTAAGGCCTTTGCATTAGTAGGGTCTTTATCTGGGGATGGTATCGCAACGGTGACAGGTAAGCAGGGTGATTCTCGTCCACCAAGTGTCAGTTTTACCAAGGAGGCAAAGAGCTGTCTAGCTGAACCTTATAAGGAAGCCATCGTGATCAAGGTGTTGGATAAGTATTATGGCTACACGGCTCTCATGCATAAGCTCCGGATAGTATGGCGCATCAAAGGAGGGTTTGATTTGTTGGATGTGGGATTTGGATATTTTTTGGTTAAATTTGATATTGCTGGGGATCGTGAGAAAGTCATTCTTGGTGGCCCGTGGTTGATAGACGGTCACTATGTTGCAGTAAAGCCATGGGATGTGGATTTTAGGCCATGCGAAAAATCCTTTGGATCAACGCTGGTATGGATTCGAGTCTCGGGACTTCCAATTTGGTGCTACCAGGAACAAGCAATGCTGCGAATTGCTTCTGTAATTGGGATTCCGATGAAAGTAGATTTGGCTACTAAGCTCGCAGAAAGAGGAAAATATGCCCGAGCTTGTGTTCAAATTAATCTTGAGTTGCCTGTAATCAAACATATTATAGTGGAGGGTGTGACTTATGAAGTGGAGTACGAGAGTTTACAGTTGATTTGTGCTACTTGTGCACGGTATGGGCATGATAAATCGTTGTGCATGGAGAAGGAGTCCTTGGAAGGAAACATAAATTCCTTTGGTGATGGAAAAAATAATGAAGCCCCAACACTAGTGCCACACAACAATCATGAGATTCAAAAAGAAGCTGAATCAGAAGCTCGTGATTTGGGTGAGAAATTAGGAGTTGTTAAAGGGAATGATGTGGTTACGGAATCATTGGCTCCTCACGTGCCTGATGGTCTTGTTAATGAGGCATGCATGGATGATGGAGAGGGCTGGCAACAAGTGCTGCGTAAGAAAAAATTTACAATGGGCCAGTCATCAGGTTTGAAGGACCAAGATGGAAAGCAGCACAAGTTTGGTTCGAGAAGGGTTCCAAGGCCCAATTTGCATGGTGATGGAGGCAAATCAACTGGCATTAGGATGGGGAAGCAAGAAAAACATGAAATTGCGCCATCTCCATCGCGCAGAACTCCTGCACGTCGTGGAATTTCTCTACGGAAGCGTCCTCGGCCTTCCTCCTTGCAGAACTCGCCAGTTGATAAAAATGGTGGCACAACGGAGGAAACCTTAGTAGATGGAAGCATGGCAAGTGCAGTGTCAGGGGGTCCAAAGGTGGCAATTATTGAGGATCAGAGTGTGCCAGTACCGCAGGACAAACCACCTATTGAGGTTGGTGATTCTGTTTAGAGTTTATGTTCTTATTTATTCTGTCCCTATTATTTATGGATAGTTTAAATATGATTGTTTGGAATATTAGGGGTGCTTCTAATAAGTTAGCCCGGGTGCATTGTAAGGAACTTGTTAGGAAATTTAGACCTGTTTTCTTTATTGTGGTTGAAACTCACTCCCCTTTTCAGCATTTAAAATTATTTTGGGAAAGGTTGGGGTATCACTCTGTTGGTATAGTAGAGGCACAGGGGCATAAGGGAGGTATTTGGTTTCTATCCTCTATGAAGGGTGTTTGTTGTAAGTTCATTGATGCTTTTGATCAGGGTGTTACTGTTGAGGTTCACTTTGATAATTTAATTTGGAGGTGTAGTGGTATTTATGGCAGTCCTCAATTTAATAAAAGGGTTCTCCTTTGGGATTATCTTGTTGCACAATCCATGGTTTTTCAAGGACCTTGGATTGTTCTTGGTGATTTTAATGAAGTCAAATTCTCTCATGAATCTAAGGGCTGTCAATTTTCTCATCAAAGAGCAGACATGTTTGCTACTTCATTAGGGGATAGTGGTTTGTTTGATCTGAAGACTATCGGGAGGCAGTTTTCTTGGTACAGGAGGGTGAAAAATTATGTTGACGTGGCAAAAAAGCTTGATCGAGTCTGTATAAATAGTAGTTGGTTATCTATCTTTCCAGAGGCTTATGCAGAAGTTTTAAATAGGCTTCAGTCTGATCATTGCCCTATTCTGGTGCGTTGTAAAGGTCGTCCTCAGCCTAAAGGGAATCGACCTTTCCGATTTGTTGCTGCTTGGGCTACTCATCCTGGGTATAAAGATATTGTGAACCAGTCATGGTGGTCTGGTAATAGAGGAATTCATGGCAAGCTTTCAGAAGTACAGAAGAATTCACTAGAGTTTAACTCGAAGGTATTTGGTAACATTTTTGTTAAGAAATGTGAATTAGAGCAGCAGATTAATTATTTACAAAAGCGTTTGGAAGTGGTGGATAGTATTTATTTGCGTCAGAAAGAGCAACAGTTGCTTGATGATTATAATAATACTCTAGTGCAAGAAGAGCTCCTATGGTTCCAAAAGTCCAGAGAGCAGTGGGTAAGGTTCGGGGATAGGAATACAAGATTCTTTCATATTCAAACTCTTGCGCGAAGGAAGCATAATAAGATTCATGGCCTTTTTCTCAAGGATGGAGTGTGGGAAACAGATCCAGAAGTTCTGAGTCAAGAAGCAGAGTCTTTCTATAAAAGCTTATTCTGTCATTTGGATGATGTTGATTTGGGTTGCCTTGGTGATGTGCCTCTTCCTTCTCTGAATGAGGAAGCTTGCAATAATCTTACGGCACCAGTTACTATGGAGGAAGTCAAAACAGCTGTTTTTCACATGAACTCTTTTAAAGCTCCAGGTCCGGATGGGTTTCAAGCTTTCTTCTTCAAAGAATATTGGGAGATCATTGGTCTTGATGTTTGGAAGATGGTTAAGCAGGCATTCTCCGGTGTTACTCTTGATCCGAGAATGTTGGAGACTTTACTGGTTCTCATTCCAAAGGTTGAATCACCGGTATCTATGAAAGATTTCAGGCCGATTAGTCTCTGCAATGTAGTTTACAAGATCATCACGAAGGTCCTTGTTAATAGGCTTCGTCCTCATCTTGCGGAGATTGTTGGCCCGCTTCAAGGAGGATTTATTCCGGGACGAGGAACTCCTGACAACATCATTATTGCTCAAGAAGTCCTCCACTTTATGAAGAAGACTAAATCAAAGAAAGGCACACTGGCCTTTAAGATTGATCTGGAGAAAGCTTATGACAGAGTTGACTGGAGGTTTTTAGCTCATACCCTTAAGAGCTTTGGTTTTCCTATTCCTACACTTAATTTGATTATGAATTGTGTCACTGCTTCTTCCTTATCTATTCTTTGGAATGGGAGTCGTCTGAATGGCTTTACTCCTAGTCGAGGTCTTAGACAAGGAGACCCTATGTCACCCTATCTTTTTGTGTTGTGTATGGAGCGACTGGCATGCTTTATTAGTCATCAGGTTGATTTGGGCTTGTGGGAGCCGGTTGCTATTTCTAGAGGGGGACCAAGAATATCCCATTTAATGTCTGCGGATGACTTGCTTCTATTCTGTAAAGCTACAAAGAGACAAGTGCAAAATGTGATGTTGGTTTTAGAGACTTTTTGCAAAGCATCTGGGATGAAGATTAATGTGGAGAAGTCTAAAGCGCTTTGCTCCAAGAATGTCTCTGCAACAAGGAAAGAGGTTTTCACTGGGGTATCCTCTATCAGATTTGTCCAGGATTTGGGCAAGTATCTTGGAGTTACCCTTAGCCATTCTAGAGTGACTCGTTCAGCTTTCAATGGTGTCCTGGATAAGATTCGGAGTAGGCTAGCAAGCTGGAAAGGGAGTTTACTCAATCGGGCTGGTAGACTCTGCTTGGTTAATTCTGTTGCCGCTGCTATTCCCACGTACCAGATGCAGGTCTCTATTTTTCCCAAAGGAATCATTAGTAAATTGGAGTCTATGATGAGGAATTTTCTTTGGAAAGGACAAGTTGATGGAAGAGGATTGAATCTTGTTAGTTGGAAGGTACTGGTTACTCCAAAAAAATATGGAGGTTTGGGGATTAGAGATCCTTATTGTGTAAATATTTCTCTTCTTGGGAAGCTAGTTTGGACTTTTTTCCAGCAGCCAAACAAGCTATGGGTCCAATTATTGGATGCCAAATACCGATCATCTCTATATGACTGTTTTAGTTATCCTAAGAACAAGGACTCTCCCATTTGGAGGTGTCTTTGCAAGGCTTGGAAAGTGTTGAAGGATGGGTTTGCTTGGTGTATTGGAGATTTGAACCAGAATTTTTGGTTTTCTAGCTGGAGGAGAGAAGGACGGTTATCTAATGAGATGGATTATGTCCACATTTCTGATTCGAATCTCCGGATACAGGATATTTGGTCGGTTGGTAGGTGGCATTTGGATACTCTTTATTCTCCTTTATCTCAAAATCTGAAAGATAATATTCTCTCTTACAATCCAGATGAACAAGCAGGTCCGGAAGTGGGTTGGTATTGGAGTGGGTCTGCTGCCAAAGTCTATGACTCACGCAATGGTTACTTGTGGTTGTGTAAGCAGCTGTTTGGTTGGGAGGAGAGGGAGAATTGGCTTTGGCTTTGGCGTCAGCTTGTTCCGGAAAAGCATAAGTTTTTGGCTTGGTTGTGTCTTAAGGAGGCTCTTCCTACTGCAAGTTTTCGCTTTAGAAGAGGGATGTCGTCATCGGATAGGTGTCCAAGATGTCTTTCTAGCCAGGAATCGGTTATACATTGTATTCGGGATTGTCCAAAAGCTCAGCTTGTCTGGCAAAGGTTGGATATTCCTTGTCATCCTTTGGATTTGAAGAACTGGTTCTTGTATCATAGCAGAGAGCACCCGTTCAAGTTCTTTTCGGGACTTTGGTGGATATGGCGAGCAAGGAATAACGACATCTTTAATCCCCATGAAACTTGGCCTCCGGAAAAAGTCATTTGTCTGGCATTAACTTCAGAAAAGGAGCTTAGAAATATTTTTGAATTACAACGTATGTCCCTTCCCTCTACTCTAAATGGTTTTTGGAATCCCCCATCCATTGGTACTTTTAAGATTAATTGTGATGCTAGTTATTTTGGTTCGGGTGATAGTGTTGGTTTTGCTTGTGTTATTAGAGATTGTAATGGGAGCTGGCAAAGGGGGTGTTTGGGAATGATTGAGAGTAATAGTATTCTTCAAGGAGAATTGTTTGCTATTTGGAGAGGATATCTCTTAGCTTGGGATGTGGGTCAACGAGATGTTATTTGTGAGACGGATTGTGTGGAAGCATTTAATCTTGTTACTCAAGATGGTTTTGGGTTTATTGATCCACTGGTGCTCAAAATAAGAGATATCATGCATTGGAATTGGCGTGTTGACTTTCGTTTGATTATGAGAGATGCAAACACGGTGGCAGATACTATGGCAAAGATGGCGATGAAGTTACAACTTTCGCATGTGGAGCTTCTTTCACCTTGGAAGGAGTTTAAGAGTAGTCTTAAACGGGACTGTCCCTCTATTTAAGCAGTTCCTTGTTTTGTTTCTTTTGTTTTTCTTTGTTTAATTTATTTCAGTCACCAAAAAAAAAAAAAAAAAAAAAAAAATAGATGTATGTATGTATTTAATGACGATAAAATACATGTATAATTTAGAGTTTCGTAATCAAGTAACTTAAAAATTATATATTTCAAATGTAATAGCATCCAATCATAATATCTATATTTTCAACTCTGTTTAAACTCATAGTTTCCCTTCCAATGAATTCATCCCTACCACCATCCTAGTTCATCCTAGTGGCGGTTATGAAAAATGCCGCAAAATGGCCGCTGAGATATGTCCACTATGACGTAGTATAAATTACACCAATTTATTTTTAAGCCAGATTATGTTACACACAATACTTTGTTATTCATAAAGTTATATACTAACGTTATTTTTGATGGATAATTATGGAAAAATAATAAAAATCAGCCAAAAATTAACCTATATAAATTTTCAATATGTGATTTTAAGGTTTTTAATAATGTGTAATGTTTAAAGTTTTTAGATGCGTGAAATTTGTGTTAATTGATTATTGGTTAACTTTTATTGTTTTCTAACATTAGGTTCTTCTATAAATGTGTCAAATATATCTGTTATGATAATGCAAGAAGTGTAATATAATAATGTGAAATATAAATAATTAAAATAGGCCATAAAAAGTACTTATGAATCAATTTAATTATTAAAAAATTAAATGCTTTAAAATTTTTCGTAGAAGATATAAGTGTAATAAGTTAAATTGATCTTTTTATCATTTAAATAATAACACGATATAAATAGTCTTGCGACATCATCTTCTTGAATAATAATCGACAGAAAAATTAATTTGATTCACTTTATATTTTTAAAAATTCGAAACATCTAATTTTTCAAGATCAAATTGACACACAACTTAGTCACCAAAAAAAAAAAAAAAATTGACCCATAACTTGATATTTTGACCGTTACTCCAACTACGATAGAATATCTTTCTATTCATTGAATACTTTTAAGTTACGTTGTTATCGTCAAGCCTGTTATGTCTGCCCTATCAATGGGGCGCAGATAATTTGATCAACAAGGCATATATTAACAACGAGTAGCTGTGATTTGTTTCGTCTTATTAATCAATCATGTCATTTTCTCTATTAGTCTTTCACCCTTTAACAAATATCTTGCCAATTTGTATATTGATTGCTTAATTTGTTTCTGTCCCCTAGTCAAAAAAATATCTACTCCTTGTTGAGATTTCATGGACACAATTTTAAATCTAGCTTGAGTTTAATTGGTTAATATCTAATTGTCATGGAAACCCAATTTGTTGCTTTATGCATCATATATGGACTAAATTATTAAACTAGGTTACCCAAAATTATTATATTCCTAAACCATAGTTATAATTAGGGGTGGCAAACATGTCAAAATTTGCTGGATTAACACTCGCTAAAAAAGACAGGTTGGGCTAGAAATTTGAAACTACTAAACTTAAGACCGCCTAACCCGCACCACCTAATCTGTGGACTTTGGCGGGCTTCGACAGCATAGAGCGGGCTTTTTCGGCAGACTAGACATTTTTTTTTGTCAGGGCCAACTTTTTACAAATTTCTACGATATTATTGATCTACAAGAGAATGAAGATGATAATTGACGATGTTCTAAGTTATATTTTATGTTTGATTGATTATAAAATTAAATATATTTAATTATGTGGTTTAGACAATGTTTGTTTTGTTTTGGATAATGTTGGTTTTATTATTGTTTCAAAAAATTTGATTTATAATTATGTTTGTTACATATTTATAATTATAAAGATTTTAATGTTTGTAAATTTAAAAATTATAAATTTATTAAAATAATTATAAAATTATATATATTGTTTAATATTTAATAATTTATTAAAAAATAAAAAAATTGGTAAATTTGAATCGTCAATCTGCTAGCCCGCCGTTAAGTAAAATGAGAGAGAAATTTAAAATCGTTTCACTAAATAAAACGAGATAAATTAACCCGTCAACGGACTTTTGGTAGGACGACGACTCCACCGTTTGTCACCCCTAACTATAATAGAGTGATGAAAAGTCTATGCTACGTACTCCAGTTAATTAAGCTACTAGTAATTAACTAATTATTAAGTACTTCACACCCAGTTTGAACAATAATAAAGGACAAACGAAAACCTCTATATATAGTAATATAGTATGACTAATCTTTCTCCAGCTATACCGCTCCTTTAATTATTGATTTCATATATAGTAGGCTGAGCAACTCCATTATCTAATAAGATTAATCTTTAAACCCATGACTTTAACCAATATTACAAGAGTATCTTATCATTTTCTTTATATTCATAATTAGATTTTTTCAAACGAATTAATAACTACGTACTTCTAAAAGAATACTCCTAAACCCATGTAATGATGCACAAAAGTCTATAAATACAAAAAAACTAACTATTAAATTAATATATAATATTATTTTAAATATTTTTTAAAGTGTGATTAACAATTAAAATAATTTAAATATTTTTATAAGAAGTAAAAATAGATTTAATAGTCTAATTGGAGAAGTCTCATTAAAAATAAAATTTATTATAAATAAAATATTAATAATAAAATTAATACACCATGAATTGAATAATTTGTATCATTTTTTTTTTAATTTCATTAATGGAATTAAATTATTCTCTCTCGTTCTCTTGATTCTCCCTAATTTTCTAAAAAAAAAAGATACAAATTATTCAATTCATAGTTCGTTGATTCTATTACTATTATTTTATTTATAGTAAAGTCTACTTTTAATGAGACTTCACCAATTATGTTACTGGGCCCATTTTTACTCCTTATATGATATTTTTCTTAACGACAACTTTGTTCTCATGCTTGTGAAAAAAAAAAGCAAATCCTAATCGAAATATAAATTCTAATTACAATAATAGAAAAATATTTAATTTTTAAATAATATTTTTTACGCTACTGTTCAAAATAAAAATTTGCCCTCAAGATTCTATTGTTTTAAAAAAAATTGGATCTTTTATGTGATTACAATAATTTTTTATAACACTTGACCCACTTGTGAATTTGAGTTGGACTTGAGTAAAAGTCCAACCAATAAAGGCCCACCTCAAAATTAGGGGGTTCCAATCTGCCACCACTTTTTAGAATCTTCAACCAGCAACCTCAAATTTCTCTTCTCTCTCTTTTACCTGCAACTGTTCTCGTGATGCTGTCAGCATTAATGACATCCATGCACGCCTCCGTCGACTCTCTTCACTAATTCCTGCATAGTCTCCTTCATCGGCAATGACCTTCTTCTACTGCTCTACCGTATTAAGTGTAACACTCTACCACATAGAGCTTTACACTTAAGTCGTAAAACAGAGGTGGTGTGGTATTACGATCTCTAAAAATAAAATCTACATACATAATATAATTAAAAGAATATAATATTCGAGAAGTCTTGAAAGTTGGTTAATCAAAATAGTAAAAAATAAAAGCGTAACGCTCAAGCTAACGATTACTTGCATACGAAGAAAGGTAAAGAAATATATATACATATAGCTAAGAGCAGAGAGTCAAGGATACAAATATTCAAACTCCAAGCTCAACCTGCGATGCGAAGCTAAAGCTGATCGGAGGATATTTACATAAGTGTATACAAACCCAAGTTTTCAAAATACTCAAATAAACCTTAGTTCTCCATCAAAAGTCTCTATGAGGTACATGTGTGAATAATAATAATAATAATAATATAGCAAAAGACATAAGCAAAAATCCCAACTTTGCAGCAAATGAAACTTCAGACGCCTAACAAGGTGCCTCTTGACCTGCATCTGTAAAAGACAATATATGTATGGGATGAGAACCGGATGTTCTCAACATGGTAATGGTGCCTACATACATAAGATATAAGGTTCTGGAAAAACCAGAAGCAATCCTAGAACTCCGACACTCAGATTTTAAAACTTAAAGTTGAAATTTGAAACCATAACAAGGCAATCAATCTAGGGTGCTTAAGTTCTAGTCTAACCCCTAACTTAACCCCTCAACATTCACCCATTCCTCCAAGCCTCCAACACTTCAGTGGAACCACCCCGTCATTCCTCCGCCAAACAAAGGACATCTCAAATGCACAGACAAAAAAGACAGACAAAGAAAACACAAGTAGAGTACAGTTATTACAAATAGCAAGTATGGCAAATAAGCACATTGATTTACGAAGGCAAATCCAAATAATGCACAAGCACACAAAATAAACATATATATATGATGTATGCCTGCCCTATGATTGATGAGTCTCATCTGTCGGTTATCAAGCCAACCCGACATATCCAGTAGTTAACCTTGGACAGTCCCTCGTGCGCGCATCCCCAAGAGTCTATGCATAACTTTTTCTCAAATATACATATCAAATCCAGCTCATTGGGAGAATTTTCGGGAAGTTAAAGTGCCCGGCCACATCTTGCGACGTAGGGTTAACAGAGTATCGAGTCTCAACTTGGAGCAAGTGGTGGCAAGCCACTGCATCTACTCAGGAAAACTCGTATCTCAGAAAATAAGAGGTGCATAAGCCAAATTAACATTCAGATCATTCATTCGATTTCATTATAGACAATCTTCATCACATATTTAACATTTCCGTACTTCTCAACTATAATTCACCTTATCTCAAACTTTCTTCACTTCCAAGTTACCTCCCCTTCAAGGTTCAACCCATTCACCATGATTTCAACTAAGTTTTAGGGTCTTAGAGAGTAAAAATAGAAGTTTAGAGGTTTGAAATCTTGTTTAAATCACAAAACACAAAGTTGCTGAAAAATAGGGTCCCGCGTACACATGCCATGTTGCACGTACGCAGGGGCGTAAATTTCCTCACTCCGCATACGCGAGTTTCCCTGGACAGAATTGATTGCTCGCATCGCGTGATACTTGCCCACGTATGCAACCGTGTAAATTTAACCTTCGGTGTACGCAGGCACACTCCCGCATACGCGAGCACATCTGGGTAGAACCAAACGGTTGCGTCGCGTGTGCATTCGCAGATGCGAGCCCCTTAAAAATGCCAAAAAACTGTTAATGCTGCAGAATTTCCTTGTTCCCACCAATTTTTTTATGCACATAACTTTTTTGTTAAAATTATTTTTTATCCGTTCTTCGAATGGTTTAAACTTCACCAACCCAATTTTCATATAAAACAAGTTTAGGGGTAATTGAGGGTCTGAAAGTCAAGTTAGGGTTCGCCGAATTTTGGCCAAAAACCAAGTTTTGCACAAAAATCATAAACCACTATTTTCACAATTTCCTTTACCAAAATCAAAGTTCTACATTTCAAAATGACTCCAAACACATCCAACACTACTCCATATTCTATCACAACCAACCATACCTCAAATTGCCACTTCATTCAAAGAATTCTCAATTATACAACACAGTTATCAATATTCATATGTTCACGGTCATTATTCTCATCCATTACCATCAAATCATCATTCATCAATCTACTTTACTAACACCAGAGGCGGAGCTAGACTAACTATTTAGGGGGGCGGTATTTAATAATTTACTAAAAATATTTTATATTACTATTTCTATTGATAAAATTAAAAAAAATTTAAATATATAATTTCAATCAAAGTAAGACAATAATATATAAAAGTTACCACTTACAGTTTTGTATCATGAAAAGCAGGGGCGGAGCTAGACTAACTATTTAGCGGGGGCGGTGTTTAATAATTTACTAAAAATATTTTATATTACTATTTCTATTGATAAAATTAAAAAAATTAAATATATAATCTCAATCAAAGTAAGACAATAATATATAAAAGTTACCACTTACAGTTTTGTATCATGAAAATGTTATTCGACGTTTTTTTCTATTTTCAAAATCATCTATAATTGAATTTGTGTCGAAAATAGATGCTAATTCTTTTTCTATATAGATGACCAAATTGTCTGCAAGAAATTTATCAGCCATCTTATTTCGGAGTCTTGTCTTAACAATTTTCATTGCTGAAAAAGCTCTTTTTGTTGTTACTGTAGACACTGGTAGAGTCAAAACAAGATGTATTAATCTATCAACCATGTGATAAGTTCTTGATTTTCCTGTTTCTTGCAACTTGTTGCACAATTCAGAAAGTGTACCAATGCCTTTCAAATGATTTGGTATATTATGCTGATAATGTTGCAACTGAGATTTCAAAATATTTAGCTCATTATAAGGAAAGTCAAGGGGATAAAATTTCTCTGCTAACTTGCTAATTTCTTCAATATTAAATGATTTGAAATTGTCATTAGGATCCAAAGCACAACTCAAAGTCAAAAGCTCTATTGTTTGCTCATTAAATCTACTATTCAACTCTTGTATTTGAGAGTCAATTGTTGCCAAGAATACATCTATTCGATAATGATGCTCAACTGTCATACTTGGTTGACGAGATCGACCTCTTCCAAAAAAATATTGTGCACTCATATTAGGGATTTCAATTTCATGCTTTTCACAAAAATCTTTAACATTTGCAAGAAAATTGCACCATCCACCATCTCTTAATTGTTGAAGAAGTAACTTTCATGTAGAAACAATATGATTGCATTAAGAATATCTTGAGATTGTTGTTGCAGTGCTTGGCAAAGAACATTAGTGATTCCTATAATCTCTTTCATCAAGTGCAAAGTGAAAACAAATTCTAATGACAATAATATTTTACTAACACCATAAGCCTCACCTCTTTGTGCATAAGTTGTCCCGTCTTCAATGATATTATTGAGAACAATGTTGGTAGCAGTAACTGCAAATAGAATTAAAGTGAGAGCTCCATCGAGTATCTCCAGCTCTTTGTAAAGTGCTTATTTGATTCGCACTTTTGCCTGTTTTTAATTCATTTTGAGCAACCAAGTTTGCATTTTCAATTGCTTGAACTTCTTGTAATTGATCATGTCTTTTTGAAGAAGCACTAACAATAGTGACAATAGAGTTTAATTGAGTAAAAAATTCATGAATTTGAAGTACCTCTCTTGAAGCTGCCACCAATGCTAATTGTAACCTATGAGCAAAACAATGTACATAGTATGCTTGTGGAAAATCTTTAAGAAACAAAGCTTGCAAACCATTCCACTCACCCCGCATGTTGCTAGTACTATCATACCCTTGATCCCTAATATTTTCAACTTGGATATTATAATGAGAAAGGACAGAAATCAATTCTTTCTTTAAAGTTGTTGCACAAGTATTAGTGACATGTACAAGATCAAAGAATCTCTCTTTAACAAAACCATCTAGAGTAACAAATCTTAAAACAATGGCCATTTTCTCCTTTTTAGATTCATTTCTAGCTTCATCAACAATAATACAAAATTTGGCATCTCCAATCTCTTCTCTAATTGAATTTCTCACCTTAGTAGCAAGAATATGTAGAATTTTTTTTGGACATCATTTGAAGTATATTTAGCATTTTTTGGAGCATTTTCCAAAACATTCTTTTTCACTCTTTCATTGTAAGATCCCAAAAATTTCAACATTTCCAAAAAGTTACCTCTGTTGCTTGAACTTTGGCTTTCATCATGTCCTCTGTATGCGCAACCTTGAAATGTCAACCATCTAATGCAATATATAGATGCTCCTAATCGAATTCGATTCTTTTCAATCTCTTCTGATGTTTGCTTATGAAGAAGTCTGTCGATATGTTGTGATTGTTTCATCAAATCATCACATGATTTCAGCGCCTTATGATGGAATGAGTTGGGACCTTTGCCAATGTGATTCAAAAGAGCACATTCTTTTTCACTATTTACTTTCTTCCAACTCCTGAAACCATTCTCAATAAAAGTATTTGAACCCGTATTGATTGAAGGTTCCTTAGCAAAAAGAAAGCATGGAAAACAATATATAGCATCATCTTCTATAGAATATTCTAACCAAGATTGGAACAATTTAAACCATGAAGCTTGAAAGCGACGATGAGTTTTATCACCAGAAAATGGATAATTATCAAGAATTGGTTGATTTGGCCCAACTTTAATATAAGCCCGATGGATTTTATCTCTTTTATTTGGAGGAAACTTCCAAATCATTGGTCGCATTCCAGGATCTCTTTCCAAACGAAAAACATCCAGTTGATTTGGAAGAAGTTGTGGACGCTTTGAGCTATTCAATGGAGAACTTGAAGTAATGAAATTTGATGACCCCTCAAGTATTGGAGTAGTAAGAGTAGAAGCATCTTCATTCTCTTGATCTTTTCTTTTAAAAAATGTATCAATGGTTTTGAACTTACTCATAATTCAAATGGCCAAATAAGTTCCTATAATTAAAAATATATTTAGTAAAAAGTATAAATTACAATCTAAATCTTTATAAAATATAAAAATTATATTTCAATTCAAAATAAGATATTAAAATTCAGAACAATAATACTAACATTGTAGTATAAATAATATAAAATTGTAATTAAATAGTTAACTAATAAAAAAACTAAATATACAAACTAACATATAATAACATAAACTTAATTAACAAATAATAATAAATTAAGTAAATAACTAAATATATAAAAAAACATAAAAAAATTAGACAAGACTAGCTAACAGAAAATAATAAAAAAATATAAAAGAAAATTACAATGCTAGATTAAATACAATTCATTTGTTCTATTTTTGTATGACTATGTCTCCTTATTATTAGTTTAATAATTTTCTTGAAATAAAAAAGAATAAAAATAGAACATTTTTTGAGAAAGAGGAGTGAAGAACCACTTGTTGAACTACTATCTTTTTTTTTTTATAATCTGCAAAAGAAAAAAAACAAGAGTCAAAGAGGTAAAAGATAAGAAGATTAAAGAGATAAAGAAGAAGAAGAATAGAAAAAGTTGTTACCTGAAATTCTAGAAAGTGAAGGCAGGAAGGGAGGGGACGCTAGGAAATAAATAAAGGCAGCGGAGAATCAGGAATGGACTATTGGGCTGAGTTTTTTGTATGAATTAAAAGGGGGGCTGGGAAAGTTATGGAACAAGGGGGGAGGGTTGGGAAATAAAAAAGGAGGGGGGGCTAGACTTTTTTTTTAAATAAAAATTAAAATTGGGGGGGGGTGGCATTGCCCCTTTAGTTGTATGTATCTCCGTCCGTGACCAACACCAATCATATTCACATCAATGAATAATCAATCTAACCATACCTCATCAATTTAACATACATTGTCAACTAAAATCACTAAACATGCTCCAAACTCATATTCAACTTATCCTAGGTCGTCTAGCCTAAGTTTTCACAAAACATTATATATTACATATGAGAAACCAAAACCATACCTTGGCCAATTTCTTCCTAAGCCAAAGACACCTTAAATTGGCACAAATCTTAGCCTTGAAAGTTCCCAACCTCCAAGATTCCAGCACCCCAAAGCTCAACCAAGCTTCCAACCTCCACAATTGTGTTCCAAATTCACATATACACTTCCTAATGCATATTATCACATCTATACACAAAATTTCAATACCCAAACTCATATAACCCAAGAATGCACAAAGTTTGGAGAGTCCTTACCTTGCTAGTTCCTCAATTAAACAAAAACTTGCTAATTCCTCAAGTCAATTTGATCCTAACATCAAGACATGAGAATTTCAATACCCATTGGCTCACAATTTTGAAAATTAGGGGAAAAGAGAGGCTGAGAGTGAGATCGAGATTCCTTACCAAATTAGTTAGTGGGCTTTGTAGAGCTTGACGCGGTGGACGTGTGGCTGCAAACGGTGCGCGCGATCGGAGCTCCGAATTGTGAGATATGTGGAATTTAGTGAAGGGTTAGGGTTTGAAGTTCTTCTTCTTCTCCCTTCTATGAGCTTCAACGTGTTTCACTTTGTGTAGGAGGAGGATGAGTTGAAGCTCATGTGTTTTATGAATTGGGTTGGGTCTTGGACTCGGTTTGGGTCCGGTTCGATCGGTTTGGCCTGTTCGGCCAAATTTTGGGCCAAAATCCTTAAATTTAGTGTCAAAATTCTTATTTTAATTATTTCTATCTCATTAACTATAAAATTAAATTTTCTAATTTCTTTGATTAATAATTAATTTATTAGCTAAGTAGTCGCTAATTTCGCAGGGTTTATATCCCACCCACCTGTATAAGAATTTTACCCACAAAATTCAAATTTAGTTACCTGAATATAAGTGTGGGTAGTCCTTCCGCATTTCAGATTTGTGTTCCCAAGTATGTTCCTCAATTCTAGTCCGACTGCAAGCAACTTTAACCAGTTAAACCTATTTTCCACGTAATCATTTGATGCTGGTGTCGTCAATTTTAACCGAGATTACTTGAAGTGTCAAATCTTCTCTTACTTGAACCGACTCAGGTTCCAGAACATGACTGGCATCAGGAGTATACTTCCGAAACTACGACATGTGAAACACGTCGTGCAGGTTCGAAAGATGCGGGGGGTAAGGTTATATGGTAGGCTACCGGTCTAATCCTCTTCAGAATCTGAAATGGACCGATATAACGAGGGTTTAGCTTCTTCGATTTTTATCGCTCTACTCACTCTGGTTGTCGGAGTAACCTTCAGGAACACATGTTCTCCTTCTCCAAACTCTAAAGGCTTCCACCTTTGATCGGCGTAGCTTTTCTGGCGGCTTTGAGTGGTAAGCATTCGGCTTCGGATTTTCTTAATCTCTTCGGTGGTTTCAGCTACTAACTTAGGCCCTAATAAGCTTGTTTCCCCAGCTTTATACCAGCATAACGGAGATTGGTACTTCCTCCCATACAGAGCCTCATACGGAGCCATTCCGATGCTTGCATAGTAACTTTTAGGGTTAAGTACAGTTTTGGTCCCTAAAGTTGAGCATGAAAATCGAAACCGTCCCTCATCTAATTTTCGATTTAGAATCGTCCTTAACATTTTTTTCGTATTAAAATCGTCCTTTTAAATAAATTTTTTTATTTTATTACAAAAATACCCCTATTCTAATAAATAAAAAATAAATAAAATTTAAAAAAAGAAGAAGAAAAGAACGCCAGGGGAGGGGAGAAAGAAAAAGGGGAAGGGGGAGGAAAAGGGGCAAGGGAGAAGGGGAAGGGGGGAGGGGTACGGCGTCAGCGGCAAAGCTTGAAGCCGTCGTCGCCGTCAGGAAACCCAAAAGAAAGAAAGAAAGAAGAAACGAGAGAGGGGCTGCGACAGGGGGAGAAGAGAAGAGGGAAAGGAGATGCCGGCGCTGCTAGGGCTCACCGCCGCCGTCGCGTCGTCATCGGGCCTTGGAGGGAGACCACGCCGCTGAGCCGTCACCGCCGATTGGCCCATGAGCTACCGTCGCAGAAGCAGAACAGAGAAGAGAGGAGATGTGCGAGTGGGTCTGCTTCGGCTTTCGCATCTGTTTCTTCTCCTGCATCTGCTTCTGATTCTGCTTCTGCATTTGCATCTGCATCTCCTTCTTCTTCGGCTTCTTCTTCTGCTTCGGCTTTTGTATCTGCTTCTTCTTCTGCATCTGTTTCTGATTTTGCTGTTGAATTTTGTCGTTGAATTTGCTGTTTTTGCTGAAAAATTTGCTGTTGAATTTTGCTGTTAAATTTGTTGTTTCTGCATCTGTTTTTGCTGTTGCATCTGAATTTTGCTTCTTCTTCTGCATCTGTTGGATTTTGTTATTGAATTTGCTTCTTTTTCTGCATCTGTTGCATCTGTTTCTGATTCTTCTATTTTTTATTTTGCCATTGAATTTGATGTTGTTCTGGATTTTCCTAATCTGTTCTTGTTCTTGTTCTGGATTTTCTTAATCTGTTCTTATTTCTTGTTCTTGTTTCTTATTTTGTTCTTATTTCTTATTTTCCTAATCTGTTTCTTATTTTCCTAAATTTATAGATTTTTTATTTTTGTAATTGAAGATGAATTTGGATATTTTTAATTCTTGCAATTGAATTTTGTTAACCGTATTTAAAATTTTGAAATTTTGAGTTTTGTTAATGGAAGAAGAATTTGTTCTTCTGAAATTGTTCTGAATCTGTAATTAAAGAATTTGTTAATGGAAGAAGAAGAACAATTCTCCTGGAAGAAGAAGAAGAAGAACAAGAAGAATGAAATGGTGGAAAAAAAGGGTATTTTTGTCATTTAGAAAAAAATTTTATTAAAAAGGACGATTTTAATACGAAAAAAATATTAAGAACGATTCTAAATTGAAAATTAGATGAGGGACGGTTTTGATTTTCACGCTCAACTTTAGGGACCAAAACCGTACTTAACCCTAACTTTTATTATACGCAAACTCCACTAGCGGCATATACCGATCCCAACTTGCTCGTTGGTCCAAAACGCAAGCCCTCAACATATCCTCTAGGGTTTACATTATCCTCTTTGACTGGCCATCGGTTTGAAGATGGTAGGGTGTACTTAAACTCAACTGAGTTCCAAACGCCCGCTGGAAAGCTCCCCAGAATCTTGAAGTGAAACGAGAATCTCTATCGGAGATTATGGTGGTAGGCACACCATGAAACCTTATAATTTTCTTGATGTACAAACGTGCTAGCTCCTCTAAGGTACAATTTATCCGAATGGATAAAAAGTGAGCCGACTTTGTCAGCCGATCCACAATCACCCAAATAGTGTCAAATCCAGCTCGAGTTTTTGGCATACCTGGCACAAAATCCATTGCAATGCTTTTCTACTTCCATTGTGAAATTTCTAAAGGTTAAAGGGTTTTGGATGATTTTTGGTGTTCAATCTTGAATTTCTGATAAGTTAGGCACTTAGAAACGTGTGACGCTACATCGGCCTTCATTCCTAGTCACCAAAACAACGCCTTCAGATCATGGTACATCTTGGTACTTCATGGGTGGATAGAGAATCCACTCCTATGCGCCTCCTTCAAGATATCTTGCCTCAAATTCCCAACATTAGGCACGCAAATCCTACCTTTGTACCTCCATATGCCATCTCCATCCCACGAAACTCCCCATCGCTTTCCTTGCTTAATTGTCGGCAACACCTTCTGTAACTCCTGATAGTCTTGTTGAGCTTTTAAAATTTTGGCCTTGAAGTCACTAGAGATCTACAGTTGGTTCAGGCATACCCTCCCATCAAACTCTCCGACACGCAGTCTCAAATCCCCAAGGTTGCTCACCAACTCCTCTTCCTTAATCATCATCCAAGTGACCGTTAACAACTTTTGGTTCAAGGCGTCCGCCACAACATTAGCTTTTTCTGGGTGGTAATTTAATTCAAAATCATAATCCTTTAAAAGCTCCATCCACCTCCTCTGACGCATATTCAGGTCTTTCAGATTGAAAAGGTACTTCAAAATTTTGTGGTCCGAGAAGACTTGAAACTTGACGCCTTATAGATAATGTCTTCAGACTTTCAGAGCAAACACAACCATAGCTAGTTCAAGATTATGAGTCGGATGATTCATTTCGTGCAATCTCAACTACCGTGAAGCGTATACCACAACATTACGGTGTTGCATCAGCACACACCCCAGACCCTTCAATGATGCGTCACAGTATAACTCAAAAGGTTCGTTAGGCTCCGGCAATACTAACATAGGCGTTGTAGTTAGTTTTCACTTCAATGCTTGAAAACTTTTCTCGCATTCAAAAGTGCAAACAAATGACGTGTCCTTTCTAGTCAACTTAGTCATATCCAGCTATTCTTCAGTAAAATGAAGTTCACTGCCTCTGCTATGTTGAACTCTTATATTCATATAATTAGCACCCGAATCAATAAAATAACTTGAGATGGAATACGATGAATGCGATGCATTGTAAATGATTGCGGTAAAAAATAATTTTATTGTAAGGATAAAAGAAAATAAATTGAGTAAGAACACTCATTATATAATTAAAAGAATAAAAGTAAGATTGAATTTATAAAAAAAAGGTGAAATTCTAATTTAAACCTAAAAAATATCAATTTCGATAAAAAAAAATGCATGATTATTGTGTGAAATAGTTAAGAAAAGATAATTAAAAAACAAAATACAAAATTTTAGCTCTAGAATTTACACTTATGATCGGTAAATAAAATACTCTATATAGTACTCATGGATAGGAGTGGCAATACTACCCGAACCTACGGGTACCCACCCCCGCCCCTACCCGCTCGGGGTGGGTAATTACCCGTCCTCGCACCGGGGCGGGACGGGGCGGGTTTAGGTTAAACCCACCCCTACCTGCCTCGGTATATAATATATATAAAATAATTAGTAAAATGATTAATCATATTGTATCATATTTAAATTTTATTTTAATTTATGTTATGTATATAATGATGGTTATATAAATTTTAAAATTTAATTTTATTTGTTAGATTTTAATAATTATAGGGGCGGGGCGGGTACCCGCAGGGACGGGGTGGGGTTTAACATTTTACTACCGCAGGTAGAGGCGTGATGGGTTCAATGGGGGTTATTGTAGGGCCGGGGGAGTCGGGTGGGGCAAAAACCCGCCCCTACCCGCCCATTGCCACCCCTACATGGAGTGCAACCTTAGTCATCCCTTTCTCCGCAAAACCTTAAGAATCATGTCATAAACCATAGGCGAAAACCCAAACTCCTAGTAAATGGCAACTATCTCATCCCAAACTGCGAACGTCTAGTGATTGTTCTTGCAATATAGAGTAACAAGCTTGGGCAGAAAGGACCGCATTTCGTGGTACATTATGGCTCAGGCAAGAATGTGGGCAATGAGGCAGTAGGACTTGAAGTGAGAGCCATAGGTTTGGTGGTTGGCAGCGATTCAGAAGAATTCGAGGTAGGCAGAAGGGTGGAGGCGGAGGCGGCAAAGGAAGGCGTTGTTGAGGTGGTCGGAGAATTGGAATGAGAGGCGGGAGAGGTTGTGGGGGTGACGGAGGAGGAGGAGGAGGCAGGAAATGCGATCAAGGAACTCGGAGTGGTGGAGGTTGTATTCTTCTCGAAACTTCCATTGGAGTTAAGGACTGTGGTGAGGAAGTGGAAAGAGAAGAAGGCAATGTCGATGGAGAATGGGTATAGAGAGGGAATAAAACATTGATTGGGGAGAGATGTTAACATAGTTGCTTTGGGTCAATTTGTTACTGATGGACTGCCTGCAATGGCTATCTATTAAAATATAAATTTAAGTAGCAAGAAGGAGATGAAGGTGAGGTGTCAGGCTGAGACAAAAAGGGTGCAGCACATGCAGGCAGTTAGTGTTTACGTCGGACTTCCACACTTTCTTCTCTGCTGCAAATTTGAAAAAGTGAACCTGCCTGCACATTAATAATAATTAGCTGAGTTACATTCAAGAGAAGTTTGATATATTAAAACATTAGACAATAATATTAAAATTCACAGAGAAATTTATTTTATATAAGTAGAATTGAGAGTTGAAATTCTCATTATTCTCTTCCAATTTGTCTAATTTCATATGTTAAGCTCTGCTATGCCTTTTTTTTTTTTTTCTAGCTTTCAGGATAAGAAGATGGCAAAATTCAAGCTATTCAAAGGAGGGAAACCAGCAAAGTTGAGGCTTCACTCAAGGAGAACAAGATTTTTGCCTCTCTCTCTTTTTCTCTCTCTCTCTCTCTCTCTCTCTCTCTATATATATATATATATATATATATATATATATATATATATATATATATATATATATATATATATATATATATATATGGAGAGCTAAGTAGAACTATCAATTTCAATCAAATATAGAAGCCAATCTTTAACTAAACATTTCACCCAAAAACAAAAATTATATGGATATTAAGTTAAATGAATAAGGTTGTAGTTTCTCTTGGATCCCTCACTTCTCTTCATTCTTCTATTTTAGCCTCTCAATTCAAACTTCTCATTTTTCAGCCTAATAATATAGGTAACAAATAAGAAAATCATCAAATAAAAAAGGTAGAAAACTTTACCTTAACAGAATGATGAGCCAAGGTGAAGGGCAACAGAGAGAAGGGAAGCAGAAAGAGTCCAAAATCCTTGAACCAAGCAATAAGAAGAAGAACAAATAACAAATTAGATTTGACATCGAGATGAGAAACGAGCAACAAGAACAGAAAATTAAATTACTTTGAACAGTTGAAGTCACCGAAGGAAACTAGCAACGATAGCAGAGACCGCCAGCAAGATTTCTTCTTCTCAATGCGAGATGGAATTGATAGTGAAGAATTTTCCCCTCACGATAGGGGGAGCAGTCCAATCGTTATTCCGGCACAGGGGACGCGGAGAGTCGAGGGGACGAGAAACCAGCTGATTCGGCGAGGATGAGTGGTAAGGGGAAGCACGAGGGGAATGAGACTGAAACTGAAAGGAGGGTTGTTAGGTTGAAACTTATGTAAATGGTCATGGACATGTAAATGAGAATCGCTGAGGGGAAGAAGATTGGGTTGTTGTGGCTGCTGCGTGGTGGACTCGTGGTGATGGGAGTGACTGGTAAAGCACAAAAAAGAGAGGAGACTGAACCCGCGAGAAAGATTGGGCGAGTGAGTGAAGGTAGTAGACCCTGAACAGCACCTTCTGCACTTGTTGGGGAAGGGACAGTCTCACACGGACGTTGTGACAGTGCATGACCTAATGCATACAGCATATTCTTTTAATTTTTCATCCGGTCGGGCGATCCAATACTTGGACCAAATCCTATTGGATAGTTAACTCGGATCCATTTTTAAATATCGGATCTGACTTCAGTCCAATAAAACCAAACTAAAATTGGCCCAGTATTATTAGGCTTGAGTCAGGCGGATTGAACCAAATTATCTACATCCAAGGTTGCATGAGACAAAGATAGAGACAAAAAAATTGAGACTTAATTAACTTTTTAGATTATGCTTGAAATAAAGTATACAGAATTTTGTTAAAATTTTAATTTTCATCCACAAAAATTTTAATTTATGATATTTTCACTTTCTAAAAATATTGAATAGGTTAAAATTTTAATATGAGTCTCTAGCTATCAAATACAATATTAAATTTTAATTTTCTAGTTCTAATTCTAGTTTTAAAACAAATACCACCTAATTGAATATATACTTAGGGATACTTTGACAATTTTATAGCAAATAAGTATTATTTTCGATCCCCAATTATCCTCTTAAAAATAACTAAAAACAATAATGAATGTAAATTATTTGAAGTTATAATGTAATTTTTTACTTTTAAATTTTGATAAGTATAATTTATAACAAAGACACTTTTTAAAATGAAAGAATTGGATACATATTAAATAAAATGTTGCTCGAATAAATAATTTAGTAAGACATAAATAATTTTTACTAGGATTATTTATTAATTTTTAGTTGCGCTAAAATATATGATTGATAATAAAAATTACCCTCTTAAAAAATTATAACTATATACGCTTATGTTCATGAAAAATTATATATATGGGTGTATATAATTTATATAATTATTATGGTAAAAATTTGTCAACATGACTCAGGCCAATTTCATTATTGTTTCTGATGTTATTAGAAGGAATAAAAAAAAAATCTTTTGTCAAAAGTTGAGTTTATTAAAAAAATATATTTATTACTAAATGTCTATTTTATTTAGTAGTATCAAAAGTTACAAATAGAAATTATTTTAAGAAAGAGAGTTTTTTTTTATTATTATTATAACTTTTTATACTGCATTGTTAACAAGAGTTAAGATGAATCATGGTTATCAATTGATCTAATTTTAAAGAAACATGCATTCACTTTAACCATCAATGGGTCTAATTTAAAAGAGAAAAATAGAAAAAAGAAAAAGAAGAAACATAAATTCACTTATGGGCAATAGGTATCTATAAAATAAAATTGAATATCTAAGTTGCATCAAGTATTTTAATAAATTTTTTTTTCAGTTTGGTAAATATTTAGTTAAGACTTAAAAATAGAGCTGTCAATTGGGTTTGTTCACATCTGTTTAGGTTCAGTTCGCCTAAACGAAATGTGTTTGTCTTATTATAAATAGTTTTGGGCCTCTAATTAAAACCCGATCCATTTAGTGACAGCAAACGAGTTACATGAAGTATCCGTTTATTGTTGTTCAAAAACCCAATTTTGGAGAAAAAAGAAATAGTCGAAAACTACTTAATGCCGTTTATAGTTGAAGTGATGAAATTCCTTGTCTTGCAAGAAATTGAGTTGGATTAATTTCCGCAAATAAAAATTATAAAAAATAAAATATTAAACGAACTATTTATTTATTGTGTAGACTAGTCTATTTTGTTAAGATAAGCCTTGTGATGTGGATGCTCATTTAATGGGCAGTTCACTATTTCCAGGATGAGAACTTAGTTTCTCAATATGAAATGAAATTAATAAAATCAAATATCAATGCTTTTGTACGCCTATAAATAGGTATAGAAGGAATAGACAAGAACAATAAAATATTTTCTTCTCTCTCTTTTACTATAATATTCTTCTCTTTATACACTGTTAATAAACTCTCTCTTTTATTTCTCTGTAATTTCAAACTACAATATTTATAATATTAATAAATAGATAAACTACTTATATTATAGTAACTACTTATATTATAGTGAGATAAGAGCAAGTTTATATTTCTCTATTTTATATTTACATCTTCCTTATTTATTTAGTTATTTTACAACACGTTATCAGCACGAGACTCTGATCAAATTTTTAAGAAGACTCAGGTAACAAATTTTCATTATGTCGAAACTCTCTCATCTTGAATTCAATGCTCTTGATATATCTGGAAACAATTATTTATCATGGATACTAGATGCTGAAATCCATCTTGATTCAATGGATCTTGGGGATACCATTAAGGCTGAAAATAATGCATCCCAGAAGGATAAAGCTAAAGCCATGATTTTTCTTCATCGCCATCTTGATGAAGAATTGAAAAATGAATATCTCACATTAAAAGATCCTACAGATCTTTGGAAAGACCTTGAAGAAAAGTACAATCATCAAAAAACGGCGATACTTCCTCAAGCCCGATATGAATGGACGCACTTGTGTCTACAAGATTTTAAATCTATAAATGAATATAATTCTGCAATGTTTCGAATCACCTCACGAATGAAATTATGTGGGGAAAAGATAACTGATCATGATATGTTGGAGAAAACTTTCTCAACCTTCCATACCTCGAATGTGCTCCTACAGCAGCAGTATCGAGAAAAAGGGTTTAAAAAATATTCTGAGTTAATTTCTTGCCTTCTTATTGCTGAACGCAACAATGAGTTGCTCTTGAAAAATCATGAAGCGCGCCCAGCTGGCGCCGTCCCATTTCTTGAAGTAAATGTGGCAAATTACCCCAGAAGAGGTAAATGGCAAGGTTTTAATAACAAGAAAAATTATGGAAGGAAGAGGAATTATATTCAAAAGAGAGGATCTCACCAGAAGTGGGATAAAGAAAGAAATATCGGGTAGAATAAATCAACAAAGGATAAGTATTTCCGTTGTGGTGGAAAGGGCCATTGGTCACGTACCTGTCGTACCCCAAGGCACCTAGTCGATCTTTACCAGGCATCTTTGAAAAAGGACGACAAGGGAAAAGAATCGAATTTCGTTTCAAATGATGCTGAAAATTCCACCACTCATTATGATGTATCTGATTTCTTTGAGGATCCTGAAGGAATATTGGTCATTTGATAAATGATGGAATAGTTTAATGTGTGAGATTGTTAAGTATTCATGTAAATAAATAATGTAAAGAACTTATTATTAAGTTTTATTTTCTATGTATTTAAGTTTCAAATATGATGTATATAAAATATTAATGTTTATGAATTTTGAAATCATTAAATGTGTCATGTTTTAAAATAAAATTTTAGTATATGACATTATTTTTATATGCAGTATTTCTTAGAAAAATAATTCTGATCAAGTATTCAATTTAGCTGTGCATACTACTCATTTTATTATTATTTGTCTTTGAAGAGAATGGCAAGGATATATAATGAAGATGTATGCCTTGCGAATAGTGCAAGTTCGCACACTATTCTCAAAAGTGATATATATTTTACCCATCTTGTGCCAAAAGAAGAATGTGTTAATACTATTATCGGCTCAGATAATGTGATTGAAGGCTCCGGAAGAGCTATAATTTTGTTTTCCGGAGGAACAAAATTCATAATAAATAATGCACTATTGTCTACCAAGTCTCGAAGAAACTTGTTGAGCTTTAAAGATATTCGTCAAAATGGATATCATATTGAGACTATGAATGAGGGAAGTCATGAGTACTTATGTATCATAACTCATGATTCAAATAAAAATGTTATATTAGAAAAGTTTCCCTCACTTTCATCTGGGTTATATTATACCAAGATTAGTGCAATTGAATCACATGCCACTGTAAACCAGAAGTTTACTAGCCCAAATGAATTCATAACTTGGCACGACCGATTGGGTCATCCGGAAACAACCATGATGAGGAGAATTATTGAAAACTCCCATGGAAATTCACTAAAGAACCAGAAGATTCTTAAACTAGTGAATTTTGTTGTGCTGCATGTTCTCAGGGAAAGTTAATTTTAAGGCCATCACTAGTAAAGATTGGATTTGAGTCCCCTGAATTCCTAGAAAGGATTCAAGGTGATATATGTGGACCTATTCATCCACCATGTGGATCTTTTAGATATTTTATGGTCCTGATAGACGCATCTTCGAGATGGTCACATATGTGCTTATTATCTTCTCGCAACCTGGCGTTTGCGAGATTACTGGCTCAAATTATTCGATTAAAAGCACAATTTCCAGAAAATCCAATCAAAGCAATTCGTCTGGATAATGCTGGTGAATTTACTTCCCAAGCTTTTGATGCTTATTGTATAGCTAATGAAATAAGTGTTGAACATCCAGTAGCTTATGTTCACACACAAAATGGGTTAGCAGAATCACTTATTAAGCACCTCCAATTAATTACTAGACCCTTGCTTATGAGAACAAATCTCCCAACCTCGGTTTGGGGGCATGCTGTTTTACATGCCGCAGCACTTATTCGTTTGAGGCCAACGAGTTACCATCAGTTCTCTCCTATGCAATTAGCTTTTGGCCAGCAGCCAAATGTCTCCCATTTAAGAATATTTGGGTGTGCGATATATATTCCCATTGCACCACCTAATCAAACCAAAATGGGACCCCAAAGAAAATTGGAGATATATGTTGGATATGATTCTCCCTCTATAGTGAGGTATCTTGAGATACAAACTAGAGATGTATTTAAAGCTTGGTTTGTGGATTGTCATTTTGATGAATCAAAATTTCCAACATTAGGGGGGAGAGAATAAGCTTCCTGAAAAGGAACTTAATTGGAATGAATCATCCTTGATGCATTTAGATCCTCGATCAGGGTAATGTGAACTAGAAGTTCAAAAGATTATACATTTGCAAAGAATAGCAAATAAATTGACGGATGCATTTTCCGATACAAAGAGGATAACCAAATCTTATATACCTGCGGAAAATGCCCCAATTCGAATTGATGTCCCAATAGGACAAGTAGCCACTGAAGCAAATTCATGCCAGAAGCGTGGCAGGCCTGTCGGTTCTAAAGATAAAAATTCTCGAAAGAGAAAAGAGGTAAATACTATTCCTGTTGAGAAAGACATAGTAGAGACACCTGCAGTTGTCCAAAATTCTGATATAGTTTTAACGCCAGAAGAAGTTTAGGTACCTGAAAATTGTGAAAATGACAAGATCTCAATAAATTATGTCTTTACAGGAGAGAAATGAGACCGAAATAAGACAATTGTCAATGAAATATTTGCATATAATGTGGCATTAAATATCATGCATGAAAGTAAGGATCTTGAGCCAAGATCAGTCGAAGAATGTCGACAAAGAAATGATTGGCCAAAATGGGAAGAAGCCATGAAGGCTGAATTAGACTCACTTGCAAAACGTGAAGTCTTTGGACCTGTAGTCTGTACACCTGAAGATGTAAAACCTGTTGGATACCGATGGGTATTTGTGAGAAAACGAAATGAGAAAAATGAATTTGTGCGCTATAAAGCTTGACTTGTGGCACAAGAATTTTCACAAAGGCCCGGTATAGATTATGAAGAAACGTATTCCCCTGTAGTGGATGCAATAACATTGCATTATTTGGTCAGTTTATCTGCATATCATAAACTGCATATGCATTTAATGGATGTGGTAACAGCCTATTTATATGGCTCATTAGATCGGGATATCTATATGAAAGTCCCTGAAGGACTAAAGATATCTAAACCATCCAATGAATATTCACAAGGGTTATACTCAGTCAAATTGCAAAGATCTTTATACGGCCTAAAGCAATCTGGACGAATGTGGTATAATCGTCTTACTGAGTATTTGGCCAAAAACAGATTCAAGAATGATGAAATATGTCCGTGTGTTTTCATAAAGAAAACTGCATCTGGATTCATTATAATTGCTGTGTATGTTGATGATTTAAATATCATTGGGACTCCTGAAGAGATTCCAACAATTATAAAAACGCTAAAAGAAGAGTTTGAGATGAAAGATCTTGGAAGGACTAAATTTTGTCTCGGCCTGCAGATCGAGCATATAAAAAATGAGATCTTTATTCATCAAACAACATACACAGAAAAGATCTTGAAAAAATTTTATATGGATAAGTCACATCCCTTGAGTACCCCAATGATCGTAAGATCTTTGGATGTGGAGAAGGATCAAGTCCGTCCTAAAGAAGAAAATGAAGATATCCTTGGTCAAGAAGTACCATATCTTAGTGTCATTAGAGCGCTAATGTATCTTGCTAATAATACACGACCCGATATATCATTTACTGTGAACTTACTAGCAAGGTATAGTTCCTCTCCAACCAAAAGACATTGGAGCGGAATTAAGCAAATCTTTTGATATCTTCATGAAACGGTTGATATGGGAATGTTTTATCCTTATGGATCCAAGTCACAATTAGTTGGTTATGCAGATGCTGACTACTTGTCTGATCCACATAAAGGGAGATCTCAAACAGGATACCTGTTCACATATGGTGGTACAGTTATATCATGGAGGTCCACGAAACAGACGATAGCATCAACCTCCTCTAATCATGCTGAAATACTGGCGATTCATGAAGCTAGTCGCGAGTGTTTTTGGCTCAGGAGTCTGATTCAATATATTCTGTCATCATGTGGATTGATTGATCATAAGATAGCTCCAACTGTCCTGTTTGAAGATAATACATTATGCATTGCTCAACTTAAAGGCGGATACATCAAAGGTGATAGAACAAAGCATATTTCTCCCAAATTCTTATTCACTCATGATCTTCAAAATCAAGGGATAATTGATGTCCAACAGATCCACTCAAGTGACAATCTGACAGATTTATTCACAAAGTCACTCCCAAAATCCTCCTTTGAAAGATTGGTACATGGGATTGGGATGCGTCGATTTCGAGACAATAAATGATGTTGACAAGAGAAGGAGACTGTACTCTTTTTTTTCCTTGGTCAGGTTTTTTCCCATTGGGTTTTTGTTGACAAGGTTTTTAATGAGGCAGTCCCCATTACAAAGGATTTTGTACTCTTTTTCCTTCACTAAAGTTTTTTTCCATTGGGTTTTCTTTAGTAAGGTTTTAACGAGGCATATTCCTAAATGGTCGTCCAAGGGGGAGTGTTAAGATAAGCCTTGTGATGTGGATGCCCATTTAATGGGCGGTTCACTATTCTCAGAATGAGAACTTAGTTTCTCAATATGAAATGAAATTAATGAAACCAAATATCAATGCTTTTGTACGCCTATAAATAGGCATGACCTGATGTAGAAGGAATAGACAAGAACAATAAAATATTTCCTTCTCTCTCTCTTTTACTATAATATTCTTTTCTTTATACACTGTTAATAAACTCTCTCTCTCTTTTATTTCTCTGTAATTTCAAATTACAATATTTATAATATTAGTAAATAGATAAACTACTTATATTATAGTAACTACTTATATTATAGTGAGATAAGAACAAGTTTATATTTCTCTATTTTATATTTACATCTTCCTTATTTATTTAGTTGTTTTACAACATATTTAACCCCTTCTTTTTTTAACTAATTGCATTGAAGCTATTTAATATTTTGTTTTTAATAACTTGAGAGAGAGAGAAATCTATCTATTTAAAGCATAAATAAATTGATCCGATGAGTTTTATCCATTTTAACAGTCGTTTGTAGCTTAAATTTTTATAGTAATCTTTAAGATTTACGACTTTCACTATTTTAGTCACTTAAATTAAAATTTATTATATTGATCTTCGAAATCTAGTTTTAGGCATCATATTAGTTTCTAAACCCTTTCTGGTTTTGAATCAACAAACAGAATATTCAGTTAGCTCTGATTTGTCACGTTAAACACATGATCGAATGATATTGTTTCATTTTGGCACTTAAACAATACAAAAACAAGTCATTTTGGAGAATAAGAAAAGATAACACGGTTTGCACATCATAAAAACTTTTCTTCGTCTTTTCAATTTTGCCTTGTCTAAGCGCTAAAACAAAACGACGTCGTTTAGACTTGTGTCCAGCGAGACAAATCAGAGCAGTACTTTAATTTGTAGTACTTCAATTTGATGAATTAAAATAATAAAAACTATAAATCTAAAAAACCACTTTAAGAATTTAGTCTTCGTTTATAAAAAATATTTTCTAACAAAAATAAATATTTTTTGGTAAATAAATATTAGTAACATGAATTTTTTATTGTTTAAAATTATTTTTTTATATTTAAAAAAGTCAACAAACCCTATCTCTCCTTCAAGTTTGTTGATATGTCACTTATTATGATTTATGAAGGTTACGGAGAAGGGGGAGAAAAAATAAAAACCTCTTAATTAGTACCCAAGAAATCTTCGCTTTATTTTATTATGGAAAAGTATATGAAACTAAGAGGTGATCAGTCAAAAAGTAAACAACTTAACTAATTTATAATTATATTTAACTAATTTTATTTATTTTTAATTTATAATATTTGATATTAATTACTTCTCACCCCAAATTAAAATTCTGAATGATACGTTGGAGAAATAGAGGCGGGGATCACGGAACTTCCAACAATCCCGATTCTTAGTATATAAAAAAATTTATAAAATATATAAAAGAACATCCATTTAGTATGAAAAAGAAACATTCTGATACTTAGTAAAAGAAGAAACATCTTAATGCCTAATATAAGCATCATTCACGTAGAGATTTTGGATTCACCCAAAAGCATTTGGCTGATTTTTGGCTGATACCCTCTTGATTTCCTAGCATTGTTGTATTATTATACAGAAAACAGTACAATACTATTACACATCATTGAGAGCAAGACTAATAAATTAGTAAACAAAATAGGACATATATAAAAGTTTAAAGTGTTAAAACTTAATTAAGATTGTGAAAACAAACCGAACATTAGATTAATAGTAGTAAAACCACCATCAATAGCTAGATTATGACCATTGATGTACTTGGACTCATCACTAGCCAAATAGAGTGCAGTTTGTGCTACATCTTCTTCCATCAAATGAACACCTTTAAAATTCGAATAAACATTTGAACACCCTTCATCATCAAGTTTAAAGAACCCTCTAATTCCAGCACTGTTAGCAACGGAGTAAGGTGACAAACAATTCACTATTATGCCAAAATTTCAAAGCTCAGCAGCTGCATTCTTTGTGAGTCCAATTAAGCCATGTTTGGAACTTGTATTCGCATGAGTTGCAGCCTCTCCAACTCTTGAACTTACAGTCCTTATGTTTACAATACTACCCTTTTTGGTTGGGATCATCACTCTAGCTGCATACTTGATTCCCAAAAAAGGCCCCGTAATGTTGACACTAAAAACGCGCTGAAAATCTGCCACATCATTGTCAAGAATGCTAGGGTTAGCATCATCTATTGCTGCAGCGTTGTTCACAATTATGTCTAGATTTTAATACTTTGATTATTGCTATGTTAACTGCATTTTTAACATCATCTTCTTTTGCTACATCACAATGTACATAGGTTGCGAATTTAACTCCTATGTCATCTTGGAAAGTGAGTCCTTGTTGGTCTCGAATGTTGGCACTCACCGATGCCCCTACCCCTACCAGTAATCAAAGCCACATTTCCTTCAAGTTTGCATAAATTGTAAACTGAATGGATTGCTAGAAATTTGAACTCCCGACCCTTATTTAAACGGATGGCTAAACTAACAAAGTAGTTCATTTTACTCTCTTATTTTTTTTAGTAATTTTACATTTTCAGAAACCAATGCAACCAAAGATCTAGCCCAATCCAACTAACACACGTACTTAACCTTGACAAAATGCAATAAGAATTATACTTTTCTCACACCACTCTTGTAAACTGATTATTATAGTTTTGATGCATCATGTGTGCATATATAGAGATTTGATTCAAGATAAGAGGAAAAGGAAATTTTAGGTTCTAGTGTTATAGGTGGTTTAAGTGCACACCATGACACCATACTGGCTCATGAATTCTAACCGTGCTGGATTCCGGCTTCAAAGATTTGTAATTGATATATTTTTTTTCTGTTAGATGTAATTTATATATTGTGTAGTACATTGTTGGACTCATCCATGGATTTTGGGCCGATTTGTTCATTTCCGAAAACAAGCTTGACAAAAACGAAAAAGGCCCTAAACATACGTACCGAGTTACTCTCAGCCCTCTCTGAGTCTCAATCCCTTCTTCGTGCCCCCTGCTCAGCCACCATCACCAGCCTCAATCAATCTTCTTCTCCGTGCCGGCGCTGCACTGGTCGACTTCTTCTTCTCGCGCTGCTCTCCTCTCCTCTCCGTGCTGCTCGCGACTCAGTCCGAAGCTCAGTCACCCCGCCGCCAGCCCCTCCGCCACCTCAGCTCAGCTGCCCCTTCCCCTGTTCTCAAGCTCATCTCAGGTAAACTGTTATTTTCAGTTTTTTATTTTATTTTAATTTAGGTCTGATTATAATTAAGCTCAGTCACGCCACCACCACAGATAATTTTTTAAATTAAGGTCTGATTATAAATTTTAATTTGTTCTAATTTTTAAGCTAATGCTTGATTTGTTCTGATTCTTAATCTTTTCTAATTTTTAAAATTTGTCCTGATTATAGGATAATGCTTTATTGTTCTGATCATGTGGTTGATTTGTTCTGATTATATTGATCTAATTTATTAGCATTACCATGGTTGATTTCTCTGTTGCTGAATTATATGGTTGATTTGTTCTGGTTATAAGTTAATGTTTTGTGTTTAGGATGTATAAGACTTTAGACCATGTTATAATATTTTGTGTTATTTGTATGTTACTTAAATATTTGTATTATTAGTATTGCCTGGTGATTATGCTTTAGTTCTAGAATTTGATTGCTGCTTGCTATATGTTTTCTAAGTGAATTTTATCTCTTTTCAACCTTAACAATCCTCCTTTCAGTTTCAGTCTCATTCCCCTCGCGCCTCCCCTCAACACTCATCCTCGAGGGCCGCTTCCAGCTGCTCACCATCCTCGCCAGCTAGTTTCTCGTCCCCTCGACTCTTACCGTCCTCTGTGCTGGAATTACGATTGGACTGCTCCCTCTGGCATTAGGGGAAAATTTTTCAGTATCAGTTCCATTTCGCATTGAGAAGAAGAAATCTCACCTGTGATCTCTGCAGTTGCTGCTAGTTTCCTTCAGTGACTTCAACTGTTCAAGTAATTTAATTTCCTGTTCTTGTTGCTTGTTTCTCATCTCTATGTCAAATCTGATTTGTTATTTGTTCTTGATGCTGCTGTTAATTTTCTGCCTCCAGAGATATTCTTCTTCTTGTTCAGGGATTTTGGACTATTTCTGCTTCCCTTCTGTCTGTGCCCCTTCAACCTGGCTCAATATTCTGTTAAGGTAAAGTTTTCTACCTTTTTATTTGAAGTTTAAATTGAGAGGAGGCTAGAAGAGAAGAATGAAGGGAAGTGATGGACCAAAAGAAACTAGAACTTTGTTAACCTTAGTTTCCATATAATTTTGGTTTTTGTGTCAGTTTGAAATGTTTAGTTAAAGACTGGTTTATATATGTGATTGAACTTGATAGTTCTACTTAGCTCTGCATATAACTATAGCTTCTACATATATTGAGAGAGAGAGAGAGGATAAAGGAGAAGAATGAAGGAAAGAGAGGGAGCAAAAAGAGACAAGAACCTTGCTCTCCTCGAATGAAGCTACAACTTTGCCCGTTTGCCTCCTTTGAATAGCCTGAATTTGGCCATCTTCCTATCCTGAAAAAAAAAAAAAAAAAAAAAAACTAGCCGAGCTAAACATATGAAATTAGACAAATTGCAAGAGAATAATGAGAATTTCAACTCTCAACTCTACTTATATAAAGTAAATTTCTCTTCGAATTTTAACATTATTCACTAATAACTTCTCTTGACTGTAACTCAGCTAATTTCTTATTAATGTGCAGGTTCACTTTTTCAAATTTGCAGCAGTGGAAAAAGTGTGAAAGTCCGATGTAATCACTGCCTGCCTGCATGTGCTGCACCCTTTTTGTCTCAGCTTGACACTTCACCTTCATCTCCTTCTTGCTACATAACTTTATATTTTAGTAGATAGCAACTGCAGGCTGTCCATCGGTAACCAAATTGATCCAAAGCAGCTATGTTAGCATCTCTCCCCAATCAATGTTTTCTTTCCTCTCTAAACCCATTCTCCATCGACATTGTCTTCTTCTGTTTCCACTTCCTCGCCACAGATCCATTCACCACACTTCCCAACTTCAATGGAAGCTTCGAGAAGAATACAACCTCCCCTACCCAGAGCTCCTTGACCGCATTTCCCACCTCCTCCTCCTCGGCCGCCCCCACGCCCTCTCCCGCCTCTCATTCCAATTCTCCGACCACCTCACTGATGCCCTCCTCCGCCGCCTACGCCTCCACCCCTCTGCCTGCCTCGAATTCTTCCAAATTGCCGACAACCACCAGACCTATGGCCCTCACTTCAAGTCCTACTGTCTCATTGCCCATATTCTTGCCCGAGCCAGAATGTACCCCGAAACGCGGTCATTTCTGCACAAGCTTGTATCTCTATATTGCAAGAACAATTACTGGACGTTCGCAGTTTGGGATGAGATAGTTGCCGTTTACCGGGAATTTAGGTTTTCGCCTGTGGTTTTTGACATGATTCTTAAGGTTTTTACGGAGAAAGGGATGACTAAGGCTGCACTCCATGTGTTTGATGAAATGGGAAGGTTGGGTAGGACCCCGAGTTTGAGGTCCTGCAATTTCTTGCTGGGCAAGTTGGTTAGTACCAATGAAGGAAGCATTGCTTTGATGGTTTTCGAGCAGATTGAGAGGATGGGGATTGTGCCAGATGTGTACATGTGTAGTATTGTTGTGAATGCGCATTGTTGCGAGGGAAAGCTTGATCGGGCTGTAGAGTTTGTGGAGAAGATGGAAAGGATGGGATTTGAGACTAATGTTGTGACCTACAATGCTTTAGTTAATGGGTATGTTAATGTGGGGGATGTAGAAGGTGCTGAAAGGGTGATTGGTTTGATGTTGGAAAAAGGGATTTTGAGGAATGTGGTTTCTTGTACATTGTTGATGAAAGGTTATTGTAAGAAATTTAGGTTGGAAGAAGCAGAAAGGGTGCTTCGTGATGTGGAGGAGGATGAGATGCTGGTTGTGGATGAACGTGTTTACGGTGTTCTTGTGGATGGGTATTGTCAGGTGGGAAAAATGGATGATGCTGTTAGGATTCGAGATGAGATGTTGAGGGCTGGATTGAAAATGAATATTTTTGTCTGTAATTCTTTGATTAATGGGTATTGTAAGCACAGCCAGGTTTGCAAAGCTGAGGAAGTGTTCAGGAATATGTCATGTTGGAATTTGAGGCCAGATTCTTATAGCTATAATACATTGTTAGATGGATACTGCAGAGAAGGGGAAATAAGTAAAGCATTTATGTTCTGTGAAGAGATGTTGCGTGAAGGTATTAGTGCATCGGTTGTGACCTACAATACTGTTCTGAAGGGATTGGTTCGTGTGGGTTTATATGACGATGCTTTGTGCCTTTGGAATTCAATGATACAAAGAGGTGTGGCTCCCAATGAGGTCAGCTACTGTACACTTCTTGATTGCTTTCTCAAAATGAGAGACTTGGAGAGGTCTATGAGGGTGTGGAAAGAAATTTTAGGCAGGGGATTCACTAAAAGCACAGTTGCATTCAATACGATGATTAATGGATTATGTAAGATGGGGAAAATGGTTGAAGCAGTGGCTATTTTAATTAGGATGGAGGAACTTGGATGTTTACCAGATGAAATAACATATAGGACCCTGAGTGATGGCTATTGTAAAAGTGGTAATATTCTTGAAGCATTTAGAATTAAAGCTGTAATGGAAAGACAAGCAATTTCTCCGTCCATCGAAATGTACAATTCCCTTATTGATGGACTTTTTAAGTCTAAGAAGTCTAACGATGTCGCTAATCTCCTTGTTGAGATGCAAACAATTGGATTATCACCAAATGCTGTTACCTATGGAAGCCTAATTTCTGGATGGTGTGACGAGGGGAAGCTAGATAAAGCTTTTAATTTATATTCTGAGATGATTGAAATGGGTTTCACGCCTAATTTGGTGATCTGTAGCAAAATTGTTAGCAGCCTTTATAAGTTTGACAGAATCAACGAAGCAACTGTGATTCTGGACAAAATGGTGGATTTTGATCTTCTTACAATTCATAATTGTTCTGATAAGTTTGTTGAAAATGACATCATAAGTCAAGAAGCTCGGAAAATTGTCGATTCCCTTGATAAAAGTGATATGTGTAATTCTCTTCCAAATAACATTATGTACAACATAGCTATTGCAGGGCTTTGTAAATCTGGGAAGGTTGAGGAAGCAAGAAGTTTTTTGTCAACATGGTCATCTAGAGGCTTTCTTCCTGATAATTTCACATACTGCACCTTAATTCATGCTTATTCCATGGCTGGCAATGTGGATGATGCTTTCAACTTAAGGGATGAGATGCTGGGAAGAGGGATTATTCCAAATATCACTACATACAATGCACTAATAAATGGTTTGTGCAAATTAGGAAATATGGGTCGAGCGCATAGACTTTTTGCTAAACTTCATCGCAAGGGCTTAG
Organism: Arachis ipaensis; assembly: GCF_059453495.1. Lineage (NCBI taxonomy): Eukaryota > Viridiplantae > Streptophyta > Magnoliopsida > Fabales > Fabaceae > Arachis > Arachis ipaensis. Next base: position 25,934,927 of record NC_142435.1, read on the forward strand.
TTCCTAATGCTGTTACCTATAACATACTAATCGGTGGTTACTGTAGAATTGGTGATCTTAATGAAGCCTCTAAATTGAGAGAGAAGATGGCAGAAGAAGGGATTTCTTGAATCCATACACTGCTGTTGCTTCTGGATCAAGCTCTTCTGGTAGATCTTAAGCAAATTCTTCCCTGATGCTTAAATTTTGACGAGTTATAAGCACCAGTCTTAATACTACACATCTACAACCATGTGCTGATGCATCAGTTTCAATCCAAGTCAAAATTCCTATTTGCAGATGATTTCAGGTTCATAATAGCCCCATGGGGTTGAATGTAGAGTTTCATTCTTTTTGTTAAGGAATGCTAGATGTGTTATATAATTTTGGTTTCTATTACAATGATGCTTTTTTCTGGATGTGTCATTGCTCATTGGACTATAAAGTGCTCATAGCACCTGCTAATGACTCTGATATGGATTGATCCGCTACTATATTCAAGGTGCCGTCGGAACTCAATTCAGAATCCGATGATGAGCTTAGCAATTTCTGCATAAGAGTGAATTCTTCAAAGAGGGTTATTTGCAAGAAGACGTGGAACAAGCAGCAATTAAATACATTGCTGTATCTGTAATTCTGTATGTTAACTTTTGCTCCTTAACAGCCATGATTCTGATTTTTCCTCGAAACTTTATTACAACATGTATAATTCCTACTGAATTCATATTTGGTGAATTATATATATATACCCCCACACGATATTATGACAAACATTTATCAAATTTATTACATTAGTACAGACTAATCATTCATAGCTAGTTGGCTGCAATATAATTTCATAAATAAATAATATTCTGTCTAAATATATATAGCTGAAAGTAAAATTATCCTTCAACTTTATTCTTAAGTGTTAACTTTATTAAAACTTTTAAGCTAAAAGTATAGTTTTCAATCTATAATTTGCAGCTTGTTATGTTTTGGGAACCTTGTTATGGATTGGGAACTTTGGAGTCAAGAAATGGATAATCAGGTAACCAAGAACAAACGAGCATTTGCAACAAGATCTGAAGTTGTTTTCGCCTCTTTTGGTTTATGTTTTGTTCGAGTGAGTTTGTTTGACCAATCCAATACTTGTTAGCTGAAATTCACTGCTATAATATTAGTTACTAGTTAAGTCGAAAGAAGAATCATCTTTAGAAGTCAATCTTGTTGGCGTCACCAAGGGACGCTTTGGGTAGCTATCATACTGAATCTTGTGGACAATTTTTTCTTTCCAACAACACCTATTTCTATATTGATTAACCATTAAACATAAACTCAAATTAACATTTAACAATCAAGAAGCCTTTCACAGTAACAAAGTCCTTAACCAAATTAAATAATTAAATACTCCAAGATATAATCTAATAATAATTCACAATTATTTAATTTCAACCAACTGATAACTTCTGTGAATAAATTTTTCGTTGAATTTGAGTCAACTTAATTGGATCTAATTAGCAAAAACGCTTGGATATATAACTAGACTGAATATATAATAATAATAACAATAATAATAATAATAATAATAATAATAATAATAAATCTTTAAATTTAATAAGTAAATTTATTATATTATTTATTTAATTGAATAATACATATAAAATAATAATAAAAATATGACACATAATAAATTAGATTATAGTGGTATTATTTATTTTTAATTTAACAATGTTATATGTCCATTAAATATTGTCATTTTGGGTCAGTACTTATTCGTAATAATTTATACTTATCGTTACAAAAATTTGTACACAAAAAATATATAATTTATATCTATATTTATCAAAATTTATACATATTAATCAATACAAATTACATTTATATTATTAAAATTTACACACATAAATTAATAAAATTTATTTATTAAAAATAATTTAATATTTATACCGATCAAATATTAGCCAAAATTACTAAAATCCGTTGCCCTTAGGACTTAGGAGTTTCTGTTTTCAACCATTGCAAACAAAATATACAGTAGTTACATGTAATGAGCTAAATATTGAACCTTGCAGTCTTGCACAATATATAATTAGTATTATATACATCTACTTCATTCTAAGCAATGACCCAAACAAATATAGATTCATAATCGTTCTTAATTAAACTAATAAACAACAATTATGAAACGTGACTTTATTCAAGAAATGGATAATAAGTGTAACCAAGAATTGGATCACAAGTGTAGAATGCTTGATGATTATATTTGTTGAGAGCGGAGCATCATCAAGTGCAAATCTCTTTGGCAAATCTGGATTAGCCAAGAGAATAAACGATCACTTGCAACAAGATCTGAAGTAGTTTTCGTCTCTATTGGTTTTTGTTTTGTTCGAGTAAGTTTGTTTGACCAATGCAATTCAATATTTGTTGGCCGAAATTAACTGCTATAGTGATAGTTCATAGTTGAATTGAAAGAAAAAACACTTTCCAAAACTCAAAGAGGCTCAATTTGTGGCACTTTTTATTCTCTTTTTCTTTGTTATACTTTTAAAATTCGTTCTCTTTCAATTTTTGAGAACTAATCTCAAATTTTTAATTGATCGAGTATATTCTTCTTATTTGTATTTTTAAATCAAATTTCTTATTTCAAATATATTTTTAATTTTTGTTTTTATTCAATTCTTTATGAATAATAAAAATCATTTAATAAATACATAACTGTTCATTTCATCACATTATTTGATATTTAGGACGAAATAGAAAAAGATGGTACTATTTATGAACTTTTATTTGTATAGTAAACTCGATTTCTCCTTCCATGTGAACCCTAATTTTTTTCTTTTCATTCTGATTCCTATTTTTTTTTCCTTTGTCATCCTATACAAACAAAAAGATGTGAGGCTTTTTTTTTTTGTTCAAAATACCAAATTTTACATTTTCAAACAATTCTGTATACATAGATTTACCAGAATTAAATAAATAAAAGTAAAAGATAAATTTAAAGAAACAAATTTGGTCAAGAAGGATGGAAAAGAACGTACCAAATTCATCATTTAGAAATAATACGCAGAAAGAATTGAAAAAAAAATCATTAAAAGATGGTTATTTGATTTATTCGAACTGATTTTTTCAAAAAAATTATTTGTATAAAATAAATTGATTTTTTTATCAAACCAAATAATAACACGTGTCATTAATTTAGAAACAGCTTCATGTGAAGTTGACTACAGGTCACCTAGTAAATTTCGGTAAATTATCCTACTAATTTCTATAGTTTTAAAAATCTAATCGAAACGGGTTGATTCAACGAGATTAATCAAGTCGGTCACCAAATTAATTCGGTTAAAGTAAAAAAAGCTAGCAATAAACTGATAAAAAAACTAGAAAAATTGGTTAAAAATTTGATTTAACCTATTGAACCGGTATGATTTTTTAACGGTTAATCGGTTTAAAATAATAATATACAAAAAATTTTTTAAAAGAAATATATATTTTTTATATAAATATATTATTTTATTATATCTAATTCAATTTCAATTGAGTTTCGGTTGAACACTTAAATTTTTGAACATCTAATTTTATCAGATCTATAAAAAATTTAATTTTCATAATCTTATTAATTTTTTAATTCAATAATAATAATAATAATAATAATAATAATAATAATAATAATAATAATAATAAACGATAATTAAGTTTTTAATTTTTTTTATTTTAAAAATAAATAAATTATCAACTAATTAAAAATATAAAAATATTTTTCATTTTTTTAAAGTATAAAACAGCTAAGTCCATTCGCATTTTAAAAAGTTAGGACTTAGACGGTTGGTATGTTATATAAACATTTTTGGATAATAGTATACTAAATTATTACTACTAATATATGATTAATTAGTAGTTACATGTGCGTCTAGCTGTACTAATTAAGTCCCAAAGATGCATTTGATGTAAAATATTACCTAACCGCCCTTTGAGTTGCTTAAAAATACTAAATCCTTGTTTAATTTAATTCATCAATGACAAGGATACACCATTACAAATTATAAAAAAAAAAAAAAGAGTATTTCTGGCTGTGAAAGTAGTGCCTCACAACATGCCATAATATAATGTCCTTAATTAGCTTCTTGATAAAAATGAACGAGGGTGCTTGGCTGCATGCGTCTAATAAGAAAATAAATTATCATTTTTTTCAAGAGTTAATAGTCAAAATCGTCTCTAAAAGATATTTCGATCTCTATTTTAGTCTTAGAAAGACAAAATTAATCGAAATCATTCCCAAAAGATACACAACTTGGTCACATTAGTCATTCCATCAGTTGGATGATGACGTGTCACGTTAAATGCCACGTGGCATGATGACATGGTGGGTTAATGCCACGTGTCACAAGATGATTGGTTGACGTGTCAGATCAGTGACAAATGGCACGCCACATGTCGCTTGACATGTAAAAAAGTTATTTATAATCAAAACTGTAACACCCTAATTAGCCTAAGCCTTACCTCGCGTCGTAAAGTAAAGGTTAATCAAAAGTTACGACAGTTCTAAGCTTATACATATCATATATAGAAGGAATTAATAATATCTAGAAGCCCAATGAAGGATATAGCTCAAAATCAGCATTTGAAATGGCGCAAAACGTACTATCGAAGCTACTAACTTAAAGCACAAAAAACAAAGGTAATATAACAAAAAGTAAGTATATAATATCATAAGAAACTAGCCACGGCTCGCGGAGTTTAAGCTGGCTAGCCATATACAGACCATACATAACAATCGATAGTAAAAACAGCTTATACAAGTTTTGTTCTCTCAAATACAAGCCTCTAGGCAAAACAAAATAAAAAAAATGAGAGACATATTCAAAATAAATCAAAAGACTCGAAAGAAGTATCCGAATCCTCCGCTCCTGTCACCAACCAGACAACTCATCGAGGTGGGTTGCGACCTACATCTGAAAAATACAACAGAAATATGGTATGAGAACCGGAGGTTCTCAGTATGTTAACAGTGCCTAGTGATGTAGGATATAAGACCCGGGACGCCAAAGGCAATCCTAGACTCCATATCCATCACAAGATTCAAACTTAAAGCATTCTAAACCAAATAAGCATAACTAAACATGATATTCTAGCTTAAGGGATTTCTATTCTAACTAAATACCGCTGTCCCACAGCCTTCACCAACCTATCCTCCATGCGATCCCTTCGCCACCGCCTACCTAATCTCCTCAGCACCAGACAAACACAATTAATGCAAGCAAGTAAAACACAAGTAGAAGCGTATAGAGCAAGTAGTTCAAGTAAGCAAATAGGCATGTTATTCATTTAGGCATATAATTTCAAGTCGGCAAATCATACAAACAGATAGAAAATGCACATGATGAATGTCTATCCTATTGGCTCGTGATATCACTTGTCGGTCCATAATTGCCAACCCGACATATCCTTTGGGATGTCGCTTTTCTGCCACACCCACGATTATAGTGTCGGGCACACTCTATTGACCCACAGATATAGTGTCGGGCACATGCTATTCACCCACGGATATAGTGCCGGGCACACTTGCATGCATAACCCAAGGATACAGTGCCTGACACACTCTTGTAATAGAAAATATTATCAATCATAATTCAATCCCAGGGACATAATACACTACATACTATCATACTTGACCCAATAATATAGTGTCTGACACACTCTCATTATTCAACGAGATCATCATTCCTCCTTGAGTCCTCAACTCATCATAACCATCATCAATTCATCACTTCCATTCCGAGCTCATTAGTTCATCACCTTCTCAATTCATTGTCAACAATCACCATATGCACCACTCTTCCTTCTCTCTCAACTAACTCATCCGCAATTGGTGCGGAATTTATAACCCACAAACTAACCGGCAAGTGCACCGGGTAGTACCAAGTAGTACCTCAGGTGAATGAGGGTCGATCCCACGAGGATTGATGGATCAAGCAACAAAGGTTAAGTGATTGACTTAGTCAGACAAGCAGAAAATGGTGTTTTGAGAGTTCAAAAGCATTAACAATAAATTCAGAATATCAGAAAGCAAGCAGTAAACAAGTTGTAAATAATATATGGAGAAATAGTTAAGGCTTCAGAGTTATCTATTTTCTGGATTGACTTTTATTACTGACTATTTTAATCATGCAAGATTCAATTCATGGCAAACTATATGTGACTAAACCCTAATTCCTTAGACCCTTTTAGTCTCCTCTAAAATTCATCAACCGCCAATTTCTTAGTCACTTAATTCCAATTAGAGGGTGAAGTTCAATTCTAGTTATATGCCACAAAAATTCTAATTACCCAAATATAAGAGGATTATATGTCACATATCCTGTTAAGTCCAGATACTTAGAAATTTAGGAGAATATATTTTCAAGCTGTTGTTCAAGTAAAGCGCTTTTTCAAGTTATACAAGAACTCAATTAGAACAAGGGTCATACTTCCGTTCCACCCAAATTCATAAGATAAATAACGAAAACAATTCTTGAAATATAAATCAGTACATGAATTAAAATAGAAAAATAATAGTATCAATCCATACAATAGACAGAGCTCCTAACCTTAACAGTGGAGGTTTAGTTGCTCATGGTTCAGAGAAAAAATAAGGATTCTGAAAAACTGTAAATTGCAGAATGAGGTAGAAGAGAAGAGATGAGCCTGAAGGGTTGATTCTTTTCCCTTTTATATCTAATCCTAATTAATGTAAAATATATTTCCTAAAAACCAAATAATATCTTTTCCTAATTATAAAAATAATAAAAGTTTAATAAAAAATACATTAAATTCTGCGTGTAGCCTTTGTTGGAGTGAATGGGGACCACTGGATGATACAGTGGAGTCTTGTGTGCATAGGTTTGAGTCCACGCTGCACTTGAAAATTCCCAAGTTCAGCGTGGTGGAGGCAGCATCATTTTGCTTGTTTCCCTTTGAGTCCACGCTGAACTTGGCTTTTTCCAAGTTCAGCGTGGGATGTGGCGCGTGCTTCCTTGGGAGCTTTCAAGTTCCACGCTGAACTTGGCAGAGGCCAAGTTCAACGTGGAGGAGGCAGAGGTTTCTGGAGAAGAAGTATGTACTATTATATATCGTTAGAAATCCCTGGAAGTTAATTTTTCAATGCCGTTGGAATATTGTCAATTGGACCTTTGTAGCTCAAGTTATTCCGGTTTGAGTGCAAAGAGGTCAGGATTGACAGCATCATTCGCTTTCTCCCTTTTCTGCTACAAAACTCCGTCAAATCCATCCAAATGCTACCTGAAATAAATAGAATTGTGCACAACTCAAAGTAGCATCCATAGTGGCTAAAAGATATTTAAATTTTGATTAAACTTGGCAATTCAAGTACAAATTCACAAGGAAAAGATAGATAAGATGCTCACGCATCACAACACCAAACTTGAATTGTTGCCTGTCCTCAAGCAACTGAAATAAGTGCATGATTAAATTGTGAATTTGCATGAGAAGTGAGAGTTTAGTCATGCTCAAGTCTATTCTTAAAATGGGGTTTATTCATTGTAACTCTGAACAGTTTTGGCATCTTGCTCTCCCTTGAATCAGAGGAATGTCAGTGTCATTCGGAATTAGAATTCAGATCATAATATGAATTCTCTAATCTTTATACTCCAGTTAATCCTTGAACACAGCAAAATTTACTTTAATTCTCTTTTCTTTGGTGCTTTGCACCTTGAACCTAGCCGTGACTTTAAATGTTTTGTTTCAAGCTTTACTTGACACAGAAACAGCACGAGCACTTGACTGGGAAACTCTTTCTAAATTTTGATTTTTTTTCTTCCAGACAGTGGTGCTCAAAGCCTTTGGCGTACTCTGCTGAATGCATTTGGTCACGACTCTAAATATTCTGTCTCAAAGGTTACTTGAAACAAGAATACCACAATCATATAACTAGGAAAATAATTCTTTGAGCTTTTAATCATGTCAGACCTCCCTAGTCATTGATGGTCAAAGCCTTGGACCTTGCTCTTTTTTTTTTTTTTGCTTCAAGGATTAAGCTTTTGTTTACTTCAGAGAACTCATAATAATTCTCTAAATCCCCGTTCCTCATACATCAACATCTCTTGATTCAAATTAAAATATGCACTATTTATGTCATTCATTTAGAATTACAAATAGTACCACCAAATTTAAGTAAATAAGGTTAATCTTAAATATAAACTCACTCTTTTCATGCATTATATCATTTCTTTCTTTTCTTTTGATTTTCAAGCTCAGTGAGCAATACATGAGACACTCTTTTTCAGCATAAAAAGAAATCAAATAATAAAATAGACAATAAATTAAACTAAAACCTAGGAATTGAAATAACAATTGATCATGCAATAACAAAAATAGTAGAAAATAGGAATATAACATAATAAGAACGGAAAAAAATATAGAATGAAAGGAACTTAACCACCTCAGTTATCCTAGTGGCCATCTCATTCTTCTGGCTGTGCTCCTCCGTGGAGATGATTCGCCTCCCTTTGGTGTCATTAAAATAAACAGAAAATCCACAAGCGAAGCGACGACATCAAACTTAAAAGTTTGCTTGTCCTCAAGCAAAGAAGAACTGAAAACAGAGAGAAACATAAAAAGACAGACGGAGGAGTAAAGACAAATATTAGTGTAAAAAAATAGAATAATAAAAGGATAAGAGAAAGTAAAATAATTAAAATATATATAGATATATATAGAGTTTATAATTTATTTTATTTTATTTTATTTTCCTTTTATAGTTTGTGTTTTTTTATTATATATATATAGAATGATTTATTTATTGATTTATTTACTTATATATATAAAAGGGAGGGGGGGGGGGGAACGTGTGTGTGTATATATATATAAACTAGGGGGGACGTACATATAAATATAAGGGGGGGGTAGTAATATATATATATATATATATATATATATATATATATATATATATATATATATATATAATGGGAAACGTAGATATATAAGGGGATGGGGGGTGGTTGGTTACATATATAGAAGGGGTTGGGGGTCAGGTTTAATGGAAGGGTGCAGGGTGTGTTGGATTCAGGAGGGAAGGGGTCATGGGTGAGGCTTTGAGAATGGGGGGTATATGGTCAAAGGGGGTATCATAGTGTGGGGAAGGGGTTTTTGAGCTGGGGTACAGGTTGGGAAAAGGAGAAAAAGAGTAAATGGGGAATGAATAAGGGGCAGGGGATCAGGAAAAGTTGAGAGAGATGTGGGGACCAAGATGGGGGATTTGGGTAAGATTTGTTGTGATTTGGCATCTCCACGTTGAACTTGGTGTAGCCTAAATTCAGCGTGGAGTCTAGTCTTGGTGTACGCTAATTGACGTCGTTGGCCACGCTGAATTTGGAAGTTTCCAAGTTCAGCGTGGATTTGGCAGTAAGAACTCCCTCCTTGCACGCTTCTAACCACGCTAAACTTGGAAAATTCTAAGTTTAGCGTGGAACTGGCAGAGACTCCCTTCCAAATTACACGCACATGTCACGCTAGACTTGGAAAATCCCAAGTTCAGCGTGGAACTGGCAGAATCAACCTCCTCCAGAGTGTTCAAAAATTTTTCTAAATGTCTGGTTCCTGTTTTAAAATATCTGCATGATCAAAACACAAGTAAAACAATGAAAAACAGTAGAAACTCAATAAAAAATCAAACAAGTAATATAATCAACGCAACGAAAAAATAACTAAGGATACGAAATCATCGGGTTGCCTCCCGACAAGCGTTTCTTTACCGTCACTAGCTTGACGGCCAGCTCTTCTAAGGAGGAGGATCATAGGGGCTCAGCTCTTCACCCCTTACTTTGAACTTCTTTCCTGTGTCTCCATAAATTAGCTCAATATGCTCCAGAGAGAGGATTCTGTTTACTGTATAAATCCACACTAGATTGCTAGTCAACACCACTTTTATTCCTGGGGAGAAACCTTCAGTGGAGATCCTTTTGTTTCTCCATCCCCTGGGTACTTTCTTCTTTTTGGGGACCTCCTCTTTGGTGGATGATGCATTTCCGACACCAAACTTAGGTTTGATATTAGGAGAAATTTTATTGGTTGTCACTAAAGGAGGTTTGAGTTGCAATTTCTGCTGTGCATCATCAGGGGATTCTTGAAGGTTTGGATCAATAAGCTCAGTTTGCATGCACCTCTCTTCTTCACCTGTTGAATGTATATCTTTGAAGACATGAAGGACTAGTTGCTCATTATGCACTCTAAGCACTAATTCACCTTCTTCCACATCAATTAGAGCTCTTCCAGTGGCTAGGAATGGTCTTCCTAGAATTATAGAGGCATTCTCATCCTCCCCTGTATCAAGAATCACAAAATCTGCTGGGAGGAAGAACTTACCCACTTTGACCAAGATATTCTCCACTAATCCGTATGCAGGCTTTATAGATTTGTCTGCCATCTGTAATGCTATCCTTGTGGGTTGTGCCTCTTGGATTTGCAGCTTCTTCATCATAGACAAGGGCATTAAATTGATGCTTGCTCCCAGATCACATAACGCTTTCTCAAAGGTTGTGCTCCCAATGGTGCATGGAATTTGAAAGCTCCCTGGATCTGGCATCTTTCTTGGCAAGTTATTCTGAATTATGGCACTGCATTCCTTAGTCAGGACCACTGTCTCATCTCCCTTAAAGGTTTCTTCTTTGACAACAGCTCCTTCATGAACTTGACATAGAGAGGCATTTGCTCCAAAACCTCAGCAAAAGGAATATTGATTTGCAACTTTCTGAAAACTTCCAAGAACTTTGAAAACTACTTGTCCTTGGTCTCTTTTTGAAGTCTCTGAGGATATGGCATTTTAGGCTTGTATTCAGGAGCCTTTGGCAATGTAGGATAAGTGTCAAGGAGTCTGGCAATGGGTTGTCTGCACGCTTTGGAGGGACGTGCTCTACTTCTTCCTTCTTCTCCTCTGGAGCTTCTTTTTCAACTGGCTTCTCATTAACTTGTGCTTCCGTACTTGCCACTTCTCCACTTATTAAGGTGATAGCCTTGCATTCCTCTCTTGGGTTTGGAATTGTGTTACCATGAAGGCTATTAGTGGTCCTCTGATCAATTTCATTAACTTTTGTGGCTAATTGACCCATCTGAATCTCCAAGTTCTTGATTGATGCTCTGGTTTCCTGTCTAAAACTTACCAATATTGCTTCTAAATCATTGTTTTGCTGGGGCTGAGAAGTTGCTTGCTGAGATGACTGAAACTGGTGGTTATTAAAATTATTCTGTTGAAAACCACCCTGAGAATTATTATTAAAATTATGTGGCCTCTGAGGTTGCTCGCTCCACCCAAAATTTGGGTGATTTCTCCACCCCTGATTGTAGGTCTTAGAATAGGGATCATTATTGGGATTTCTAGGAGCACTCCCCATGTAATTGACCTGTTCAGAAGAAGATTGAGCATAATTATAATTTTCATTTTGCATAAAATTACCTGTCATGTCATAAGGGACCTCTTGATGTGGATTTTGGGTGTTGACAGCTGAAACTTGCATTCCACTCAATTGTTGAGTAAGTAAATTTATTTGTTGAGACATAAGCTTGTTCTGAGCAAGAAGAGCATTAACAGCTTCCACTTCCAACACGCCTCTCTTTTGAGAGGTCTGAGAGTTCACAGGATTCCTGTTAGAGGAATATAAGTATTGGTTGTTAGCAACTAACTCAATAAGCTCAGTAGTCTCCTCTGGTGTCTTCTTCATGTGCGAAGAACCACCTGCAGAATTATCCAAGCGCATCTTGGACATTTCACATAAGCCCTCATAAAAGATATCCAGCTGAGTTCATCTAGAGAACATGTCCGAAGGGCATTGCCTAGTCAGTAGCTTGAATCTTTTCCCAAGCTTCATAAAAGGGTCTCACCCTCTTTCTGTCTGAAAGTCTGAACCTCGACCCTTAGCTTAGTAAGCTTTTGAGGTGAAAAATTTTTTGTCAAAAATCCAGTGACAACCTTGTCCCAAGTATCCAGACTCTCCTTGGGTTGAGAATCTAACCACAGTTTTACTCTATCCCTCACAGCAAATGGGAAGAGCATGAGTTTGTACACCTCAGGATTCACTCTATTGGTCTTCACAGTATCACAAATCTGCAGAAAATCAGAGATAAATTGATTTGGGTCTTCATGAGGAAGTCCATGATACTGACAATTTTGTTGTATAAGAGTGACAAGTTGAGGCTTCAGTTCAAAATTGTTCGCAGCTATAGGAGGCACCACAATGCTTTTTCCATAAAGATCTGCATTGGGAGCAGTGTAAGAGCCAAGCACTCTTCTAGGTTCTTCATTCCTAATTGGATTTTCCACATTGGCATTAGTAGCATGATTATTATGATCCATGTTGGACTCTGTAGCCTTGTAAAGTCTTGCTTGTTGTAAACGTCGCCTAAAAGTCCTTTCAGGTTCAGGATCAAAGTCTAACAGAGGTTCCTTGTCCCTATTCCTGCTCATAAACAGACATAAGACAAGAAAAGATGGAATTCTCTACGTCAGATTGTAGAGAACTCCTAGTGAGGTAACCTGTGTAAAATAATAAAATAGAAATACTAAATAAATAAAATAGAAAAAATTCGAAAATGATAACTGAAATTAGACAAAAAAAATTTCGAAAAATAACAGGGAAAATAAACAAGAAAATTAAAATGAAATTAACTAGGTGACACCAAACTTAATTTCAGAAATTAAGGAAAAATATTAGTGCTATTTATTTATTTAAATTTTTTTGTATTTTTTTCGCAAATACTAAAGCAAAGTTGAAATAAAATTAAAGCTAAAGCGCCTAATCTAAGCAATCAAATAACTAGTAGTTGTCAATCACAATCAATCCCCGGCAACGGCGCCAAAAACTTAGGGCGGAATTTATAACCCACAAACTAACCGGCAAGTGCACCGGGTCGTACCAAGTAGTACCTCAAATGAATGAGGGTCGATCCCATGAGGATTGATGGATCAAGCAACAATGGTTAAGTGATTGACTTAGTCAGACAAGCAGAAAATGGTGTTTTGAGAGTTCAAAAGCATTAACAATAAATTCAGAATATCAGAAAGCAAGCAGTAAACAAGTTATAAATAATATATGGAGAAATAGTTAAGACTTCAGAGTTATCTATTTTCCGGATTGACTTTTATTACTGACTATTTTAATCATGCAAGATTCAATTCATGGAAAACTATTTGTGACTAAACTCTAATTCTTTAGACCTTTTTAGTCTCTTCTAAAATTCATCAACCGCCAATTCCTTGGTCACTTAATTCCAATTAGAGGGTGAAGTTTAATTCTAGTTATATGCCACAAAAATTCTAATTACCCAAATATAAGAGGATTATATGTCACGTATCCCGTTAAGTCCAGATAATTAGAAATTTAGGAGAATATGTTTTCAAGCTGTTGTTCAAGTAAAGCGCTTTTCCAAGTTATACAAGAACTCAATTAGAACAATGGTCATACTTCCATTCCACCCAAATTCATAAGATAAATAACAAAAACAATTCTTGAAATATAAATCAGTACATGAATTAAAATAGAAAAATAATAGTATCAATCCATACAATAGACAGAGCTCCTAACCTTAACAGTGGAGGTTTAGTTGCTCATGGTTCAGAGAAAAAATAAGGATTCTGAAAAACTGTAAATTGCGGAATGAGGTAGAAGAGAAGAGATGAGCCTGAAGGGTTGATTCTTTTCCCTTTTATATCTAATCATAATTAATGTAAAATATATTTCCTAAAAACTAAATAATATCTTTTTCTAATTATAAAAATAATAAAAGTTTAATAAAAAATACATTAAATTCTGCGTGTAGCCTTTGTTGGAGTGAATGGGGACCACTGGAGATGTCGAGGTCCACGCTGAACTTGGCTTTTCCCAAGTTCAGCGTGGATGATACAGTGGAGTCTTGTGCACATAGGTTTGAGTCCACGCTGAAGTTGGAAATTCCCAAGTTTAGCATCGCGGAGGCAACAACGTTTTGCTTGTTTCCCTTTGAGTCCACGCTGAACTTGGCTTTTTCCAAGTTCAGTGTGGGATGTGGCGCGTGCTTCCCTGGGAGCTTTCAAGTTCCACGCTGAACTTGGCAGGGGCCAAGTTCAATGTGGAGGAGGCAGAGGTTTCTGGAAAAGAAGTATAAACTATTATATATAGTTGAAAAGCCCTGGAAGTTAGCTTTCCAACGCCATTGGAATTACGTCGATTGGACCTTTGTAGCTCAAGTTATTCTTGTTTGAGTGCAAAGAGGTCAGGATTGACAGCATCTTTCGCTTTCTCCCTTTTCTGCTACAAAACTCCGTCAAATCCATCCAAATGCTACTTGAAATATATAGAATTGTGCACAACTCAAAGTAGCATCCATAGTGGCTAAAAGATATTTAAATTTTGATTAAACTTGGCAATTCAAGTGCAAATTCATAAGGAAAAGATAGATAAGATGCTCACGCATCAGCAATGCACCAGAAACCTAACCTCCGTTTGCTAACTTTTCAAAGGAAAACTCAACTTAAACCCCTAGGACCTTTCCCATATTTCAACGCTCTAAAAAAAGCTCAAGAGTCTTAAAATGGTGTGACAGAAGCTTACAACCTTGTTGGAAAGGTGAAATAGTTGAAAACAAAGTTAAAATTTATGGAACAAGGTGTGTGCGTCCGCACAGGGGTGTGCGTGCGGACGCCCAGGAAAATTTTGAAAGTGTGCGTACGCATATGAGTGTGTGTACGCATAGGTATAAAAACTTGTAAGGTTTGTTCACTCGCACAGGGTGTGCTAGCGCTCCCAACAGACGATCCTTCCCGACTTGTGCGTGCGCACAGGCTGTGCGTCCGCACAGGTCGCAATCCTTCATTGATGTGCGCGCGCACAAGCTGTGCTAATGCTGCAACCCGAGAGCCTTTTCCTGCCTGTGCGTACGCACAGGTCTGTGCGCCCGCACATAATAGGAATTTTATAGGACTGTGCGTTAGCACAAGGCTGTGCATACACACATATAAGAAATCCTGAAATTCTTCAACTCTGCATAATTTCAGATTTTCAACACCAACTTTGAATGATCATAACTTCCTTTACAAAATTCCAATTTTCACAAACTTTATATCAATTTAAAGGGTTTTCAAAGATCTTTAATTCTAAACAAATTTAAATCAATTTCAAAAACTGAGGCAAAAGTTATGATCAAATAAAGTTCACCAAAATTCCCTCTTTACCCAAATTCACATATACTCAAAATTACCAATTCTCAAGCCACATCCAACTAGCTCAATACCAAACCCCCATTTATAACACATATTACCTCCTAGGATTACCAACCACCATTCTCAACCATCAATCCTCAAATATATGACTCTAAAATTAATCCTCCACCAATACATTCCAATCATTACCTCATCTCTATCAATTCACATAATCAAACTCATTCATGCTTTAAATCCATATCCAACAATATACAATAATTCAAAATCATCAAGCTTCATATCTTATCATCATTAATTCTTAACATAGCAATATCATCTCAACATACAACATCAACCAACCATCATCAACAACCACATAAATCCAAACTTATCCTATGAGTCACTAGCCTAAGTGTCCATGAATATTATATACTACATAGAGGAGACCAAAACCAAACCTTGGCCGATTCCCTATATGCACCAAAATCTCAAAATAGCACAAGTTGAGTTTTCCACCACAAGTAAGCCACCAATGTAACTCCAACAAGCACCAACAAGCTCCAAACTCACAATAATCAAACTATATATGCATAAACCATCACAAATCAACCTAGGGTTCCATTTAAACATAAAATCACAAGGGTTTAGTAGCTCTTACCTTTTCCAACAGATTTGATAGCAAAAATTTAATGCTAAGCAAGGATTAGAGCAAACCTAAACATCCAAAATCACAAAAACTTATTTAACCCAAAGCCTTAATAAACCCAAAATTTTGAAGAGAGAAGCTGAGAGGGATTTGAGCTTTCCTTACCAGTTTCTTAAACGAGTTTTGTAGAGCTCTTTACTAGAAACGCGTAGCCACTGATGGCACGCAAATCAAAGTACCGTAGCTCGAGATATCGCGAAGAGAAGAGATGGGTGAATAGTGTTTTCTTCTTCCTCTTCTCCCCTTTCTATTTCAGAATGGGTGTGTTGTGTTTATGTGTGTGTACTGGAAATGGGTTCATTAATGAACCTTTTATATGTTGGGCTTGGGCCCAATTTGGGCCCGATCCAATCCGTTGGCGTTTTTAACCCGTTTGGCCTAACTTCGGGCCAAACCTTTAAAATTAATGCCCAGTTTTCCATTTCTAATATTTTTCTAAGGTTTTCGGCTGTTTTCACTGCTTCTCGCGCAGCACCGAGCAGACTTGAACCAGTTTAACCGGTTCGACAGCCGGTTCGCGGTTCTTCACTTTTTTTCACAGAAAACACATTTTCTGACTCGAAAGGACCTACTGAGTCCAAAAATTATATTTAAATCCCTAAATTCTCATCCTAACTTTCCGGAATTTAATTTGGGTATTTAAATAATTTTATTTGTGAAAACTCGGGTTCTTACATCCTCCCCTCCTTAAAAAGATTTTCACCCTCGAAAATCCGAGCCACGCGATGTAATATACACATACATACATACATACATACATACATACATACATACATACATACATACATACATACATACATACATACATACATACATACATACATACATATATATATATATTCTCCACGAAGCATCTTATTTTCGACGTTGCCAACCCAACAAGTTGCCCAAGTATCTCGTCCACTATCGTCCTACCGTGTCGATATTCTCTCTCAGCTTCTGTTGCGTCACTCTGATTATCGTTGTTAAGACCTCGAAATTTTTTCTTAACCCAAATATTGATTTTTGTAGTATTTTTCAAAACCTTTAAAAACAAGCTCAATTTAAGTGAGTCCATTGTTAAAACCTTATCAAAAGAATCAATAACTTTTTATTTGTAAATCAATCATTTTAAGGCATGATTTTCATAAATTCATTGAAACCCTTAAATCAAAACCTTTCCATTTGAATTACTTTTGGATAAGTTAAAATTTACAAACCAAATTCACAAGTGAACAAAATTTTAGGACTCACTTTTCCTTTCTAAATAGTGTCATTTGATCAAAAGTTCTAATCCTAGTTTCAAAACCAAATTGTTTAAACCAAAGCCCCAAACCAGATTTTGAAAATCATTCTAAACCTTAAAACCGCAAAAATCATGATTTAGAAACCGTAAAGGCGTCAGTCGGTACTTCCGTTGCCACTAGTGCTGAACCGCACCCATCACTCATACAGGGTACCGACAAGACTTCCAGTCATGCCTGGTGACCCTCCCGGTACGTCCACTCTGATCACTCGTCATCACAAGTCCGAAATCCTCGGCTACCACCACTAAAATCCTTCTTTTCCCATGGTTTACTCCCAACACAACTCTAAGCTCCCGTAACCCTAACGACGACTTTGCAAAAGAGAGAACCAAGCTATCCTCAGGTCCCGGCAATATAATACTCAAAGCATACGCTTACCTTTCGTCAGAGGATCCGACCCCATCACATCACGTGCACCCAAAGTAAAATCTCAGCCTGGTTGTTGACTCCTACCCACACCTCGGTTCCTCCCTCTATGGCAGTCCTTAGCAAGGTGCCCTGGTAATCCGCAAGTGTAGCATCGACCATCTCCCTTTGCCATGTGGAACTGATCGTTGTTGTTTCTTCTGAAATCCCCTTGACCTCGCAGATGCTGAGGAGTGTGTTCATTTCTCTTAAAGTTCTGTCCCCTTGGTCCAAGGTGATCGTTACGCTCCCTACTAGTATTTCCTCCAGAAGTATCCTTTGACGAGGCTACTATTTTTGCATATTCTTCAACCACTCTTGCCTTGTTCACCAAATCAGAGAAAATACAAATCTCCATAGGAGCCACATCAGTTATGATGTCGTCCTTCAAACCCCTTTGGTAGCTGATACACTTCCAACTTTCATAGGTCTCCGGGGCACCCTGACACGCCCTAGAGAACCTACAAAGTTTCTCAAATTTGCTTGTGTAATCTGCCACAGACAAAGAACCTTGCTTCAGTTGCATCAGTTCTATCTCCTTTGCTTCCCTTGCAGACTCAGGAAAATACTTCTGGTAGAAGGCCGTTTGGAATACATCCCAAGGAACGTCGGCGTTTTGAAGCTGTAACAAGCGGCACTCTGCTTACCACCAATGCTGGGCCTCTTCCTGAAGTTGATAAGCAGCAAACTCCACGTATTGGTTATGCGGGACATGCTGTGCTTGCAGTGCGTATTTCATAGCTTGGAACCAGTTATTCGCTTTCGTGGGATTAGTTGAACCTCAAAAAATCGGAGGATGAACCTTGAGAAAGGTCGCCAAGGTCATCGGAGCGCCTCCCGTGTTATCTCCGTTTCCTTCCGCATTCTCATTCGCATTTCCTTCACCATTTCTGTTTCCGTTTTTGGCCGGTTGGCCTAACCTCTGCACAGCTTGCAGAGTCGCAGTAGCGGTAGCCCCCATGATGTTCACAAGATTCGCCATTGCCACCATGAACTCAGCATGGTTATTGGCCGGTCGCTCATTCTTACTCTCTCCTCGTGAACGCATACGACCTCATCCGTAAGTGGCCATTGGGGTTCTTGTCTACACTAAACAATTGATATCAAGGTGATCAGTCTCAATATCAAAAGCCTAGTGCTTCAATTATCTCAAACATGCACTCACAAACAAGCATGCTATGTGATATCAAGTAGATAACCTAATAGCATAAAAGAAAAGACACACAGAGTATGCAATGAAGCACAATCGGTCCATCCCTCAGGCTCACAAGGATGAACCGCTCTGATACCACTAAATGTAACACCCTAATTAGCCTAAGCCTTACCTTGCATCGTAAAGCAAAGGTTAATCAAAGGTTACGACAGTTCTAAGCTTATACATATCATATATAGAAGGAATTAATAATATCTAGAAGCCCGATGAAGGATATAGCTCAAAATCAGAATTTGAAATGGCGCAAAACGTACTATCGAAGCTACTAACTTAAAGCACAAGAAAGAAAGGTAATATAACAAAAAGTAAGTATATAATATCATAAGAAACTAGCCACGGATCGCGGAGTTTAAGCCGACTAGCCATATATAGACCATACATAACAACCGATAGTAAAAACAGCTTATAGAAGTTTTGTTCTAACAAATACAAGCCTCTAGGCAAAACAAAATACAATAATGAGAGACATATTCAAAATAAATCAAAAGACTCAAAAGAAGTATCCGAATCCTCTGCTCCTATCACCAACCAGATAACTCACCGAGGTGGGTTGCGACCTATGATGAACGGATTTTTGACGGTTTAGAATTTCACAATTGAAGTCTCGTTGCTAGTATAGTTTCTAAACCAACAAAGAATCCTTTCATACAAATTTTTTTTGTCACTAAAGCAAACCCAATAAAAATAAACCGAAGTATTTAAACCTCAGGTTGTCTCTCAAGGAATTGCAGGGAGGTGTATTTATTATTGGTTATGGAAAAGTATCTTTTTGGGTTTTTAAAATGTGGAACAAGGAATGTAAATAACAAGGAATTGAATTAATAACTAAGAAAAGCTCTTGGTATTTGGTAAGGTATGAGAACTAGACGTCCTATCCTAGCTATCCTTATCAATTGTGACATCAATTGTCCATTGCTCCTACTTAGTTAACCTCTAACTATAAAGGAAAGTCAAGTGGACGAATCAATTGGATTCCTCAAGTCCTAGTCAACTCCTAAGAAAAGACTAGCTTTAGAGGGATTCAAATCAACTGGCGAATTTCAATTATCAGTCAACAAAGGAGTTTGATAACTCAAGAGTCTCCAATTACTCAACCAAAGCCAAGAGGAGAGAAATCTACACTAAAATCCAATTAAGCATTTTATCAAACACTTGGAAGGCACAACATAAAAACATAGAAAACTAGCAAGGAATATTAAATCCAAATAACCAATTGCAAACATCGATGACTCACAAATAATAGAAGAAGCAATAAATATGAAATACCTCAAATTGCATTAAATAGAAAATTAAATCTAACATGAGAATTCATAAACTAAATTGGGAACATAAAATAATCAATAAGGGAATTAAATAGACTAGAATGCTAAGACAAATAAAAGTAGAAGAGAAACTAATTTAAACTAAGATAGAAATCTAAAATTTGGAAGAATTAAACCTAAGAACCCTAAAACCTAGAGAGAGGAGAGAGCGTCTCTCTCTCTAGAAACTACATCTAAAACCTAAAATTATGTTAATGAAAGTTGTGTGAATGAATCAATGTGATTCCCCCACTCTACAGCCTCTAATATGTGCTTTTCGGGATTGAAACTGGGCCAAAAACAGCACAGAAATCGCCCCTAGCAATTTTTGATACGTCCAGCACGTGGCTTTGTCATGCGTACGCATCGCCCATGCGTACGCGTCGCTGAACTTTTGCAAGGTTGGTGCACGAAATTATGATCATCAATGGCGCCAACAACTTGGTACGCACAATTGTAATCTCAACTCTTTGTCACAACTCCGCACAACTAACCAGCAAGTGCACTGGGTCGTCCAAGTAATAAACCTTATGTGAGTAAGGGTCGATCCCATGGAGATTGTCAGCTTGAAGCAAGCTATGCTCATCTTGTAAATCTCAGTTAGGCGGATTCAAATGGTTATGGAGAATTGATAATTAAAAGATGAATAAAATATAAAATAAGATAGAGATACTTATGTAATTCATTGGTGAGAATTTCAGATAAGTGTATGAAGATGCTTTGTTCCTCCTGAACTTCTGCTTTCCTATTGTCTTCATCCAATCATTCATACTCCATTCCATGGCAAGCTGTATGTTGGGTTTCACCGTTGTCAATGGCTACCTCCCGTCCTCTCATTGAAAATGGTCCAAATGTGCTGTCACCGCACAGTAAGCATCTGTCGGTTCTCGATCATGTTGGAATAGGATCCATTGATCCTTTTGCGTCTGTCACTACGCCTAACACTCGCGAGTTTGAAGCCCGTCACTGTCATCTCTTCCCAGATCCTACTCGGAATACCACAGACAAGGTTTAGACTTTTCGGATCTCAGGAATGGCCACCAATAATTCTAGCCTATACCACGAAGGTTCCAATCTTAGATTAGAAACCCAAGAGATACACATTCAAGCTTGTTTGCATGTAGAATGGAAGTGGTTGTCGGGCACGCGTTCATAGGTGAGAATGGTGATGAGTGTCACATAATCATCACATTCATCATGTTCTTGAGTGTGAATGAATATCTTGGAGAAGAAATAGGCTTGAGTTGAATAGAAAAATAATAGTACTTTGCATTAATTCATGAGGAACAGCAAAGCTCCACACCTTAATCTATGGGGTGTAGAAACTCCACCGTTGAAAATACATAAGAACAAAAGGTCTAGCCATGGCCGAATGGCCAGCCTCCCAAAGAGGGTTCAATCATCAAAACATGATTAAAAGATTGATTGAAAGATGAAAATACAATAGCAAAAGGTCCTATTTATAGAGAACTAATAGCCTAGGATTTAGAGAAATAAGTAAATGATGCAGAAATCCACTTCTGGGCCCACTTGGTGTGTGCTTGGGCTAAGCATTGAAGCTTTCACGTGTAGAGGCTTCTCTTGGAGTTAAACGCCAGCTTTTGTGCCAGTTTGGGCGTTTAACTCCAGCTTTTATGCCAGTTCTGGCGTTTTGACGCCAGGAATTTTTATGTTGATTTAGAACGCCAGTTTGGGCCATCAAATCTCAGGCAAAGTATGGACTATTATATATTTCTGGAAAGCCCAGGATGTCTACTTTCCAACGCAATTGAGAGAGCGCCAATTGGGCTTTTGTAGCTCCAGAAAATCCACTTTGAGTTCAGAGAGGTCAGAATCCAATATTATCTGCAGTCCTTTTTAAGCCTCTGAATCAGATTTTTGCTCAGGTCCCTCAATTTCAGCCAGAAAATACCTGAAATCACAGAAAAATACACAAACTCATAGTAAAGTCCAGAAATATGATTTTTATTTAAAAACTAATAAAAATATAATAAAAACTAACTAAAACATAATAAAAACTACCTAAAAACAATGCCAAAAAGCGTATAAATTATCCGCTCATCACAACACCAAACTTAAATTGTTGCTTGTCTCCAAGAAACTGAAAATCAAATAGGATAAAAAGAAGAGAATATACAATGAATTCCAAAAACATTTATGAAGATCAGTCTTAATTAGATGAGCGGGGCTATTAGCTTTTTGCTTCTGAACAGTTTTGGCATCTCACTTTATCCTTTGAAGTTTAGAATGGTTGGCATCTATAGGAACTCAGAATTTAGATAGTGTTATTGATTCTCCTAGTTCAGCATGTTGATTTTTGAACATAGTTACTTTATGAGTCTTGCCCGTGACCCTAAGCATTTTGTTTTCCAGTATTACCACCGGATACATAAATGCCACAGACACATAACTGGGTGAACCTTTTCAGATTGTGACTCAGCTTTGCTAGAATCCCCAATTAGAGGTGTCCAGAGCTCTTAAGCACACTCTTATTGTTTTGGACCATGACTTTAACCGCTCAGTCTCAAGCTTTTCACTTGACACCTTCATGCCACAAGCACATGGTTAGAGACAGCTTGGTTTAGCCGCTTAGGCCAGGATTTTATTCCTGTGGGCCCTCCTATCTACTGATACTCAAAGCCTTGGATCCTTTTTATTTTACCATTGCCTTTTGGTTTAAAGGGCTATTGGCTTTTTCTGCTTGCTTTTTCTTTCTATTTTTTTTTATTTTTTGCCTCTTTTTTTTCTGCAAGCTTTTCACTGCTTTTTCTTGCTTCAAGAATTAATTTTATGATTTTTCAGATTATCAATAGCATTTCTCCTTTTTTCATCATTCTTTCAAGAGCCGACAATTTTAACATTCATGAACAACAAATTAAAAAATATGCACTGTTCAAGCATTCATTCAGAAAAACAAAAAGTATTGCCACCATATCAAAATAATTAATCTGTTTTAAAATTCGAAATTCATGTACTTCTTTTTCTTTTTGCAATTAAAAACACTTTTTATTTAAGAAAGGTGATGGATTCATAGGACATTCATAGCTTTAAGGCATAGACACTTAGATACTAGTGATCATGTAATAAGACACAAACATAAATAAAACATAAAGCATAATTTTTGAAAAACAGAAAAATAAGAACAAGGAAATTAAAGAACGGGTCCACCTTAGTGATGGCGGCTTGTTCTTCCTCTTGAAGATCTTATAGAGTCCTTGAGCTCCTCAATGTCTCTTCCTTGCCTTTGTTTCTCCTCCCTCGTGACTCTTTGGTCTTCTCTAATTTCATGGAGGAGGATGGAATGCCCTTGGTGCTCCACCCTTAGTTGTCCCATGTTGGAACTTAATTCTCCTAGGGAGGTGTTGAGTTGTTCCCAATAGTTTTATGGAGGAAAATGCATCCCTTGAGACATCTCAGGGATTTCATGATGAGGAATTTTCTCATGCTCTTGTCCATGAGTGGGCTCTCTTGTTTGCTCCATCCTTTTCTTAGTGATGGGGTTGTCCTCATTAATGAGGATGTCTTCCTCTATGTCAATTCCAGCTGAATTACAGAGGTGACAAATGAGATGAGGGAAGGCTAACCTTGCCAAAGTAGAAGACTTGTCCGCCACCTTGTAGAGTTCTAGGGATATAACCTCATGAACTTCTACTTCCTCTCCAATTATGATGCTATGGATCATGATAGCCCGGTCTATAGTAACTTCAGACCGGTTACTAGTAGGAATGATTGAGCGTTGGATAAACTCCAACCATCCCCTAGCCACGGGCTTGAGGTCATGCCTTCTTAGTTGAACCAGCTTCCCTCTTGAATCTCTCTTCCATTGAGCGCCCTCTTCACAAATGTCTATGAGGACTTGGTCCAACCTTTGATCAAAGTTGACCCTTCTAGTGTAGGGACGTGCATCTCCTTGCATCATTGGCAAGTTGAATGCCAACCTTACATTTTCCGGACTGAAATCTAAGTATTTCTCCCGGACCATTGTAAGCCAATTCTTTGGGTCCGGGTTCACACTTTGATCATGGTTCTTGGTGATCCATGCATTGGCATAAAACTCTTGAGCCATTAAGATTCCAACTTGTTGAATGGGGTTGGTGAGAACTTTCCAACCTCTTCTTCGAATCTCATGTCGGATCTCCGGATATTCACCCTTTTTGAGTTTGAAAGGGACCTCGGGGATCACCTTCTTCTTGGCCACAACTTCATAGAAGTGGTCTTGATGGATCTTTGAGATGAATCTCTCCATCTCCCATGACTCGGAGGCGGAAGCTTTTGCCTTCCCTTTCCTCTTTCTAGAGGTTTCTCCGGCCTTAGGTGTCATAAATGGTTATGGAAAAATAAAAAGCTTTAGCTTTTACCATACCAAACTTAGAAGGCTTGCTCGTCCTCGAGCAAAAGATGAAAGAAAAGAGTAGAAGAAGAAAATGGAGGAGATGGAGGGGGTTTTGTGGTTCGGCCAAGGGGGAGAAGTAGTGTGTATGATGTGTGAAAATGAATGAATGAAGATGGGTTTATATAGGAATGTAGAGAGGGGTAGGGTTCGGCCATGTATGGGTGGGTTTGGGAGGGAAAGTGGTTTAAATTTGAATGGTGAGGTAGGTGGGGATCTATGGTGGATGGATGTGGATTGGTGAAGAGATTATGGAGAAGAGGGTAGGATTTGATAGGTGAGGGATTTTTGGGGAAGAGGTATTGAGGTCATTGGTGAAGGGTATTTGGGGAAGGGTGTTATGGAAAGGTGTGAAGAAGAGAGAGAGAGAGAGAGGAGGTAGGTGGGGATCCTGTGGGGTCCACAGATCCTGAGGTGTCATGGATTTCTCATCCCTGCACCATGTTGGCGTGTAGACGCCCCCTTGATTGCCAATCCTGGCGTTAAATGCCAGGTTCCTGCCCATTTCTGGTGTTTAACTCCAGCTTTTCTCCCCTTTATGGTGTTTAAACGCCAACTCTATGCCCATTTCTGGCGTTAAACACCCAGAATGGTGCTCGACTGGGCATTTAACGCCCATTCTGCTACCCTTACTGGCGTTTAAACGCCAGTAAGCTTCTCCTCCAAGGTGTGCTATTTTTAATACTGTTTTTCATTTTGTTTTTGCTTTTTCAGTTATTTTTGTGGCTTCACATGATCATCAACCTACAGAAAATATAAAATAACAATGGAAAATAAATAGATATGATAAAATTGGGTTGCCTCCCAACAAGCGCTTCTTTAATGTTAATAGCTTGACAGTGGGCTCTCATGGAGCCTCACAGATACTCAGAGCATGATGATGGCCTCCCAACACCAAACTTAGAGTTTGAATGTGGGGGCTCTAATTGACTCTGCATTGAGAGAAGCTTTTCATGCTTCCTCTCCATGGTTACAGAGGGAGATCCTTGAGCTTTAAACACAAGGGAGTCCTCATTCACTTGAAGGACCAATTCTCCTCTGTCAACATCAATCACAACTTTTGCTGTGGCTAGGAAGGGTCTGCCAAGGATGACGGATTCATCCATACACTTCCCAGTGTCTAGGATTATGAAATCAGCAGGGATGTAGTGGCCTTCAACCTTTACCAAGACATCCTCTACAAGTCCATAAGCCTGTTTCCTTGAATTGTCTGCCATCTCTAGTGAGATTCTTACAGCTTGTACCTCACGGATCCCTAGCTTCTCCATCACAGAGAGTGGCATGAGGTTTATACTTGACCGCAGATCACACAGAGCTTTCTCAAAGGTCATGGTGCCTATGGTACAAGGTATTGAGAACTTTCCAGGATCCTGCCTCTTCTGAGGTAATCTCTGCCTAGTCAAGTCATCCAGTTCTTTGGTGAGTAAGGGGGTTCATCCTCCCAAGTCTCATTACCAAATAGCTTGGCATTTAGCTTCATGATTGCTCCAAGGTACTTAGCATATTGCTCTTTAGTAACATTTTCATCCTCTTCAGAGGAAGAATACTCATCAGAGTTCATGAATGGCAGAAGTAAATTCAATGGAACCTCTATGGTCTCTGTATGAGGCTCAGATTCCCATGGTTCCTCATTAGGGAACTCCTTGGAGGCCAGTGGACGTCCATTGAGGTCTTCCTCAGTGAAAATCACTGCCTTTCCATCTTCTATGCATTCTGCCATGTGGGACGTGTTTATGGCCTTGCATTCTCTCTTTGGGTTTTGTTCTGTATTGCTTGGGAGAGTACTAGGAGGGAGTTCAGTAATTTTCTTACTCAGCTGACCCACTTGTGCCTCCAAATTTCTAATAGAGGACCTTGTTTCAGTCATGAAACTTTGAGTGGTCTTAGATAGATCAGAGACTACAGTTGCTAAGTCAGAGTGGCTCTGCTTAGAATTCTCTGTCTGTTGCTGAGAAGATGATGGAAAAGGCTTGCTATTGCTAAACCTATTTCTTTCACCATTACTGTTGTTGAAGCCTTGTTGAGGCCTCTGTTGGTCCTTCCATGAGAGATTTGGGTGATTTCTCCATGAAGGATTATATGTGTTTTCATAGGGTTCTCCCATGTAATTCACCTCTTCCATTGCTGGGTTCTCAGGATCATAAGCTTCTTCTTCAGATAAAGCTTCTTTGGTACTGCCTGTTGCTGCTTGCATTTTAGACAGACTCTGAGAAATCATATTGACTTGCTGAGTCAATATTTTGTTCTAAGCCAATATGGCGTTCAGAGTATCAATCTCAAGAACTCTTTTCTTCTGATTTGTCCCATTATTCACAGGATTCCTTTTAGAAGTGTACATGAATTGGTTATTTGCAACCACCTCAATGAGTTCCTAAGCTTCTGCAGGCGTCTTCTTCAGATGAAGAGATCTTCCAGCAGAGCTGTCCAATGACATCTTGGATAGTTCAGATAGACCATCATAGAAGATACCTATGATGCTCCATTCAGAAAGCATGTCAGAAGGACACCTTCTGATTAATTGCTTGTATCTTTCCCAAGCTTCATAGAGGGATTCACCTTCCTTCTGTCTGAAGGTCTGGACCTCCACTCTTAGCTTACTCAATTTTTGAGGTGGAAAGAATTTGGCCAGAAAAGCACTGACCAGCTTTTCCCAAGAGTTCAGTCTTTTCTTAGGTTGTGAATCCAACCATATCCTAGCTCTGTCTCTTACAGCAAAAGGGAAGAGCATAAGTCTGTAGACCTCAGGGTCAACCCCATTGGTCTTAACAGTGTCACAGATTTACAAGAATTCAGCTAAGAACTGATGAGGATCTTCCAATAGAAGTCCATGAAACTTGCAATTCTGTTGCATTAGAGAAACTAATTGAGGCTTCAGCTCAAAGTTGTTTGCTCCAATGGCAGGGATAGAGATGCTTCTCCCACAGAAGTCGAGAGTAGGTGCAGTAAAGTCACCAAGCACCTTCCTTGCATTGTTGGCATTGTTGTTGTTTTCGGCTTCCATGGCTTCTTCTTGTTTGAAAATTTCTGTTAGGTCCTCTCCAGAGAGTTGTGCTTTAGCTTCTCTTAGCTTTCTCTTCAAGGTCCTTTCAGGTTCAGGATCAGCTTCAACAAGAATGCCTTTGTCCTTGCTCCTGCTCATATGAAAGAGAGGAGAAGAAAGTATGGAATCCTCTATGTCACAGTATAGAGATTCCTTGAGATGTCAGAGGAAAAGAAGAATAGAAGGAGGAGGTAGAAAGGAGAGAATTTGAACTTATAGAGAGAGGGAGTCCGAATTGCACATTGAGGAAGAGTGCTAGTCCCTTAAATAGAAGAACGTGAGAGGGGAGAAAAGAATTTTCGAAATTAAATTTTGAAAGATTTTGAAATAATTAAAAGAAATTTTGAAAAAAATTGATTGATGATTTTCGAAAATTAAAATTGAGAAAGTAGTTAAGTGATTTTGAAAAAGATTTTGAAATCATAAATAAAAAAAAATATGATTGAAAATTATTTTGAAAAAGATGTGATTGAGAAGATATGATTGAAAATCAATTTAAAAGAATTTTTAAAATTAAAGTTGATTACTTGACTAACAAGAAATTAAAAGACATGATTCTAGAATTTAAAATTTGATCCTTTTTTAATAGGCAGGTAACAACTTGAAAATTTTGAATTAAATCATTAATTTTAGCAAGGATTTTCGAAAATACTAAAAAAAATGGAAAGGATTTGATTTTCAAAAGATATGATTGAAAAGATATGATCTGAAAAAGATTTTATTTTGAAAAATTATGAAAATTTGAAAAAGATTTGAATTGAAAACAAAATCTTCCCTCTTGTGCCATCCTAGCGTTAAACGCCCAGAATGGTATCCAATCTGGCATTTAACGCCCAAAATACTACCCTTTTGGGCGTTTAACGCCCAACCAGGTACCCTGGCTGGCGTTTAAACGCCAGTTCTCCTTCCTCATTGGGCGTTTTGAACGCCCAGCTTTTTCTCTGGAATTCCTCTGCTGCATGTTCTGAATCTTTAATTCTCTGTATTATTGACTTGAAAAGACATAATTTTGAAATTTTTTTTTGAATTTTTCAATGATGACAAACAATCAAAATGTAACTAATCATGGAAAACTAAGATCAAATAAACAATGCATGCAAGACACCAAACTTAGAAATTTTTATATTAGAGACACTAACAAATTGAAAATGTATATGAAAAATAACAAAACACACAAGACAAGAGAATTTAAAGATCAGAGCAAGGAAATCATCAAGAATAACTTGAAGATTAGTGGAGAACATAATGTATGTAATTTTCAAAATTTAGAAAAATGCAATTGACACCAAACTTAAAAATTGACACTAGACTCAAACAAGAAACATAAATTATTTTTTGGTTTTTATGATTTTATAAATTTTTTTGTAAATTTTTCGAAAATTATTTGGAAAAGAAAATAAAGATTTCAAAATTCTTAATAAGAATTTCAGGAATCATGCAATGTTAGTCTAAAGCTTCAGTCTAAAAAGATTAGACATGGCTAGCCAAGCTTCAGCAGGACATTACATACAACAGCCAAATTGATGAGAATCAATAAGCTTTTGTGATGATAAAAACATCATCTGAAACTCTAGAATTCATTCTTAAAAATTATGAAGAATAAAAACAAAATAAAATTACCTAATCTAAGCAACAAGATGAACCGTCAGTTGTCCAAACTCGAACAATCCCCGGCAACGGCGCCAAAAACTTGGTGCACGAAATTGTGATCATCAATGGCGCCAACAACTTGGTACGCACAATTGTAATCTCAACTCTTTGTCACAACTCCGCACAACTAACCAGCAAGTGCACTGGGTCGTCCAAGTAATAAACCTTACGTGAGTAAGGGTCGATCCCACGGAGATTGTCGGCTTGAAGCAAGCTATGCTCATCTTGTAAATCTCAGCTAGGCGAATTCAAATGGTTATAGAGAATTGATAATTAAAAGATGAATAAAATATAAAATAAGATAGAGATACTTATGTAATTCATTGGTGAGAATTTCAGATAAGCGTATGAAGATGCTTTGTTCCTCCTGAACTTCTGCTTTCCTATTGTCTTCATCCAATCATTCATACTCCTTTCCATGGCAAGCTGTATGTTGGGTTTCACCGTTGTCAATGGCTACTTCCCATCCTCTCAGTGAAAATGGTCCAAATGCGCTGTCACCGCACGGCTAATCATCTGTCGGTTCTTGATCATGTTGGAATAGGATCCATTGATCCTTTTGCGTCTGTCACTACGCCCAACACTCGCGAGTTTGAAGCTCGTCACAGTCATCCCTTCCCAGATCCTACTCGGAATACCACAGATAAAGTTTAGACTTTCCGAATCTCAGGAATGGCCACCAATAATTCCAGCCTATACCACAAAGGTTCCAATCTTAGATTAGAAACTCAAGAGATACACATTCAAGCTTGTTTGCATGAAGAACAGAAGTGGTTGTTAGGCACGCGTTCATAGGTGAGAATGGTGATGAGTGTCACATAATCATCACATTCATCATGTTCTTGAGTGCAAATGAATGTCTTAGAGAAAAAATAGGCTTGAGTTGAATAGAAAAACAATAGTACTTTGCATTAATTCATGAGGAACAGCAGAGCTCCACACCTTAATCTATGGGGTGTAGAAACTCCACCGTTGAAAATACATAAGAACAAAAGGTCTAGGCATGGCCGAATGGCCAGCCTCCCAAAGAGGGTTCAATCATCAAAACATGATTAAAAGATTGATTTAAAGATGAAAATACAATAGCAAAAGGTCCTATTTATAGAGAACTAGTAGCCTAGGGTTTACAGAAATAAGTAAATGATGCAGAAATCCACTTTCGGGCCCACTTGGTGTGTGCTTGGGCTGAGCATTGAAGCTTTCACGTGTAGAGGCTTCTCTTGGAGTTAAACGCCAGCTTTTGTGCCAGTTTGGGCGTTTAACTCCAGCTTTTATGCCAGTTCTGACGTTTTGACGCCAGAAATTTTTATGCTGACTTGGAACGCTAGTTTGGGCCATCAAATCTCGGGCAAAGTATGGACTATTATATATTTCTGGAAAGCCCAGGATGTCTACTTTCCAACGCAATTAAGAGCGTGCCAATTGGGCTTCTGTAGCTCCAGAAAATCTACTTTGAGTGCAGGGAGGTCAGAATCCAATAGCATCTGCAGTCATTTTTCAGCCTCTGAATCAGATTTTTGCTCAGGTCCCTCAATTTCAGCCAGAAAATACCTGAAATCACAGAAAAATACAAAAAACTCAGAGTAAAGTCCAGAAATGTGATTTTTATTTAAAAACTAATAAAAATATAATAAAAACTAACTAAAACATACTAAAAACTACCTAAAAACAATTCCAAAAAGCGTATAAATTATCCGCTCATCAAAGGTCATGCGTACGCGTGATCCACGCATGCGCGTTGCCCAACTGCATGGAAACTATGACAAATTGTATATCATTTCGAAGCCTCAGATGTTATCTTTCCAACACAACTGGAACCGCCTCATTCAAGTTATGATCGATTTAGTACGAAGAGGTCAGGCTTGACAGCTTAGCAATTCCTTTAATTTCTTGTTTTCCTTCCACTTTTGCATGCTTCCTTTCCATCCTCTAAGCCATTCCTGTCCTATAAACCCTGAAATCACTTAACACACATATCAAGGCATCGAATGGTAATAAGAGAGGATTAAAATTAGTAATTTAAGGCCAACGAAGCATGTTTTCAATCATAGCACAGAATTAGGAAGGAAAATGTAAAACATGCGAATTATATGAATAAGTGTGAGTTTAGTGGATAAAATCCACTGAATTAAGTACAAAATGCACCACGAAATAGTGGTGCATCAAATCTCCCCACACTTAAACATTAGCATGTCCTCATGCTAAGTTCAGGAGAAGCTACAAAGCAGTGAAGAGGAATGGTAGAAATTATAAAATGTAACCTATCTATATAAATGCAACTACATGCAAAAATACTTCTACCTACTTAGTTAAAAGTAAACAGATTCTCCAAGACAAACATAAATCAAATTTCACTAATTCAAATCACAAAATAAAGTAAAAGTAAACTTGTAAGAAGAAAGCTCGTGAAAGTTGGGAACAAAGAATCGAGCATCGAACCCTCACTGGAAGTGTATATGCACTCTAATCGCTCAAGTGTCTAGGGTCAATCCATTCTACTCTTCTCTAGTCATGCTTTCTAAAACTTTGTTCTTTATTTAACCAATCAACAAATATTTAGTGTACAAATGCAAACATCATGAGGTCTTTTCAAGGTTGTAATGGGGCTAAGGTAAGGGTGAGGATATATGTATGGCCAAGTGAGCTATAATATGAATCTATGACTAACCTAAGTTCTCACCTAACACACACACACTCTATATAACTCTAAAATCATGCCTAGCTACCCATAATCTCACTTTTGTATATTTCACATACTCATGTATCAAATTTTCTTTAATTTCACCACATATGCATTGATCTTTTATTAAACTTAACATTGGGGTATTTTTGTCTCCTATTTATTTATTTATTTATTTATTTATTTATATTGTAATAAATATTTTTTTATTTTATTTTATTTTATTTATTTTTTTATTTTTTTGATGAACATGAAAGTAAACATAACATATCAATGCTTATGGTTTTTCTGGTCCCACATGAGTATGCACCCAAATTCTCAATATTTTTGTTAATAAAACATGATACTTTTTCATCAATCTAAGTTCCCACAATTCCCCACACTTAGTTATTACACTATCTCTATCTTAAGCTAACCAAAGATTCAAATGGGATAATTAATTGTTTTTCCGCTTAAGACTAGTGATGTGGTAATATAAAGAACAAATGGGGGTAAAAAGGCTCAAAGTGGTAAACAAGGGTAATTAAAGTGGTAGGCTATTTGGGATAAGTGAGCTAATAAAAATTAATGGCCTCAATCATATGTATGCATGCAAATACACTAAACAATGGACATATAGAATGGAACAAAGCAAAGATTGCAATCATAGTGAAGAAAACACACAAGAATAAAAATTATGGTTAAATAATGTAACCATATAATTAAGCTCAAAATCTCACAGGTTGTGTATTCTTAGTTATAAACCATGTTCCAAATTATAATCTTCAAACAAGTTTAACAAAAAAGTTTTAATTTAAATTAGTGAAATGCTATAAAAAGGGTCTTGAAAAAGAACTTATCACTCCAACCAAGTAGTGGTAGAAGAACATGCACAAAATCAAACAATCATGCAATTAAACATGCAAATGCAACAACTAATTTAACAAGGAAAATTAAACATTGGTGTTGAAATAGGAAATAACTAACCCACGGAAGTCGGTATCGACCTCCCCACACTTAAAGATTGCACCGTCCTCGGTGCATGCTGAGATGTGCAAGTGGACGGGTTGCTACAACTGATGCTTTTCTCCAAAGATTGTGCAGATGGACTTGTCGGTTGCCCCATGTAAAAGTCTTTCGTTTCCCTTCTTGATGGCCATCCTGAAAGAAGAGAAAAAAGGGAAGAAAAGTAACCCAAAAACAAAGATAGAAAACAAATAAAATATGGTTGGGTTAATGCCGAATAATGAGGGTCTCAATTACATGGTATCTACAACATGTACGTGAGAAAATAATAGAGGCAAATGGCATATCAATAGTGCAAAAATTACAACAAAGGGGAAGAGACAGTAGGTAATGAAAGATAATATAAATTCATGTCAATGCAAAAGGAATACAAGTGTCATAAAAATTAGCATTGACGTATAATTAATAATGCCCAACAATAAGAAACAAGTCACGAAGCACCAGAATAATGCAAGAAAAGATGCAACAGTTGAATAAGAACAATTAACACCAATGGTAAAATAATAAACTTAGAAAAAAAAAAATAAAACATGCACAAGATTAAAATACAATGAATGAAAGTATGCAAATAAATTAAGTTAAATATAATGAAAGAGAATAAGGATGAGAAGGGAGGAGAAGATAGTGAGAAAGGAAGAAGAATGGAGAAGGGAATGAAAAACGGGACGCGACGCGATGCGTGAAAATTGAGTTGGCCGTGCGACGCGTAAGCGTCATCCACGCGTACGCGTTACCACTCGCACGATTCCAGCAGCAGGGCAGCCAAACTCTCTGCTCAATTTCACCTTTTACGCCGATTTGGATGTCAACGTGTACGCATCACCGACGCTTACGCGTGGATGGGGAAAATCGCAGGGGACATGTATGCTTAAGGTATGTGCATGCGTAGGGTTGCTTGTGCGTAAGGCACCCCTCCCGCGTCGTTCTAGCGTAACTCTCTGTTTAATTTTAATGGTTGTGCATACCCCCATGTGACGCGCGTGTGTCATTGACGCTTACGCGTCGTACGCCCTTTTTTTTTTATGCAGAATGCAGGTGATGATGCAGAATTTATGAAATAACACTGAGAAAAATA
Organism: Arachis ipaensis; assembly: GCF_059453495.1. NCBI lineage: Eukaryota > Viridiplantae > Streptophyta > Magnoliopsida > Fabales > Fabaceae > Arachis > Arachis ipaensis. The sequence continues at coordinate 25,968,802 of NC_142435.1, forward strand.
AAATAAAATGAAACTAGGAATAAAAAGGAATGATCATACCATGGTGGGTTGTCTCCCACCTAGCACTTTTAGTTATTGTCCTTAAGTTGGACATTTGCTGAGCTCCTTGTCATGGTGGCTTATGCTTGAACTCATCCAGGAATCTCCACCAATGTTTGTAATTTCAATAGCCTCTGGGGTCCCAAACTAGGCGCATAAAGTCTTCAAGCAAGTTAAAGCAAGTGACAAGGCCCCAAGAGTGTTGATTGTTAGAATGAATTCCGGGGTCCCAAACCTTGCTTTTGCACCCGTCTTCGTATTGATTATCATTGTTCCAACCGGGTGGTTTAACCTTGGAATTCTCATTTAAGCACCCAGACATCCTCCTAGACCCATTCACTTTGGTTCTACACCAACCATTGCTATCAAACTTTGAGCGTGCAACCATCATGAACCTAGAGTGATGTTTCCAACTACTACACAATTCTCCCTTACTCTTCAATTCGCAAAGAGCTCTAAGTTGACCATTCGTTTCAAGCAACCCATACTCAAGTGGAATTAGAAAGCCTAGAGATAAGAGATTTACCCACTTGAATGGACTTAGAAAAGGGGGCCTCCCCACACTTTGACAATGCAAGGTCCACTCCCTTGTGCTCCTCTTTAAATTCCTCCACCTCTTGACAAGTATCTTCAACTTCAATTCCTTGTTCACCAACTTTCTCTTTGGCTATTTCACATCCACTGGGAGAGGATTCAATTGTAGATAGGGATTCATCAATGATTGAATCCATCTCTTGATCAACCTCTTCAAGGTCTCCAACTATAATATGCTTTGGAGGTTGTACACCCTCCTCAACATCAATTTCAAGCTTCTTGGAGGGGGTTCTATGATTGGAGGTTCCCATGGAGGTTTCGCATCTTCTAAGTCTTCAACCACTTCCTCTTCTTCAATAATTTCGGCTTTCTCCACTTGCTCTATTACAAAATCCAACTCCTCCTTTATGACTTCCGCCTTCTTACAACTTTCTTCATTTCCCCCTAATTCTTCAACTACTCCTTCATCTTCAAGGGTCTCTCCTACCTCCATTTTTTGGGTCTCCTCTTGTTTCTCTTGAAGTATGTATGCGTGAATGATGAGCGGATAATTTATATGCTTTTTGGCATTATTTTTAGTATGTTTTTAGTATATTTTTATTAGTTTTTATTATATTTTTATTAGTTTTTAAATAAAAATCACTCTTCTGGACTTTACTATGAGTTTGTGTATTTTTCTGTGATTTCAGGTATTTTCTGGCTGAAATTGAGGGACCTGAGCAAAAATCTGATTCAGAGGCTGAAAAAGGACTGCAAATGCTGTTGGATTCTGACCTCCCTGCACTCAAAGTAGAATTTTTGGAGCTAAAGAAGCCCAATTGGCGCGCTCTCAATTGCGTTGGAAAATAGACATCCTGAGCTTTCTAGGAATATATAATAGTCCATACTTTGCCCGAGATTTGATGGCCCAAACAGGTGTTCCATGTCAGCTCAAGAATTCTGGCGTTTAACTCCAAAACTGGCACAAAAGCTGGAGTTAAACGCCCAAACTGGCACAAAAGCTGACGTTTAACTCCAAGAAAAGTCTCTACACGAAAATGCTTCAATGCTCAGCCCAAGCACACACCAAGTGGGCCCGGAGGAAGATTTCTGCATTAATTACTGATTTCTGTAAACCCTAGGCTACTAGTTCTCTATAAATAGGACCTTATACTATTGTATTTTGATCAATCTTGGGACGTTTAGTCCTTAGACCTTTGAGGCTGGCCATTCGGCCATGCTTACACTATTTGTTCTTATGTATTTTTAACGGTAGAGTTTCTACACACCATAGATTAAGGTGTGGAGCTCTGCTGTTCTTCATGAATTAATACAAAGTACTATTGTTTTTCTATTCAACTCAAGTCTATTTCTTCTCCAAGATATTCATTCGTTCTTCAACTTGATGAATGTGATGATCCGTGACACTCATCATCATTCTCACCTATGAACATGTGCCTGACAACCACATCTGTTCTACTAGCAATGGCTTGAATGCGTATCTCTTGGGTTTCTAATCTAAGATTGGAACCTTCGTGGTATAGGCTAGAATTATTGGCGGCCATTCCTGAGATCCGGAAAGTCTAAACCTTGTCTGTGGTATTCTGAGTAGGATCTGGGAAGGGATGACTGTGACGAGCTTCAAACTCGCGATTGTGGGGCGTGTGACAGACGCAAAAGGATCAATGGATCCTATTCCGACATGATCGAGAACCGACAGCTGATTAGTCGATGTTGTGACAGAGCATCAGGACCATTTTCACTGAGAGGATGGGAAGTAGCCATTGACAACGGTGATGCCCAACATAAAGCTTGCCATGGAAAGGAGTATGAATGATTGGAAGAAGGCAATAGGAAAGCAGAGGTTCAGGAGGAACAAAGCATCTTCATATGCTTATCTGAAATTCCAACCAAAGAATTACATAAGTATCTCTATCTTTATTTTATGTTTTATTTATCTTTTAATTATAAATTCTCCATCACCATCTGAATTCGCCTAACTGAGATTTACAAGGTGACCATAGCTTGCTTCAAGCCGGCAGTCTCCGTGGGATCGACCCTTACTCACGTAAGGTTTATTACTTGGACGACCCAGTGCACTTGCTGGTTAGTTGTGCGGAATTGTGATAAAGTGTGATTCACGTTTGAGAGCTCCAAGTCCTTTGGCGCCATTGTTGATGATCACAATTTTGTGCACCAGTGAACCCGATCAATTGCGTTCCTAAGATGATACCTTCTCTCTTGTTGCATGTCAATAGCATAATTGGGATCATGTTTGTCTTGGATTGATGGACATGGGTGAAAAGTAAGTGCATCAGAGCTTGAGGGTTGAGTATTGGGGTAAAGGATTGAATCATGCGGGATATAAGAGCTTGGAGAGTAGAGGTTAGACCAGTGAAAGTAGAGATAAGTGTGGTTTGAAGCTCTATTTGCCCTTGGCGAATAACATTAAGGGTGTTGTCATTCTTGGTAAGGGTATGGAGATGGTGAATATTGAGGTGGTGGTTCATGAGAGTAATTATGTTGGAGTTGGGGTAGTTCTATGTATGGTTTGTATGGTTCATATGGTGGTTGGTATGGTGGATAAGGGTTAGGGTCATATGGAGGTGAATGGTGAAAAGGGGCTTATGAGTATGATGGTTCAGAGTTATGTTGAGGAGGTGGTTCATAAGCATATGGTGGGGCTTGTTGGTAACTACAAGGGGGTCCACCATATCCATCGTCTTGGTACGCACCCTGAAATGGCTCTTGACCATAGTAATTTGGTGGAGGTTGGTTGTCACGAAAAGGTCCGCCATAATCATTGTCTTGGGATGCATCGTGGAATGGTTGTTGCTCATAGCACATTGGAGGGGATTGTTGCCAAGAGGGTTGATCAAATCCTTGTGGCTCCTCACATCTTTGATTGTTCCAACCTTGATGCGTGTTCTCATTATAGCTTCCATTCCCTACAACATGATTGTAACCAAACTCATAGCCAAAGGGGTGAGAATTCATAGTAGCAAGTAAAAACAAAAACTAATAAAAATAAGCAATAAAGTCCTAAAACTAACAAAAACTAACAAACAAGCAAAAAGCAAATATATACAATAACCAATGATAAGGCACACGTTTGCAACTCCCTGGCAACGGCGCCATTTTGATGAACGGATTTTTGACGGTTTAGAATTTCACAATTGAAGTCTCGTTGCTAGTATAGTTTCTAAACCAACAAAGAATCCTTTCATATAAAAATTTGTTTGTCACTAAAGCAAACCCAATAAAAATAAACCGAAGTATTTAAACCTCGAGTCGTCTCTCAAGGAATTGCAGGGAGGTGTATTATTATTGGTTATGGAAAAGTATCTTTTTGGGTTTTGGAAATGTGGAACAAGGAATGTAAATAACAAGGAATTAAATTAATAACTAAGAAAAGCTCTTGGTAAGGTATGAGAACTAGACGTCCTATCCTAGCTATCCTTATCAATTGTGACATCAATTGTCCATTACTCCCACTTAGTTAACCTCTAACTATGAAGGAAAGTCAAGTGGACGAATCAATTTGATTCCTCAAGTCCTAGTCAACTCCTAAGGAAAGACTAGCTTTAGAGGGATCCAAATCAACTAGCAAATTTCAATTATCAGTCAACAAAGGAGTTTGATAACTTAAAAGTCTCCAATTACTCAACCAAAGCCAAGAGGAGAGAAATCTACACTAAAATCCAATTAAGCATTTTATCGAACACTTGGAAGGCACAACATAAAAACATATAAAACTAGCAAGGAATATTAAATCCAAACAACCAATTGCAAACATCGATGACTCACAAATAATAAAAGAAGCAATAAATATGAAATACCTCAAATTACATTAAATAGAAAATCAAATCTAACATGAGAATTCATAAACTAAATTGGGAACATAAAATAATCAATAAGGGAATTAAATAGACTAGAATGCTAAGACAAATAAAAGTAGAAGAGAAACTAATTTAAACTAAGATAGAAATCTAAAATTGGGAAGAATTAAACCTAAGAACCCTAAAACCTAGAGAGAGGAGAGAGCCTCTCTCTCTCTAGAAACTATATCTAAAACCTAAAATTATGTTAATGAAAGTTGTGTGAATGAATCAATGTGATTCCCCACTCTACAGCCTCTAATCTGTGTTTTTCGGACTTGAAACTGGGCCAAAAATAGCCCAGAAATTGTCCCCAATAATTTTTGATACGTCCAGCACGTGGCTCTGTCACGCGTACGCGTCGCCCACACGTACGTGTCGCTGAACTTTCACAAGGTCACGTGTATGCGTGATCCACGCATGCGCGTCGCCTAACTGCATGGCAACTATGGCAAATTGTATATCATTTTGAAGCCCTAGATGTCAGGTTTCTAACGCAACTAAAACCGTCTCATTTGGACCTCTGTAGCTCAAGTTATGATCAATTTAGTACGAAGAGGTCAGGCTTGATATTTTAGCAATTCCTTCAATTTCTTGTATTCCTTCCACTTTTGCATGCTTCCTTTCAATCCTCTAAGCCATTCCTGCCCTATAAACTCTGAAATCACTTAACACACATATCAAAGCATCGAATGGTAATAAGAGAGGATTAAAATTCGTAATTTAAGGCCAAAGAAGCATGTTTTCAATCATAGCACAGAATTAGGAAGGAAAATGTAAAACATGCGAATTATATGAATAAGTGTGAGTTTAGTGGATAAAATCCACTCAATTAAGTACAAAATGTACCACGAAATAATGGTGCATCAACCTGCATCTGAAAAATACAACAGAAATATGGTATGAGAACCGGAGGTTCTTAGTATGGTAACAGTGCCCAGTGATGTAGGATATAAGACCCCGGGATGCCAAAGGCAATCCTAGACTCCATATCCATCACAAGATTCAAACTTAAAGCATTCTAAACCAAATAAGCATAACTAAACTGGATATTCTAGCTTAAGGGATTTCTATTCTAACTAAATACCGTTGTCCCACAGCCTTCACCAACCTATCCTCCATGCGATCCCTTCGCCACTGCCTACCTAACCTCCTCAGCACCAGACAAACACAATTAATGCAAGCAAGTAAAACACAAGTAGAAGCGTATAGAGCAAGTAGTTCAAGTAAGCAAATAGGCATGTTATTCATTTAGGCATACAATTTCAAGTTGGCAAAGCATACAAACAAATAGAAAATGCACATGATGAATGTCTATCCTATTGGCTCGTGATATCACTTGTCGGTCCATAATTGCCAACCCGACACATCCTTTCGGATGTAGCTTTTCTGCCACACCCACGATTATAGTGTCGGGCACACTCTATTGATCCACGGATATAGTGCCGGGCACACTTGCATGCATAACCCAAGGATATAGTGCATGGCACACTCTTGCAGCAGAAAAGATTATCAATCATAATTCAATCCCAGGGACATAATACCCTGCATACTATCATACTTAACCTAAGGATATAGTGCCTGGCACACTCTCATTATTCAACAAGATCATCATTCCTCCTTGAGTCCTCAACTCATCATAACCATCATCAATTCATCACTTCCATTCTGAGCTCATTAGTTCATCACTTTCTCAATTCATTGTCAACAATCACCATATGCACCACTCTTCCTTCTCTCTCAACTAACTCATTCGCAATGCACTAGAAACCTAACCTCCGTTTGCTAACTTTTCAAAGAAAAACCCAACTAAAACCCCTAGGACCTTTCCCATATTTCAATACTCTAAAATAAGCCCAAGAGTCTTAAAACGGTGTGACAGAAGCTTATAACCTTGTTGGGAAGGTGAAATAGTTGAAAACAAAGTTAAAATTTATGGAACAGGGCGTGTGCGTACGCACAGGGGTGTGCGTGCGCACGCCCAGGAAAATTTTGAAAGTGTGCGTATGCATAGGAATGTGCGTACGCACAGGTATAAAAACTTGTAAGCTCTGTTCACTCGCACAGGGTGTGCTAGTGCTCCCAACAGACGATCCTTCCCGACTTGTGCGTGAGCACAGGTCACAATCCTTCATTGATGTGCGCGCGCACAAGTTGTGCTAACGCTGCAAGCAGAGTGCCTTTTCCTGCCTGTGCGTACGCACAGGTCTGTGCACCCACACATAATAGGAATTTTACAGGACTGTGCATTCGAACAAGGCTGTGCGTGCGCACATATCAGAAATCCTGAAATTCTACAACTCTGCAGAATTTCAGATTTTCAGCACCAACTTTGAATGATCATAACTTCCTTTACAAAATTCCAATTTTCCAAAACTTTATATTGATTTAAAGGGTTTTCAAAGATCTTTAGTTCTAAATAAATTTCAATCAATTTCAAAAAATTGAGGCAAAAGTTATGATCGAATAAAGTTCACAAAAATTTCCTCTTTACCCAAATTCACATATACTCAAAATTACCAATTCTCAAGCCATATCCAACTAGATCAATACCAAACCCCAAGTTATAACACATATTACCTCCTAGGATTACCAATTACCATTCTCAACCATCAAACCTCAAATATATGACTCTAAAATCAATCCTCCACCAATACATTCACCAATCATTACCTCATCTCTATCAATTCACATAATCAAACTCATTCATGCTTTAAATCCATATCCAACAATATACAATCATTCAAAATCATCAAGCTTCATATCTTATCATCATTAATTCTTAACATAGGAATATCATCTCAACATACAACATCAACCAACCATCATCAACAACCACATAAATCCAAACCTATCCTATGGGTCACTAGCCTAAGTGTCCATGAATATTATATACTACATAGAGAAAACCGAAACCATACCTTGGCCAATTCCCTATATGCACCAAAACCTCAAAATAGCACAATTTGAGTTTTCCACCACAAGTAAGCCACCAATGTAACTCCAACAAGCACCAACAAGCTCCAAACTCACAATAATCAAACTATATATGCATAAACCATCACAAATCAACCTAGGGTTCCATTTAAACATAAAATCACAAGGGTTTAGTAGCTCTTACCTTTTCCAATAGATTTGATAGCAAAAATCCAATGCTAAGCAAGGATTAGAGCAAACCTAAACATCCAAAATCACAAAAACTCATTTAACCCAAAGCCCTAATAAACCCGAAATTTTGAAGAGAGAAACTGAGAGGAATTCGAGCTTTTCTTACCAGTTTCTTATATGGGTTTTGTAGAGCTCTTCACAAAGAACGTGTAGCCGCTGACGGCACGCAAATCGGAACACCGTAGCTCGAGATATCGCGAAGAGAAAAGATAGGTGAATAGTATTTTCTTCTTCCTCTTCTCCCTTTTCTATTTCAGCATGGGTGTGTTGTGTTTATGTGTGTGTGCTGGAAATGGGTTCATTAATGAACCTTTTATATGTTGGGCTTGGGCCCAACTTGGTCACGGTCCAACCCGTTGGCGTTTTTCGCCCGTTTGGTCCAACTTCGGGCCAAACCTTTAAAATTAATGCCCGGTTTTCCATTTCTAATATTTTCTAAGGTTTTCAGCTGTTTTCACTGCTTCTCGCGTAGCATCGAGCAGACTTGAACCGGTTTAACCGGTTCGACTGCCGGTTCGCTGTTTTTCACGTTTTTTTTGTAGAAAACACATTTTCTGACTCGGAAGGACCTACTGAGTCCAAAAACCATATTTATATCCCCAAATTCTCATCCTAACTTTTTGGAATTTAATTTGGGCATTTAAATGATTTTATTCGTGAAAACTCGGGTTTTTACAAAAAAAGTGCTTGAAAGTTCAGACGTAAGTCATTTTCATCCCTAAAATTTTAGAAATTAATCAAATTAGTCCTTATATAATTTTTTTTTATTTTTTCTTGATAATATTAAATTTGAAATATTTTTTGATACTACTAATATTAATAGAAATGTAATTGACAAACAAAAAATTAGTAATTATATCTTTTCTTCTTAAAATTTTTTTCAATAAAATTATCTCTCTCCTTTAATTCTTCTCAAAATCTCTCTTATTCTTTTCTATTCTAAAACCTTTTTCTTATATTATTACATTTTGCTGGAAAAAATATAAGAAAAAGGTTTTATAATAGAAAAAGAATAAGAGAGATTTTGAGAAGAATTAAAGGAGAGAGATAATTTTATTGAAAAAAATTTTAAGAAGAAAATATATAATTACTAATTTTTTGTTTGTCAATTACATTTCTATTAATATTAGTAGTATCAAAAAATATTTCAAATTTAATATTATCAAGAAAAAATAAAAAAAAATTATATAAGGACTAATTTGATTAAATTTTAAAATTTTAGGGATGAAAATGACTTACGTCTGAACTTTGAAGGACTATTTTGATTATAAATAACTTTTTTACATGTCAAGTGACACGCCACGTGTCACTGATCTGATGCCACGTGTCACTGATCTGACACGTCAACCTATTATCTCGTGACACGTGGCATTAACCCACCATGTCATCATCCAACTGATGGAAGGACTAATGTGACCAAGTCGTGTATCTTTCAGGGATAATTTCGATTAATTTTGTCTTTCGAGGACCAAAATAGAGATAAGGTTATCTTTCAGGGACGATTTTGACTATTAACTCTTTTTTTCATATATATAGATGACCAAAGACGTACGTTGTCTTAATTGGTCCGTCATAACATATTGCAAGTCCCATGGTCTATACTCAATAGCTTGATTAATTTTTAGTTTTGATACAATATCCTTATAATTCATAATAAATTTAAGAGTAAAGTATCGTTTTTGTTCTCAATGTTTAGGTGCCCAATAGGGTTATTTAGTGCTCTGCTAGGGTTTTTTTACCTTTAACAGAGTTTGGTCTCTGCCGTCAACACTGCTCCTCAGCATTATGGTAACCACTCATAATCTTTTAACCTGAATTTCAAACAACCTTTTGGCAGGCTAATCCTCATGGCAGATGACAACAGAAGATATGGGAGAAAGTCCAAAGAAGAAGGTAGAAATAATGGAAGTGCAATCCACTTGAGAAAGGGAGACATTGCCTCTGGAGTACATGCCTACAACAATAGTTTACTCGGCAAGCTGTTTGCTGAAAAGCCCTTTTCCAAAGGTACTATAGACAGTTGATGAGCAGATAATTTATACACTTTTTGGCATTATTTTTACATAGTTTTTAGTATATTTTTATTAGTTTTTAAATAAAAATCACATTTCTGGACTTTACTATGAGTTTGTGTGTTTTTCTATGATTTCAGGTAATTTCTAGCTGAAATTGAGGGACTTGAGCAAAAAGCAGATTCAGAGGCTGAAGAAGGACTGCAGATGCTGTTGGATTCTGACCTCCCTGTACTCAAAGTGAATTTTCTAGAGCTACAGGAGTCCAAATGGCGCGCTCTCAACTGCATTAAAAAGTAGACATCCAGAGCTTTCCATCAATATATAATACTCCATACTTCGCCCGAGTTTAGATGACGCAAACTGGCGTTTAACACCAGCTTTCTGCCCTATTCTTGCGTTAAACGCCAGAAACAAGTTGCAAAGCAGAGTTAAATGCCAGAAACAAGTTACAAATTGGCGTTCAACTCCAAGGAAGACCTCTACACGTGAAAGCTTCAATGCTCAGCCCAAGCACACACCAAGTGGGCCCGGAAGTGAATTTCTGCATCATTTACTCATTTCTGTAAATCCTAGTAACTAGTTTAGTATAAATAGGACTTTTTACTATTGTATTCAGAGTCTTTTGACCACCTTTAGAGTCTTTTGACCACCTTTAGAGTCTTTTGACCACCTTAAGGGTCTTGGTTATTCTGGTTCCCCCTCTGGGGCCGAAGCCAATGAACACTATTATCACTTATGTATTTTCAACGGTGGAGTTTTTACACACCATAGATTAAGGCGTGGAGCTCTGCTGTTCCTCATGAATTAATGTAAAGTACTATTGTTTTCTTATTCAATTCAAGCTTATTCCTATTCTAAGATATCCGCTTGCACTTCAACATGATGAATATGATGATCCGTGACACTCATCACTATTCTCTACCTATAAACGCGTGCCTGACAACCACTTCCGTTCTACCTTAGATTGAGCGTTTATCTCTTAGCCTCCATTCTGAAAGATCGGAGTCTTCGTGGTATAAGCTAGAATTATTGGCGGCCATTCTTGAGATCCGAAAAGTCTAAACCTTGTCTGTGGTATTCCGAGTAGGATCTGGGAAGGGATGACTGTGACGAGCTTCAAACTCGCGAGTGCTAGGCATAGTGACAGATGCAAAAGGATTACTGGATCCTATTCTAGCATGATCGAGAACCGACAGATGATTAGCCGTGCGGTGACAGCGCATTTGGACCATTTTCACTGAGAGGACGGGATGTAGCCATTGACAACGGTGATGCCCAACATACAGCTTGCCATGGAAAGGAGTATGAAGGATTGGATGAAGGCAGTAGGAAAGCAGAGATTCAGAAGAAACAAAGCATCTCCCTATGCTCATCTGAAATTCTCACCAATGAATTACATAAGTATCTCTATCTTTATTTTACATTTTATTTATCTTTTCATTATTAAAACTCTATAACCATTTGAATCCGCCTGACTGAGATTTACAAGGTGACCATAGCTTGCTTCAAGCCGACAATCTCCGTGGGATCGACCCTTACTCACATAAGGTTTATTACTTGGACGACCCAGTGCACTTGCTGGTTAGTTGTGCGAAGTTGTGACAAAGAACTAAGATTATGAACATGCGTACCAAGTTTTTGGCGCCGTTGCCAGGGAATGAACGATCGCGATTTCGTGCACCAAGTTTTTGGCGCCATTGCCGGGGATTGTTTGAGTTTGGACAACTGACGGTTCATCTTGTTGCTCCGATTAGGTACTTTTATTTTATGTTTAAGCTTTTTAATTTTTTTTATTTATTTATTTTCGAAAAATTTTCAAAAATAAATAAATAAATAAATAAATAAATAAATTATTCTATGGCTTCAGAATTTTTATGAATGAATTCTAGAGTTTCATGACGATCTGTTGAAGTCTGGCTGGCTATGAAGCCATGTCTAATCTTTTGGACCGAGGTTTCAACTCATCATCACAAGAGCTTTTTGATTCTCATCAATTTAGCTGTTGTATGCCTGATTTGTATGCTAAAGCTTGGCTGGCCATTGGCCATGTCTAGTGTTTTGGATCGGAGCTTTCACTGAAAGCTTGGCTGGCTAGTAAGCCATGTCTAATTCCTGGACCGGAGTTTTAGACTAACATTGCATGATTCCTAGAATTCTCATTAGAAATTTTGAAATCCTTATTTTTATTTTTCCAATTAATTTTCGAAAAATCCAAAAAAATTTATAAAATCATAAAACAAAAAATTTGATGTTTGTTGTTTAAGTCTTATGTCAACTTTTAAGTTTGGTGTCAATTGCATATTTTTAACTTTCACTAAAAATTTTTTAAAACTCATGCATAATGTTCTTTATGATCTTCAAGTTGTTCTTGATGATTTGCTTTGTTTGATCTTTACATTTTTATGTTTTGTGTCTTTTCTTGTTTTTCATATGTATTTTCAATTTGTTAGTGTCTAAAGTTTGAAAATTTCTAAGTTTGGTGTCTTGCATATTTTTCTTTACTTAAAAATTTTCAAAAATAAGTTCTTGGTGTTCATCTTGACATTCAAAGTGTTCTTGGTATTCATTTGACATTCAAAGTGTTCTTGCATGCATCATGTGTTTTGATCTTGAATTCTCATGTTTTGAGTCTTTTCGTTGTTTTTCTCTTTCATCATTAAAAATTCAAAAAAAAAAAAAATATCTTTCCCTTTTTCTTCTCATAAAATTCGAATATTTGAGTTGACTTTTTCAAAAATTTTTAAAATCTTGTTTCTTATGAGTCAAATCAAATTTTCAATTTAAAAATTCTATCTTTTTCAAATATTTTTCAAAAATCAAATCTTTTTCATTTTCTCTTTCATAATTCCGAAATTTTCAAAATTTATTTTCAAAATCTTTTTCTTATTTCTATTTCATATTTTCGGAATTAATGCTAACAATTAATGTGATTGATTCAAAAAATTTTAAGTTTGTTACTTGCCTAGTAAAAAATGTTCAATCTTTAAATTTTAAAATCATATCTTTTTTTTCTTGTTAGTCAAGTAATCAACTTTAAATTTTCAAAATCAAATCTTTTTAAATTTCTTTTTCAAATCTTTTTCAAAATAAATTTCAATCATATCTTTTTCAAAATCAATTTCAAAATCTTTTCTAACTTCTTATCTTTTCAAAATTGATTTTCAAATCTTTTTCAATTAATCTTATCTTTTTTTATTATTATCTTTTTCAAAACTACCTAACTAATTTTCTCTCTCTAATTTTTGAAAATCACTAACTTTTTTTTAAATTTCTTTTCATTAACTAATTGTTTTAAATTTCAATTTAATTTTATTCCCCTTCTTAAATTTCGAACTACAACTAATATTTAAAATAAAAATAAAAATATTTTTAATTTATTTTAATTAAATTCGAATTCTTCTCTCTCTCATCTCCTTCTATTTATTTATTTATCTACTAACACCCCTCTTTCACTCAAAAATTTGAACCCACTCTTCTCCTCTGTGTTCGAATTCTTATCTTTTCCTTCTTCTATTCTTCTCTTCTTATACTCATATAAAGAATCTCTATACTGTGATATAGAGGATTCCATATTTTCTTTTCTGTTCTCTTCTTTTTCATATGAGCAGGAACAAGGGTAAGAACATTCTTGTTGAAGCTGATCCTGAACCTGAAAGGACTCTGAAGAGGAAGCTAAGGGAAGCTAAAGCACAACTCTCTGGAGAAAATCTGACAGAAATTTTCGAAAAAGAAGGAGACATGGCCGAAAATAATAACAATGGTGGAGATGCAAGAAAGATGCTTGGTGACTTTACTGCACCAAATTCCAACTTACATGGAAGAAGCATCTCAATCCCTGCCATTGGAGCAAATAATTTTGAGCTAAAGCCTCAATTAGTTTCTCTGATGCAACAGAATTGCAAGTTTCATGGACTTCCATCAGAAGATCCTTTTCAGTTCTTAACTGAATTCTTGCAGATCTGTGATACTGTTAAGACCAATGGGGTTGATCCCGAGGTCTACAGGCTTATGCTTTTCCCGTTTGCTATAAGAGACAGAGTTAGAATATGGTTGGATTCTCAACCTAAAGATAGCCTGAACTCTTGGGATAAGCTGGTCACGGTTTTCTTAGCCAAGTTCTTTCCTCCTCAAAAGCTTAGCAAGCTTAGAGTGGATGTTCAAACCTTCAAATAGAAAGAAGGTAAATCCCTCTATGAAGCTTGGAAGAGATACAAGTAACTGACCAAAAAGTGTCCTTTTGACATGCTTTCAGAATGGACCATCCTGGATATATTCTATGATGGTCTGTCTGAATTATCTAAGATGTCATTGGACCATTCTGTAGGTAGATCCATTCACCTAAAGAAAATGCCTGCAGAAGCTCAGGAACTCATTGACATGGTTGCAAATAACCAGTTCATGTACACTTCTGAAAGGAATCCTGTGAGTAATGGGACGCCTCAGAGGAAGGGAGTTCTTGAAATTGATACTCTGAATGCCATATTGGCTCAGAATAAAATATTGACTCAGCAAGTCAATATGATTTCTCAGATTCTGAATGGATTGCAAGCTGCATCCAACAATACTAAAGAAGCATCTTCTGAAGAAGAAGCTTATGATCCTGAGAACCCTGCAATAGCAGAGGTGAATTACATGGGAGAACCCTATGGAAACACCTATAATCCCTCATGGAGAAATCATCCAAATTTCTCATGGAAGGATCAACAAAAGCCTCAACAAGGCTTTAATAATGGTGGAAGAAACAAGTTTAGCAATAGCAAGCCTTTTCCATCATCCTCTCAGCAACAGACAGAGAATTTTGAGCAGAATCTATCTAGCTTAGCAAATATAGTCTCTGATCTATCTAAGGCCACTCTAAGTTTCATGAATGAAACAAGGTCCTCCATCAGAAATTTGGAGGCACAAGTAGGCCAGCTGAGTAAAAGAGTCACTGAAACTCCTCCTAGTACTCTCCCAAGCAATACAGAAGAGAGTCCAAAAAGAGAGTGCAAGGCCATAACCTTACTTGGTGTGGCCGAACCCAGAGAGGAGGAGGAGGACGTGAATCCTAGTGAGGAAGACCTCCTGGGACGTTCACTGACCAATAAGGAGTTTCCCTTTGAGGAACCAAAGGAATCTGAGGCTCATTTAGAGACCATAGAGATTCCATTGAACCTCCTTTTACCATTCATGAGCTCTGATGACTATTCATCTTCTGAAGAAGATGAAGACATTGTTCAAGGGCAAGTTACCCAATATCTAGGAGCCATCATGAAGTTGAATGCCAGTTTAGTTGGTAATGAGACTTGGGAGGATGAACCCCCTTGTTCACCAATGAACTGAGTGCACTGATGAGGCAGACATTGCCTCAGAAGAAACCGGATCCCAGAAAATTCTTCATGCCTTGTACCATAGGCACCATGACCTTTGAGAAGGCTCTATGTGACCTAGGGTCAGGGATAAACCTCATGCCCCTCTCTGTAATGGAGAAACTGGGAATCTTTGAAGTACAAGCTGCAAGAATCTCACTAGAGATGGCAGGCAAATCCATGAAACAGGCTTATGGACTAGTAGAGGACGTGCTAGTGAAGGTTGAAGGCCTTTACATCCCTGGTGATTTCATAATCCTAGACACTGGGAAGGATAAAGATGGATCCATCATCCTTGGCAGACCCTTCTTAGCCACAGCAAAGGCTGTGATTGATGTAGACAGAGGAGAGTTGGTGCTTCAGTTGAATAAGGACTACCTTGTATTTAAGACTCAAGGTTCTCCTTTTGTAACCATGGAGAGAAAGCATGAGAAGCTTCTCTCAATACAGAGTCAAACAAAACCCCCACATTCAAACTCTAAGTTTGGTGTTGGGAGGCCCCAACATTGTTCTGAATTTCTGTGAGGCTCCATGAGAGCTCACTGTCAAGCTATTGACACTAAAGAAGCGCTTGTTGGGAGGCAACCCAATGTTATTTAATTATATCTATTTATTTTCCATTGCTATTTTATGTTTTCTTTAGGTTGATGATCATGTGAAGTCACAAAAACTACTAAAAAATCAAAAACAGAATGAAAAACAGCATTAAAAACAGCTCACCCTGGAGGAAGAGCTTACTGGCGTTTAAACGCTAGTAAGAAGCATCAAACTGGCGTTTAACGCCAGAAAGAAGCATCAAGCTGGCGTTAAACGCCAGAAACAAGCACCAGACTGGCGTTTAACGCCAGAACAGAGCATGGAATTGGCATTTAACGCCAGAAACAAGCAGCAAGCTGGCGTTTAATGCCAAACATGCATTCTAAGGGTGTTTGCACGCCTAATTGGAGAAGGGATGCTAAGTCCTTGACCCCTCTGGATCTGTAGATCCCACAGGATCCCCACCTATCCCACCTCTTCTTCTCTCCTCTTCACACCTTTTCATAACCCTCTTCCCCAAATACCCTTAACCACTCACATCCATCCACTCTTCCCCATAAACCCCACCTACCTCCAAATTCAAATTCCTTTCCTCCCAAACCCAACCCTAATGGCCGAAACCTACCCTTCCCCCCACCCCTATATAAACCCCTCAACACTACTCCATTTTCACACAATCACCACTTCTCTCCCTTGGCCGAATACACCTTCTCCCTCCATCTCCTCTATTTTCTTCTTCTTCTACTACTTTCTTTCTTCTTTTGCTCGGGGACGAGCAAACATTTTAAGTTTGGTGTGGTAAAAGCATTGCTTTTTGTTTTTCCATAACCATCAATGGCACCTAAGGCCAGAGAAACCTCAAGAAAGAGGAAAGGGAAGGCAATTGCTTCCACCTCTAAGTCATGGGAGATGGAGAGATTCATCTCAAAGGTCCATCAAGACCACTTCTATGAAGTTGTGGCAAAAAAAAAAGGTGATCCCTGAGGTCCCTTTTAAGCTCAAAAAGAGCAAGTATCCGGAGATCCGATAAGAGATTAGAAGAAGAGGATGGGAAGTTCTCTCTAATCCTATTCAACAAGTCGGGATCTTAATGGTTCAAGAGTTCTATGCAAACGCATGGATCACTAGGAACCATGATCAAAGTATGAACCCAAACCCAAAGAATTGGCTAACAATGGTTCGGGAAAAATACTTAGATTTCAGTCCGGAAAATGTAAGGTTGGCGTTCAACTTGCCAATGATGCAAGAAAATGCACGCCCCTACACTAGAAGGGTCAACTTTGATCAAAGGTTGGACCAAGTCCTCATGGACATATGTGTAGAAGGAGCTCAATGAAAAGTTGACTCAAGAGGGAAGCCAGTTCAATTGAGAAGACCGAACCTTAAGCATGTAGCTAGAGGATGGTTGGAGTTCATTCAATGCTTAATTATTCCTACTAGCAACCGGTCTGAAGTTACTGTAGACCGGGCCATCATGATCCATAATATCATGATTGGGGAGGAAGTGGAAGTTCATCAGATTATACCTCAAGAATTCTACAAGGTGGCTGACAAGTCCTCCACTTTGGCAAGGTTAGCCTTTCCTCACCTCATTTGTCACCTCTGCAATTCAGCTGGAATTGACATAGAGGGAGACATCCTCATTGATGAGGATAAGCCCATCACTAAGAAAAAGATGGAGCAAACAAGAGATCATGGACCTCAACAAGAGCATGAGGAAATTCCTCACCATGAAATTCCTGAGATACCTCAGGGGATGCACTTCCCTCCATAAAACTATTGGGAGCAAATCAACACTTTCCTAGAAGAATTAAGTTCCAACATGGGACAACTAAGGATGGAGCACCAAGAGCACTCCATCATTCTCCATGAGATTAGAGATGATCAAAGAGCTTTGAGGGAGGAGCAACAAAGGCAAGGAAGAGACATAGAGGAGCTCAAGAACACCATTGGTTCTTCAAGAGGAAGAAGACGCCACCCTCACTAAGGTGGACCCGTTTCTTAATCTCCTTGTTCTTTTTTTCTATTTTTCGTTTACTATATGTTTATTTATGTTTATGTCTTTATTACATGATCATTAGTATTTAAGTATCTATGTCTTAAATCTATGAATGTCCTATGAATCCATCACCTTTCTTAAATAAAAAAAAATGTTTTAATTACAAAAGAACAAGAAGTACATGAGTTTCGAATTCATCCTTGAAATTAGTTTGATGTGGTGACAATACTTTTTGTTTTCTGAATGAATGCTTGAACAGTGCATATGTCTTTTGAATTTGTTGTTTATGAATGTTAAAATTGTTGGCTCTTGAAGAATAATGAAAAAGGAGAAATGTTATTTGATAATCTGAAAAATCATAAAATTGATTCTTGAAGCAAGAAAAAGCAGTGAAGAACAAAGCTTGCAGAAAAAAAATGCGAAAAAAAAGGGGAAAGAAAAAAATTGGCGAAAAAAAAATAATAATAAAGAAAAAGAAAAAGCAAGCAGAAAAGCCAATAGCCCTTAAAACCAAAAGGCAAGGGTAATAAAAAGGATCCAAGGCTTTGAGCATCAGTGGATAGGAGGGCCCAAAAGGAATAAAATCCTGGCCTAAGCGGCTAAACCAAGTTGTCCCTAACCATGTGCTTGTGGCGTGAAGGTGTCAAGTGAAAACTTGAGACTGAGCAGTTAAAGTCGAGGTCCAAAGCAAAAAGAAGAGTGTGCTTAAGAACCCTGGACACCTCTAATTGGGGACTCTAGCAAAGCTGAGTCACAATCTGAAAAGGTTCACCCAGTTATGTGTCTATGGCATTTATGTATCCGGTGGTAATACTGGAAAACAAAGTGCTTAGGGCCACGGCCAAGACTCAGAAAGTAGCTGTGTTCAAGAATCAACATACTGAACTAGGAGAATCAATAACACTATCTGAATTCTAAGTTCCTATAGATGCCAATCATTTTGAACTTCAAAGGATAAAGTGAGATGCCAAAACTGTTCAGAGGCAAAAAGCTACTAGTCCCGCTCATCTGATTGGAGCTAAGTTTCATTGATATTTTGGAGTTTATAGTATATTCTCTTCTTTTTATCCTATTTAATTTTCAGTTGCTTGGGGACAAGCAACAATTTAAGTTTGGTGTTGTGATGAGCAGATAATTTATACGCTTTTTGGCATTATTTTTACATAGTTTTTAGTATGATTTAGTTATTTTTAGAATATTTTTATTAGTTTTTAAATAAAAATTACATTTCTGGACTTTACTATGAGTTTGTGTATTTTTCTGTGATTTTAGGTAATTTCTGGCTGAAATTGAGGGACTTGAGCAAAAAGCAGATTCAGAGGCTGAAGAAGGACTGCAGATGGTGTTGGATTCTGACCTCCCTGCACTCAAAGTGGATTTTCTGGAGCTACAGGAGTCCAAATGGCACGCTCTCAACGGCGTTGGAAAGTAGACATTCAGGGCTTTCCAGTAATATATAATAGTCCATACTTTACCCGAGTTTAGACGATGCAAACTGGCGTTTAACGCCAGCTTTCTGCCCTATTCTGGCGTTAAACGCCAGAAACAAGTTGCAAAGCAGAGTTAAACGCCAGAAACAAGTTACAAACTGGCGTTCAACTCCAAGGAAGACCTCTACATGTGAAAGCTTCAATGCTCAGCCCAAGGACACACTAAGTAGGCCCGGAAGTAGATTTCTGCATCATTTACTCATTTCTGTAAACCCTAGTAACTAGTTTAGTATAAATAGGACTTTTTACTATTGTATTCAGAGTCTTTTGACCACCTTTAGAGTCTTTTGACCACCTTTAGGGTCTTGGTTATTCTGGTTCCCCCTCTAGGGCCGAAGCCAATGAACACTATTATCACTTATGTATTTTCAACGGTGGAGTTTCTACACACCATAGATTAAGGTGTGGAGCTCTGCTGTTCCTCATGAATTAATGCAAAGTACTATTGTTTTCTTATTCAATTCAAGCTTATTCCTATTCTAAGATATCCGCTTGCACTTCAACATGATGAATATGATGATCCGTGACACTCATCACTATTTCCACCTATGAATGCGTGCCTAACAACCACTTCCGTTCTACCTTAGATTGAGCGTTTATCTCTTAGCCTCCATTCCGAAAGATCGGAGTCTTCGTGGTATAAGCTAGAATTATTGGCGGCCATTCCTGAGATCCGGAAAGTCTAAACCTTGTCTGTGGTATTCCGAGTAGGATTTGGGAAGGGATGACTGTGACGAGCTTCAAACTCACGAGTGCTAGGCGTAGTGACAGACGCAAAAGGATTACTGGATCCTATTCTAGCATGATCGAGAACCGACAGATGATTAGCCGTGCGGTGACAGCGCATTTAGACCATTTTCACTGAGAGGACGGGATGTAGCCATTGATAACGGTGATGCCCAACATACAGCTTGCCATGGAAAGGAGTATGAAGGATTGGATGAAGGCAGTAGAAAAACAGAGATTCAGAAGGAACAAAGTATCTCCCTACGCTCATCTGAAATTCTCACCAATGAATTACATAAGTATCTCTATCTTTATTTTACGTTTTATTTATTTTTTAATTATTAAAACTCTATAACCATTTGAATCCGCCTGACTGAGATTTACAAGGTGACCATAGCTTGCTTCAAGCCGACAATCTCCGTGGGATCGACCCTTACTCACGTAAGGTTTATTACTTGGACGACCCAGTGGACTTGCTGGTTAGTTGTGCGAAGTTGTGACAAAGAACTAAGATTATGAACGTGCGTACCAAGTTTTTGGCGCCGTTTCCGGGGAATGAACGATCACGATTTCGTGCACCAACAGTGCTCTTAGAGCAATATGGCGCCACCCTTACGGATTCAGAACTTTAGAAAAAGGAGGTAACCATTTTCAGTTCTTCTTTGATAAAGAGTTAGCTGTAAAAAGAATAGAAAGAGGATCCCCTTGGCTCTTTAAAGATTTTATCCTCCATGTTCAAAGATGGATAGAAGAGGAGAATGAAGAGGAGACTCGAATTTCTGGCTTTTCAGTTTGGGCCCAATTTTGGGGTCTGCCAGAAAGCTACAAAACCATTGAGGTTGGTAGGAGGATTAGGGAAAACATTGGTGAAATGATGGATGTGGGTTTCTTTGACATAAAAGGGAAGGAATCCAGAATTGTGAAGGCAAAGGTGATGATTTCGGGAAATAATTTGGTTAAAGATAGTTTCAATATCATTGGCCCAAATAATAAAACTATTGAAATCATAGTGCGGTATGAGCGAATAGGTACTGTATGCACTTATTGCGCACATGTTGGACATGAAGTTAAAACGTGTAATTTTTTATAGAAGACTCGCTTCATACAAAACAAAATCTTATAGGTGAATGGGCGAAGGCAGACCAGGTTGGGATTAGAGTGACGCTAAAGGAGGGAAGCTCAGAAGAAACAACAAATAAGACCTCTGAACACTACTCAACTCCAAGAAAAAAACCACTCCCAGCTTGCTTTGTAGACAACATTTTGAAATTGAACATGGGAGGGCAGAATTCTAAAAAGATAGATAACTCAGTGCCAAATATGGAGAATGAAAAGACAGAGAATAATATGAATGCAGAAGTAACAAACCTTTCTATTACAAATTATGGTATGGAAATTGAAAAAGAAGAGGCTGCTGTTGAAGATGTCATGCGGTTGAAAAATCAAGATATAGAAGTGAAGATAAGAGGGCCAGGTAAATTGCCTTCAATTAAAAAACTGGCTAGACAAAATTTGGAAAAAAAATCAGCTAGAATCAAGGTAAAAAAAGAGAGCCTCTGAGGAAGATATGGGAGGAGATGCGAAGAAATTCTGTCCTAGCAGGGAAGAGACCATTGGAATGATGGTGGAGGGTGCCAGCCTTCAATTGGCACCCAAAGAGATATGAAGGTTCTGAGCTGGAATTGTCAGGGTTTGGAGAGACCCCTGACAATCCAGAACTTGAAAGGGATCTGCCGATCCCACTCCCCCGAAATTGCGTTCATTTGTGAAACTAAGAACTAATTTCGACAGGTTGAGAGGAAGATAGGAGGTTGTGGCTTTAATGAATGGAGTTTGGTGAATCCGAATGGTACCGCTGGAGGTCTGGCACTAGCTTGGAGGGAAGGAACAGAAGTGGAAGTGATTCGAAAAGAGGTCTACTTTATTGCAACAAAAGTTACAGATTTAGCAATTAATAAGATATGGGTGTTGGTTGGTGTGCACTTGAGTAGCCTAGAACAAACTAGGATGTTATAGTTCAATAAGCTTTCTTCTATAATCAACCAGATGCAAGAGGAGGTAGTGGTGATAAGTGATTTTTATGCCATTGTAAACCAACAAGAAAAGGAGGGAGGTAGTGTAACAGCCCAGACCACCCGCTAGCACGATATTGTCCGCTTTGGCACACAAGGCCTCACGGTTTTGCCTTTGACAATAGGGATGATAGTCAAAGCCCCCCACACTCACTTGTCAAAACGCGTCATGCTAGGGAGAGGTATCCATACCCTTATAAAGCATGCTTCGTTCCCCTCTCCAACCGATGTGGGCCTTACAATCCACCCCCTAAGGGAGCCCAGCGCCCTCGCTGGCACATCGATCCGGGTTCTGGCTCTGATACCATCTGTAACAGCCCAGACCACCCGCTAGCACGATATTGTCCGCTTTGGCACACAAGGCCTCACGGTTTTGCCTTTGACGATAGGGATGATAGTCAAAGCCCCCCACACTCACTTGTCAAAATGCGTCATGCTAGGGAGAGGTATCCACACCCTTATAAAGCATGCTTCGTTCCCCTCTCCAACCAATGTGGGCCTTACAGGTAGCGACAAATCTTCTTTCTCTATTGCTGCGTTTACTGATTTTATTGATGGAAATACACTCGTTGATTTGGGTATGGTTGGGAGACCATTTACATGGACAAACAGAAGAATGGGCCAAGAGCTTATCAAAGAACGCATTGACAGGGGGCTGGCAAAAGAAGAGTGGCTAAATTTTTATCCTTCGGCAATAATTCATAGACTCTCTGAAAACCGCTCTGACCACGCCCCCTAATTTTGGACACTAATCCAATTATGGAGAAGTCTAAAAGGAGGTTTAAATTTTAAGAGAGATGGTGTATTCAAGTGGATGTTAGAGATATTATTACAAGGGCTTGGAGGACGGAAGTAGAGGGCTCGGCTATGTTTATTTTGGCACAAAAACTAAAAATCTGTAGGCATAAACTAGTGCAATGGCAGCAGCAATGCAAGTCGAACTCAAGAAAAGAAATTGAATATCTTTTGAGAGAAATTGAAGTGCTGCGGGAAGAAGGAGTTAATGGCGGGGATGTGCTTGATGAGATAGAGAGGAAAGTCGAGTCGGCTTATGATAAAGAAGAAAGTTACTGGAGAGAAAAATCTTGTATTAAGTGGCTACAAGCAGGTGACAGAAATACTAAATTCTTCCATCGAAGTGTCCAATCTAGAAACCGGAATAACAAAATCTGGAGACTAGAGAGGACTGGTGGAGTAGCTACAACTCATGATGGGATTGCTTTAGTGGCTGAAGAGTATTTTAAGAAGATTTTCTCTACTTCAGAAACTACTGATCCGAATCTAATGTTTGAAGATTTTGTAAGGTTGGTGTCGAGGGAGGAAATTAAGCGGGCAACCTTTAGCGTTCACCCACAAAGTGCACCAGGAGAAGACGGATTTATAGCCAAATTTTTTCAATTCTACTG
The DNA here is from genome assembly GCF_059453495.1 of Arachis ipaensis. Classification (NCBI taxonomy): domain Eukaryota; kingdom Viridiplantae; phylum Streptophyta; class Magnoliopsida; order Fabales; family Fabaceae; genus Arachis; species Arachis ipaensis. Next base: position 25,991,993 of record NC_142435.1, read on the forward strand.
GAATATTGTGGGAGAAGATGTCACTCGGGTAGTCAGGAGTTTTTTTATTAGTGAAAGAATTCTTAAGAGTTTCAACCATACCCATATTTGCTTGATTCCAAAAGTCCCAAATGCCAGTAATATGACTAAGGTGAGACCTATCAGCCTTTTTTCCGTTGTTTACAAGATTATTTCTAAAGTCTTGGTTCATAGGCTGCAAGGTATTATGAATAAATTAATCAGCCCTAATCAAAGTGCCTTTTTAAGGGGAAGGCTAATTTCTGATAATATCCTTATAGCCTATGAATGTATGCATTACTTAAAAAACAAGAAGAAAGGCTTGGAGACTGAGATGGCTATTAAATTAGATATGAGTAAGGCATATGATAGAGTTGAATGACATTTCTTATGGTTTATGATGGATAAGTTGGGCTTTTATTCTAGATGGATTGATTGGGTTCGCGAGGTGGTGACTACATTTTCTTACTCTGTTATTGTGGAAGGTCAACCCTTTGTCTTTTTTAAGCCAAATAAAGGCATCCGACAAGGTGACCCTCTATCTCTATTTCTATTCCTATTTTGTGCAGAAAGATTATCCTTCTTGCTATATAAGACAGAGCAAAACAGTCTCATTCAAGGTATTTAGATCAATCGAAGAAGTCCTATTGTTAATCATCTTTTTATTCGCTGACGACTCTATACTTTTTCGCAAGGCTAACCTTCGATCTTATGATCATATCTTGGAACTTCTAGAGACTTATGAGGAGTTTAGCAGTCAAAAAGTTAACTTAGATAAATCAGCTATCTTTTTCAGTAATAACACCCCTATTGATATCCGAATCTCTCTTGCTAACCAGCTGCATATTAGACACATAGGAGCTCAAGACAAGTATCTTGGTCTACCTTCTGTTGTCCAACGCTCTAAAAAGGCTACTTTTGGGCTGATTAAAGAGAAAGTTAGGAAGAAAGTGCAAGGTGTAACACCCTAACTACCAAAGCTCACGCTTCCGGCTGCGCAACTCTGATAGCTCGGATATTACGACGACACTTATACTATTTAATACTAAAATATGAGCCTGTTTGAAACTTTAAACCGCAACACCGCTCCCAAAAACACTTTCATCCGATAACATACATCCATAAATACCATACAACTTACAAAACTCATAAAGAGTACATCCGTATATATATACAAATATATATATAAATAATATTACAAACATAATCCAATACAATTCCTATCCCTCTTACAGATTATATCAAGATAAAGGCGAGGGTACAATAAACCATAATCAACACAATACAAAGCATCTCAACAACAACTAAATGAACTCTTCGTAACTTCTGCGCCCATATCCTGAAAGGGGAAACATGTAGGGGGTGAGAACATCATCCTCGAAAGGGTTCTCAGTAGAGGGTTTTTGGGAATTACTGTAATAGGATACGTGAAGATAACCGCACCAGTGATTCATAACCGTCTTATGCCTCTTTTCAAAAACAACGGTTTACAATGAAAGTAAAGTCGGAAATCTTTTCGTAAAGAAGAACCGTTCAATTCTCAAAAATCAAAAGCCTTTCAAGACGGTTTATCTATGCGAAACCAAAATAGCCTTTCATAATTTTATTCCAAACCAGAAACACAAAACCAAAATCAACCATCAGTTCATCTCTTTCCAACCACGGCCCTAGGCCCAAACAATCCAACCAACAACCAATCACCACAATCCAACAGAGTCCCAGATGCAAACACAGATAGGAAGTTCAAGCACAAACAAACAGTTATTACAAGTAGAACAGTTAGCAATTAATCACATAGGCAAACCAAGTATAATATGCACACCCAACCAATGTCACACAAATGCATATGATGCATGCCTGTCCCTAGTGGCTGATGATATCATCTGTCGGTTATAGAGCCAACCCGACAAGTCCTGGTAGCTAACCATTGGACTGTCCCTCTGTCGCACATCCCCAACTCGAGTTATACTCATCATAAACTTGATCATAATCATGATCCATATCCATCACCCTCACTGGTGAATATTTACGGGGGCGAGCTCATCCGGGACTTTCACAGTACCCGGCCACACTTACGACATAGGGTCAACAGAGCTTCGAGTCTCAACCTGGAGCACGTGGTGGTTAGCCACTGCTTCCTCCCAGGGAAACCCTCATCTCCGATAGTGGAAGTGCAAAATCACAATTATCAATAATTCAGCATATACATGCATTCATTCTCATCCATGGATCAACATCCATCTCAGCCATCCGGCTTACGGTTCAGTCCAGAACCAGCCAATATTGATAATCACACACAGCCATTCCGGCTCACGGTTCAATCCAAAACCAGTCAATATTCATAATCATACATAGCCATTCTGGCTCATAATAAAACATCACTTCCACCATTCAAAATCATCAGATTTATGAAATCGGCATTTAAGCCATAAATCATTTTCTCAATTCATTTCACTTTGAAATCAAGTTTCAACTCTTTTCAGCCTTGGCTTTAAAGATCTCATTTCTCAAATCATCTCAGGCTCATAAGCCACTTTTACTCAAGGTTAATTCCCCTATTAAAACAATGCCACTCTCGGCATCCTCTTTCCAAAACTTCCATAATCATGGCAAGTTAAAAGCCTCTTTGAGATATTCAAAATCACCCATCCAACAATGAGATTTTATAATAAAAGTTTCTCGGCAGAGTCCCAAGTCTTTAGGGGATAATAGCATAACTCATTTCACCAAATTCATTTAAAATCATTAAAACATTGGCTTTCCGATTTGAGTAATAAAATAGGATCTAAGCCAAACCGAGTCACGTAATCATTTACTTCTTTCAAAGCCGTTTCCTTTACCTAGGCAAAACCAGCTTCAACCCCCATGATAAATTCTAAAGCATTTCAACTGTTCAAAATTGTTTTAGTCTTGCAAAAGTTCAGAATTCAAAGAGCACTTAAAACCTTTCTCAAAACATTTCAAAATGAAACTTGTCAATAGACATTCAGGTTCTTTCAAAGCCATTGAAACTTCTTTAATTGAAACCCCCAAGTCAAATTCAAAGACATAAACCCTTTTCACGTTCAAACAGCTTTAAAACACAAGTTTCACCTAAATAACTTTCTCTTGAAAGAGATACAATGCCTTTCTTAAGAAGCAAGACTAAATTACAATTTCCCCTTTTACTAACTCATTTCAAAAGCATGGATCATCCTTTTCTTGATAATTCAAATAAAATAGTAGAAGTCTTTAACTCATCATTCTCCAAACCACATTTCAATAAAGACTCGGATTTTATAGAAATTTCGGCAGCACCTCCCCTAAAACTTGGACTTTGCCACCCAGTTCGGGTCCCAACTAAACCGTTTCACAATCCTTTTCAACAGCCCAAATTTCAACATCAGTCCGAGGCAAGCCGATATCCAACAGTCATCTCAATTCCATATTTCAAGAAAGCCGTTTCAACATCAAATCATTATCAGCCGAATGAACTCAGTTCTAAAGCTTTAAAGAAACGGTTCAGCAACAATCATTTATCAAAAACCAGATCATTTAAAGCCAGCCAGGCTGAAATCGAGAGTGTATTCTATTTTACACATTCTCAAGAAAATCCATTCAACTCAAATCAATTTCCAATGGATTCAACTCGATCTCAAAGCTTTAAAAGAATCAATTTCAAAAGCATTTTGTTTCACAGGGCCACACAATAGTCGAGTTAAACCAACACCCATAATCATACAAAACAACCAAACAATACATAGGACTGATACAATCACCAAATACACATCCTCACATCAGTACCCATATGTAATAATTCCAATATACAAAATATAGTTTTCGGAAAGCACCCCTACCTCAAAACGCAATTCCATAATCCAAACGTCTCATAGAGTCCTTTCCGCCTCATCCCGAACTGACGGCAACCAAAACCTCGGCCCCCAGTCACGTTCGCAATGACCATAGCAACACTAATCGCAACATACAATAACCAGGACTCGACCCCACGTTATCAAAACTCGTATTCATTAACCATACACAACAAAATACTAACGCGAGGCTCTTCGAAATATGCTTACTTATTGAGACTAAGAAAGGACGACTGAACCGAAACAGCGGCGGTCTCCGGGCCGGCTCGGCCGCAGCCCGGCAGTCAGCCCCAAGCAGCAGCGGCGATCTGAATCACACGCAGCGACAATGAAGTTCCAGAAAGCTCAACAGAAGGGAAACTCAACTTAAAAGCCTTACCGCCAGTGGAGCTCGGTGGCAGCAGCGGCGTTCCCGGCGGTTGAGGCTCGGCCAGAAGCTCCGGCGGAGGCGGCGCCGGCGACGCGAGCGCGACTGGACACGGTGGCTAAACCCCAACTCAGCCTCAGGCCTCTCTGTCTCTCCTCGGGCCTTCTCCGATTTCTCTCTCCCTCTGTGCTTGCCGGCAGTGGTAAGGTGGCGGCGGCAAAGGAATTCCGGCGGCATGAACCCCTTCTCTGACGCGGCAGCTCAATGGCGGATTGGTTTCCCCCTCTATCGCGTTCTGTCCTTTCCGCACTACTCTCTCCTCGCCGACGACAGGTACGGCGGCGCGGCTCCAGACGGCAGAGGTGATAGGGAGCACTGTGCGTTTAGCAAACAGCGGCGGCTGGGCTCATCAGCACGGCGGTGAGGCGACGCTCATTCTCGCGACGGCGTCCTCCATTAACAGCGATGGTGAGGCCCTCAACGGCGGTGACGAAGCGGCTCTGACGGTGCACGAATATTCTCCCTCTCGCCCTCCTCTTCCCCCTCACTCGGACCTCTGTCCTTCGCGCGGTTCTAGCGGCGAGGCGCAGCGAGGCACGCAGCGGGCCGAACACAGCGCGACGGCGGCGAGCCCTGGCTGAGGCGTCATCCCTTCCTTCTCTTCCCCTGGCGCGGCCTTTTCTCCCCCCCCCCTTCCCCCTTCCCCCTTCCGTTTCTTTCCTTCCATGTTTCTGTGAATGAGGGTGAAAGGGAAGCAAGTGGGGTGCGGCTGCTGGGTCATGGGGAAAGACGGGTATTGGCTAGGGTTTTAGGGTTAGGGTTTCATTTTCAAAGATTAGGGTTAGGGGCATTTTAGTAATTTCAGATGAAATTGGGAATAATATAGTAATTGAAACCCAAATTAAATCCAACACTAATTATATATAGAAAATACTATTTGCTCACCAATTTCACAAATTATTTTCAATAAAATGCCCAAATCTAAAAATTAGAAATAGTATACTTAATTTCTTCATTTTCCAAAATAGAAGTAATAATATTTTAAAATATTATTTATCTAATCCAAATCTTATAAAATCCTTATTATTTCATAACTATCAACCTTATACTTTAAATATAGAAAATAATCCAATAATTATAAAATTGGATAATAATCATAACTTATCTCAAATCCAATAAATCAAAACTTGCCTTAATTATCTTTAATAAAATAATCCCTGAAATTAAGACTAAAAATAACTGTAGGATTTGAGACTTGATCATAATAAGACTTTTCAAATATTCTGGGTCTTACATAAGGGTGGAAAAGACGCCTTTTGTCAACGGCTGGAAGACATGTACTTATCAAGGCAGTGGGAGAACCAGTGCCTATTTATTCGTTATGTTGCTTTAAGCTCCCAGATATTCTTATTAAAGAGATTCATAGTATTTTATCTCAATTTTGATAGGGTCAAAAGGGTTCAGAACAAAAAATGGCTTGAGTGAGCTGGGATACTATGATGAGAGCTAAGAAAAAAAGTGGTTTGGGGTTTAAAGATTTAGGAGCTTAGAACCTAGCTCTATTGGCAAAACAGAGCTGGAGAATAGTCAAACAACCTCAATATTTACTAGCCATAATGCTCAGAGAAAAATATTTTAGATACAATAATGTAATGCAAGCTGAGATCAGAATATTACCTTTTTGGGGGTGGCAGAGTGTTCTTGAGGGTCGAAAAGTGATAGAGAAGGGTCTCCGCTGAAAAGTTGGAACCGGTGATAACATCAAAATTTTTGGAGATCCTTGGGTTTCTTCTCCATATCCATACTATGTTCTTCCTTCTGAAGCTAATTTTGCACCAACTTAGCCTCTATTTCGGGTCCATGATTTGATGTTACCTGGCAAAATATAGAACCAAAATTTAATTGAACATAATTTTTCAGAAGCGATGAAATGAAGAATTCTTGCAACCAATATTGGTGATGGAGAAGATGAGATCATTTGGTCTTTTAATAAGAATGGAAAATATCATGTGTCTTCAGAATACCAAATAGCTTACCTTTTCCACCATTTACCCATAGACCTGTGCCCTGAAATAATGAGAAACAAGGAATTATGACGTGACCTATGAAAGATGGGTCATCCCCCAAAAATTCAATTTTTCTTATGGAAATCCCTTCATGGCTCAATCCCGATAATGCAAGCCCTCCACCATCGTATAACCTCTATCCATCCTATGTGCTAGTGCTGCAACAGAGAAGAAAAGTCCATAAATCATTGCTTTTTTTGATGCTCAATTTCAAAAGAAACATGGAAAAAATGTAATTTATAAGATGTCCTTGATGCTGGAGAAAAGGAACACTTTCATCATGCTTGGAATCACCTCAAATTGTTTTTCCAGTTAAGGGTTAATAGTGCTCACCTCCTCCATCTTGCGGCTATTGTGTGCTGGTGTGTCTGGAAAGCTCGTAATCACCATGTATTTAAGAAAGAATCTCCATCACTGGACTTCATCGCTGCATCTGCATTAAAGCTTCTTCAAGAACTTGCTGCAATCCCACATTGAAGTGCTATTTCCTATTTTAATTAAGTATTTTTGTACTCTTTTTAGTATGTTTGGGAGAACTCCAATTTTGTTTGTACTAGCCTAATAGTTGAGCTTTTTTGCAATTCTATTCCTAATGAATAAAATTCTGTCTTTGGAAAAAAAAGTTTTATTTGTGTCCCTAACATTTAAATCGTCCTATCTGTATCCCTAACGTTTGTAAAAGTGATTCAATATTATCCTGTCGTCAAGTACACATCATGAGCTTTAGTTGGAGTTCTAAAAATCACTTCTTAAAGTTAGAATACAAATGTTTGGGACAGAATCAATGATCCACTCCGGATAATAGCTCATCAAAAGTTAAAACTAATCCCTGCAACATTTACATAATTCACTTTTTTAGGGACATAATTGAACCTGAACACAAATAGTGGGTACAGCATTGAAATCGAACACATCCAAGTGAGACGGAATTGAGAATGAACACATTTAAGTGAGAATAATTGAAAAATATAATCTGATCTGTTAGTATAATTGACGGTAGGATAACATTGAATCACTTTTATAAATATTAGGGATACAAATAAGACGATTTAAATGTTAGGGACACAAATAGGACTTACCCCAAATGTTGGGGACAAAAATGATACTTTACTCAAAATTTAATTATTCTATCAGTTCTTATAGTTTTATTAAATTTTTAATTAAATTTCTTTTTTCGATTAAATTTTTATAACATATTAGATTTTGTAATTAAATTCCTACCGATAAAAACGTTAAAATTTACGAAATATTTCATTAAACAAAACGAATATGTCTAACACTTGATTGAATATTTTATATAGTTTAATAGAATATTACGTTAATTTAATATTTTTATTCCAATAAAAACTTAGTTATAAAATCTAATATATGGTATAAAAACTTAATTAAAAAAAATTATAAAAACCTAATTAATTTCTTTGGCATTATTGCAACCAAACATATTCCAGATGCTATAACTAATTCCAAACGCCTTAGTAGTTAGTAATCTTGACCATATTAGAGATATAATTATTCATATTTTTATCAATTTAAATTTTAAATTTTTAAAAAATAATATTATAATATTATATTAGAATTTTGTAGCTAAAAAATCTAAAGTACAATCCTTAACTTAATAAACTCCAAAAAAAAAAAAATAGTATAAGACTAATAAAAGAAGACTTATATAAAATTAAAAAAAAATCAAACAAAACTTAAAAATAGACTTTTACTTGAATGAACGTGCTAGAGATATAATCATTTATATTGTCTTCTCTTATAAATTTAAACTTTTGAAAAACTTAGTATCATAACAGATCTTTTATATTTATTTGTTTGTTGAAACTATATATATTTTTCTATTAGAGATAATCTTATTAGAACACCTAAAGTTCTATAAGATAATAACTATATTAGATGTAGACTAAAATCAACTATTAAAATTAATTATTACTATAAAATATATATTAAAATACAAAATATACACTAAAAATAATTGATAAAACTATTTGAATAATAATTAAATCCATCTTGTATTTATACAAAATAAGTTTCACTTTACAAAAATATTCAAATATTACATTTGTGTTAATTATGTTAAAAAGACTAAACAATTGTTACCATAAAATATCTATCTCATCATCTTCAATCTCTTTCTTTCATTCTTCTTTTAACACAACTATTGTCACCATTGTCATACTATCGTTGCATAAAAGAAAAAAGAAATCAACAACATTGATGGTTTCTAATAAAAAACAGTCATTCCCATTTACTTTTGACTTCCAACATTCACCCAAATCACGTGAATAAGCTAAGCAACTAGTTACCACTTTATTTTGTCCAATTCAAGACCTATAACAAATACCATTATTTCCGATTCTCCCAAATAGTGTTTCCAAATAGTGTGTTAGTACTTAGTGCTACTTCATACTCAAACTTATCTTATTTAATATTTATTAATTTTAATAAAAATTAATAAATATTAAATAATAAGCATTGGTTTTGTTGTCTCCTTAGACCTTAGTATTACTATTTTAATAATCAATGTAAATCCAACCATATAAACTTTTTTTTGTTAAGTTACGTCAGGTGAGACTTAAACTCAAATCTTCTTAGTGAGGAGGAGAGCAGACATATATCATTGGCATCAAATTAGTTTAAATCTACAGCTCATTGGCATCAAATCAACTTAAATCATGTATACAAACGTGCGCCCGAATCAAATATCTTTTGTCCAATCTTCTTTCTTCTAATTTTGGTAGTTCATTATTAGTATCGAGAGAAAATTGTTATATTTATCCTTCACTCGTTTTTTAAATTAATTGTTAAATTTTTTTTTTAATTAAATCCATTCTTTAAGTATTTGAAATTAATCACGTTGGTCCTATCGTCATTTTTTTTATGAACAACGTCAAAGTTTACTAATGTGACATATTAAATGACATAATAACATATATCTAAAAGTCTTAATTGACTATTAATTAACATAATAAGTTTATGAAATTAAATCAAATCAAAATTTAATTAAAAGGAGACCTTGAGACATTAGAATAATCACTCAATTTAAGATTCATTTAATCTATTTTTATAAATTTATCATGTTAGCAGTCAATTAGAATTACTCGATATGTGTTTTAGTATCACTTAATGTGTCATATCAATAAATTCTAATACTATTAGAACAAAAATAACGAAAGGATTAATATAATTAATTTAAAATTTTTAAAAGATAAATGTAATTATTTTTTTTTTGAAAATCAATTTAAATATTAATGATTTTTTTAGTTTAATTTGACTATTTATCTTTAGTATTGTACTCATAAAACTTTAATTATATTTTGGTTGTTAAGTTTAGTAATGGAATGACAATTTTATTTCTGAGTCTATTAAATTGAGAACAGAGACCACCAAATATATATGTCTAGTCTCTTTTAAGGACAATGAAAGAAAAAGATGATTTTTTTTTATTATTGAATGCAGATGGAGAAGTATTAAGTCAAAGGAAAGAATGAAACTTTTGTGTTTAGGTAAACAAATTCTGTGTTTTGTTAAAAAAAAAAATATTTTTTTTTATTTTTTTTCAAATTATCATAAAAAACCTTCTACATTTAGGTTAAAAAACTTTCTATTTAGCGAAATAAATTTTTATATTTTTTCTGTATTTTTTAAATTTTTTTATGTTTATGACAAAAGTTTCTGTGTTTTTTTATATTTCTCTTAAAAAAATTTCTTTCCTTATGGTAAAAACTTTTTATGCTTATCCTAAAGTTTAGTTTCGTCTGTAGTATTCCTTTCGAGACATTTATATATTTAAAATTTTTTGAACAATTTATTCATTTAAAATAATTGGAACTTAAAATTATACAAATGTAACATTCTCAAATAATTTATATTTTGGTCCTAACTCTAATTTATGTAAACTGTTATAGGTTATAGAATTTTTAAAATTTTCATATAAACTACCATATCCTATTGCAAATTACGTGTACGAATTGATAAACATAAACCGCTTCAGCTTATTAAGAATCTGATTATATACAAAAACTAAAATGCAAAAACCATTTTAGGTTACCGCAAATTATAAATAAATTTGGTTACATAATTCGATGTTTGCAGTAGATTACGTATAGAATATTTTTTTTGGATAAATTAAATTTTTGAAGTTAAATAATTTTATAATTTTATATTAAATTTTTAAAATAAAAAATTTAAAATTTATTATAAAAATTTTATTTCATATGTATTTTTTATTTTTTTTATTTCTCTTTTTTATTCTCTTACTTCTTTATAAAATTTTTTAAAAAAGAAAAAAAGATAGATACAAAAAAAAACCACACAAACAAAAAAGAGAAAAAAAAAGAAAGAAAGATATAATGAGAAATAATATAATAAGAACAATAACTTATTTATCAAATATTTTTTAAATTGTATTGAATAATAATTCCCTAAAATTTTATGAGATTTGAGGACTTCTTAACCCTTGCCACCCATCATCAAAAATTCCTAAATCTTTTCAAATTTTACTTCATAACCTCATCCAAATCTCATGTTATCACTAGTATCTTGGACTTCTCCAACACTCAGGCCAATTTTTTGTTTAGAGGGTGTTGAAATCTCGTGATTTTGGTTCTTTAAGGGTGTTCTAGATCTAAGTGGGTTCCATCCCAAACTCGAGTGGGTTAAGGTAAGAAAGCTCAAACCCTTTATTATCCATGGTTTTAAGTCAAGCTCTAGTATGAATGTTGAGCTATTATTGTGATTAAATTGTATGGATTAGCTTGGCTTGTTTGGAGTTGGTTTTTGGTGTGGATTGGTGCGGAGCTTGTGATTGGAGAAAGATTGATCAATCTTGGAGGCTTTGGTTGGAGCTTGATTCCAATTTGGTAAGAAAAATTTAACGTTGGAAAAAATCGCCATCGTTAAGATACGGGTCTTGAATGGAATTGGTTGATATTGTGTTGATTAGTTGTGATTTGTGAATTGAGTGGGTATTGAGTGGTATGAATGTGTATGTGAACGAGTTGAATTGAATATGATTTGTGATATGTTTGAATATGATGTCAATTGGTATGAAAAATTGGGACAAAGGTCGAGATAGGGTGAGATATTCCCTATATGGTAAGTCCTGGTAAGTGGTGAATTTGTCATGAGTAAGGGTGGAAACAGGTCAGGCCAGGCCAGGTCAGGCTTTACTCTTAACAGGACAGGCTTGTAATAGAGTATATATTGGCCTTAGCCTGACTGATGCACGAAAATCTGTATCACTACAAATTTCCCTCGGCAAGTATACCGAATTGTCGTCAAGTAAAAACTCACAATAGAGTGAGGTCGAATCCTACAGGGATTGATTGGTTGAACAAATTTAATCGGAGGATTGTTCTAGTTGAACTAAATAGATTTGAATTGAGAATTGCAAATAAATGGCGGGAACATAAATAGCAAGGAATGTAAATAACAGAAAGTAAATGACAAAATGTAAAGTGCAGAAAGTAAATTGCAGAAACTTGAATGGGAATGGGGATGATTAAGCATAAATGTAAACAGCAGAATATAAAGAATGGAAAAGATCAGAAGTGGGGAAGCTCATTGGGCTTAGGAGATGTTGCATTTTCCGGATCAAGTTCATTCTCATCTCTTCCTCAATCCATGATTCATTGATCTCTTGGCAATCTTAGGTGATTGAATCCCAATTCCTTCGCAATTCAATCTCTCTAAGCTTGAACAATTGCCCAATTCCTTTATCTAATTGCTCATGGAAAGAGATGAAGTACGATCACTGATTATACCACATGTTCTTCTAGATCAAAGTATTGGTAGGATTATATGTCACTATATCCATCCAACCCCCAACCCAGTCCAACATGAGAAAGCATTTCTAGCATGATTTCCTCATTTCTCTTCCAAGGTTCAGAGGAAATCCAAGTATGGATAATCTCTCTTCCGAGACAATTACTCAATTGGATGAAGATTGAAAGCTTTCAAGCAAATCAAGAGAATGGAAAGAAGAAGAAGAATAAAAAATATAATTGATCCATTGAATTACAACAGAGCTCCCTAACCCAATGAGGAGGGGTTTAGTTGTTCACAGCTCTCAAATAAGAAAAACTAAGTTGCATGAAACTAAAGTGCATGAAAATAGAGATTCAGAATTCAAAACTAGAAAAGAAAATTTAAGAATTCATAAAAGAGAATTACAAACTAAAACTAAACTACTACTAAGGAAGAAAGGAAGAGAAAAGGAAGAAGAGTGTAAGAGGGGAGGGGTCCGAAGACCCACTTCCCTTGGAGTGTGCCAATTCACAAGAACTTCACTCTCTTCCCCTTCCTTCAATTTTCCATTATTCTCCATGTCTGTCTATGAAAACTAATGCCTATTGATGAATCCATATTTGATGATAATTTTTGGTTGAAATTGAATGGATTTCATCATATAAACTTGCACTTATTCCCTAAAATAGCATGCTTTTGAACTTTCCTCCTAATTTGTGCTTGATTATGAAAACATGATCTTTTATGCCTAATTTGATCTATTTTTATTCCATTTGCCTTCCATTCGATGCCTTGCTGTTATTTGTGAGTGATTTCAAATGTATAAGGTAGGAATGACTTAGAGAGAATGGAAGAGGAGCATGCATAGTGGAGGAAGCATGAAGAATCAAAGGAGAAGAGCACAGCGATGTGTGCGTAGGCACAGACCTGCATGTGTACGCACAACCATCAAAACAGAGCCACGCGTGCGCGTGAGCCGCTTTGTGCGCGTCGCGCGTCCATTCAAGCATCGCCTAGTGTGCGTGCACACAACCCCTTGTTCGTACACACAGCAAGAGATTTTGGCAAAGTGTGCGTGCGCACACGTCTGTGCGTATGCACAGGTGTCCGCATATGCCTTCATTAAAATGGCACGTGACTCACGATTTTGGTGGATTGGAGGCCCATTTCTGAAGCCATTTAGCTCATAAGGAAGGGAAAATGAAGACCATATGATAGCATAGCATTAGGGTAGCTTAGGAGTAGTAGTAGGAAGCTTTAGTATAGTTTTTCTTTAAGTTTTTCATCATCTTCATTAGGGTTTATAATAGGATTTTTACATTCAAGTGCTGTTTCCATTTTTGATCTTAGATTTTGCTAGCTTCCATTGTAAGTATCTCTGTGTTATTTCTCTTTTTAGCTACATTTTTCTTACTCTTTCTTATAATTCAAGTTATAGTTCAATTTTACTTCTCTTTTGCAATTTCAATCTCTTGTTGATGAATTTGATGATTGATGATTGTTATATGCTTTCTTGAGTTATTATTGTTGATTGAGATCATTTGTTACTTTTAGTTTCAAGCCTTTTTCTCATTTTTCCCATGTTTAATGTTTTTGCCCACCAAGTGTTTGACAAAATGTCAATCATGGTTTTAGGCTAAATTTCTAGCTCTTGACTTGGGAAAAGTGAGCAATTGGGTTCCTAGAATTGGAATGTCCAATATTTAGTGTCAATTCTTAGGTTGTTAATTGTTCTTGTTCCCACTAACGCTAATTTGTTGCTAAGGCAATTAGCAAGCAATTTAGGATTTGTGGGTTAAGAACACTTATGCTCATTTAACTTACTCTCCGATGTGAGGGTTAATCAAGTGAGATTAATCCATTCTAATTTTCATAGTTGTGGTTCCAACAAGTAAAATTCGGTGGTACGTTTGAGATCAACAAAAAGCACAGAAAAATAATAACAAAGATTCCTCAAAGTACTGACAAAACTACTTATTATCAGTTTTTCTTTTGCATTCTCGCATTTCTACTAGTTCGATTAGAGTTTAGTGGATCAAGTTTGCTCATTTAGTTGATCGAGTTTCTCTAATACAATTTTTTCTTCTTTTTCTTTTTTTGCTTGAATTTGCTGAACTTGTTCATGTATCGTTGTTTAGTTAGCTTTTGTTCAAATCTGAACTAATTTCGGTTCATTTATGAATTAACTGAGGTTCATTGTAGCTATTGTTAAGTATTGACCAAACTTTTTATTCCTCAAAAAATTTTGGTTAATTTCTTGTTTAATTTAAGTTCACTTGATTTTGTTTCGCTTGAATTTGCTGAACTTGTTCATGTGTGGTTGTTTATTTAGTTTTTGTTGATTTTTTAAACTAATTTTGGTTCATTTGTGAATTAACCGAGGTTTGCTTGTGAGTGCTGTTAAGTATTGACCAAATTTTTCATTCCTTAATTTAAAAAAGGCTTTTCTACTATTATTTGTATATTTTTGTTTATATTAAACTATTTCGGTGCTGGTGCTATTGTAGGGGATAATTTTCCTAAAAAATTGAGTACAGTAATTTGAATGAGGCGCAGAAAGAAATTATTGACAACTTCAAAGGTGATATTTTGGCATCTTTGATAAAATCTATCATGGAGATGATTGTTGAAGGGGAGAAAAACTTGCTGAAATTCAAGACAATGTTCATCCTCTTCATTCAGAAATGATTTTTGTTCCCGACAACAATAAGCACAGTCTCCCCAGTCCATAAGCCACATGTCCTTCATGTGGACACAGTCTGACAATGAAATTGGACGTCTCATGTGCTCATCTTCTTGATCAAGGGGATCAAAGCTTAGAAAGCAGGAGAGAAACTTTCAGTTGATGGCTATGTCTTTGTCTTGATGATAATCTATTTCCATAAATCGATGTTTTATTGACACAACAGTAGAAGATACTTCTGAGCCACCGTGGATGGCGTACTGGACACAGAAGAGGCTGGTCAACAAGATTGCCTTTGAGGCAAAGAATGAAATGGTATGTAAAAAAAAAATCATTCCCCTTGAAATTTCGATTTAGTTGCTTTTAAATTATTGTGCTAACTAAATAAGTTTTTATTTTAGCACCTCGTAAAAAGAGTAGAGCTGAGGGAGGAAAGAGAAAGAAGAAAAGAAGGGAAAACGAAGGGAAAAAAGAAGAAAGAAAAAAAGAAACCTGTCATCTTGCATTCATCTTCGGAAGAAGAAACTGATTTTGAATATGAGTATATTTCTCACCATGGCTTATCAGAAACTATCTATTTATTTTAAGTTATATATTATTATTTTAACAAAACCTTTTTGTATGTATTGTAGAGAAGAAGAAATACAGAAAACACCACCAAAGAAACGAAAACAACCACAAAGAACGACAAAGGAAAAAAGCAAAAAAAAGGAAGATTGTTCAATCGGATTCATCTTCGCAAACCAAAACTGAATCTGAAGATGAGTAAGATTCATAAATTATTACTTTATTGTTATAAATATGTATTCCTTAAAAATTTTTGGTTCATTTCTTAATTTAATATAAGTTCATTTGATTTCATTTCGCTTTAATTTGCTGATCTTGTTCATGTGTGGTTGTTTAGTTAGTTTTTGTTCAAATCTAAACTAATTTTGGTTCATTTGTGAATTAACTGAAGTTCACTTGTGGTTGATCTTGCTTTCAAGTATTGATCAAATTTTTTATTCATTAAACAATTTTAGTTCATTTCTTAGTTTAATTTAGGTTCATTTGGTTTCGTTTCGCTTGAATTTACTGAACTAGTTCATGTGTGGTTGTTTAGTTAGTTTTTGTTCAAATCTAAACTAGTTTCGATTCATTTGTGAATTAACTGAGATTTACTTGATGCTGCTCTCAAGTATTGAACAGCTTTTTTATTTCTTACAAAATTTCGGTTCATTTCTTAGTTTAATTTAGGTTCATTTGGTTTCATTTTGGTTCATTTCTTTTTAAATTAAGGTTCATCCTAATTTTAAATCAAAACTTTTTGTATGAATTTTCAAAAGAGAAGAAATAGAGGAGACAAGTAAAAAGAAAAGAAACGGCAAAAAGAATGAAGAAAAAAATGACAATCCTGCAAAAAGAAAAGTTGCTCGGGATGAAACACAAGGAAATGACTGCGAGTCGACAGACACGCGCTATGATTCATCACAGACATAAGATTCAATTTCTTATATTAAGTTCTTTTTCTTTCTCTGCTAAGTTTTCCTAAAACCTAATGTAATTTCTTTAGTTTTACTAAATAATATTTATTAGTTTTGGTTAATGAGTAAGTTCTACTTAAAATTCTTTTTATTAGTTTTGATGCTATATCATAATAATTTTGGTTCATTTTGAAACAATTTTTTGTGTAATTTAGCTACCTTCCAGAACCTCAACAGCAATCCCCTACAGAAACTTCGACAAGGGAATCAGAGCAAGAAGCTCCTGTTAATGAGTAAGTTCTATTAAAATCCTTTTTATTAGTTTTGATGTTATATCATAATAATTTTTTATTATTTTTGAAAACTTTCCTCTGTCATCATGCAGTCCTCCCTACCTCAGCATTTGGAAGATGACTTTGCTGCACTTTTATTCTCCCTTGGCATAAATCCACCGAGCTCTACACTAATAATAACACAAATTAAAAGTTTGGTGAAGGTGGTGATGGATGCTGGGGTGCTAGCAACATTTCAACATACGATGGAAACAAGTCCGGAGCTGAGTTTGAGCACCCTTGAAAAGTACAAGACTCCGGTAAAACAAAAGAAAGTAACAGAGGAGCTGAGAAAAAAATATTATCAGTAGATGACGCATATCAAGACTGACAAAGATGGTCAAGCAATAAGTTCGATATCATATTCCTCTTGGACCACAAATCTCATTTAGAGGAGAGTAGATGCCACTTCTTTTCTCTAAGACCCACAAAACACGTAGAAAATATGGTAAATCTTCTGATATATCTAATAAATTTTGGTCATATAGGTAGTCTCCGCACTATGTATGTCAACAACAAAAAATGTCACAAATTTGATGAAAAAATATACTATGTTCCAACATATATTGTGGTAAGCTATCATTAAAGTTTATCATTAACTTTGGTTTATTTTGATTATGTATGGTATGATAAGGGGATTTTATTTCGGTTCATTTTGCAGAATTTCATGTTAGCAAAGCATAACCACAAGTACATTGATCTAGACACTAAGAAGGCCTTCCAAATCAGTGAATTTAAGGACTACCACCTTTTCTTGACAAAAAAACCAGCATCTCATCCATTTGTAAGTTGTGATTTTTAAAACTTCTTAAATAATTCTATCATTTAGTATCAGTTTGACTGAAATATTCTATTATTTGCCCAAATTTCAGCTGTTTGCACCAATTTTCTATGCAGGCCATCGATGGTTGTGAATTGCTGATGTTCAGAAGAAGGCCTTTCATGTGCTTAACCCCATACAAAAAGATCATGTGTCTGTTGAAAGAGTAGCTTTAAATAAATTTATTCTGAGTTATTTACATAATACATATTTTTGTTGTAAGTTATCTCTTATTTCTAGACCTTTTGCTCTAGTTAAATTATATCAATCACTTGTTGTGTAATACCCTAACTTTTAGCACCTCATGATCGTACTAAAGGCTTAGGCATTTCTTACCTCGTTGCCTTTTTATTTTATACTATCTTTATTTAATATCGAGCCTTTGCAAATACGAACTGAAACTTTAATTAAGAAAATGAAAAGTCTTCACTTCAAATCTCTTAATCTCAAATATATATATATATATATATATATATATATATATATATATATATATATATATATATATATATATATATATATATATACTTATTCAAAGATCCTCAACTACAAGTCCTACACTTTTAAAAAGCCAAACAGTAAACGATAAGGGGAAAATAAAATCTAAGTTTAAACCAAACATAAAAAAAGTATGAATACATATATGCATAAAGCTCCGTAGTTCAGTCACGGCTCCGTGCCAAGGATTCGTGAACCTGTTGCTGAAAAGAAAATCTATAGGGGGTGAGAACTTCGTCCTCATAGGTTCTCAGTAGTGATAGTGAATACTATGAGATTAAGGAAATAAGTTGCAAATAATTTCTTTATAACTTTAAAATAATTACCATTAGAATTCCTTGAAACTTACTTTAAAGACTTTAGTTAGTTCTCTTTAAATTATATTATTCTAAATGAATTCCAGTTACGTCACTCAGTTTTTGAGTTACAATAATCAGTTCTCGGCTATCTTAATCCTTGACACATATAGGAACCAATAAGCACAAGCACATACGCAACACAAACACACAAACGGTTCACACATAAATCAAATACAAGGAATTCACAAATAACATAGCACATCATACAGGAACACTCAAGTAATTCACGCAATGCATATGATGAATGCATTTCCTATGCAGGCCATGAGCTCATGCGTTAGTTGTCTACCTGCAACCCGACGTTACTCAGAGCGAACACCGAATATGGTTTCTTTACCGTGTTAGTTAGGCACAATTATCAGCATGGGCGAACCAATGTGGTCACACAAAATTGGCTCTGCACGTTTTGCACAGATAGACCGGCAAGTGTACTAGGTCGTCCAAGTAATACCTCAGGTGAGTGAGGGTCAATCCCACGGAGATTGTTGGTTTGAGAAAGCAATAGATACCTTGCAGATCTTAGTTAGGCGGATAGAAAATATGGTTGTCACGAGAAAAGCATAAAACAGATAAATAAATAAAGCATTACAAGATAGGTGTGAAATTAATGGTATGAGAACGGTTGAGGCTTTGGAGATGCTTCTTCCTTCTGGATCAACTTTTCTCACCATCTACTCCAACTTCTGATTGATTCATTCCATAGCAGGTTATATATGATTTACGCCGTGTCAGCGGTCATTAATTTTCTCTGCTTTAGATCAAATGCCGAGTCAACGGTCATCCAATCTGAACGGGGGTGAAGCTCTAGCAGTCCATTCCCTTGGTGATCCTACTCAAAATGCAACAGACAAGGTCGGATCTTCTGGATTAGAGAACGCTACTTCATGAATTCTAGCCTATACCACAAAGGCCTTAATCGCCCTGCACCTCGGCTGAACTGATGT
Organism: Arachis ipaensis; assembly: GCF_059453495.1. NCBI lineage: Eukaryota > Viridiplantae > Streptophyta > Magnoliopsida > Fabales > Fabaceae > Arachis > Arachis ipaensis. Next base: position 26,011,118 of record NC_142435.1, read on the forward strand.
CTCGAGAAGTCCCCAACGAAGCCGTGGATTAGTCGTCTAAGAGATGTATAATCAAGCTTGTGGTTCAGTACTATCCCGTCAAGGACACACAAGAACCCATGTAGAATGAAGATGATTGTCACGGGTCATCCGATTCATAAGGTTGAAGAATGAAGATACATCTTAGAATAGAATCAAGCGTAAATTGAATTAGAATACTGATATTATTAATTCATAAGAATCAGCAGAGCTCCTAACCTTAACCTTAGGAGGTTAGCAATTCATACTGTACATTGTTCGAAAATACAAAAATGCGGGAAGAAGATTGGAGGCCCTAAACAAGGGTGATCTTCTCCTATAAATACTAATCTGCTAACTAAGGATTACGAAAATAAGATAAACTAGTCTTGTAGTGTGAAAATCCACTTCTGGGGCCCACTTGGTGAGTGTTTCGGTTGAGCCAAGGGTGTCTCCACGTGCTAGGACTCCTTAGGGGCATTGAACGCTGGCTTGGGACTCCCTTTTAGGCGTTTAACGCCAGCTGCTCCCTTGTAGGCGTTGGACGCCAGAATGAGGCAGGTGGCTGGTGTTGAACGCCAGTTTTGGACCTTCATTTCCAAAGCAAAGTATGGACTATTATCTATTTCTGAAAAGCCCTGGAGGTTAGCTTTCCATAGCCATTAAGAGCGTGCCATTTTAGCTTTTGTAGCTCCAGAAAAGCTCCTTTGAGTGAATGGAGGTCAGATCCTGACAGCATCTGCAGTCCTTTCTCTATCTCTGAATCAGACTTTTGCTCAAGCTCCTCAATTTCAACTAGAAAATATCTGAAATCACCATAAAATACACAAACTCAAAGTAGAATCCAAAAAAATGAATTTTGCACTAAAACCTATGAAAACACAATAAAACTTAAACAAAACATAATGAAAACAATATGAAAATGATGCCAAAAAGCGTATAAAATATCCGCTCATCAGAACATCAAACTTAAACTGTTGCTTGTCCCCAAGCAACCAAAAACAAAGTAGGATAAAAAGAAGAGAAGGATACAATAAATTTCAGAGTTTTCAATGAAGCTCAGTTTCAATTAGATGAGCGGGACTAGTAGTTTTTTTCTTCTGAATAGTTTTGGCATATCACTTTCTATTGAAGATCAGAATAATTGGCATCTTTAGGAACTTAGAATACAGATGATAGACTCTCCTAGTTTAGTTCTTTTTTATTCTTGAGCATTGCTTCTTTAGAGTCTTGGCCGTGACCCTAAGCGCTTTGTTTTCCAGTAATATCACCGGATACATAAACGCCACAGACACTTAACTGGGTGAACCCTTTCAGATTGTGATTCAGCTTTGCTAGAATCCCCAGCCAATGGTGTCCACAGTTCTTAAGCACACTCTTTTGCTTTGGATCACAACTTTAACTGCTCAGTCTCAAGCTTTTCACTTGACACCTTCACACCACAAGCATATAGTTAGGGAAGTAGCTCATTCGAACAGTTTAGGCCAAGATTTCGTTTCTTTCAGGCCCTCCTAACCATTGATGCTCAAAGCCTTGGATCCTTGCTCTTGCCTTTTGGTTTAAAGAGCTATTGGCTTTTTTCTCTTGCCTTTTGGTTTTAAGAGCTATTGGCTTTTTCTTTTTTCTTTTTCTGCTTGCTTCTTTTTTTTCGCATACACCTCTATTTTTTTTTCTTTTATTGCTTTTTGCTGCTTTTTCTTGCTTCAAGAATCAATTCTTTGGATTTTTCAGATTACCAATAATACTTCACTTTTATCATCATTCTTTCAAGAGCCAACATTCTTAACTCCAACATCAAATATGCACTATTCATTCTTAACTCCAACTTCAACTCATGTGGTCTCAAATGACGCGATGCATGCGTAAGCCACTACGTTCCACTGTTGCATCAACACGCAACCCAAACCCTTCAACGAAGCATCACAGTACACTTCAAACGGCTCGTGCAGTTCCAGAAGAATCAAAACAGGCGCTGAAGTTAATTTCTCCTTCAAGGCTTGAAAGCTCTCCTCACAGTCCGTCGTCCACACAAACGGTACCTCCTTCCGAGTTCACTTAGTCATCGTAAAGTAATTTGAGAAAATCCCTTGATGAATCTTCGGTAATATCCGACCAAACCCAAGAAACTCCTAACCTCTATTACCGTCGTTGGTTTTTCCCATTCCATCACTGCCTCCAATTTTGAAGGATTTACCGCTATTCCGCCCTTACTCACTACGTGGCCTAAGAACTTCACCTCTTCCTTCCAAAACTCACACTTAGATAATTTTGCATATAATTTACGCTCTTTCAGGATTTGCAACACAATTTTCAAGTGCTCTTCATGTTCTTCTGCCGTCTTTGAGTAAACTAAAATGTCGCCTATGAATACTACCACAAATTTGTCCAAAAAGGGACGAAATACTTTGTTAATGTAATCCATAAACATAGCAGGTGCATTAGTCAACCCAAAGGATATCACCGCAAACTCGTAGTGTCCATAGCGCGCCCTAAACGTAGTCTTTGGAATGTCATCCTCCTTCACCCTTATCTGATAGTAACCGGATCTTAAATCAATTTTCAAAAATACTCCAACTCATTGTAATTGATCCATTAAGTCATCTATCCTCGGCAACGGATACTTGTTCTTCACAGTTACTTTGTTCAACTATCGGTAATCCACGTAAAGTCGCATTCCCCTATCTTTCTTCTTTACCAATAAAACCGGCGCTCCCATGGAGATACACTCGGTCGAATGAACCTCTTGTTCAGAAGCTCTTCCAACTGAGTCTTTAATTCTGCCAGCTCTATGAAGAGCGGAAGATTGACGGTTTAGAATTCAGAATAAATTTCCGTTGCAAGTATAGTTTTTAAACCAAGCAATCATCCTTTCTTACAAATGTTTTGGTTGTCACAAGTAACAAACCCCTTTGAAATTGATAACCGAAGTATTTAACCTCGGGTCATCTTCTCAAGGAATTGCAGGGAGGTGTTCTTATTATTGGTTGTGAGTCTTGTAAATTGGGGGTTTTGAAAGTAAGGAACAGGTAATTTAAATGACAAGAAAAATAAATAAATAACTATAAAATAAACTCTTTGCAAGGTATGAAAATTCGGAAGTCCTATCCTAGTTATCCTTATGAGAATTGAGTTTAATCCCACTTAGTTAACCTTTACAAAAGCAAGGGAAAGTCAAGTGGACTAATTAGATAGATCCCCAAGTCCTAGCCAACTCCTAAGGAAAGACTAGAGTTAGTGGAATTCAATTCAATTAGAGAAATTAATCAGCAATCACGATAAGTTTGATAACTCAAGAGCCTCCAGTTAATCAATTAAAGCCAAGAATATAAAAAGCTAAATAAGAATCATAAATCTGAAATACCTCAATTTATGTCAAATAAAGAAAATCCTAACATGAATGGTTCATAAGCCAATTTGGCAACATAAGTAATTAAATGAAAGCATTAAAACATCTGAAAGTAAGAGAGAAATATAAAGTAAAAGGAATATTGAACCTGATAAAGAGTTGAAATCCTAAATCCTTTAAGAGGAATCCTAATCCTAAAACCTAAGAGAGAGGAGAGAACCTCTCTCTCTAAAAACTACATCTAAAATATGAAAAGTGAATAATTGAATACTTCTCTTCTGAATGGATGCATTTTCCCACTTTATAACCTCTAATCTGTGTTTTCTGGTCTTGGATCTAGGCCAAAAGGGCTTCAGAAGTCGCTGGGGGCATTTTCTGCAGTTTTTGGTGCGTGGCGTCTGTCACGCGTCCGCGTGGTTCACGTGGTCGCGTCATCTGGGAGTTTTTCTTATCACGCGTTCGCTTCGCTCACGCGTACGCATCATTTGCGTTCTGCTCAAGGCACACGTCCGCATCAGTCACGCGTCCGCGTCGCTGCCTTTTCGCGCTGGGCACGCGGCCGCTTCGTCCATGCGTTCGCGTCGCTGCCCTTTTCTTCAAAACTCAATTTTTGTGCTTTCCTTCCATTTTTGTATGTTTCCTTTCCATCTTTTAAGTCATTCCTGCCCTATAAAGCCTGAAAGCACTCAACACACAAATCACGGCATCGAATGGTAATAAAGGATGATAAATTTTAATATTTCTAAAGCATAGGAAACATGTTTTTTCACATATATCACTCAATAAGGAAGGGAAAGTAAAACCATGCAAATTATATGAATAAGTGGGTGAAGGATTGAATAAATCACTTAAATTGAGCACAAAATACATCATAAAATATGGGTTTATCAACCTCCCCACACTTAAACAATAGCATGTCCTCATGCTAAATCCAAGATAAAGAATAAGGTAAGGTTAAAGTGGTGGAATCTCATGCAATGCATTCTATTCTAAATGCAAGCTACCTAAATGAGTCATGCAATTCTGGTTATTATTCACTTGTATATAAAACTTACATGTAGTTAAATTAATTCATATCCTCAAGGAATCATATATGCATAGCCAAACCTTAGATAATGTTAAAGCACTTTTACACTTGAGATGGGTAAAAATATTTGACAAACTTGCAAGACAATTAACAATTAAGCAGAGATATATGGTGATGAACTAATGAACCCTCACTGGATTTTGTGTTTACTCTCTAGTCACTTAGTGTTTATTGGGTTAATCACTCTATTCTTCTTTCTATCCTTGCTTTCTAAAACTTTGTTCTTCATCTAACCAATCAACAAATATGAAATACAGATATACAAAAATCATGAGGTCTTTTTCAAGGTTGTAACGGGGCCAAGGTGAAGGTAAGGGTATATGTATAAGGCTAAGTGAGCTAATAAGTGAATCCTTGACTAGTCTAAGATCTCACCTAACATACATATTTTATATAATTTTAAAGTTCCTTTATCTATTGACCCAAATTCTTCCACTTTGTATTGCAAGCTCATGCATTAGTTTTAATATTTTGGAATTTTGTCCCATGTGCATTAACTCTTTTTATTTGGGGAATTTTTGTATCCCTTTATTTAAATACTGAAAATATTAAAAAATATATTTTTTTTATCAATGCACATGGTAATTTAACTGTTTTGATTTCACATGAGCGTGCTTCCCAATTTTTGTTTTTTGAAACAACTTGTTCTTTTTAAATTCCTACTTTGTTTCTATCATCCCATGTCCCCATAAAATTTCCTATTCTTAAATTGTACACAATATCTATCTAACCAAGGATTCAACTTGGGATTTTTATTTTGTTTTTCTGCTTAAGGCTAGTAATGTGGTTATAGAACAAGAGGGGATTAAAAAGCTCAAGGGGGCTAACAAGGGTGATGTAAAAGGTAGGCTAATTTGGGATAAGTGAGGGAAAATTCAAATTATGGCCTCAATCATCTCTTGGTATGTATCTATATTCTATATTGGACATATAGATTAAAATAAAGTAAAGAACATCAGAATGAAAAAGAAGGGCAAAACACACAGGAATGAAATTTATGGTTTGAATGTAACCATACAATTAAGCTCAAAACTCACAGGCTGTGTGTTCTCCAGCTCAAAAATCATATATCAGTTATACATGTCATGCAAGTAGAATTCAAGAGTTCTCATTATTCTCAATGTAAATATTAGGGTGGCTTTTAAAATCTTAGTGTTCCTCCTTGATGAAATGTTGTTAACTAACTAACATGTAATGCTATATATACAAGGTGTGTGGATTGTTTTAATTTACTAAAGTTTCTAGTTTACTTCCTTTTTATTTTCAATTGAACCAAACTATTATATGCTAAAGGGGTAAACTATACTAATTAATCCACATATTCTATAGCTAATAAGTTTAGAATTGCAAACTAAACTAAATGTCTAAAATATAAATTAAAGTGCAAAATATGGAAATAAAGTAAAAATATAGTAAAAGAACAATGTATAAGTACTGAAAAATAAAAATAAAAATAAAAATTCAGAAAAATAAATAAAATAAGATAAAAAAAGAGTCTGTAGTGGTTGATAAACTCCGATTTTGTGGTTTATCTTGTGCTTATTTTGAGGGATTTTATCACATTTTCTCACATTTATTCAATGAAATAGCATGGTTTTGCAATTCTCCCTTAATTTGTGCTTAAATGTGAAAACATGCTTTTTAGGCCCTAAAATTGGTGATTTTAATTCACTTTAATTCCATTCAATGCCTTGATATGTTTGTTGAGTAATTTCAGGTTCATAAGGCAAGTATTGGATGGAAGAAGTGAGGAGAAAAGCATCAAAGTGGGAGAACTCATGAAGAAATGAAGGAACCGTAAAGCTGTCAAGCCTGACCTTTTCGCACTCAATCGACCATAACTTGAGCTACAGAGGTCCAAATGAGGCGGTTTCAGTTGCGTTGGAAAGCTAACATTTGGGGCTTCGAAATGATATAAAATTTACCATATGTTGCTTCGTGCATAGGGGCGTGCGCGTGCCATGTACGCGTGCGCGCCGATGGAGCACGTGGGTCCACTAAAGAGAAATCGCCCCCAGTGATTTTGCAGCTCATTTTGGGCCCAATCCAACCCATTTCTGATGCTATTGAACCCAAGATTTGAAGGGAGAATGAACCAAGTAGTCATAGTTTAGTTTTCATCATGTTTTAGGTTAGAATTCTAGAGAGAGAAGCTCTCTCTTCTCTCTAGAATTTAGGGTAGTTTAGGTTTAATTTTCTTAAATCCAACTTTTAATTCTTGTTTTAATTTAGTTTCTCCTTTTAATTTCTTGTTGCTACTACTCTATTCTTCTTAGTTTTCTTGTCAATTTTACTTTTATGTCTTTTTTATGTTCATGAACCCTTTGTTGGATTTGGATATTTTCTTTAATGAAATTTAATGTTTGATGTTCTTTTATTGATGATTTGAGTTGTTGATTTACTTTTCTTGCAATTGATAGTTGGTAGATTTATATTTCTTGCACATTTTACTATGCTTTCCATGTATGCCTTCCAAGTGTTTGACAAAATGCTTGGTTGGTCTTTAGAGTAGATTTTGAGCATTCTTGGCTTGGAAAGAGTAATTAGGCATTCTTGAGTCATGAAAACCCAACTCATGTTGGTGATCTAGAGTTGTTAGCTAATATTGTTTCTATTGACGCTAATCTTTTGCTAATTTAATTAGTAAGTTGATTAGGAATTTTGGATTGAGATTAGCTAGTCTTATTAGACTTTCTCTCATGGAAGATAATATGATACCTTCTTCCAATGTAGGAGATGACGTAATGAGATAAATTCTAGTTTATTATTGTGATATGATTGATTAATCTTGTTTGACTTTCTCCCTAAGTGTTGGAGTTGACTAAATAAGATGAATTAATTATTGCATGACTAGGATAGAAAGCCTATGATCTTAATCTTTGCCATGAATGTCTCCCTTTATTACTTGCTCTCTTTAATTGCTCTCTTTAACTTTTCTTGCCATTTAATTCCTTGCCCTCTTATCAATCAAACCCCCCTTGCATCTTCATAGCCAATAATTGAGCATTTCATTGCAATTCCTTGTGAGACGACCCGGAATCTAAATACTTCGGTTAATTTTCATTTGGAGTTTGTTATTTGTGACAACCAAATTTAATTTGATGTGAGAGTTGTTTGTTGGTTTGGAGCTATGCTTACAACGAAATTCTTATTTCTACAAGATAAATTCCTTACCGACAACGATTTTTGCTTATCAAATTAATGGCGCCGTTGCCGGGGACTTGCAATGGTGTTATATTGTTGGCTATTGTGAATATTGTGAATATATTTGCTTTTTGCTTATTTGTTAGTTTTTGTTAGTCTTAGAACTTTGTTGCTTATTTTTGTTAGTTTTTGTTTTTATTTGTTACTATGAATTTTCATCACTTTGGCTATGAGTTTGGTTCAAATTATGTTGTAGCGAATGGGAATTATAATGACAATATGCATCAAGGATGGAACAATCAAAGGTGGGAGGAGCCTCAAAGGATTGATCACCCTTCTTGGCAACAACCCCCTCCGGATTCTTATGGGTATAACTCTCATCCTAATGCATATCAATCTAATGGATGTGGTGACCCTTATTGTGATTGTCAACAACCACCACCATATGCCTATGAACCACCCCCTCAACATGACTTTGAACCACCTTACTCACAAGCCCCATACCACCAAACACCCCCATATGACCCTAATCCTTATCCACCATATCAACCACCTTATGAACCATATGAACCATACATGGAACCACCACAATCCCAACACAACTACTCTCAAGAACCACCTCCATATACACCAACTTCATATCCTTACCAAGATGAACCAACTTTCAAACATGATACCTTCCTCCCAAACAATGAACCTTCTCTTCCACCGCCGCCCTCCGATGAAGCCTCCATGTCGAAATTGAGAGATCTTGAATCTCATATCTTAAGGCGACAAGAGGAGGATTAAAACAAGTTTAGAGAGCTAGGAGCCAAGATGGTTATCCTAGTGGAATCCGTTAGCAATATGGCCTCCTCCCGACTAAGCTTAAGCAACCAAGGCACTCCCATTGACGAATGTGGAGAAGCACCCAAAGAGCATAGTGAGGGAGTGAGTTTAGAACTTCAAGGTGAAGAAGAGGAGTTGAAGCAAGGAGTGCAACAAGAGGAGGAAGTTAAGATAATTGAGCCGGAAGAAGTGGTTGAAGCCTTTGAAGAGGTCGACCAAGAGATGGATTCAATCATTGAAGAATTCTTATGTACAATTGAATCCTCTCCAATTGGGTTTGACATGGAGATCAAAGAAGAAGATGCACAACCTCTCATGCATTTGGTGAGCAATGAAGAAGAAATTGAATTGGAAGCAAGCCACCAAGAGGAAAAGATTGAAATTGAAGAAGCTTGTGAAGAAGTGGAGATAATCAAAGAAGAGCACAAGGGAGTGGAACTTGCAAGACCATTGGAAACATCCCTTCCTAAGTCACTATCCTACACAACATTCAAGTGGGTAAAATTCTTATCCCTAAGCTTCACTTTCTCACTTGAATATGGTTTGATTGAAAATGATGGTCAACTTAGAACTCTTTGTGGAGTTAAGAGTAAGAGAGAGTTGTGTAGTGGTTGGAAACATCACTCTAAGTTCATGATGGTTACATGCTCAAAGTTGAATGGCAATGGTTGGTGTAGAACCAAATTGCATGGGTCTAGGAGAATGTTTGGGTGCTCAATTGAGAATTCTAAGGTCATGCCACCCAATTGGAATCATGATGATCAATTTGAAGATGGGTGTCAAAACAAAGTGTAGGATCCCGGATCGCACAATGAGGATCAATTTTGGGAGCTCATATCTTGGGAAGAATCTCACCCAAGCTTGGTGGAAATGGTTGGAAATTCTGACAACCAATTGAGGAGCAAGCATTCTTGGAGGATCAAGGATGAATACAAGCATAAACCACCATGACAAGGAGCTCCCCATAAGTCCAACTTAAGGACGATAAACAAAAGTACTAGGTGGGAGACACCCCACCACGGTAAAATCTTTTCATTTTCCCTTTTTTGTACATATTGATAATTAGTTTAATTTCATGTTTTGTTTTGTTTGTTGAGTTTATTTAGTAGAATAATATGTTAAATAAGGTTTTAAGGTGTTTGGGTAGCTGTTTGGAGGTTTGGAATGCTTGGTTTGGTGCAAGAACTTGGAAAAATTTTGAAAAACAGAGCACCAACCCGCGCGTGCGCGCACCTGGTGCGTACGCGCGCCTCAAGCATTTTCGACCATCCACGCGGACGCGCCATGTACGCGGACGTGTGGATGCAAAAATCTCACCCCTCCATACATTGACCCGAGAGTTGTGCCTATACTGCGCCAGCACCATGCCTGAGGCACAAAACCACCCGTGCATGCGCGCACCTGGCACGTACGCGCCCTTGAAGCTAATTGCGTAATGCGCGCGCGCGCACGCTGTGCGCGAGCGCGCCGATAGCGCCACCTGCTCTCCTGGTACATGTTCCAGAGAGTTATGCCCAGTTTGTGCCTATTCTGTGCCTACAACCCACGCGTACGCACACCTGGCGCGTACGCGTCCTTTGGCCAAACTGCGCATCGACGCGGAAGCGTGCAAGACGCGTCCGCGTCGGTCGCCAACTTCACATCCACGCGTATGCGTGCTATGCGCGTCCGCGTCGCCAGTCTTGCCTACCCACCTACGCGCACGCGTGCGTGACGCGTCTGCGTCGCCCTCCGCGCCCTGTTTTTCCCCTGTTCTGCCCTGTTTTCTTTTTCCCTTTCTTCTCTTTTTTCCTTCTATCTTTCTTTCTTCTTCTTTCTTCCTTTCTTACTTCCTTTTCAAAATTTTCACTCTTTATTTTTCTTATTTTCATCTTCTTTTATATGTTGCATTTGCATATTATCATTCATTGTATTTTAATTTTGTTTTTATAGCTTGTTCATGTTTTATTTTCTAAGTTTCTTATTTTAATAATGGTGTTGAATTTGCTTACTCAATTGTTGAGAATTTCTTAGTTAATCTTGGTGCTTCTTGACTTGTTTGATATTGTTGGGTGATGAAACTTTTAAATCAATGCTTAATCTTGTATGAATCTTACATTCTTTGTGCATTGATATGAATTTCCATGTCTTTCATGACCCACTCTTTCTAGTTGAACTTGATGCTTTTGAATGCTCTTCATACTTTGACTTTACTCTTGCATCAAGTGCTAGTTAATATGCCTTTGCTTGAATTGTTTTCTCACTTACATGCGTAGCTAACATGTAGTGAGAACCTTACTCTTATTTGGCATTAGCCCCCGCCTATGTTCTATTTGCTTTTATATATTTGTTATAGGCTTAATTATCCTTCTTTATCTTTCCTTTTAGGTTGGCCACCAAGAAGGAAAGGAAAGGAAAAGCTTCTAAATGGGGTAACAAACAACTTCACCCGCACAACTTTTTGAAGGAGCTCATCAATTGTAGCAACCCGTCCACCTTGCTCTTCTTTGCACGCACCGAGGACGGTGCAAATTTCTAAGTGTGGGGAGGTCGTCTGACCGATCTCCATGGGTAACAACATCCTTTTTCAACACCAATTTTTAATTTTTGTCTATGTTAGTTAGTAGTTGCATTGCATGATAGGTTTCATGCTAGTTAGAAATTGTACATATTTTACCACTTCTTTTTATGTTAGGATTACTTGGTTAGGGTAATGATTTCTTTTCCAAGAAACTATTTTTAGGGCACCCTACCAATTTGAAAAAAAAAATTTGTGTTGAACTTGCTTGAAGAATTTATTTTGGAACATGGTTTTTGAGCTAAGAACACAAGCATGTGAGTTTTGAGCCTAATTGTGTGGTTATATCATATAACCATTTATTTCCATTCTTGTGTGCATTATTCTCTTTCTATGATTGTGATCTTTGATTTGTTTGATTATTTATGTCCATTATTCCATGTATACTTGCATTTATATGATTGAGGCCATCATTTTATTTAGCTCACTTACCCAAATAGCCTACCTTTCATCAACCATTGTTAGCCAATTTTGAGCTGATTTTAATCCCTTTTGTTCTTAATGTTAGCACATCACTACCTATAAGCGAAAAACAATAAATGTCCTTAATTTGGATCTTTGATTAGCTTAGGCTAGTGAGGGTGTGTATCATTTGGGTATGGAAAACTTGGGACATTGGTTGAGGTAAAAGTGTAAATTTTATTTTTGTTGGAAATTTTGGGAATTGGGTACATATTCATGCACTATATGTGGTGCACGAAATTGTGATCTCTGGTAATGGCTCCAAAGGCTTGGTGCTCTAATCTCAATTCATAATTTGTCACAATTTCGATACAACTAACCAGCAAGTGCACTGGGTCGTCCAAGTAATAAACCTTACGTGAGTAAGGGTCGATCCCACGGAGATTGTTGGTATGAAGCAAGCTATGGTTACCTCGTAAATCTCAGTCAGGCGGATATAAAATAATTATGGAGTTTTCGAAAAATGATAATATAATAAGGATAGAAATACTTATGTAAATCATTGGTGAGAATTTCAGATAAGCGCATAGAGATGCTTTCGTTCCTCTGAACCTCTGCTTTCCTGCTGTCTTCATCCAATCAGTCTTACTCCTTTCTATGGCTGGCTTTTTGTAAGGATGTCACCGGTGCCAATGGCTACTTTCAATCCTCTCGGGAAAATGGTCCAAATGCTCTGTCACAGCACGGCTAATCGTCTGGAGGCATCACCCTTGTCGATGGTTGCATCCTATTCCTCTCTGTGAAAATGGTCCGATGCGCTGTCACTGCATGGCTAATCATCTTTGAGGTTCTCGATCATACTGGAATAGAATTTACTATCCTTTTGCGTCTGTCACTACGCCCAGCACTTGCGAGTTTGAAGTTCGTCACAGTCATTCAATCCCAGAGTCCTACTCGGAATACCACGGACAAGGTTTAGACTTTCCGGACTCTCATGAATGCCGCCATCAATCTAGCTTATACCACAAAGATTCTGATTAAGAGATCTAAGAGATACTCATTCAATCTAATGTAGAACGGAAGTGGTTGTCAGGCACGCGTTCATAGGGAATGATGATGATTGTCACGTTCATCACATTCAGGTTGAAGTGCGAATGAATATCTTAGAAGTGAAATAAGATGAATTGAATAGAAAACAGTAGTACTTTGCATTAATCTTTGAGGAACAGCAGAGCTCCACACTTTAATCTATGGAGTGTAGAAACTCTACCGTTTGAAAATACATAAGTGAAAGGTCCAGGCATGGCCGAATGGCCAGCCCCTCTGATCTAAGAACCAGGCGTCCAAAGATGTCTAATACAATAGTAAAAAGTCCTATTTATAATAAACTAGCTACTAGGGTTTACAGAAGTAAGTAATTGATGCATAAATCTACTTCCGGGGCCCACTTGGTGTGTGCTTGGGCTGAGCTTGAAGTCTACACATGGAGAGGTCATTCTTGAAGTTGAACGCCAGCTTTTGTGCCATTTTGGGCGTTGAACTCCACTTTGCAACTTGTTTCTGGCGCTGGACGCTAGAATTGGGCAGCGAGCTGGCGTTGAACGCCAGTTTGCATCATTTAAACTTGGGCAAAGTATGGACTATTATATATTGCTAGAAAGCCCTGGATGTCTACTTTCCAACGCAATTGGAAGTGCGCCATTTTGAGTTCTGTAGCTCCAGAAAATCCATTTTGAGTGCAGGGAGGTCAGAATCCAACAGCATCAGCAGTCCTTCTTCAACCTCTGAATCTGATTTTTGCTCAAGTCCCTCAATTTCAGCCAGAAAATACCTGAAATCACAGAAAAATATACAAACTCATAGTAAAGTCCAGAAATGTGAATTTAACATAAAAACTAATGAAAATATCCCTAAAAGTAGCCAGATTCTACTAAAAACATACTAAAAATAATGCCAAAAAGCGTATAAATTATCCGCTCATCACAACACCAAACTTAAATTGTTGCTTGTCCCCAAGCAACTGAAAATCAAGTAGGATAAAAAGAAGAGAATATACTATAAATTCCAAACTATCAATGAAACATAGCTCCAATCAGATGAGCGGGACTTGTAGCTTTTTGCCTCTTGAATAGTTTTGGCATCTCACTTTATCCATTGAGGTTCAGAATGATTGGCATCTATAGGAACTCAGAGTTTAGATAGTGTTATTGATTCTCCTAGTTCAGTATGATGATTCTTGAACACAGCTATTTTATGAGTCTTGGCCGTGGCCCTAAGCACTTTGTTTTCCAGTATTACCACCGGATACATAAATGCCACAGACACATAATTGGGTGAACCTTTTTAGATTGTGACTCAGCTTTGCTAAAGTCCCCAATTAGAGGTGTCCAGGGTTCTTAAGCACACTCTTTTTTTGCTTTGGACCTTGACTTTAACCGCTCAGTCTCAAGTTTTCACTTGACATCTTCACGCCACAAGCACATGGTAAGGGACAGCTTGGTTTAGCCGCTTAGGCCATGATTTTATTCCTTTAGGCCCTCCTATCCACTGATGCTCAAAGCCTTGGGATCCTTTTTATTTGCCCTTGCCTTTTGGTTTTAAGGGTTACTGGCTTTTTGCTCTTGCCTCTTGGTTTTAAGAGCTTTTGGCTTTTTCTGCTTGCTTTTTCTTTTTCTTTCTATTTTTTTTTTCGCCTATTTTTTTTCTGCAAGCTTTGCTCTTTGCTGCTTTTTCTTGCTTCAAGAATCATTTTTATGATTTTTCAGATTATCAAATAACATGTCTCCTTGTCATCATTCTTTCAAGAGCCAACATATTTAACATTCTTAAACAACAACTTCAAAAGACATATGCACTGTTCAAGCATTCATTCAGAAAACAAGAAGCATTGTCACCACATCAATATAATTAAACTAAGTTCAAGGATAAATTCGAAACTCATGTACTTCTTGTTCTTTTGATTTAAAACATTTTTCATTTAAGAGAGGTGATGGATTCATAAGACATTCATAACTTTAAGACAAAGTTACTAAATACTAATGATCATGTAATGAAGACACAAACATAGATAAGCACTTAGCATAGAAAATGAAAAACAGAGAAAGTAAGAACAAGGAATGAGTCTACCTTAGTGATGGTGGCGTTTCCTTCTTGAGGAACCAATGATGTCCTTGAGCTCTTCTATGTCTCTTCCTTGTCTTTGTTGCTCCTCCCTCATTGCTTTTTGATCTTCTCTTATTTCATGAAGGATGATGGAGTGCTCTTGATGTTCCACCCTTAGTTGTCCCATGTTGGAACTTAATTCTCCTAGGGAGGTGTTGATTTGCTCCCAATAGTTTTGTGGAGGAAAATGCATTTGAGGCATCTCCGGGATCTCATGGTGATGAGATTCATGCGCCTCTTGAGCTCCATGAATGGGCTCTCTTGCTTGCTCCATCTTTTTCTTAGTGATGGGCTTCTCTTCCTCAATGTGAATGTCTCCTTCTATGAAAGCTCCAGCTGAGTAACATAGATGGCAAATAAGATGAGGAAAAGCTAGCCTTGCCCCAGGGGAGGGCTTTTCAGCTATTTTATAGAGTTTAAGGGAGATGACTTCATGAACTTCTACTTCCTCTCCAATCATGATGCTATGGATCATGATGGCCCGATCCACAGTAACTTCAGATCGGTTGCTAGTGGGGATGATGGAGCGTTGGATGGGGTTTGTTAGAACTTCCCAACCTCTTCTTTGGATTTCATGTCGGATCTCCGGATACTCATTTCTCTTGAGTTTGAAAGGGACCTCAGGGATCACCTTCTTCTTGGCCACAACATCATAGAAGTGGTCTTGATGAGCTTTTGGAGATGAATTTTTCCATCTCCCATGACTCGGAGGTGGAAGCTTTTGTCTTCCCTTTTCCTTTTCTAGAGGATTCTCTGGTCTTAGGTGCCATCAATGGTAATGGAAAAACAAAAAGCTTATGCTTTTACCACACCAAACTTAGAATTTTGCTCACCCTCGAGCAAGAGAAGAAAGAATAGATGAAGAAGAAGAAGAAAATGGAGGAGAGGGAGAAGGGGTTGTGTTTCGGCCAAGAAGAAAAGAGAGGGTTGTGTTGTGTGAAAATGGAGAAAGAATGGAGGGCTATATATAGTGGGGGGTAAGTTCGGCCATTTAGGGTGGGTTTGGGTGGGAAATTGATTTGAATTTTGAAGGTAGGTGGAGTTTATGAGGTAGGTTTATGGGGAAGAGTGGATGGATGTGAGTGGTGAAGAGGTGATGGGAAAGAGAGATTGAGGTGATTGGTGAAGGGTTTTGGGGAAGAGTGTTTATGGGATTGTGTGAAAGAGGGGTGAGAAAAAGTGAGTGGAGGTAGGTGGGGATCCTGTGGGGTCCACAAATCCTGAGGTGTTCAAGGATTTACAACCTTGCACCAAATTAGGCATGCAAAATGCCCTTGCACACAACTCTAGGTGTTCAGCGCCAGATTGGTGCTTGTTCTGGGCGTTGAACGCCCATTTGTTGCCCATTTCTTGCGTTGAACGCCAGAACCATGCTTGTTCTGGGCGTTCAGCGCCAGCTCTTCTCCAGGGTGCATTTCTGGCGTTCAGCGCCAGAACCATGCTCTGTTCTGGCGTTGAACGCCCAAAACATGCTTCTTACTGGCGTTTAAACGCCAGTAAGGTCTTCCTCCAGGGTGTGATTTTTCTTCTGCTGTTTTTGATTCCGTTTTCAATTTTTGTATTTATTTTGTGACTTCACATGATCATGAACCTAATAAAACATGAAAAACAATGAAAATTAGATAAATAAACATTGGGTTGCCTCCCAACAAGCGCTTCTTTAATGTCAATAGCTTGACAGTGGGCTCTCATGGAGCCTCACAGATGTGCAGAGCTTTGTTGAGACCTCCCAACACCAAACTTAGAGTTTGGATATGGGGGTTTGACACCAAACTTAGAGTTTGACTGAGGGGGGCTTTATTTGCCTCTGCTTTGAGAGAAGCTTTTTATGCTTCCTCTCCATGGATGCAGAGAGAGATCCTTGAGTTGTAAACACAAGGTTGTCCTCATTTATTTGAAGGATCAATTCTCCTCTGTCCACATTAATCACAGCTCTTGCTGTGGCTAGGAAAGGTCTTCCTAGGATGATGGATTCATCCTTATCCTTCCCAGTATCTAGGACTATGAAATCAGTAGGGATGTAAAGGCCTTCAACCTTTACTAACACATCCTCTACTTGTCCATAAGCCTGTTTTCTTGAATTGTCTGCCATCTCTAATGAGATTTTAGCAGCTTGCACCCCAAAGATTCCCAGTTTCTCTATTACAGAGAGGGGCATGAAGTTTATCCCTGAACCAAGGTCACACAGAGCCTTAAAGATCATGGTGCCTATGGTACAAGGTATTAAGAACTTTCCAGGATCCTGTTTCTTCTGAGGCAATATCAGTTGATCCAGATCACTTAGTTCATTGGTGAACAAGGGAGGTTCATCTTTCCAAGTCTCAATGCCAAATAATTTGGCATTCAGCTTCATGATTGCACCAAGAAACTTAGCAGCTTGCTCTTCAGTAACATCCTCATTCTCTTCAGAAGAGGAGTACTCATCAGAGCTCATGAATGGCATAAGGAGGTTCAATGGAATCTCTATGGTCTCTAATTGAGCCTCAGAGTCCTTTGGTTCCTCAGAAGGAAGCTCCTTATTGATCACTGGACATCCCAGGAGGTCTTCCTCCTTGGGATTCACGTCCTCTCCTTCCCTTACAGGTTCGACCATGGTGATTAATTCAATGGCCTTGCACTCTCCTTTTGGATTTTCTTCTGTATTGCTTGGGAGAGTACTAGGAGGGATTTCAGTGATCCTTTTACTCAGCTGGCCCACTTGTGCTTCCAAATTTCTAATGGAAGACCTTGTTTCATTCATGAAACTTGCAGTGGTCTTGGACAGATCAGAGACTAAGTTTTCTAAATTAGAGGTATTTTGTTCAGAGTTCTCTGTCTGTTGCTGAGTGGATGATGGAAAAGGTTTATTATTGTTGAACCTGTTTCTTCCACCATTATTAAAGCCTTGTTGAGGCTTTTAATCCTTCCATGAGAGATTTGGATGATTTCTCCATGATAGATTATAGGTGTTTCCATAAGGTTCACCTAAGTAATTTACCTCTGCTATTGCAGGGTTTTCAGGATCATAAGCTTCTTCTTCAGAAGGTGTCTCTTGAGTACTGTTGGATGCAGCTTGCATTCCATTCAGACTCTGAGAAATCATATTGACTAGCTGAGTCAATATTTTGTTCTGAGCCAATATGGCATTCAGAGTATCAATTTCAAGAACTCCCTTCTTCATAGGCGTCCCATTACTCACAGGATTCCTCTCAGAAGTGTACATGAACTGGTTATTAGCAACCATGTCAATGAGTTCTTGAGCTTCTGCAGGCATTTTCTTTAGGTGAATGGATCCACCTGCAGAAGTATCCAATGACATCTTTGATAGCTCAGATAAACCATCATAGAATATATCCAGGATGGTCCATTCTGAAAGCATGTCAGAAGGACACTTTTTGGTCAGCTGCTTGTATCTTTCCCAAGCTTCATAGAGGGATTCACCTTCTTTCTGTCTGAAGGTTTGAACATCCGCTCTAAGCTTGCTCAGCTTTTGAGGAGGAAAGAACTTGGCTAAGAAAGCCGTGACCAGCTTATCCCAAGATTTCAGGCTGTCTTTGGGTTGAGAGTCCAACCATATTCTAGCTCTGTCTCTTACAGCAAAAGGGAAAAGCATGAGCCTGTAGACTTCAGGATCTACTCCATTAGTCTTAACAGTATCACAGATCTGCAAAAATTCAGTTAAGAACTGAAAGGGATCTTCAGATGGAAGTCCATGAAACTTGCAGTTCTGCTGCATCAGAGAAACTAGCTGAGGTTTCAGCTCAAAATTGTTTGCTCCAATGGTAGGGATGGAGATGCTTCTTCCATGTAAATTGGAATTAGGTGCAGTAAAGTCACCAAGCATTCTCCTTGCATTATTGTTGTTGGGTTCGGCTGCCATCTCCTTTACTTGTTCGAAATTTTCAATAAGGTTGTCTCTGGATTGTTGTAATTTAGCTTCTCTTAGTTTCCTCTTCAGAGTCCTTTCAGGTTCTGGATCAGCTTCAACAAGAATGCCTTTTTCTTTGTTCCTGCTCATAAGAAAGAGAAGAGAACAAGAAAAGAAGAGGAATCCTCTATGTCACAGTAAAGAGGTTCCTTATTGTTAGTAGAAGAAAAAAAGGAATAGGGGTGAAGAAGAATGAAGAATCCAAACACAAAGGTGATGATAGGAGCAGAGATGTGAGATGAAGAGAAGTGTTAGTAGATGAATAAATAAATAGAAGGAGATGAAAGGAGGAGAGAATTTTTGAAAATAATTTTTGAAAAAGAGTTAGTGATTTTCAAAAATAGTTTTTGAAAAAAGGTTAGTAATTTTTGAAAATTAAAATCAAAAAATTAAAATAATTAGTTAATCAAAAAGAATTTTTGAAAAAGAGGGAAGGTATTTTCGAAAATTAGAGAGAGAGAGTTAGTTAGGTAGTTTTGAAAAAGATAAGAAACAAACAAAAAGTTAGTTAGTTAGTTGAAACAAATTTTGAAAAGATAAGAAGTTAGGAAGTTAGAAAAGATATTTTGAAATCAATTTTTTTTTGAAAAAGATAAGATAAGAAGATATTTTTGAAAAGATATGATTGAAATTAGTTTTGAAAAAGATTTTATTTTTAAAATCACAATTAATGACTTGATTCACAAGAAATCACAAGATATGATTCTAGAACTCAAAGTTTGAATCTTTCTTAACAAGCAAGTAACAAACTTGAAATTTTTGAATCAAAACATTAATTGTTATTGTTATTTTCGAAAATTTGATATAAAAATAAGAAAAAGATTTTTGAAAAATATTTTTAGAATTTTCGAAAATAACTAAGAAAAATGAAAAAGATTTGATTTTTGAAAAGAATTTGAAAAAGATAAGATTTTTAAATTGAAAATTTGATCTGACTCATAAGAAATAATTGAATTTTAAAAAATTTTTGAAAAAGTCAAATCTAAATTTCGAAATTTTGAGAGAGAAAAAGGGAAAGATATATATTTTTTTTTGAATTTTGAATTTTTAATGATGAGGGAGAAAAACACTAAAATGATGCAATGCATGAAGTTTTTAGATCAAAACAATGAATGCATGCAAGAATGCTATGAATGTCAAGATGAACACCAAGAACACTTTGAATGTCAAGATGAACACCAAGAACATATTTTTGAAAAATTTTTAATGCAAGGAAAACATGCAAGACACCAAACTTAGAAATCTTTCATGTTTAGACTCTATGGATGCAAAAATGCACATGTAAAACAAGAAAAGATGCAAAACAAGAAAACATCAAGATCAAACAAGAAGACTTACCAAGAACAACTTGAAGATCATTAAGAACACCATGAATGCATGAATTTTTCAAAAAATGCAAGATGAATATGCAATTGACACCAAACTTAAAAATTGACTCAAGACTCAAACAAGAAACATGAAATATTTTTGATTTTTTTTTTTTATTTTATGATTTTTTTTTGTATTTTCTTTTAATTTTTTTTTTCGAAAATCATTTTGAAAAAGAAAAATAAGGATTCCAAAATTTTTAATATGAATTCCAGGAATCTTATGCTCTTTAGTCTAAAGCTCCAATCAAAGGGTCAGGCATGACTTAATAGCCAGCCAAGCTTTAGTATGTAACTCAGACATGACACGCCTAGCATGCTTTATCCAGAAGAATTAGACATGGCTTTACAGCCAGCCAGGCTTCAACATGCTTCATGAAACACTAGAATTCATTCTTAAAAATTTTGAAGAAAAATATATTTTTGAAAACATTTTTATTTTAAAAATTTTTTCGAAAACAAAGGAGAAAATTTTGAAAGATTTTTTTGAAAAATTTTTGAAAATAAAACAAAAAGGAAATTACCTAATCTGAGCAACAAGATGAACCGTCAGTTGTCCAAACTCAAACAATCCCCGGCAACAGCGCCAAAAACTTGGTGCACGAAATTGTGATCTCTGGTAATGGCTCCAAAGGCTTGGTGCTCTAATCTCAATTCATAATTTGTCATAATTTCGATACAACTAACCAGCAAGTGCACTGGATCGTCTAAGTAATAAACCTTACGTGAGTAAGGGTCGATCCCACGGAGATTGTTGGTATGAAGCAAGCTATGGTCACCTTGTAAATCTCAGTCAGGCGGATATAAAATAATTATGGAGTTTTCAAAAAAGGATAATATAATGAGGATAGAAATACTTATGTAAATCATTGGTGAGAATTTCAGATAAGCGCATAGAGATGCTTTCGTTCCTCTGAACCTCTGCTTTCCTGCTGTCTTCATCCAATCAATCTTACTCCTTTCTATGGCTGGCTTTTTGTAAGGATGTCACCGGTGCCAATGGCTACTTTCAATCCTCTCGGGAAAATGGTCCAAATGCTCTGTCACAGCACGGCTAATCGTCTGGAGGCATCACCCTTGTCGATGGTTGCATCCTATTCCTCTCTGTGAAAATGGTCCGATGCACTGTCACTGCATGGCTAATCATCTTTGAGGTTATCGATCATACTGGAATAGAATTTACTATCCTTTTGCGTCTGTCACTACGCCCAGCACTTGCGAGTTTGAAGTTCGTCACAGTCATTCAATCCTAGAGTCCTACTCGAAATACCACGGACAAGGTTTAGACTTTCCGGACTCTCATGAATGCCGCCATCAATCTAGCTTATACCACAAAGATTCTGATTAAGAGATCTAAGAGATACTCATTCAATCTAATGTAGAACGGAAGTAGTTGTCAAGCACGCGTTCATAGGGAATGATGATGATTGTCACATTCATCACATTCAGGTTGAAGTGCGAATGAATATCTTAGAAGCGAAATAAGATGAATTGAATAGAAAACAGTAGTACTTTGCATTAATCTTTGAGGAACAGCAGAGCTCCACACCTTAATCTATGGAGTATAGAAACTCTACCTTTTGAAAATACATAAGTGAAAGGTCCAGGCATGGCCAAATGGCCAGCCCCTCTGATCTAAGAACCAGGCGTCCAAAGATGTCTAATACAATAGTAAAAAGTCCTATTTATAATAAACTAGCTACTAGGGTTTACAGAAGTAAGTAATTGATGCATAAATCCACTTTCGGGGCCCACTTGGTGTGTGCTTGGGCTGAGCTTGAAGTCTACACATGGAGAGGTCATTCTTGGAGTTGAACGCCAGCTTTTGTGCCATTTTGGGCGTTGAACTCCACTTTGCAACTTGTTTCTGGCGCTGGACGCCAGAATTGGGCAGAGAGCTGGCGTTGAACGCCAGTTTGCATCATCTAAACTTGGGCAAAGTATGGACTATTATATATTTCTGGAAAGCCCTGGATGTCTACTTTCCAACGCAATTGGAAGCGCGCCATTTTGAGTTCTGTAGCTCCAGAAAATCTATTTTGAGTGCAGGGAGGTCAGAATCCAATAGCATCAGCAGTCCTTCTTCAACCTCTGAATCTGATTTTTGCTCAAGTCCCTCAATTTCAGCCAGAAAATACCTGAAATCACAGAAAAACACACAAACTCATAGTAAAGTCCAGAAATGTGAATTTAACATAAAAACTAATGAAAACATCCCTAAAAGTAGCAAAATTCTACTAAAAACAATGCCAAAAAGCGTATAAATTATCCGCTCATCAATATGTAAAACCATATGCATTGATATATTTGTATATACTTTAAAAAAATGATAAAAAAAAGAACATATATATATATATATAAAAGAAAAAAATATAGAAAAAAAAGAAAAAAAAAAAGAGAAAAAGAAATAAAAAAGGGGCAAAAATGCCCCAAAGTAAAGTTCAATAAAAATCAATGCATATGGAATGTAAATTAAAAAGAATGCATGAGTATGTGAAAAAGTGGGAATCATGGGTAGCTAGGTTGTGTATTAGAATTGTATAGGTTGTTATATGTGTTAGGTGAGAGCTTAGGCTAATCAAAGATTCAAATTTCAAGCTCACTTGATCATATGCATCCTACCTTTGACCCTAGCCCCATTACAACCTATGAACAAGTCCTCATGATGAATGTATGCATGCATTGAATAATTGTTGATTGTTAGATAAAAAACAAATCATGAAAAACATGATTAGAAGAGAATTGAGTGGATCGACCCTATACACTAGAGCGACTAGAGTGCATGCACTTCCGGTGAGGGTTCGATGCTCAATTCCTTGTTCCCGGCTTTCATGAGCTTTCTTCTTGCAAGTCTATTTGAACTTTATTTTGACATTTGAATTGGTAGAGTTTGTGAGTCGTCATATGACCTTTGCCCTACTTGCTCATTGATGACATGTCACCATGTCATGTTTTTTATGCTTTTTCATACAAGAAAATTATGATTAGTGCTTAAATATTGCATTCTTTGGTGCTTAAATGGTATATTTCTTTGATTTTTGATTTGATAAACTTTGTAGGAAATAAGAAGAAAAAGAAGCAAAAAGAGCACAAAATAAGCTAAAAAGAAGAAAAGAGGAATTTTGGGCACACTTTGAAGTTGGAGCACACTTTGGAGACTTAGGCCACGCTTTTAAAAGCATGGCCCATGACCAAATCAAGGAAGAGAAGTGTGGCCCAAAGGAAGAAAAGCGTGGCTCAAAACAAGGAGCAAGAGCACAAAGCTCTTGCCAAGAGCTTAAAAGCTCTTGCCAAGAGCTTTATCAAAAGCACATGGAAGAAGGAAGCAAGGCAAGCTCACATGCAGAACTCTTGCCAAGAGCTTTGCCCAAGAGCTTTTTTGGGCTTGCCTCAAGGAAAATGAGCTTGGAGGCAAAAATTTTCGCTAAGTTAAACTTGGGCACTTACAGCATGACCATGCCTCCTTCAAAGGGCCATAACTTGAGCTACAGAAGTCCGATTGATGTGCTTCTAGTTGCGTTGGAAAGCTGACATTCAGAGCTTTCCAACGATGTATGGCAATCCATATTTGGCATGAAATTGAGGCACGAGTGAAAGGTATCTTTAAGGACCAAAAATAAGCAAAAATGAATCAAAGTGGCTTCACCAGGATTCGAAGAGGGAGACCAAGGGAAGCAAGAAAGTAGCGCTCTCCTCATGAAAATATAAGAAAAAGGGCTCACAAAATGCTTCCATCATGGTTCGAACTTGGAGTTTCTCTCCAAAACAAAGGGGTGCTTCTAATAGAGCTCTTACGGAGAGCTTTGAAGCTCTTGGGGAGAGCTTTGCCCTGGGAGTGTGACCCATGGTCCAAAAATCAAATTAATTCAATCCTGCACCAAAATTTAAAAGCCCATGGACATCATTTCAAGGCACAAGAACAAGTTATCTTAGGAATTTATTTTTAATTGTAATTTGTTTAGAATTTCATTTTTTATTTTCATTTTTATTTTGTGAAAAGCCTATAAAAAGGCATCTGCTTCATTTCTTTAGGGGGGAGCTCGATTAGAAAGGAGGCTAGCTCCAATACAGAGTTGTGCACTCTTTAGTTTTCATTTTGCTTTCTCTCTTAGTTTTCTTTTCTGTTTTGAAATTTTGGATTGAGATTGGAAGGAATTCTATTTTCATTCTCCATCTGCAACTTCTCTTGTTCTTCTTCTGCAATTTACTCTTCCATTTTCATTTTGCAATTGTTCTTGTTAGATCAAGGAAGGATTTGAGATCTAGACTTGTTTTCTAGTCTCTTCCACTCCTGATATCTTGAACCACTTTTAAATTACTGCAAATTAAGCACTGCTTTTCTGTTTTGAATTCTTCAAGCAATTTCCCTTTTCTGTTTAGATCTGTTGCATGATTTTGCACCTTTTACTTCTCTGTTTGATTGCTATTTACACTTTCCTGTTAAATTTTAATTTTCAGCACCCACTCCCCTTTATATTTCATGCAATTTACATTTCTTGTCATTTAAGATTCTTGCAATTTACATTTCTTGCTCTTTAAGTTTCTGTCCAATTTACTTTCTGCACTTTAATTCCTCTTGTCATTTACTTTTTGTTGTTTCAACTGTCACTCAAATCACTCAATGTTAGCTTGACTAAACTAATCACCCACTAAAGTTGCTTGATCCATCAATCCCTGTGGGATCGACCTCACTCTAAGTGAGTTTTACTACTTGATGTGACCCGGTACACTTGCCGGTGAGATTTGTGTGTTTGGAAATTCATTTTTTCATAAAAACAACCATCACTCATACATGCTCTTGAAGATTGATTTACTTTTGACCAAGTAGGTAGAACCATTTTGCATTTAGTTGCATTCATATAGATAGGTGCATAGAGTTTATTTGCATTGAATAAATGTTCATACCCCTTTTCTTGTCCTTCTTTATTCTTAGCATGAGGACATGCTTATTTTAAGTGTGGGGAGATTTGATAAACCCCGATTTTGTGGTTTATCTTGTGCTTATTTTGGGGGATTTTATCACATTTTCTCACATTTATTCAATGAAATAGCATGGTTTTGCAATTCTCCCTTGATTTGTGCTTAAATGTGAAAACATGCTTTTTAGGCCCTAAAATTGGTGATTTTAA
Organism: Arachis ipaensis; assembly: GCF_059453495.1. Lineage (NCBI taxonomy): Eukaryota > Viridiplantae > Streptophyta > Magnoliopsida > Fabales > Fabaceae > Arachis > Arachis ipaensis. The sequence continues at coordinate 26,036,044 of NC_142435.1, forward strand.
TTCACTTTAATTCCATTCGATGCCTTGATATGTTTGTTGAGTAATTTCAGGTTCATAAGGCAAGTATTGGATGGAAGAAGTGAGGAGAAAAGCATTCAAAGTGGGAGAACTCATGAAGAAATGAAGGAACCGTAAAGCTGTCAAGCCTGACCTCTTTGCACTCAATCGACCATAACTTGAGCTACAGAAGTCCAAATGAGGTGGTTCTAGTTGCATTGAAAAGATAACATCCGGGGCTTCAAAATGATATAAAATTTGCCATATGTTGCTTCGTGCATAGGGGCACGCGTGCGCCATGTATGCGTGCGCGCCGATGGAGCACGTGGGTCCACTAAAGAGAAATCGCCCCCAGCGATTTTGTAGCTCATTTTGGGCCCAATCCAACCCATTTCTGATGCTATTGAACCCAAGGATTGAAGGGGGAATGAACCAAGTAGTCATAGTTTAGTTTTCATCATGTTTTAGGTTAGAATTCTAGAGAGAGAAGCTCTCTCTTCTCTCTAGAATTTAGGGTAGTTTAGGTTTAATTTTCTTAAATCCAACTTTTAATTCTTGTTTTAATTTAGTTTCTCCTTTTAATTTCTTGTTGCTACTACTCTATTCTTCTTAGTTTTCTTGTCAATTTTACTTTTATGTCTTTTTTATGTTCATGAACCCTTTGTTGGATTTGGATCTTTTCTTTAATGAAATTTAATGTTTGATGTTCTTTTATTGATGATTTGAGTTGTTGATTTACTTTTCTTGCAATTGATAGTTGGTAGATTTATATTTCTTGCACATTTTACTATGCTTTCCATGTACGCCTTCCAAGTGTTTGACAAAATGCTTGGTTGGTCTTTAGAGTAGATTTTTGAGCATTCTTGGCTTGGAGAGAGTAATTAGACAATCTTGAGTCATGAAAACCCAACTCATGTTGGTGATTTAGAGTTGTTAGCTAATATTGTTTCCATTGACGCTAATCTTTTTCTAATTTAATTAGTAAGTTGATTAGGACTTTTGGATTGAGATTAGCTAGTCTTATTAGACTTTCTCTCATGGAAGATAATATGATACCTTCTTCCAATGTTGGAGATTATGTAATAAGATAAATTCTTGTTTATTATTGTGATATGATTGATTAATCTTGTTTGACTTTCTCCCTATGTGTTGGAGTTGACTAAATAAGATGAATTAATCATTGCATGACTAGGATAGAAAGCCTAGGATCTCAATCTTTGCCATGAATGTCTCCCTTTATTACTTTCTCTCTTTAATTGCTCTCTTTAACTTTTCTTACCATTTAATTCCTTGCCCTCTTATCAATCAAACCCCCACTTGCATCTTCATAGCCAATAATTGAGCATTTCATTGCAATTCCTTGTGAGGCGACCCGGAGTCTAAATACTTCGGTTAATTTTCATTTGGAATTTGTTATTTGTGACAATCAAATTTAATTTGATGTGAGAGTTATTTGTTGGTTTGGAGCTATGCTTACAACGAAATTCTTATTTCTACAAGAGAAATTCCTTGCCGACAACGATTTTTGCTTATTAGTGGTTCACCAAAAAGATACGCCAGGGATGGCGACCTCCCCACACTTAAAATATAGCATCGTCCTCGATGCTCACTCAAGCTGGGTGGAAAGAAGTGTTATCACCGGAAGGATGGGCTGCGGGTGTCTCTGTGGAAACCTGAAGGTCTGCAGACTGGATAAGTGTAGGAGGATCTGTCTGCTGCAGTGGAGGCACTGACTGTAGAGGAATCTCTGGGTCTGTGGCCTAAATCTGGTGTGGCTCCGCATGCTGTGGTGCGGCCTACTCTGGTCCTGCCTGCTCAGCCTCTCTCTGTGCATGTGTCTCCTCCTCAGATGGCTCTGATGGTATGTCAGGCTCGGAGGGGATGTCGTCGCCGGATCGGATCATCAACTTGAGGTGCTCATAGCATCGCTTGTTGCGACGCTCAGATCTCTCATATCGCCGCCGGTTGTGGCGCTCCATCTAGTTCAGCTGCTGAAATAGGCGGTGCACGAGGTGGTAAATGGGCTCTGAGGCAGGTAGAGGTGCAGTGGTGGTAGATGGTGCAGCAGTGGATGAAGAAGGGGCAGATAAAAGTGTGGCGGTCTCATCAGAAGCGGTGAGGAATGGGGGTCTGTGGCCTAAAGCCTGAAACTTCCTGCTGTGAGGGATAATCTTCTTGCAGTCTGCAGCAGGTGGCTTCTCATCAGCAAGCTCCCAAGGCACGTCAGCTCGACGGCCTAGCTGGGTGATCAGATAAGGGAAAGGAAGAGTGCCTCTGACATGGACACTGTCCATATAGTACCGGATGAAACGTGGAAGGTACAGGTCCTTACCCTCCATCACACACCAGATGAGGGTGATCATAGCAGCGGGCAACTCTGTCTCATGAGTGCTCGGCATCACATAGTTGCTCAGAATCTGGTGCCAGAGCCGAGACTCATCATTCAGGTAAATCAGCTTGATTCCCTTAGGCATCATTGTGTTCTTCCCCATGACCCATGGGACAGTAGGATCAAGGGCTATCCTCTGCTTGACAGCATCCCAGTCAAATCTCATAAAGCGCATGTCCTCTTCAGCCTTTTGGTAACCATCAGGCTAATCTAATTTAGGCTGAAGGTGGAGGATGTCCTCAATGGCTTCCTCAGTTACCAAAATCTGTTTCCCTCTGAGGTGCACTGCATTCAGAGAAGTCTTGAAATAGTTGCAGTAAAATTCTCTAACCTAGGAAGCATTGTCCTTTGTCAAGTTTCTCTCCAAGAAGAACCAGCCTCTCTGTTTTATCTGTTCGGAGGTGTAATGCTATAGTTCTTTTGGAATTTTCAGAGTTCTCTCCAGGTACAAGTTCCTGGAGGTGGCAAACACTGAATACTTCAGCTCACAATATCTGTTTGCAAATTTAACTGGATCATTAGCAGTGAGGAGCTGGTCAGCCTTCTCCTACGGGGTAAAGTGCTTTTCCCGCCAGGAGTCGTCATGCATAATGTCGAGGATGGACATAGAGGATTCGTCTCTTTTTCATTTGCTAGTGGTTGCTTTGCCTTTTCCTTTGCGCTGAGGGTCAGACATCCTGAAAAGTAGAAATTCCAGGGTATAATTGAAGAACAAAGCAGGAAAATAAGTAAGCAAATAGAATAATAACAATATAAGCACATAGTGGCAAAAGAGCAGTAGAATTATGAAATGAGTTGAGTATATGTGCATTATGGATTGTATTTGAGTTAGAAATCTAAGATGAAAAATCACAATCTAAAATGTAATATAAGTAGAATTCATGTTAATTAGGAAAACCAATAATCATGCCTTGAGTTAGAAAGTTAAAGTAAATAGTTAAAAACCAAAAAGAGAAGTTTGAAAGTTAGATCGGTTAGGATTGAAAAAGAGGTTAGAAAGTGGAAATCAGTGAGTTAGGAGAAAGAAAATTAAAGTGAGTGGCATTGATAAATGTTTTCTAGGTAACAATAAATTCACAAATTTAAAGAATAATCAACTCATATTCAAGCAAAAATTTCAGTTTATTGATGATAATTCAGAAGGATGGAAAAGTTGCAAAACTAACATGAAATCATCAATAGTGCAAGTTATTAACTAGGGGATCAAAAGGAATAAGAATGCTAGCCCGGGCAGGCATGAATTGGTTTAGTTGTAGCCAAGTAAGGTAAAATAGTAAATTACCAAACTCAATACATGAAAACAATTTGCGAAAAATTGGGCAGCATCTCGGCTAAAAATGGATGATCCCAGAAATAAACAGCATGAAAAAAAAGTAGTTCATATAAATTAAAATGAAGTTGCATAGATACAGATAATATGAACATGAAAGAGCAATATAATAGCAGCAAGAAACATGGAAGAACAATGTATGAACAATATGATTATCATAGCAAAATCAGAATTGCAAATGGATAAAACAGGTAGCAAGAACGGCACAATTATCAGGCCTAAATCCACTAACCATATCCTAGCTACCTAACCACCTAGAATCCACTACAAACATGCATCTCTAACTAGTCTAATTCGAACATAATCTGAAAAATAAATAACTACAAGTGATAGAGAAATTGGCGTTCGGCAGAACCTGGTATGTGTAAGAACAGAGGTGAGGGCAGAGAGATGGTGGTGGTGATGCGGCGGCGCTGAAAGGGAGCACGGCGGGGCGGTGGCGGAGCAGGGGCAGTGGCAGGGGGTTTCAGGTTGGGGTTGATGGTGGAGGGGTGGGTTAGAAGGGAGGTAGGTGAGGGTTGTGGGGGTGGGAGGTGGCGCTGGTGGCGGGGTGGTCGTGGCTGGCCGCGATGGGGGGGCAGCGGTGGTTGAAGGAAGAAGAGAGAGAAGAAGGAGGGGAAAGGGAGAAGGAGGGAGGAAGAAGGGCATCGGCGGTCGGGGTGGTGCGGCGGTCAGGTCTGGCGCGGTGGTCGGAATGGTGGCTGGGAGTGGTGGTGGTTGGTGGTGGGAGAAGGGAAGGAGTTGCAGAGAAGAGAGGAAGAAGGGGGGTTATGGGGCGCGACGGGTAGGGTTTCGCGTGGAAAAGGGGGTTAGTGATTTTGAATCCATGCGAACGTGTGGGGCACGCGATCACGTGACTAGGGTGAAATGGGGTTGACGCGGTCGCGTGATTGACGCGATCGCGTGGGTTGGGTAAAAGATGGATGACGCGGACGCGTGAGGCATGCGACCGCGTCGCTGTAAATTGTGCTAAAGGCACAATTCCAGTGTTGTTTCAGCGCAACTCTCTGTTTCCATTTAGGGGGGCCATGATATCCACGCGACGCGGGCGCATCGTTCACGCTTCCGCGTGGGATGAGTGTTTTGCAAGTGACGCGTCCGCGTCAGGGACACGAACGCGTGGGCCGTTTGTGCTAAACGCACACCAGCCGCATGATTCCAGCCCAGATTTCTGGACGTTGGATCTTTTGCCGATTTCCAGGTCACGCATTCGGGTGAGTGATGCGGACGCGTGGGAGGCATGTTTTCGCAACTAATGTGAACGCGTTAGCGACGCGGTCGCGTGGAACAATTTGTGCCAAAGGCACGCCTCCAGCCACGCTTTCGCGTGACTTTCTGTTCACTTTTTTTCCTAATGCACTTGTGACGCGAACGCAAGCATTGCGTGCAACCCTTTATATATATATATATATGCAATTATGCAGTATGCAATGCTGATGCAAATGCTATGAATAATATTCAGGTTCAATGAAAATAATATAATATAAAAACAAACAGAACGAAATAAAATTGAAACAGGAACGATCATAGCATGGTGGGTTGTCTCCCACCTAGCACTTTTAGTTAAAGTCCTTAAGTTGGACATTTGATGAGCTTCCTGTCATGGTGGCTTGTGCTTAAATTCATCCAGAAATCTTCACCAATGTTTGGAATGCCGACTGCCTCTGGGGTCCCAAACTAGGCATGTAAAGCTTTTGAGCGGCTTCAAACAGATTCTCAGGCTCCCGGGGTGACGAATGTCAGAATAGATTCCAGGATCCCAAACTTTGCTTTTAAATCCGCCTTCGTCTTGATCTATATTCTTCCATCTGGGCGGTTTAGAAATTGTATTCTCACCAAGATGACCAAACGTCTTCCGAGACCCATTCAATTGAACTTGGTATCAATCCGTGCACTTCGAATTGAAGCGTGGAACCTTATTGAATCTTGCATACCAGCTCTTAGTATGAGCCATCTTCCTCTTACTCTTAAAGTCGCAGAGAGCTCTAAGCTGGCCATCTGTTTCAAGCAAGCCATATTCAAGTTGAAAAGTAAAGATAAAGGTTAAGGATTGTACCCACTTGAAGCTTGTATTAGGTGGTAATGGCCTTGGGATAGGTGTTTCCTGTGGTTCTGTAAGCTCTACTCCCTTGTATTTTTCTGTGAATTCCTCCACTTTCTTACAAAATTCTTCAACTGCAACTGCGTCCTGATCAAGGTCTTATATGTCTTCCTCGTCACTTAAGTCATACGTTGGAGGTTGAGAGAAATCTACCTCGACGTCATCTTCGTATTCACTTGGATAAGGTTCTTCAGGCTTATGGAGTTCAGTTGCGGATGTAAGTTCGTGACTAGGAGAGCTTGATTCATGGTCATCACTGCCTATGGAATCAATTTCTTGGTCTGTTCCGTCCAATTTTTCACAAGGTATATGCATTGGAGGTTGTGCACTATCCTCCTTGGCATCAAATTCGAATGTCTCGGCGGAATTCTTCACAGTTCTCGATTCCCATGGAGGTTCAGCATCTCCTAAATCTTCAACCATTTCTTCCTCTACAACTATCATGGCTTCTTCCACTTGTTCCAATACAAAGCCATGCTCCTCATTGTCCACCGAAGTTTCTAGTGTCTCCTTCATGCTACGCTCTTCTCTAGATTCTCCACATGTAGCCATGGGAGTACTTTGAGTGCTCAGATGTCGAGAAGCTATTATATTTACTATCTCGATTAAGGCAGTAGTGAGTTCCAGTACGTTCCTTTGCATCTTCGCTTGCCCTTGAAGAAGAACACGAAGTTTGTCATTCATTGGAGGTTGTGGTGGGTATGAGGGTTCATTGGTTGGGGAAGAGGGTTCAAAATAAGAATGTGGTGGTTCTTGGGAGTAATTGGATTGGGATTGTGGTGGATAAGGGTCATACGGTGGTGAATGGTGAAAAGGAACTTGTGAGTGTGGTGGTTCAAAGCTACGTTGAGAGGATGGTCTATAAGCACAGGGTGGGGCTTGTTAGTAATTACAAGGGGGTCCACCATATCTATCTGCTTGGTATGCATTGTAGAGTGGTCCTTGCCCATGATATCTTGGAGGGTGTTGTTGCCTGGGTTGATCAGGGCCTCTTGGCTCCATCCATCTTTGATTGCTTAGACCTTGATGCATATTTCTGTTATAGCTTTCACTCCTTCCAACAGATTTAGAACCAAACTCAAAGCGAGAGGGGTGAGAATTCATAGTAGCTAATAGAAATAAAAGGGAAAAACAAAAACAAATAAACAAGTAAAAGGAAAAAATAATATTTACAATAACCAATAATAAGGCACACGTTTGCAATTCTCCGGCAACGGCACCATTTTGAAGAGCGGAAGATTAACGGTTTAGAATTCAGAATAAATTCCCGTTGCAAGTATAGTTTCTAAACCAAGCAATCATCCTTTCTTACAAACATTTTGGTTGTCACAAGTAACAAACCCCTTTGAAATTGATAACCGAAGTATTTAAACTCGGGTCGTCTTCTCAAGGAATTGCAGGGAGGTGTTCTTATTATTGGTTGTGAGTCTTGTAAATTGGGGGTTTTGAAAGTAAGGAACAGGTAATTTAAATGACAAGAAAAATAAATAAATAACTATAAAATAAACTCTTTGCAAGGTATGAAAATTCGGAAGTCCTATCCTAGTTATCCTTATGAGAATTGAGTTTAATCCCACTTAGTTAACCTTTACAAAAGCAAGGGAAAGTCAAGTGGACTAATTAGATAGATCCCCAAGTCCTAGCCAACTCCTAAGGAAAGACTAGAGTTAGTGGAATTCAATTCAATTAGAGAAATTAATCAGCAATCACGATAAGTTTGATAACTCAAGAGCCTCCAGTTAATCAATTAAAGCCAAGAATATAAAAAGCTAAATAAGAATCATAAATCTGAAATACCTCAATTTATGTCAAATAAAGAAAATCCTAACATGAATGGTTCATAAGCCAATTTGGCAACATAAGTAATTAAATGAAAGCATTAAAACATCTGAAAGTAAGAGAGAAATATAAAGTAAAAGGAATATTGAACCTGATAAAGAGTTGAAATCCTAAATCCTTTAAGAGGAATCCTAATCCTAAAACCTAAGAGAGAGGAGAGAACCTCTCTCTCTAAAAACTACATCTAAAATATGAAAAGTGAATAATTGAATACTTCTCTTCTGAATGGATGCATTTTCCCACTTTATAACCTCTAATCTGTGTTTTCTGGTCTTGGATCTAGGCCAAAAGGGCTTCAGAAGTCGCTGGGGGCATTTTCTGCAGTTTTTGGTGCGTGGCGTCTGTCACGCGTCCGCGTGGTTCACGTGGTCGCGTCATCTGGGAGTTTTTCTTATCACGCGTTCGCTTCGCTCACGCGTATGCATCATTTGCGTTCTGCTCAAGGCACGCGTCCGCGTCAGTCACGCGTCCGCGTCGCTGCCTTTTCGCGCTGGGCACGCGGCCGCTTCGTCCATGCGTTCGCGTCGCTGCCCTTTTCTTCAAAACTCCATTTTTGTGCTTTCCTTCCATTTTTGTATGTTTCCTTTCCATCCTTTAAGTCATTCCTGCCCTATAAAGCCTGAAAGCACTCAACACACATATTACGGCATCGAATGGCAATAAAGGATGATTAATTTTAATATTTCTAAAGCATAGGAAACATGTTTTTTCATATATATCACTCAATAAGGAAGGAAAAGTAAAATCATGCAAATTATATGAATAAATGGGTGAAGGATTGAACAAATCACTTAAATTGAGCACAAAATACATCATAAAATATGAGTTTATCACTCTATCAAAACAATTCTGTACGGCGTAATTGGGACTGATCCAGCTCCCAGCACCAAGTCAATAGCAAATTCAATCTTCCTTTAAGGAGGAAAATCGGGAATATCTTCTGGGAACACTTTTGGAAACTCCCTAACTGCCGGAATTCGATCTAACCTCTTCATCACCTAACGCATTTTTAGCCAACAATATATAACCATGATACTCTTCTCCAATACAGTTCACCAACACAGAGTTCAGATAATAACCCTCAGCTACCGCTGCTCCATCTTCCCTTTCCGGCATAAACCGAATTGATCGCTCAAAACAATCCAACAATACCCGATTCTTTGACAACCAATAAAACCCCAAAATCATCTCCAACCCAATCATTGGTAAATAAATCAAATCATGAACAAAGTCCTTATCCTCAATCTTAAAAGAAACTTGCCTACATCCTGATCTAGTCATAACCGTCTGATACAGGGTATGCACACGCAAATCAAAAGCTAATTCTGGCATCTTCAACCTTAGTTCCTCAACTTTATCAAATGCAACGAAAGAATGCGAGACTCCAGTATCATACAGTGCAACCAATGTTTTCTCGTCAATTAAACAGTTACCTCTCATCAAAGGATCCGCCTTAGCAGCATCACTGGCGTTCACAGCAAACACTCGCCCTTAGTGTTGATTCCAACCCGCATTCGGGTTCCTCCCATGAGTACAATCCCTCGCCATGTGACTAAGCAGTCCACAATTGAAGGAACCATCTATACCCAACTTGCACAATTCATTCAAATAAAAATGTCCACAACAATCACAAGTTAAATTCAAAGAAGTCTTACTCTGATTATCTTCCTCTCGTCGGATGATACTGATCAAAAGTGGGTCTCCTAATGTTGCCTTGACCTTGAGGTACATGTCCTCTCCTCTTGAAGCTCTGAGCTCTTGGTTGAAAGTATTTTTCACGCCCACGGTTTTTGTTTCCCCCACAAATATCTCTTGCTGATGCCACTTTCTTCACACACTCCTCCACGACTCTTGCCTTGTTCACAAGCTCGAAAAAGATCCGAATCACCAAAGGAGCCATAGCAGTCATTATGTTGTCCCTCAAACCTCCTTGATACTTTATACACTTCCAACTCTCATAGGACTCCTGGGCACCTTGACACACACTAGAGAACCTATAGAGCTCCTCGAATCGACTAGTGTAATTGGCCACAGACAACGAGCCTTACTTCAGCTGAATAAACTCTAACTCTTTAGCTTCTCTCACTGATTTCGGTAAATACTTCCTATAAAATGCCGTTTGAAATACATCTCAAGGAATGTCAGCATTCGAAAGTCACATCAATTGGCACTCTCCTTGCCACCGATGTTGTGCCTCTCCCATCAATTGATAGGCCGCAAACTCTACGTATTGAATAGCCGGGACATGTTGAGTGTGTAGTGCGCGCTCTATGGCTCGAAACCAATTGTCTGCTTTGGTGGAGTTTGTTGTTCCTCGAAAAGTTGGTGGGTGAACCTTGAGGAACAAAGCTAGGGTCATCGGAGTTCCTCCCAAATTGTTACCGACCCTTTCTCCATTCGTATTTCCATTTCCATTACCGTTCCCAGCCGAATAACCCATCCTTTCCACATCTTGCATAGTCGCAGTAGCGTTGGCTTGCATAGTATTTGCCAAATTGGTCATCGCCGCCATGAACTCAGCATGGTTGTCGGCTGGTTGGTCATTCTCAGTTTCTCCCCGTATACGTGTATGACCTCATCCGTGAGTAGTCATTAGGGTTCCTATCTACACCAAATATTCGATATCAAGGTGATCAGTCTCAATATCAAAAGTCTAGTGCTTCAATTATCCCAAAGGCACTCAAAAACAAGCATGTTATACATATATCAGCAGATAATTCTAAATAACATGAAAGAAAAAGACACAGAGTACGTAATGAAGCATAATCAGTCCATCCCTCAGGCTCATGAGGACGAACCGCTCTGATGCCACTAAATGTAACACCCTAATTACCCTAAGCCTTATCTCATGCCGTAAAGCAAAGGATAATTAAGGGTCACGACAATTCTAAGGCTTATACAATATTTTATATGTATATATATAGAAAAAGATAGTAATTCTAGAAGCCCGATGAAGAAATAAGCTCAAAAACAAAGTTACAAAAAAAAGAAAAACGTTCACACAAAGCTACAAGCTGAAAGGCACAAGACATAGATACAAGATAACAAAGCATATGTAGATATATGTGTATAATAGTCATAAAGTACTGGTCGCAGCCCGCGAAATTTCGGCCGGCAAGTTATATACAGACATAACAGAGTTTGGTAAGTTAAAAACAACATATACAATATCTCTCTCAAAGATAGCCTCTAAGGCAAAGAAAGATACAAAAGTGAAAGTACTAAACAAAATATCCAAAATGACTCCAAAATATGATAAAGATCCTCCGCTCTGTCACCATCACGTATCTCACCGAGGTGGGTTACGACCCGCATCTGAAAAATAACAACAGAATATGGTATGAGAACTGGAGGTTCTCAGTATGGTAACAGTGCCCAGTAGTGTAAGATATAAGATTTCGGGATGCCAGAGGCAATCTTAGAACTTCATATCAAGCATAAGGTTCAAACTTAAAGAATAACTCAAATTAAAACCATAACTTTAAAACCATAATGAAACGGGGTAATCTAACTTATAAAATTTCTAAACTAACATTCACACCGCTGACCCAAAGCCTTCGCCAGCCTAACCGCCATGTGATCCTATCGCCGCCGCTTATGGATCCTACTCAATCTCAGTATAAAACACAAGTAAAGCACAAGTAATTATCAAGTACAGCAGGTAAATCAAGAAGCACTTAAGCATGTTATACAATTAGGCAAATTAAGCAAGTAAACAAAGCAAGCAACCATATAGAAGATGCACATGATGAATGCCTGCCCTATTGGCTACGATATCGCATTGTCAGTTCAATTGCCAACCCGACACATTCCCATGGGAATCTCGCCTTTCGATCACGAATAAAATGGGTACCCCCCCCAAGGATATCGTGCCTGGCACACAGTCCAGGGATATAGTGCCCGCGCACACTCTTGTGACTCCAAAAGGATGCAAGCGGGATACTCAGCCACAGATCTCACATCTCAACGTAAGCGGGACTAACCACTGCCCTTACGACGCCGCCGTGACCTCGACAGGCAGTATTAACCAACCGTCCTTGCCAGATGCATAGCGTCTCAACAATACCAATAATAATAGTATATCCATATTTCTCAATGATCACTTTTAGTATTCATAAATTCATCATTTATCCTTGAGTCGCAGACTCGTTACAAACATTATCAATTCTCAGTTCCACAGCTCATCATGCTCATCATCAACATAAGTACTCTTCCAACCCACACAACTATTCCATCCTCAGTACTCCAAAAACTTAAGACTCTGTTTTCTAACTCATGATAGAAAATTACCAAGTGAAACCAACTAATTCATCTCTATTAGCTTTAGAGCCTAAATACAAGGTAGCAATCTCAAACAGCAATTTAAGAAAGTTTAGAAAGTAAGAGAACCCTTAAAAATGAATAAATATAATTTTTCAACAAAACAATGTCTGTGCATACGCACGCCCAAGGGTGCGTACGCACACTTTAAATTTAGACTATTCCACGTACACACCTGTGAGCTGCGTACACGGGGGTGTTGGACAGACGCCATCACCCGTGTATGGTGCATGGGGCCGCATACGCATCCTTGGGTTTTGGCCCATCCTGCGTACGCATGCATATGCTGCGTACACAAGAAGGCCTGGCAGAGACGCACACCCGCGTATGGAGGTACCCGCGTACGCATGCCCTTCCAGACTTTGTAAAATTTTGTAAAGTTACAGAATTTTAGTTTAAACATCAAACTTTAAACATTTATAACTTTCTCTACAAAAATTCATTTTCCTTAAATATATCATTTTAAAGCTCTTGAGATAACCTTTAATTTAAAACAAAGTTAATCCAATTCAAGGTTTGGGGCTCAAGTTATGATCCGTCAAAGTTCATCAAAAATCAAGTTTTACAAAATCATTCAGGTTCTCAAAATTTCAAGACTTCCCAACCAAAACCATTTCATAAACATGCTAATACATACTAAATCTCACCATTCATGCCCATAATCACAACCATATGTTTCTCCACTTACCAATTAACTTCCTCCATCATTTTAAACATATTTTATTCAACTTTCCCAATATAATTCAACAAAACTCCACAAGTTCTCAATTAAGACTCCAACCTTCACAATTTTACACAATTTGACTCTTCACCAACACAATTCAACATATCTCATCATAATTCACATAGTTATCATTATTCATCTCAACATCAACAATTATCAATATAATTCATCAAAATCATCACAAACATCAATAATCATAATCCACTATCAACAATTCAAACCTATCCTATTGTCCACTAGTCTAAGTATCTAGAAATATTACATATTACATAGAGAAAACTGAAATCATACCTTGGCCGATTTCCAATATGAACCACACACTAAATTTGAGTCCAAATCAAGCCTCCAAGCATCAACCAATACACTCCAACAAGCATCAACAATCAAATTTTCCAAGCTATACACATTAATTTACCAAAAATCAATACCTAGGGTTCCTAAATACACAATTTCACAAGGGATAAGGCAAGCTTACCTTACCCACAGTTGATTAGGACAAAATTTAATAGAAACCAAGTGCTAGAGTGTACCTAAACACCCAAAATCACAAAAATCGACTCAAACCAAAATCCAAAATTTCGAAATTCACAATGACTAAAAATTGGGCAGGGATTTTCGAAAAGCTTACTATAATACCTAGCTAGAAGTGACGGGATTGGCGAGAGTTTCGTGTAGCCACAAATGGCACACGAATCGGAGCATCATAGCTCGAGTTATGATCGAAAAAGTGATGAAGTGAATAGTGTTTTCTCCCTTTTCTTCTCTTAACTCCTGCTGCTGCTAGGTTTAGTGTTTAATGAGTTATGAGGCTGAAATGGGTTCATTTGTGTGTTTATGTATGTTGGGCTTGGACCCAACCTGGCCCTGGTCCAACCCATTAGTGTTTTTGGCCCGTTTGGCCCAACTTTGGACTAAACCTTTAAAATTAGCGTCCGGTTTTTTACTTTAAATGTTTTTATAAATTTTTCTACAGTTTTTACCGCTCTCACACAGTACCGGAAGATTTAAGCCGGTACTGCTGGCTAATTTATCGGTACGCATTTTTACGCAATTTTTTGCAGAAATTTACATTTTTTAACTCAGAAAAATCTTCTTTTTTTTTGAAATAAAGAGCTCAACACACAAGGTGGAGCGTTAAAGATAAAACAAAATAAACCAGTAAACAACAGTTGACAACTCAAAGTACATGACAACCCCTATTCATCCTCGGCATTGCCATCGACAACCAAAGGGTTCACCACCAATCCATTCCTTAGAGAAATTAAAGGACCTGTTTATAATTTCCTGCACACTTGAGATTTGATTTTTGAAGATTTTATCATTCCTTTAATTGTCCAAATAACAGCAAAGAATCCAATGAACCACCGCTTCCTCTCATCTTTTCTCGTTGAAATATTCATCCAACTTTCAAAGTGCTGCTTTAGTGAACCTGGCATTATCCATATCCTCCCAAGAGCGAACAGCCAAGCACACCACACCTGCCAAGTGAGCTCACAACCAATAAACAAATGAAATGCAGACTCTACAGACTTTCAACATAAACACACATATATTATCATTCTGGTCAATAACACCTAATTTACACAATCTATCCTTAGTATTCACCCAACCGACTAACACAAAACAAGATAATAGCTCAATCCTTGGTGGGACGAAACCTCTCCAAATAACACTAGTGAAGCTATAGCTTATGATTTCCTCTGAAAGAATTTCTGCTTGCAACACCTGCACAAAGGAGTTAGTCGAAAAAATACCTGATCTATCAAATTTCCAAATCACTCTATCCTCTCTCTCATTTGTTAGCTTAACTGATTGCAACCTTTCATGAAGTTGGTTTACTAGCTCCAACTCCCATTGGAATAACTCTCTCTTCCATTGGAAACTCCAAATCCACTCTAACCCATCCCAAAATCCATAATTTCCTATAACAGATCCTTTAAGGTTTGAGACCAAGAAAAGTCTTTGAAATACATCTTTCAATGCACCACTAGGTAACCAGCTATCCTCCCAGAATCGGATTTTTTTGCCAGTCCCTAAATCCATGGACAAGCCTATGATCATCCTTTCTCTCACATGTGGCTCCCTGATTTGTAATTGACAAATATCCTTCCATGGACCCCCTCTTGTAGGTATTGGCTGACCACTCAGCATCTTAGAAAGATTCATGTTATTACAAGAGCAAACAACTTTCTTCTATAGGAGACAGTTCTCTTTTGAAAATCTCCATCACCACTTAAAAAGTAGAGCTGTATTTTGAACCACTACATCACCAACTCCCAAGCCACTTGCCTTTTTTGGAGCCATTACTAGTTTTCATTTCACTAGCGGCATCCCATTTCTTCCATCCTCTTTACTCCACAAGAGCTATATTTGTAGGGAGATCAACTTCTCCGCCACAGCCTTGGGCATCTTGTATAAACTGAGATAGTAAATAGGTAGACTATTAAGAACAGATTTAATAAGAACTAGCTTACCCACCTTATTGAGTGTTTGTGCTTTTCATAGACTTAACTTTTCTTCCACCTTGTTAATCACTGGTTTCCATGTCTTAACAAGACTCAGATTTGCTCCCAGAGAAATGCCTAGATATCTGACTGGTAATGATGCCTCATTACATCCCAACAAATGACACATTTTCCGTGTCCAACACCGCTCACAATTAACCGGTATAAATCTAGACTTCTCAAAATTAATACTTAACCCCAGGGACGGATGCATGTATATGAGTGTGGGGGCAATCGCCCCACCTACGATTTGAAATTTTTTTGAGTAGTATATGATAATAATATTTATTTGCCCCCACTAAATTATTAAATTTGATCCCACAATAATTTATTACTCAACTTTTGATATTTCATAGTCAATTTAAAAATTTCATATTAGATGTCATTAGAATGATCAATTCTCAATTTAAATAAAATTTGTATTTTTTCTTAGAAATCAACTCGAAAGAGTGTTATTTATCATTTTTTATATTAGTTTTAATTTTTTTTCTATAACATCATTAATTGAAAGAACTTTTTTAATTATGAATCTCAATAAGAATTGACTTCTAATTGTATAAGAAGTAAATTTCTAAATAAGTATTTACTTATATATATGTAAAAAAAATACTACACATCCAACTCTTTTTATGAAATAAGTCTAACCAATTTAAACAATAAAACTTAAAATAATATTAGTCATAACTGATTTTTGTTGTCTTAGACAAATTTGATTAGACTTTGTTAACAAAAAAATATGAATATATAGCATTATCCTATATAAAAAGACAGATATTTATAAGGGTAAAGTATATTTTTTGTCCCCGAAGTTTGGCAAAAGTTTTAAAAATACCCCTAAGCTTTATTTTGCTTCAATTTTGTCCCAGAAGTTTTTGATTTGCATCAAATATACCCTCGAAGGCTAAATTTTCAAAAAATTTAAGACAAATATAACAATAATGCATGAAAATTATGCTTGATTTGCTTGTGTTGAGGGGTTGTTCTTATGAAATTGTTGTTGAATCGATCTTAAATTTTTTGAAAAATTAGCCGTCAGGGGTATATTTGATGCAAATCGAAAACTTTTGGGACAAAATTGAAACAAAATAAAACTTAGGGATATTTTTAAAACTTTTGTCAAACTTTAAGGAAAAAAAATATACTTTACCCTATTTATAAATGATTGTTTTAGTGTTTTAATTTGTAAAATTAGATATTATAAAAACTAATCATGTTATATTTACATCAAAATAACTATCTGTGTATATATATTGAAATAAAAAATACATATTAAAAATAAATTAAACAATACATATATTTATATACAAATATATAATGATTAATAAATAATTTGATAACTAATTTTTATGTATATATAATATTTTTATTTTAAAATTATTATTATTATTATTATTATTATTATTATTATTATTATTATTATTATTATTATTATTATTATTATATTTTGCTCCCACTATCAAAATTGTTTGAATCCGTCATTGCTTAACCCAAACATCATCTCAAAATATCGCAACAACCGTTTGTAGTTCTTGATAGTCTCCTCCTCAGTAGGACAGAACAAGATAGTATCATCTACAAACTACAAGTGTGACAACTCAATGTTATCCCTCTCAACCAAAAATGGAGAGATACGTTCCTTCCTCACCGCCTCCCTGATCATTCTATGAAGAATATCAAGAACTAGCACAAACAGAAAGGGAGACAGTGGGTCTCCTTGTCGTAGACCCCTTTCCATTTTGAAGGGCTTAGAGGGGGACCCATTTATAAGAACCGACATAGATGCAGAGCATACACATTCCTTGATCCAGGCCCTCCACCTAAGGCCAAATCCCATCTTGTGTAACACAATATCCACAAAACTCCACTTGACCCTATCATAAGCCTTTTGAAAATCCAGTTTAATAATCGCTAAGCTCTTTTTTTACTTCAGCCACTGCGCAGTTTCACAAGCAATCAGCGTCCCATCATGTATTTTCCTGCCCTTCACAAAAGCACTCTGAGTCTCCCCTACTAAACCTGGCATAACCTTCCGCATCCTCTGAACCAACACCTTAGATATGACCTTGTACACACAACCCACCATACTAATTGGTCGAAGATATTTTATTTCTTTGGCTCCAATAAACTTTGGCGCTAACGCCACCCAAGTGACATTCGAATCCCTAGTTAGCACAGCTGACTGGAAAAAACCAATCACTGCTTCAGTGAACTCCCTTCTGACATCTTCCGAACACATTTTAATGAAATTCATATTATACCCATCGCTGCCTGGTGCCTTAATTAGCTCACAATCCCAAACTGCATCCTTTATTTCTTCAAAAGATGGCATTGACTCTAACTCTGTTGCCTCTTCCTCACTTATCTGCTTTACCAGCCCATCTCGGAACCCTATATTAGGCAATGTCTCCTGATGGTACAAGTCCTTATAGAAATCTCGTATAGCAACCTTGATCCTGGCTTGATTCCATACTAGCCTTCCATTAATCATTAAGGCATCAATTTAATTGTTCTTCCTCCGAGCTGAAGCTAGATTATGAAAGTATCGAGTATTTTTGTCCATCTCCTTTGCATGCCTGGATCGTGACATCTGCTTCTAATGAAGTTCCTTTCTAATATACCACTTCTTACAAGAGCTCACAAGCACCTTTCTTCTAGCTTCCATAGTTCTGTCATACACTCCGTTGCTCACCATATCATCTATTTTCTTGATCTCTTCTTCAAACTGTTTAATCCTCATGTCCATATTTTCAAAATTCTCCCTATGCCATCTGCCCAGTGGAACCATCAAACCCTTCAACTTGTCCATGAATTGAACATCCCCTAAGTTCCTCTGTTCCTCCTTTTCCATCCTCAAGAACCCCTCGTGAGAAAACCAGGAATCTAGGCTCCGAAATGGTCTCAGCCCCCTCTCATCCTTGTGACATCCACAATCAGTGGATAATGGTTTGACAAACCTCTAGGCCATCCTCTTTGCCTTGTTTCAGGAAACTTTTCTAACCACCCCAAGCTAACCAGAACCCTATCAATACGACTGCTTGACTGGCCCCTAAACCATGCGAACATGCGATCAGTTAGTGCTAGGTTCACTAACTCCATATCATGAATCCATGATTTAAACTTTGCTGCAGACACCGTCAAAGTAGCAGCTCCGTTCTTCTCTTCCACTTTACTAACCTCATTAAAATTTCCCAAATAACAAATTGGTACTTGACATGCGCACCATATACTAGACAAAAAGTACAACGAAAATTATTTTTTAACAGCACACCATCCACACACAAGCACCTTTCTCCTTTATAACAGTTATTCATCTTAAAAACCATTTCATCCCACATCAAAAGCAGGCCACCTGATGCGCCTTCCGTCCCTACAAACTCCCACCGAACTACATCATTTCTCCAAAGTTGTACTATATCAAATTTAGTCAAAACCGCTTTCTTTGTCTCTATTAAGCCTAGCATATTCAGTTTAAATTTTCTCCTAAAGTTTTTCACCATACTCAATTTCCCAACTCCCGCCAACCCCCTAACATTCCAAGAGCTAAATATCATTTTAACGCATTTATACACACTTTTTTTCAATTTTTCGGACGACTTCTCCTAGCCTTCTCCTTCTGCTTAGCTTGCTTTTTCTTTTGGGTTATCGCCTCATTCTGTGTTTGAAGTATCACCATAATGTCATCTTCCTTATTGTACTGTACTGCTCCAAACCCCACTGCAAGCTCCCAAGCTTTCCTATTTTCTTGCATTTTATTTGCACATTTATTTTCTGAAGTTTCAGTTCCAGCTTCACTACCATCATCACAACTGGTATTCCCCAAGCCATCTGAAGCCTCCCTTGCGTCATCATTACCTAGCTCCGACGCTACCATTAGTTCTTGTACCTTAACTACACCTGGGACATTGTCTGTTGTACCCTTCATTGAACACATGTTTCTCTGGCAACCACCTTTGCAACTTGCTTCCTCACCTTCCTTTGCATTTGGGACACCCAGCCTCATTCCATACCCTACTGTACCACCACACCGTTCTCCCTTATGCTTCGCAACAACATCGCCGTAACAACCAAGGCCTAAACCAGTTCCGCCTCCAAACTGGTCCGCCCACCAAACCTCCACTTACCCACAGTGTACTCGCCACAGCCAAATCACCAGCATCGTTGCCCCACCCCTCTCCTCCATTCAGATCTCGCCTTGTCTCAACAAACCCAGACCCTCACGATAGCTAGTATTCGTCTTTGTCAGCGATGCATGTCTCCCTCTAGTGCCCATAGCAGGCTTCGTCACCCAAACTTGGCCTCCATCACCAACTGCTTCCTAGCTCCCCCTCCCTCCCTCATCATTCGCCATCGTCGGGTCTTCAAACTTATTTTGAGCCATTAAATTATTTTAATTAAACAATTAATTAATCGTGGTTTTTAAACTTCTACTATATAAATATTCTATGATTCAATTCTAATCTACACATTTTTTTTCAAAAGTATATGTATTTTATTCATTAAATGAAGTAAAATACAATGAGTTCCATTTTAGGGCACATAACAAACAAAAGTCAAAATTTTTAAAGTTTTCACTAAAAGGTGAATGCATCAACAAAATTTGAATGAAAGAATCAATAGATTAGGAAAAGAAAAGTGAGCTCAGCACTAATGAATTTTAAGTTATTGAACCCACGACCTCCTTCTTTTAAAAGTTTAAAATAACTACTAAGCTATTAATTTAAATTACTAATTTAGTATGTTTGTTATTTAAAGGATAATGTTGCAAAAACTTGAAGTTAAAAAAAGAGTGATAAAATATTTATGTTTGTTTGTATTATTTTTATTTTATTAAGAACTTAACGATCATGATATTTATAATTTTATGTTAAATTTTTTTAAGATTTCACTGTTTTTAATTTTAATTTAATTTTAATTTAAATTTAGTTTTTTTATTTTCTATTTTATTAATATATATGAAATATGAAAAGATAAATTTTATATTTTCTTAAAAAAATTTAATTTTTCTGTAAGTAAGATAGGATTGAAAATTTTAGGGTGACTAGAATTAAGGTCGAGAGATTCTCAACCCACAAATAAAGTAGTATTGAGTTTTAAGAAAATTTTTAAAATAAAAATCCTACACTACTCTATTCATTGGTAATTTTAGTAGGAATCTAATTAAAAATTTGATAAAAATATAGAAAACAACAGAATAATTAAACTTTATCTTTAAATATAAATATTATTGAATTATTAACGAAAACCTAACCTCCCAAATGAATAAGGGTCATCCTAGGGTGCTGAAACGAATTTTTTTCTGTCCGTGCTAAAAGTGTGTGGTATGATGAAAGAGAAGACACGTGGTTCTGCTGCCTCTAAGTTGCCGACAATTTTTGCGCTAAGACTGATGGTGATGTATGCTGAAAATTTGGTTACATGATAATAATCTTTTATTAATGATAGCAATTATGTTATTGGGCCTATTTTTGAGGATCCAGTAAATATTTGGTTTCATTATTTTTTTGTTATGTTATGGAACAAAAATAAAGAGAACATAATGTATATGACACTAAACAAGATTTTTGTTTTACGTTTTGGGCCATGAAATATGTTTTTGGACATGAACATAAAATTGGATCATAAAAATACTATTATTGTAATAATAAACAATAAAAATATAAAATCAAAGAAAATAAATAATAATAATAATAATAATAATAATAATAATAATAATAATAATAATAATAATAATAATATTTAAAAAAAAATAGAAGACAGTTCTAAAATTAAAGATTTAGAATACAAAAGGAGAAGATACTTTTTACTCGTTTATGTTGTTGTAAAGTCATGTTATTTAGTTTTAAAATTTTTTTCTTTGGAATAAAAAAAATTAATAACTTTATTTATTTTTAAAAAAGAATATTTTTTTAGATATTTAATTATTTTTAATTTTGAAATTAAATAAATTGAAAAATTTAAGTAGTAGTATTTTGAGTTTAAATATAAATTTTGAAAGTTTACGTTAAAGCGAAAATATATGTTTAAACTTAAAACAATTTAAAATAATTCAAGGTATGAATTATATCTATTTAAATAAATTCATAAAAAATTTATTTTCAAAAAATTTTTAATTTAAACATAATTTTTCAATTTAACATAGACTTTTAATAATTATATTTAAACTCAAAATACTACTATTTAAAATTTTCAATTCATTTAATTTAAAAATTAAATTTATTAAACTTGAAAAATTAAATATCTAAATAAATATTCTTTTTTCAAAAAAATAAAAGTTATTAATTTCCTTTAATGTATAGAACAAAATTTTAAAACAAAATAACATGCGCTTTAAACACTATAGAGCAGTAAGAAGCACCTGTTTTCTTTGTATCCTAAATCTTTAATTTCATACCTATCTTCTCTTTTTTTTTTTAAATATTATAACTATTATTATTGTTATTATCTATTTTCTTGGGTTTTATAGTTTAATTGTTTATTATTACCATAAGAGTATTTTCATTATCCAATTTCATTTGTATGCCCCAAAAAATTTTCATGGTTCAAAACATTAAACAAAAATCGGATTTCAACGTCACATATTATGTTCACTCTTTTTTGGTTCAATAACACAAACATAAAACAGCCACACTTAAATGTGACCTCCAATACTTGTTGGATCCTCAAAAATAGGCCCAATAATTTAACTCCCATTATTTACATAATATTATTATCATTTAACCAAATTTTGGGCAAACATCATCAATTGATCACCATCAGCTTTGGCACAGCAAATGTCGGTACTTTGGAGGCAACAAAAGAAAAGCACGTGTCTTCTACTTCAAAGTGCCACATATTTTCAGCATCAGAAGAAAAAAAACATTTTCAGCACCTTAGCAATGGCCAATGAATAAATCAGGGGCAAACCCCAAAATACCTCTATCACTACGCTACCGTACCCGGTTCTCTAAAGTATTCACGCTTATCAATTAAATATGGAGTTAAATCTCAATTTGACCCTTAAAATTTAGTCCGATACTTAGAATGATCCCTATAATTTTGTTGATTCCAATTAGAATTTTTAAATTTGCAATTGTGGCTCTAGGTTGCCTCTGCAATCATCTTCGTCAGCAGAATGTTGATCTGATGCAATTACATGACATAGTAGACACTACTTAAACGACGGCGTATTGGTTTTGCTCCCAAACCCTTTGGAAACCATGTCGTTTCAGTTTTTTGTGGGTTAAAACTCTCTTTCTTTCTACTAGGACGATCATAAGTTGTGTCCATCATATCATACAATTGCGCTAGATCAGCATTCTGATGACAGAGATGATCGCAGGGGTAAGCTAGAGCCACAATTACAAATTTATGGGTTCTAATTGAGACCAACAAAATTATGGGATCATTTCAAGCCAAATTTCAGGAGTCAAATTAAGATTTAACTCGTCAAATACCCCCTGTTCCAAATCTCAAATCTTCTTCCACGGCAGCCTCTTCATTCTCCGTCATCCTTTGAGCTCGTCGCCGATCCTCTCTCCTCCCGCCGCTTTTCTATCCACCAGCATCCTCCACCCCGCCTGCAAAATCTACTGCCGGCACTGCAACAAAAACTGCCTCCTTCAGAAACTTAGGTATGCGTTCCTGTTCTCATCTTCTATTAGTTATTCTTTCACTTTCTAGAACTTAAATTTGTGTCTCTTGTTTTATTTTATCCAAATACTAGTTATTTTTTTCTCTTCCTCTGCAAATTGAATTTATTTATTTTAAACTATGGTATTTTGTACAGTGTTTTGAGTTCTTTTCTAGAATTTCAAAACTTTGGCAATAGAATTTCCCTAATGGAATGGACATTGATTGTGTGTTTCTTCTACTTTCTCTGGCTCCTGATATATTGATTTCTGATTAATTGATTATTGAATATTGATCACTTGATCAGTTAACTATATTGCTAGTTCAATTTTAAAATTTTTTTGTTCGTCTATCTTTTTTATTAGATTAGTTCTGGTTTTGCCTCTTTGTGAATGGAGGAAAAATGATAGGGTGCGAATAATGTTATAAAGGTTTTAAATCCGCAAATTGGGTTAGGGTGAAGTTTAAATGGACCTTATTCTACTCATTGCTAGCCCTATTTGAGGTTCTGTTTTTCATCGAAACCTAACAGATTTGTTTATGCCATATTCAGTTTTCTATGTTCTATTGTTTATTTCTTGTGCTAGATTCGATTGGGGTTTAGAACCAGTGGGCAATTAGAACTTCTAACTTATTTTTAATTTTTCAATCTTTTTTTATTGTTTTTATAGCCTGGTGTAAATCCGGTTTTAATTTGACACGGCTTGATCAGGTCTATTGAATTAGAGTCTTGAAAATAAACCCAGTCAATATTTTGGTTCGGTCGTTTAGATCAAAGCAAACCCAGCTTCACTTTAACGCATATAGGCCCTGTTTTTACTTTTTATTCAACGCAAAGATGATGGTAACTTGTCTTGGTTTGTGTGGTTGTGTGGGCAGCTTGGTTACACAGTAGGACGGTGCGGTAATTTACAACCACACTTACTAACCGGCAAGTGCACTGGGTCGTACCAAGTAATACCTTACGTGAGTAAGGGTCGATCCCATGAGGATTGATAGATTAAGAAACAATAGCGTTTGATAGGATTAGTTAGACAAACAGAAAATAATGTTTGGGAGTTCAAAAGACATTAAACAATATTAAAATATTAAAGACAGGCAGATAAATAAATTGGGAATAAAATATGGAGAAAATAGTTAAGGTTTCAGAGTTATTTATTTTTCCGGATTAACTTTTCTTACTAACTAATTTAATTATGCAGGATTTAATTCATGGCAAACTATATATGACTAGACCCTAATTTCTTAGACCTTCCTAGTCTCCTCTAAAATTCATTAACTGCCAATTCCTTGGTCAATTAATTCCAATTAGAGGGTGATAATCAAATTCCAGTTTATATGCCACAAAAACTCTAATTACCCAAAAATAAAAGGATTATATGTCACGTATCCCATTAAGTCCAAATAATTAAAATTTAGGAGAATATGTTTTCAAGCTGTTGTTCAAGTAAAGAGCTTTTCCAAGTTTTACAAGAACTCAAATAGAAAGAGGGTCATACTTCCGTTCCACCCAAATTCATAAAATAAAGAGCGAAGACAATTCTTAAATATAAATCCATACATAAATTAAAATAGAAAAAGTAATAAAATCAATCCATACAAATAGACAGAGCTCCTAACTTTAACAGTGGAGGTTTAGTTGCTCATAGAAAAGAAAGAAAATTAGGATTGTCAGTTATGTTCCCCTGATGGGATGAGGTGGAATCTCCCCCGGACCTCTAAAAAGGAAGGAAAGCCTCTTCCTTTTATAACTAATCCTAATAAATTTAAAATCTAATATCTAAAACTAAAAATTAAAATAATATCTTTTTCCTAATTTAAGATTTGAATTTAAATTTGAATTAATTAACAGATCTTCAGTTGATGGGTAGGGACCACTTGTTCTGTCCATTCTACAGCTTCTAATCTGTGTTTTCTGGGCTAAGAACTGGGTCAAAACAGCCCAGAAATCGCCCCCAGTATTTTTCTACATTTTCTGCACGTGACGCATGTGACGCGTCCGCGTCGTCCACGCGTTCGCGTCATTTGTGCAGATTCCAGTCCACGCGTTCGCGTCAGGCACGCGATCGCGTCATTGTGATTTTCTCCATTCCGCGCGGTCGCATGAGCCATGCGTCCGCGTCGGTATTCGCTGGTCCATCTCCTTGGCTTCTTCTCTTTCTCTGCAGAAACTCCATCAAATTCCGCCAAATGATACTTAAAATAAACAGTATTGCACAAAACTCAAAATAGCATCCATAGTGGCTAAAATATAATTATTTCTTAATTAAACTCAACAAATTAGATGCAAATTCACTAGGAAAAGACAGACAAGATGCTCACGCATCACAACACCAAACTTAAACTGTTGCTTGTCCTCAAGCAACCAAAACTAATATAAGCTTAGGATGTGAATTTGCATGAGAATGAGAGTTCGATTAAGCCCATGTCTTCTCTTATAGTGGGGTTTACAACTGCAATCCTGAACAGTTTTGGCATCTCACTTTATCCTTTGAAGTTCAGAATGATTGGCATCCATAGGAACTCAGAATTCAGATAGTGTTATTGACTCTCCTAGTTCAGTATGTTGATTCTTGAACACAGCTACTTTATGAGTCTTGGCTGTGACCCTAAGCATTTTGTTTTCCAGTATTACCACCGGATACATAAATGCCACAGACACATAACTGAGTGAACCTTTTCAGATTGTGACTCAGCTTTGCTAGAGTCCCCAGTTAGAGGTGCCCAGAGCTCTTAAGCACACTCTTTTTGCTTTGGATCACGACTTTAACCGCTCAGTCTCAAGCTTTTCACTTGACACCTTCACGCTACAAGCACATAGTTAGGGACAACTTGATTTAGCCGCTTAGGCCAGGATTTTATTCCCTTGGGCCCTCCTATCCATTAATGCTCAAAGTCTTGGATCCTTTTTACCCTTTGCCTTTTAGTTTAAAGGGTTATTGGCTTTTTCTGCTTGCTTTTTCTTTCTTCTTTTTTTTTCTTTTTTTTCTTTTTTTTTTTGCAAGCTTTGTGTTTTTCACTGCTTTTTCTTGCTTCAAGAATCAATTTTATGATTTTTCAGATTATCAATAACATTTCTCATTTTTCATCATTCTTTCAAGAGCCAACAATTTTAACATTCTTAAACTTTACTATAAAAAATATACACTGTTCATGTCATGCATTCAGAATCACAGAAAATACCACCACATTTAAGTAAATCAGATTATTCTTAAAATTAACTCAATTTCTCATGCAATACATCACTTCTTTTTCTTTTCTTTTTAGATTCAAGTTCAGTGAGTGGTACATGAAACATCTTTTCAGCATTAAAGCAATTAAAAGAAAACTAAACTAGTCCTAGGATTCTAACTAATAAAGGATCATGCAACAAACAAAGCAAGATAGCAGAAAACCGGAACATAACATAGACAAAGAGGGGAGGAATAAAAATGAAAGGAACACAACCACCTTAGTTATCCTAGCGGACGTTTTATTTTTCAGGTTGTGCTCCTCAGTAAAGATGATTCGCCTCCATTTTTGTGCCATAGGAATAAACAGAAAACCTTTAAGCGAAGCATCAACACCAAACTTAAAGGTTTGCTTGTCCTCAAGCAAACAAGAACTGAAAATAGAAGAGAAAAATATTAAGATAAAAAAAAAATAAAAGGATAAGAGAATAAGAGAGAATTAGGATTGGGAGAGAGAGGGAAAGAAAACTGGGCGGCGCAAGCGACGCGTTTGCGTGGGGCACGCGGTCGCGCGCATTGCTCTTATACGGATTGACGCGATCGCGTCGGTCACATGGTTGCGTGACCCAGTTTGTGCTTCTGGCGCGAGTGCAGCCTCGCGCCAGCACAACTCTCTGTTCAAATTGATATAATTGCCAAAATTGGGGTGACACGATCGCATGGGGCATGCGATCGCGCGAGTGGGAAGTTAATGGGGTACGACGCGGCCGCGTGGGGCATGTGGTCGCGTGAAGGGAATTGCGCGTCCAGCGCCAGTCCAGCACCACTCTAGCACAACTTTCAGCTGTGCACTCGTTTTACGTCGAAAATCAGGGCACGCGGCCGCGTGGGACGAATTGTGCTATTGGCACGCCTCCAGCCACGCTCCAACGTGACTCTCTGTTCGTTTTTATTTTTCTCTTCTCCCCTTGCGACGCGAACGCGTCGCTGATGCGGTCGCGTCGCGTAGCATTTTTTTTTTCTAGCTTGAGGTGGTCGGTTCCTAGAAGAACATAGCTGCATGATCAGAGAATTAGTAAGAACTTAATAAAAATCAACTAAGTAAGAAAACTACTATTACGAAAAACAACTAAGAATGAAAAAGAACGATCATACCACGGTGGGTTGTCTCCCACCAAGCACTTTTAGTTAAAGTCCTTAAGTTAGACATGTTGTGAGCTTCCTTGTCATGGTGGCTTGTGCTTGTACTGATCCAGGAATCTCCACCAATGTTTGTAATTCCAATGGCTACCGGGATCCCAAACTAGGCGCATAAAGCCTTTGAGCAAGTTGAAACAAGTGACAAGGCCCCAAGAGTGTTGATTGTGGGAATGAATTTCAGGGTCCTAAACCTTGCTTTTACACCCGTCTTCTTGTGGATCACCATTGTTCCCATCGGGGTGGCAAGCGATCTGAATTCTCACAGAGACATCCAAACAACCTTCTAGGCCCATTCAAATTAGCTCTACACCAATTCTTGCACTTCAATTCGGAGCATGCAACCATATTGAACCTTGCTTGACAACTCTTACCACTGACCATCTTCCTCTTACTCTTAATGCCACAAAGAGCTCTAAGTTGACCATCCGTCTCCAGTAGCCCATATTCAAGTGGGAATGTAAATGTTAAAGATAGGAATTTTACCCACTTGGATGTTGTATTGGATGGTGATGGCTTTGGAAGAGGTCTTCAAAGCTCCACTCCCTTATGTTCTTCTTTGAATTCTTCCACTTCTTTGCAGGCTTCCTCAATTTCAACCTCTTCCTCTTGGTGACTGTCTTCTAATGCAATCTCTGCTTCATTGCTTACCAAAGGCATAGGAGGTTTTGCATCTTCCTCCTTTGTGGGTGCATCTTCCTCCTTTGTTTTCGCATCTTCCTCTTCTTCCGTGTGTGAGGATGGAAAGTTCTCTAATGCACTGGAGTATAAACTCCTTTGATTGATTTCCTCACTTTCTTCCATAGGATTTTGAATTGTATCTTTTGGGAAGGAATTTGCTTGTTCCTCTTCCTAGTACTTGATAATCGACTGCATATGCTTCTCTATATTTTTGACACTTGTCTTTATATCATGTAAGCATTCTTTCATGAGAAGCTCAAGATCTGATGGTATTTGAGATGAATAAGAAGGAGGTGATGGTTCTTGATAAGTGTAAAAAGAGGATGGTTCTTGGTATGGATAGGGAGATAGTGGCTCTTGATATGGGTAGAAAGATGATGGTTCATGATACGAATAGAGAGGTGGTGGTTTTTGATATGAATATGGAGGTGGTGGCTCTTGATAGTTGGAACATGGAGCACTGAGGTTTCTTTGGTTTTGACCTTACCAACCAAAATTTGGGTAGTTTCCCCATTCATAAGGATATGAATCACTACTCGGGTGTGAGTAGTAACCCATATGATCTCTCTCCATTATTTTTCCTTAGCACAACACACCAAAAAGAATTAAACGCACCATGTGGTAAACATGACAGCAAAGAAAAAAGAACAAAATTCTAAAAATTAAAATAAAAAAAATATAAAATAAAACTAACTAGGAAACACTAAACTTGATCTCAGATATTAAAAAAAAATATATTAGTGCTATTTATTTATTTAAATTTTTTTTATATATATTAAAACTAAACAATAAAAAAAAAAGAAAGAAACAAAACGTAAAGAAAAAAAAAATTTGACGTAAAAAAAATGAAAAATAAAAGAAAAATAAACAACGACAAAATAAAAAAAGGAAAGGGGTTATGCTAACGAAAAAAAGGAAACAATTTTTTTTTTTAATATATTAAAAAAAAATTTTTAAATAATAAAAAAAAAAGAGAAAGAAAACGTAACAGCTAACGAGAAACAAGAAAAATTTTTTTTTTTTTAAATAATAAAACAAAATTTTTTTTATATATAAAATTAAAATTAAAACGTCTAATCTAAACAATCAAACAACTAATAGTTGTTAATCACAGTCAATCCCCGGCAACGGCGCCAAAAACTTGGTGCGGTAATTTACAACCACACTTACTAACCGGCAAGTGCACCGGGTCGTACCAAGTAATACCTTACGTGAGTAAGGGTCGATCCCACAAGAATTGATGGATTAAGCAACAATAGCGTTTGATAGGATTAGTTAGACAAACAGAAAATAATGTTTGGGAGTTCAAAAGACATTAAACAATATTAAAAATATTAAAGACAGGCAGATAAATAAATTGGGAATACAATATGGAGAAAATAGTTAAGGTTTCAGAGTTATTTATTTTTCCGGATTAACTTTTCTTACTAACTAATTTAATTATGCAGGATTTAATTCATGGCAAACTATATATGAGTAGACCTTAATTCCTTAGACCTTCCTAGTCTCCTCTAAAATTCATTAACTGCCAATTTCTTGGTCAATTAATTTCAATTAGAGGGTGATAATCAAATTCCAGTTTATATGCCACAAAAACTCTAATTACCCAAAAATAAAAAGATTATATGTCACGTATCCCGTTAAGTCCAAATAATTAAAATTTAGGAGAATATGTTTTCAACCTGTTGTTCAAGTAAAGAGCTTTTCCAAGTTTTACAAGAACTTAAATAGAAAGAGGGTCATACTTCCGTTCCACCCAAATTCATAAAATAAAGAGCGAAGACAATTCTTAAATATAAATCCATACATAAATTAAAATAGAAAAAGTAATAAAATCAATTCATACAAATAGACAGATCTCCTAACCTTAACAGTGGAGGTTTAGTTGCTCATAGAAAAGAAAGAAAATTAGAATTGTCAGTTATGTTCCCCTGATGGGATGAAGGTGGAATCTCCCCGGACCTCTAAAAAGGAAGGAAAGCCTCTTCCTTTTATAACTAATCCTAATAAATTTAAAATCTAATATCTAAAGCTAAAAATTAAAATAATATCTTTTCCTAATTTAATATTTGAATTTAAATTTGAATTAATTAACAGATCTTCAGTTGATGGGTAGGGACCACTTGTTCTGTCCATTCTTCAGCTTTTAATATGTGTTTTCTGGGCTAAGAACTGGGTCAAAACAGCCCAAAAATCGCCCCCAGCGTTTTTCTACATTTTCTGCACGTGGCGCATATGACGCATCCGCGTCGTCCACGCGTTCACGTCATTTGTGCAGATTTCAGTCCACGCGTTCGCGTCAGGAACGCGATCGCGTCATTGTGATTTTCTCCATTCCGCGCGGTCGCATGAGCCATGTGTCCGCGTCGGTATTCGCTTGTCATCTCCTTGGCTTCTTCTTTTTCTCTGCAGAAACTCCATCAAATTCTGCCAAATGCTACCTAAAATAAACAGTATTGCACAAAACTTTCAAAATAGCATCCATAGTGGCTAAAATATAATTATTTCTTAATTAAACTTAACAAATTAAATGCAAATTCACTGGAAAAAGATAGACAAGATCCTCACGGATCATACGACAGCCACCGGGGTTGGGCATCTGGCGATTTACACATACCTCTCACAGTCCAAAACCTCAGAATTCATCAAGTAGATCGATCTGCATTGTCGCCCTCCGAATCATGGCTTTAGGTTTTGCCATCGGAGTCTTCGGTGTTCTCATTCTTTTTCACGCCGCTCATTCAACCATCCAATGTATATATATCCCTTCAAACATATCATTTCCTTTCTCTATTTTAACCTTCTTCAATGGAATCTAATTCTGGTTTTGATTTTGTTGTAGATAGGGGTTTGCTCAAGATCACCGAAGAAGAGTTTTCAGGGCCTCCCTTCAATGTAATAATTACTCTTTCATCTTTGAATCTTCTTGCAATGATGCGTTTTTTATTATCCAATTTATGGTTTTTGGGATCGCAGGTGGTAACTGAGCTATCTCTGGGGCTAGTTCTTTGTATGTGGGCTGCGTTAACTGTGCCGGGGAAGTTTCTGTCCATACACCCAGATTCTGAGGAGAATAGGTAATTTAATTCATTCTTTTTTGTTTCATGTGAGTGCTAGATTCTAGTGAGTTTTAAGTAGTTTGTGCTTGATTTCATTTTGCTATCATGATGATTTGCTAATTAATTATTATAAGATGGGCCGTTGAAGTGGTTCATATAGGTTTAATTTGTTTCCAACACAAAAGCTATGATATAATTAAAGTTCTGTCGGTTGCTGGCTATTTTCTGAGTTGAGGCTTTAGTTGGCAGAGAGCACCATGATAGTCAAGGAATGGAAATATAGAGAATAATATGGGGGATGTAAATAGAATAGGTCTAGTTGACGCCAGGGTTTAAAAGAGAGGTGAATATACCGCCGGAAAATAAATCTGACTTTGGAGCGGCATTGCTGTGAGAATTTGGGTTGTTATAGTTGCAATTCAGTTTAAGTTTGGTCTAACTTGATCAATTGATCTTATTCAGCCGCTTCATTTATAGGTTATCTTTGTCTTCCACTGTACTTAATAGAGAGGGATAGTAGGTTTTTATGTTAAAGGTGACTTGACTCTTGAGAAACATATAATCCCACCTTATGCATTTTCCGTGAGGAGTGAAAAGCCAAACAGAAAGGGAAAAAACAGATTCAACTTTTCCTGTTTATTTACACAAATCAAATCCAGAGTGTCCTACCATTCCGTGTGTAGCTGGTGGTCTAGGATGGAGGTTCATGTTGTTTTAAATGTTCATTGCATTGCAATTTGCAAGGATCCATTAATTTGCAATGATCAGCGATGTGTTCATTCACAATCTCTCAGTAGATGAAAGGTGGTAGGCAGCTGGCTTTGACAAATATACTCACTATCAACATTTCATCAAGAAGAGAAGAGACAAGGAAGATATCTCACTGTTTCTGCAAAGGAATTTTACATTTGCAAAAGTTTATTATTTCTTCCTTTGTTTATGTTGTGCTGCCCTCATAGTTGAGGCACATGACTACAATATACAATTCTACATACTAGCTGCTGATCAATCTCACATGTTATGAATCATTTGAATCTCAATCAGAGTT
Source organism: Arachis ipaensis (assembly GCF_059453495.1). Taxonomy (NCBI): domain Eukaryota; kingdom Viridiplantae; phylum Streptophyta; class Magnoliopsida; order Fabales; family Fabaceae; genus Arachis; species Arachis ipaensis. The sequence continues at coordinate 26,068,011 of NC_142435.1, forward strand.
TGTCTCCTTTGGTGCAGGATTGTTTCTTTGCCTGCTAACCTTGACTTCATGATCTTCAACCACCGAGGCAAGGTCTTCCCCGTGGAAATGGATTTGAAGCTGAAACAATGATGACTTTAGGATATCCCTCTTTTGAGGATTAAAGATATTTTCCCCGGAACATTTTAGAATTTTGGATTTGAATTTTATAATGTCATTGGTTTATCTAGGTCTCTTTGCACCTTCCTTTTGTAGCTTATATATACTTCAGATTCCTGTACTGGCCGCTTAGCACTTACTGATAATGTTGACATCATATTATCACTTAAATCATTATGAAGAAATAGCTTGCACTTTAACCTTAGTTGTTGTGCACAAGTTTTCTAACCGGAGGAATATTTTTGAAAACGTAGCTCTTCAAGCACCATGTTATTCTTAGAATTTGGCAACATTTTCAAGCTACAATAATAAAGTTTATTTTGGTAGTTGGGAGAGTAGTTGACCTGGAAGCTAAATGTTGATAAATGCCAAAATTTAGGGTCGTCTTTGCAAGTAGTTTCCGAAACACAAGACCTTACAGTTGCTATGACATGATTGATAAATATTTATTAACGCATAATAATTGCATAAGACAGGTAAGATCAAGTCATAACTCATATACAGCAACATGCAATGGGCAAATTTCATAAGGTGATTTAGTAGGTAATTGAAAGATCTTTATATCTACATTAAAAGCAACAATTTGATTTTTGAAATTGGTAGATGAATCAACTGGGAGGGGGAAACAATTGGAATGCGGTGTAATACGGCTCGCGTGGCCCATTTTAACAGAGATGTAATAAACATTAGGTCAAGTTGTAATTGTGTTTCACATGGGACCACATGTTACGTCTAGCCGGATCTCAACTTGTAAAACTGCTGTCCATAAATGCAAAAAATCATAGATAAAAATCTGGAAAAAAAAAAGTTAGATAGTGGACAACATTATATTAAGTACCCAAATAATTCTTCTTAATTCTAATATACCATATATGTACTAATTTGTTCTAGCAATTTGTGATCCTTTTCCAATTTGGGATCAGATGTTCACAATGTCACAAACTGTAATGTTTCTGCTTCAGCACAAAAGCACACATTATCAAACAAAGTAACAATTTGGTTTTAGAAAATTTTAAGAAATACCTCTCAGATAACAAACCAAAGAGTATTAAAATTATATTCATAAGCATGTGCCATGCTGCAAAATTATTTGGGGAATTGAATGGGAAAATCGTGTTTGGGAGGAGGCAAATGTGATAAGTAAAACAGAATAGGTTCCAAGAAACAACGATAGCAAAGTGTTCTTCCATAACATCTTCACTTGATCTTCATTCTTCAAGTGTCTCATTGCTGTCATTTTGGTGCTAAGAGTGAGAGACTTCTGACAAACAAATGAGCTGACCATCTAGAAAGAGAAATAGATCTTTTCAATTTTTTTCTTTTCAATTGTTGTTGTAAAATGTGATTTTTCACTTTACACTATTTAAGTGGAATTAAAAAAAAAATATGAGAAAAGATATTAAACATATAAAATCACACTTGACAATATTAATTTAACCAAAAAAAATTGAGAAAATTTATTCTCGAAATAAAAGTTTATGTTGTCTTTATATGAGTTTGGCTATTTATTTTGATACTAACATCTTAGAAAAATATATAGCATAAAAATAAAAAACTTGGGATGGAAATTTTATAGAAAAGTCATGAAGTTAATTAATTAATATTTAACATAAGTTAAATTGTGTGAATTATATTTTTTTTTATTCCAAAATCACAAGTATATTTCTATTATAAATTTTTATTTTATATAATGTCAGATACTTTTGGCTTAAAATAACATTGACATTTAAGTATTTTAATATCCTGGTTAATTCATTTTCAGAAAATTCATAGAAGTCGCCTTCATCAAAATTTAAATTTGAGTAGAATAATGTTTTTGAATCAAAATCAACTTTTGAAACAAGTATGAATTCCCTTGTAGCAATAAGATTTGCCGGTGAAACTCCAGCTTCTCATCACTTGTACGGAATTCTTGGATAGAGAATTAATTGACAATTTATCATCGCAAGTTTTGTCACCATATTTTTGAGAGGTTAGACAACCTTTTAATGAATTATTAGTTCCAGGTTTGAATTAGATATTTTTTATAAATAAATAAAATAAATATTTAGATCTGTTACACATCTAAGTCTTCTTGTCATCTAAGTCTAACCAAGCAAACCCAATACCAACAAAAACCATTCTCATTAAAAGAACGTGTACACGCGCTCGAAATCCCAAAAAACGTTACCTATCTCTTTGCGCTCTAATATGAAAAACCATTCATATCTCCTACTCAAAACTGCAATAAAGAAATTTGAAATCTCTCTCAAAACCTCTAAAAAATCTTTCAAATTCTCTGCGAAAACTACTGTGAAATTCGGTGGTACGTTTGAGATCAACAAAAAACACAGAAAAATAATAACAAAGATTCCTCAAAGTACTGACAAAACTACTTATTATCAGTTTTTCTTTCGCATTCTCGCATTTCTACTAGTTCGGTTAGAGTTTAGTGGATCGAGTTTGCTCATTTAGTTGATTGAGTTTCTCTAATTCAATTTTTTTTTCTTTTTCTTGTTTTGCTTGAATTTGATGAACTTGTTCATGTATCGTTGTTTAGTTAGTTTTTGTTCAAATCTGAACTAATTTCAGTTCATTTGTGAATTAACTGAGGTTCACTTGTGGCTATTGTTAAGTATTGACCAAACTTTTTATTCCTCAAAAAATTTTGGTTCATTTCTTGTTTAATTTAAGTTCACTTGATTTTGTTTCGCTTGAATTTGCTGAACCTGTTCATGTGTGGTTGTTTATTTAGTTTTTGTTCATTTCTAAACTAATTTTGGTTCATTTATGAATTAATCGAGGTTCGCTTGTGAGTGCTATTAAGTATTGACCAAATTTTTTATTCCTTAATTTAAAAAAGGCTTTTCTACTATTATTTGTATATTTTTGTTTATATTAAACTATTTCGGTGCTGGTGCTATTGTAGGGGATAATTTTCCTAAAAAATTGAGTACAGTAATCTGAATGAGGCGCAGAAGAAAATTATTGACAACTTTAAATGTGCTATTTTGGCATCTTTGATAAAAGCTATCATGGAGATGATTGTTGAAGGGGAGAAAAACTTGCTGAAATTCAAGACAATGTTCATCCTCTTCATTCAGAAATGATTTTTGTTCCCGACAACAATAAGCACAGTCTCCCTAGTCCATAAGCCACATGTCCTTCATGTGGACATAGTCTGACAATGAAATTGGACGTCTCATGTGCTCATCTTCTTGATCAAGGGGATCAAAGCTTAGAAAGCAGGAGAGAAACTTTCAGTTGATGGCTATGTCTTTGTCTTGATGAAAATCTATTTCCATAAATCGATGTTCATTGACGCAGCAGCAGAAGATACTTCTGAGCCACCATGGATGGCGTACTGGACACAGAAGAGGCTGGTCAACAAGATTGCCTTTGAGGCAAAGAATGAAATGGTATGTAAAAAAAATCATTCCCCTTGAAATTTCGATTTAGTTGCTTTTAAATTATTGTGCTAACTAAATAAGTTTCTATTTTAGGACCTCGTAAAAAGAGTAGAGCTGAGGGAGGGAAGAGAAAGAAGAAAAGAAGGAAAACGAAGGGAAAAAAGAAGAAAGAAAAAAAAACCTGTCATCTTGCATTCATCTTTGGAAGAAGAAACTGATTTTGAATATGAGTATATTTCTCACCATGACTTATCAGAAACTATCTATTTATTTTAAGTTATATATTATTATTTTAACAAAACCTTTTTGTATGTATTGTAGAGAAGAAGAAATACAGAAAACACCACCAAAGAAACGAAAACAACCACAAAGAACGACAAAGGAAAAAAGCAAAAAAAAAGAAGATTGTTCAACTGGATTCATCTTCGCAAACCAAAACTGAATCTGAAGATGAGTAAGATTCATAAATTATTACTTTATTGTTATAAATATGTACTCCTTAAACAATTTTGGTTCATTTCTTAGTTTAATATAAGTTCATTTGGTTTCATTTCGCTTTAATTTGCTAATCTTGTTCATATGTGGTTGTTTAGTTAGTTTTTGTTCAAATCTAAACTAATTTTGGTTCATTTGTGAATTAATTGAAGTTCACTTGTGGTTGATCTTGTTCTCAAGTATTGATCAAATTTTTTATTCATTAAACAATTTTAGTTCATTTCTTAGTTTAATTTAGGTTCATTTGGTTTTGTTTCGCTTGAATTACTGAACTAGTTCATGTGTGGTTGTTTAGTTAGTTTTTGTTCAAATCTAAACTAATTTCAATTTATTTGTGAATTAACTGAGATTTACTTGATGCTGCTCTCAAGTATTGAACAACTTTTTTATTTCTTACAAAATTTCAGTTCATTTCTTAGTTTAATTTAGGTTCATTTGGTTTCATTTTGGTTCATTTCTTTTTAAATTAAGGTTCATCCTAATTTTAAATCAAAACTTTTTGTATGAATTTTCAAAAGAGAAGAAATAGAGGAGACAAGTAAAAAGAAAAGAAACGGCAAAAAGAATGAAGAAAAAAAATGACAATCCTGCAAAAAGAAAAGTTGCTCGGGATGAAACACAACGAAATGACTGCGAGTCGACAGACACGTGCTATGATTCATCACAGACATAAGATTCCGTTTCTTATATAAAGTTCTTTTTCTTTCTCTGCTAAGTTTTCCTAAAACCTGATGTAATTTCTTTAGTTTTACTAAATAATATTTATTAGTTTTGGTTAATGAGTAAGTTCTACTTAAAATTCTTTTTATTAGTTTTGATGCTATATCATAATAATTTTGGTTCATTTTGAAACAATTTTTTGTGTAATTTAGCTGCCTTCCAGATCCTCAACAGCAAGCCCCTATAGAAACTTCGACAAGGGAATCAGAGCAAGAAGCTCATGTTAATGAGTAAGTTCTATTAAAATCCTTTTTATTAGTTTTGATGTTATATCATAATACTTTTTGATTATTTTTGAAAACTTTCCTCTGTCATCTTGCAGTCCTCCCTACCTCAGCATTTAGAAGATGACTTTGCTGCACTTTTATTCTCCCTTGGCAAAAATCCACTGAGCTCTACACTAATAATAACACAAATTAAAAGTTTGGTGAAGGTGGTGATGGATGCTGGGGTGCCAGCAACATTTCAATATACGATGAAAACAAGTTCGGAGCTGAGTTTGAGCACCCTTGAAAAGTACAAGACTCCGGTAAAACAAAAAAAAGTAACAGAGGAGCTGAGAAAAAAATGTTATTAGTGGATGACGCATATCAAGACTGACAAAGATGGGTCAAGCAATAAGTTCGATATCATATTCCTATTGGACCACAAATCTCATTTAGAAGAGAGTAGATGCCACTTCTTGTCTCTAAGACCCACAGAACACGTAGAAAATATGGTAAATCTTCTGATATTACATTAACATTAATGATTTTCCTAAAAAGTTATATTTTTATATATCTAATAAATTTTGGTCATATAGGTGGTCTCCGCACTATGTATGTCAACAACAAAAAATGTCACAAATTTGATGAAGAAATATACTATGTTCCAACAGATATTGTGGTAAGCTATCATTAAAGTTTATCACTAACTTTGGTTCATTTTGATTATGTATGGTATGATAAGGGGATTTTATTTCGGTTCATTTTTCAGAATTTCATGTTAGCAAAGCATAACCACAAGTACATTGATCCAGACACTAAGAAGACCTTCCAAATCAGTGAATTTAAGGACTACCACCTTTTCTTGACAAAAAAACCAGCATCTCATCCATTTGTAAGTTGTGATTTTTAAAACTTCTTAAATAATTCTATCATTTGGTATCATTTAGACTGAAATATTCTATTATTTGTCCAAATTTTAGCTGTTTGCACCAATTTGCTATGGAGGCCATCGATGGTTGTGGATTGCTGATGTTCAGAAGAAGGTCTTTCATGTGCTTAACCCCAGAAAAAAAGATCATGTGTCTGTTGAAAGAGTAGCTTTAAATAAATTTATTCTAAGTTATTTACATAATACATATTTTTGTTGTAAGTTATCTCTTATTTCTAGACCTTTTGCTCTAATTAAATTATATCAATCACTTGTTATGTAACACCCTAATTTTTAGCACATCAAGATCGTACTAAAGGCTTAGGCGTTTCTTACCTCGTTACCTTTTTATTTTATACTATCTTTATTTATATCGAGCCTTTGCAAATACGAATTGAAACTTTAATTAAGAAAATGAAAAGTCTTCACTTAAAATCTCTTAATCTCAAATATATATATATATATATATATATTCACATAGCAATATATACATAGACTTATTCAAAGATCCTCAACTACAAGTCCTACCCCTATAAAAAGCCAAACAGTAAACGATAAGGGGAAAATAAAATCTAAGATTAAACCAAACATAAAAAGTATGAATACATATATGCATAAAGATTCGTAGTTCAGTCACGGCTCCGTGCCAAGGATTCGTGAACCTGTTGCTGAAAAGAAAATCTATAGGGGGGTGAGAACTTCGTCCTCATAGGTTCTCAGTAGTGACAGTGAATACTATGAGATTAAGGAAATAAGTTGCAAATAATTGCTTTATAACTTTAAAATAATTGCCATTAGAATTCCTCGAAACTTACTTTAAAGACTTTAGTTAGTTCTCTTTAAATTATATTATTCTAAACGAATTCCAGTTACGTCACTCAGTTTTTGAGTTACAGTAATCAGTTCTCGGCTATCTTAATCCTTGACACATACAAGTACCAATAAGCACAAGCACATACGCAACACAAACACACAAACAGTTAACACATAAATCAAATACAAGGAATTCACAAATAACATAGCACAGCATACAGGAACACTCAAGTAATTCACGCAATGCATATGATGAATGCATTTCCTATGCAGGCCATGGGCTCATATGTTAGTTGTCTACCTGCAACCCGACGTTACTCAGAGCGAACACCATATATGGTTTCTTTACTGTGTCAGTCAGACACAATTATCAGCATGGGCAAACCCATGTGGTCGCACGAAACTGGCTCTGCACGTTTCGCACAGATAAACCGACAAGTGTACTGGGTCGTCCAAGTAATACCTCAGGTGAGTGAGGGTCAATCCCACGGAGATTGTTGGTTTGAGCAAGCAATAGATACCTTGCAAATCTTAGTTAGGTGGATAGAAAATATGGTTGTCACGAGAAAAGCATAAAACAGATAAATAAATAAAGCGTTACTAGATAGGTGTGAAATCAATGGTATGAGAACGATTGAGGCTTCGGAGATGCTTCTTCCTTCTGGATCAACTTTTCTCACCATCTACTCCAACTTCTGATTGATTCATTCCATGGCAGGCTGTATATGATTTACACCGGGTCAGCGGTCATTAATTTCCTCTGCTTCAGATCAAACGCCGAGTCAGCGGTCATCCAATCTGAATGGGGGTGAAGCTCTAGCAGTCCATTCCCTTGGTAATCCTACTCAAAATACCACAGATAAGGTCGGATCTTCTAGATCAGAGAACGCTGCTTCATGAATTCTAGCCTATACCACAAAGGCCTTAATCTCCCCGCACCTCGGCTGAACTGATGTCTCGAGAAGTCCCCTACGAAGCCGTGGATTAGTCATCTAAGAGACGTATAATCAAGCTTGTGGTTCAGTACTATCCCGTTAAGGACTCGCAAGAACCCATGTAGAATGAAGATGATTGTCACGGGTCATCCGATTCATAAGTTTGAAGAATGAAGATACATCTTAGAATAGAATCAAGCGTAAATTGACGTAGAATAGTGATATTATTAATTCATAAGAATCAGCAAAGCTCCTAACCTTAACCTTAGAAGGTTAGTAATTCATACTATACATTTTTCAAAAATACAAAAATGCGGGAAAAAGATTGGAGGCCCTAAACAAGGGTGATATTCTCCTATAAATACTAATCTACTAACTAAGGATTACAAAAATAAGATAAACTAGTCTTGTAGTGCGAAAATCCACTTCTGGGGTCCACTTGGTGAGTGTTTCGACTGAGCCAAGGGTGTCTCCACGTGCTAGGACTCCTTAGGGGCATTGAACGCTGGCTTGGGACTCCCTTTTAGGCGTTCGATGCCAGCTGCTCCCCTGTGGGCGTTAGACGCTAGAATGAGGCAGGTGGATGGTGTTGAATGCCAGTTTTGGACCTTCATTTCCAAAGCAAAGTATGGACTATTATCTATTTCTGAAAAGCCCTGGATGTTAGCTTTCCATAGCCATTAAGAGCGTGCCATTTTAGCTTTTGTAGCTCCAAAAAAGCTCCTTTGAGTGCACGGATGTCAGATCCTGAAAAGCATTTGCAGTCCTTTCTCTATTTCTGAATCAGACTTTTGCTCAAGCTCCTCAATTTCAACCAGAAAATATATGAAATCACCATAAAACACACAAACTCAAAGTAGAATCCAAAAATGTGAATTTTGCACTAAAACCTATGAAAACACAATAAAACTTAAACAAAACATAATGAAAACAATATGAAAATGATGCCAAAAAGCGTATAAAATATCCGCTGATCAGAACATCAAACTTAAACTGTTGCTTGTCCCCAAGCAACCAAAAACAAAGTAGGATAAAAAGAAGAGAAGGATACAATAAATTTCAGAGTTTTCAATGAAGCTCAGTTTCAATTAGATGAGCGGGACTAGTAGTTTTTTTCTTCTGAATAGTTTTGGCATATCACTTTCCATTGAAGATCAGAATAATTGGCATCTTTTGGAACTTAGAATCCAGATGATAGACTCTCCTAGTTTAGTTCTTTTTTATTCTTGAACACTGCTTCTTTAGAGTCTTGGCCGTGACCCTAAGCGCTTTGTTTTCCAGTAATACCACTGGATACATAAACACCACAGACACTTAACTAGGTGAACCCTTTCGGATTGTGATTCAGCTTTGCTAGAATCCCCAGCCAATGGTGTCCACAGTTCTGAAGCACACTCTTTTGCTTTGGATCATGACTTTAACTGCTCAGTCTCAAGCTTTTCACTTGACACATTCACACCACAAGCATATAGTTAGGGAAGCAGCTCATTCGAACTGTTTAGGCCAAGATTTCATTTCTTTTAGGCCCTCCTAACCATTGGCTTTTTTCTCTTGCATTTTGGTTTTAAGAGCTATTGGCTTTTTCTTTTTTCTTTTTCTGCTTGCTTCTTTTTTTTTCGCATGCACCTCTATTTTTTTTTCTTTTATTGCTTTTTGCTACTTTTTCTTGCTTCAAGAATTAATTTTTAGATTTTTCAGATTACCAATAATATTTAACTTTTATCATCATTCTTTCAAGAGCCAACATTCTTAACTCCAACATGAAATATGCACTGTTCATTTTTAACTCCAACTTCAACTCATGTGGTCTCAAATGACGCGATGCATAAGCCACTACGTTTCGCTGTTGCATCAACACGCAACCCAAACCTGTAATACCCGGTCTAACCGAAATTAATTAAATAATGAGTTAAGTAGGAGCGAATATGGTTGGAATATTTGGCAATTGGAATTTGATGATTTAAATATGATATTTGGATTCAGTGAATTTTTCTGAGTCGGAAGACATAGTTTTCTACGTAAAAGCGCGCAGTGGAATTTTGATCGGCAGTACCGGCTGAGACCTGTCTAGTACTGCAGCTGAGAAAATTGATTATAAGTAAATAAGATTAAGAAATGAGGAATTATAATTAGGGGAGGTAGAAATATTTGAAGTGCGATTTAGAGCGCTAATCTTAAAGGTTTTGGTCCAAAATTGGGCCAACGGACAAAAACAAGTGAACTGGGCCTAAGTGGGCCCAAGATCCAACATATATAAACATTAGTTATGAGCATTTCAGCTCATTTTACCCTAAAAAGATAGGTTGGGGCGCTGAAATAGAGAAGAGAGAAGAGAAGAGAGAAAACCTAACTCTCTTTGATCTTCAAACCACCATAACTTGAGCTACGGAACTCCGATTGACAAGCCGTTTGCGGCCACGCGTCGCTCTTCTCATCCTCTACAATTATATCTAAGTTTTGTGGTGAGTAATTCACTGTCCTCTGCCCAGTTTTCATTTTTCTCTTCAAATTCAAATTTGGTTTGGGTTTTGAGAAAACCTTGTGATTTTGGTTGTTTAGGAGCACTCTAGTATGAGCCATGGGTGATATTCATCACAAACTTCAGTGGGTAAAGATAAGAAACCCTCCAACCCTTGTGAATTGTCATTTTTATGAGCCCTAGGTTGATGTATGTATGTAATATTGGTTATGTTAGTGCATTTGATGGTTTTGGTGCACAATTGGGAGATTGGTGTTGCTTGAGGAGCTTTGGTGAGGCTTGGGGCTAAGGTTGGTGGAGACTTCCAAAGAAGAGGCTCAATTGATTTGGCTACAAGAGGTACGGTTTAAGTTTCATTTAAGTACCGTGTGGTGTGATGAGACTTCATAGGCTAGATGCCCCTAGGATTAAGTTTGGATTGTGTAAATGGTTGGTGCTAATATGCATAGTTGGTATGTAATGTGAATTAATGATTGGGTTGAGAATTGTGTGGCCTTGAATGCTTGGTGTATTGAAAATTTGATGTATTGGGTAATGAGTATTGATTTGTGGTTTATGCCTTTAAATTATGAAATTGGGCCGGAGGCCGTAAATTTTGGGCCGGAGGCCGCAAAAAGGTAAGGAAGGTAAGTTGATGTGTATTGTATGATGACACAAGTGATTGGATGAATTTCAGATAATGAATATATGAATGATTGGGTTGGTTATTGAATAATGAGGTTTGAGGAGTTGAAGTGTGGAAATTGGTAATTTTGGGTGAAATTGTATAGATGAGGTATGTTTGATTTTGGTTGAGATATATTATGTGGTCATATATGTGAGTATGATTATTGATGCCTTGATGGTATGATAATGCATGAGAGATATGTATGTTGTGATATATGCTTGAGGAATGATTAAGGTTGATTTGTGGGTGAAACCATGTGACAGTGAGTATAATATTGATTATGTGTAATGATGATTGATTGGAAATAGTATTGTTGGAAATTGGGATGAGGAAAGATGTATGACATGTTAATGTGTTTGTAATTTAGCCATTTGTTTGAAATGGGTAAAGATGGTTATATGGCGGTTTTGTGAATCGTGGCAAAGCATTAATGTATGAGTTGAGGAGGCTTGATGTTGGTTTTGGTATATTTTGATTGATTTCAAAAAGGGTTGAAACTAGCATGTTTTGGTTGATTTTAAAAAGGGTTGAAAATGGCTTGTTTTGAAAAGGGCACCTTGCGGTTTTGTATGAAAACATGGTTTTTGGGCATACTTTGATGGGACATAACTTGAACTCTGGATCTTCGTTTTGTGCCAAACTTATTTAGAAGTGAAATTGGATCCGGGATGTCCATGCCGTTCGAAGAACGGGCGAAAAACGATTTAAAATGAGAAAGTTATGTCCGTTAGAAGATTGGGGGTTGAATCTGTGAATTCTGCAGCTTTTAACTTAGAAAATTTTTAGCAGAATGACCCCCCGTGCGTAGGCGCACTTGGCGCGTACGCGCCGTTCTTCGAGAAAGCACCATCCACGCATGCGCGTAGTGTGCGCGAGCGCGTCGATGCGCTGCATCAAATGCCCAGCCATTTTCCAGAGAGTTGTGCCAGAGTTGTGCCAGTTTTGTGCCTGGGGCGCAAGAGCACCCACGCGTACGCTTGGCTGACGCTTGCGCGTCGTTTGGCTATTTTCAACCCACGCGTCCGCACGTATGACGCTTGCACGTCGATGAGTCTTGTGGTCATCCACGCGTGCGCGTGGAGTACGCGTACGCGTGGCCCTGTTTTCATCCCAAAGTTGATTTTTGAGTTTTAAAAGCTAAATCTCATACTTCTAAGCCTCCGATCTCACCCTTATGTATTAAATCATTATGATATGCCTAGTAATGAGAAAGGAGCTAGGGGATGTGGTAACTTGCAAGTGAAGCAAGGGGAAAAGTTATGATCAATGGTGATCAACGATGATTATTTGAGATATGGAGGATGACGGTAGAAGTACTGTGTATGCCATGAGCCGAAGGGCTATATCTATTGATAAATGGCTGGTTCTTGATTGAACCATGAGCCGGATGGCTGAGTTATTGCCGGGTCACGGCAAAGCCATTATTGATTATGGCTGAGTATAAATGCATATATGATTAATGAATGAATGTGTTAAATGGATAATAATGGGAAATGTTGAAATGTGATGTGTAACCCCGGGTAGTAGGCAGTGGCGTTGTCCACTTGCTCCGGGTATGAGACGGAAAAGGATGTTAATGATAAATGAGTTAATTATGCAGTTTTGAATGAATGTAACTCTGATACCTGGGTAGTAGTAAGGGTTGGGGTTCGTCCCACTTGCTCCAGGTTAATGTTTGAGATTTGATAACAATGAGGATTAATAATATGAATTGAGATTGAATGAATATATGTTTGAGATACCTGGGCAGTAGCAAGGGTTGTGGTTCGTCCCGCTTGCTCCGGGTTAATGCTTAAGATACCTGGGCAGTAGCAAGGGTTGTGGTTCATCCCACTTGCTCCAGGTCAGAGATTGTGACACCTGGGTAGTAGCGGCAGTAGTGGTGAATCCACTCGCTCCAGGTTGAGCTTTTAAACACCCGCCTGGGTAGTAGCCGCAGTAGTGGTTGTTCCACTGGCTCTGGGTTGAGCGGGTAGTAGCAAGGGGGTTGTAGCTCAAACCTACTTGCTCCGCAAGGGGTGTTTCTGTCCAATGGTTAGCTACCAGGACATGTCGGGTTGGCTATATAACCGACAGATGATGTCATCAGCCATAGGGCAGGCATACATCATTTGCATATGTTTGAATTGTTTGGGTTTGCCTATTTGTTTTGGATTTCTACATCATATATGCTATGTTACCTGATTACGTGCTACCTGTTCTACTTGTACCTTATTTGTGTATTACTTGTCTGTATTGCTTGTGTTTGTACAACTGAGAGATCCCTCATGTTGGTGTCGGTGGATGTTGGGGGCTGTTCTTGATGAGATGAATTGATGGTGTGATTGCATGATGATGATGATTTTTGAATGAGATAATTTGAGCCCCCTGGGTAGACGCAGTGATGTGATTTCACTAGCTCCAGGCGAGGGTATGATGTATTGATATAGAGTTGCTGAGGCAGAACAACTGGTGATGGTTTTTCTTATGATTCTGAGTCCGATTCGTGGAAAAATCAGCGAGTTGGGAAACATGTGTAACATGAACTAGATTTAGTATCCCCTTACGACAGATGCCTATTTATGGATTAGTGAGAATCTAGGCTGGATACTTGGTGAAAAGGAGTTTAGGATGCTTAGTGAGTTTTTATTGCAGTGCATTGTATTTATTTGGCACTTTTACCGTACTAGGAACCCATGGGCCCGGGGTTCTCATTCCGTATATATCTCTTGTTTTTCATATACAGGTTCAGGTACTCAAAAGTGAGCGGCGGTTCGTCTGAGAGACGGCGAAGATATTTATTTTCTCCACTTTGTGTTTTTCTTAGAATCTCTCCACCTTTGTTTTGAAAAGATTATATTATGTATTGAACTCTTTGGAACTTGCCTATAGAGGCTCTTATGTTTCCTTTGAGAGAGATTAGGATATACTGTTGTCAACTACTTTCATACTATACCCTAGCCGGCCTAAACTTCGCGGGTCGCGACTAGTGGCTATTACTTATGTTATATATATCTATCCATTATCTATCTCTTAATCTCCTTTATGCCTTGTCCGTATATCGCTTTCGGCTTCACAGTTTAACTTTTCGTTGTCGAAACGTGAGTGATACGTCTTCGCGATTTTATTTCTTCTCCTTTCAGGCTTCTCGATTAATACTCCTTTCGAAATTACCTATATTTATATATTAAAAATCCACCTGAGAGTCATACCACCGTAATATCATTGACTTATGACTCGAGCATAAGGATTTGAATATTAGGGTGTTACAAAACCCTTCAACGAAGCATCATAGTACACTTCAAACGGCTCGTGCGGTTTCGGCAGAATCAAAACAGGCGCTGAAGTGAATTTCTCCTTCAAGGCTTGAAAGCTCTCCTCACAGTCCGTCGTCCACACAAACGGTACCTCCTTCCGAGTTAACTTAGTCATCGTAAAGTAATTTGAGAAAATCCCTTGATGAATCTTCGGTAATATTCGACCAAACACAAGAAATTCCTAACCTCTATTACCGTCGTCGGTTTTTCCCATTCCATCACTGCCTTCAATTTTGAAGGATCTACCGCTATTCCGCCCTTACTCATTACGTGGCCTAAGAACTTCACCTCTTCCTTCCAAAACTCACGCTTAGATAATTTTGCATATAATTTATGCTCTTTCAGAATTTGCAACACAATTTTCAAATTCTCTTCATGTTCTTCTATCGTCTTTGAGTAAACTAAAATGTCGCCTATGAATACTACCACAAGTTTGTCCAAAAAGGGACGACATACTCTGTTAATGTAATCCATAAACACAGCAGGTGCATCCGTCAAGCCAAAGGATATCACCGTAAACTTGTAATGTCCATAGCGCGCCCTAAACGTAGTCTTTGGAATGTCATCCTCCTTCACCCTTATCTGATGGTAACCAGATCTTAAATCAATTTTAAAAAATACTCCAACTCCTTGCAATTGATCCATTAAGTCATCTATCCTCGGCAACGGATACTTGTTCTTCACAGTTACTTTGTTCAACTATCAGTAATCCACGCAAAGTCGCATTCCCCTATCTTTCTTCTTTACCAATAAAACTGGCGCTCCCCATGGAAATATACTCGGTCGAATGAACCTCTTGTTCAGAAGCTCTTCCAACTGAGTCTTTAATTCCGCCAGCTCTATCGAAACAATTCTGTACGGCGCAATTGAGACTGGTCCAGCTCCCAGCACCAAGTCAATAGCGAATTCAATCTTCCTATAAGAAGGAAAATCGGGTATATCTTCTGGGAACACTTTTGGAAACTCCCTAACTACCGGAATTTGATCTAACCTCTTCATCACCTAACGCATTTGCAGTCAACAATATATAACCATGATACTCTTCTCCAATATAGTTTACCAATACAGAGTTCAGATAATAACCCTCAGCTACCACTGCTCCACCTTCCCTTTCCGGTATAAATCGAATTGATCGCTTAAAGCAATCCAACAATACCCGATTCTTTGGCAACCAATCAAACCCCAAAATCATTTGCAACCCAACCATTGGTAAATAAATCAAATCATGAACAAAGTCCTTATCCTCAATCTTAAAAGAAACTTGCCTACATCTGATCTAGTCATAACCGTCTGATACAGGGTATGCACACGCAAATCGAAAGCTAATTATAGCATCTTCAACCTAGTTCCTCAACTTTATCAAATGCAACGAAAGAATGCGAGACTCTAGTATCATACAATGCAACCAATGTTTTCTCGCCAATTAAACAGTTACCTCTCATCAAAGGATCCGCCTTAGCAGCATCACTGGCGTTCACAGCAAACACTCACCGTTAGTGTTGATTCCAACCCGCATTCGGGTTCCTCCCATGAGTACAATCCCTCGCCATGTGACTAAGCAGTCAACAATTGAAGTAACCACCTATACCCCACTTGCACGAGTCATTCAAATAAAAATGTCCACAACAATCACAAGTTAAATCCAGAGAAGTCTTACTCTGATTATCTTCCTCTCGTCGGATGATACTGATCAAAAGTGTGTCTCCTAATGTTGCCTTGACCTTGAGGTGCATGTCCTCTCCTCTTGAAGCTCTGAGCTCTTGGTTGAAAGTATTTTCACGCCTACGGTTTTTGTTTCCCCTACAAATATCTCTTGCTGATGCCACTTTCTTCACAAACTCCCCACGACTCTTGCCTTGTTCACAAGATCGAAAAAGATCCGAATCACCAAAGGAGCCATAGCAGTAATTATGTTGTCCCTCAAACCTCCTTGATACTTTATACACTTCCAACTCTCATAGGACTCTGGGGCACCTTGAAACACCCTAGAGAACCTATAGAGCTCCTCGAACCGACTAGTGTAATTGGCCACAGACAACGAGTCTTACTTCAGCTGAATAAAATCTAACTCTTTAGCTTCTCTCACTGATTCTGGAAATACTTTCTATAAAATTCCGTTTGAAATATGTCCCAAGGAATGTCAGCATTTGAAAGTTGCATCAACTGGCACTATCCTTGCCACCGATGTTGTGCCTCTCCCATCAATTGATAGGCTGCAAACTCTACGTATTGATTAGCCGGGACATATTGAGTGTGTAGTGCGCGCTCTATGGCTCGAAACCAATTGTCTGCTTCGGTAGAGTTTGTTGTTCCTCGAAAAGTTGGTGGGTGAACCTTGAGAAACAAAGCTAGGGTCATCGGAGTTCCTCCCAAATTGTTACCGACCCCTTCTCCATTCCCATTTCCATCTCCATTACCGTTCCCAGTCGGATAACCCATCCTTTCCACATCTTGCATAGTCGCAGCAGCGTTGGCTTGCATAGTATTTGCCAAATTGGTCATCGCCTCCATGAACTCAGCATGGTTGTCAGCCGGTTGGTCATTCTCAGTTTTTCCCCGTATACGTGTATGACCTCGTCCGTGAGTAGCCATTAGTGTTCCTATCTACACCAAACATTCGATATCAAGGTGATCAGTCTCAATATCAAAAGTCTAGTGCTTCAATTATCCAAAGGCACTCAAAAACAAGCATGTTATACATATATCAGCAGATAATTCTAAATAGCATGAAAGAAAAAGACACAGAGTACATAATGAAGCACAATCGGTCCATCCCTCAGACTCATGAGGACGAACCGCTCTGATGCCACTAAATGTAACACCCTAATTACCCTAAGCCTTTTCTCATGCCGTAAAGCAAAGGATAATTAAGGGTCACAATAATTCTAAGGCTTATACAATATTATATATGTATATATATAGAAAAAGATAGTAATTCTAGAAGTCCGATGAAGAAATAAGCTCAAAAACAAAGTTACAAAAAAAAAAAAAACGAAAAACATTCACACAAAGCTACAAGCTTAAAGGCACAAGACATAGATACAAGATAACAAAGCATATGTAGATATATGTGTATAATAGTCATAAAGTACTGGTCGCAGCCCGCGAAATTTCGGCCGGCAAGTTATATATAGACATAACAGAGTTTGGTAAGTTAAAAACAACATATAAAATATCTCTATCAAAGATAGCCTCTAAGGCAAAGAAAGATACAAAAGTGAGAGTACTAAACAAAATATCCAAAATGACTCCAAAATATGATAAAGATCCTCCGCTCTGTCACCATCACGTATCTCACCGAGGTGAGTTACGACCCGCATCTAAAAAATAACAACAGAATATGGTATGAGAACTGGAGGTTCTCAGTGTGGTAACAGTACCCAGTAATGTAAGATATAAGATTTCGGGATGCTAGAGGCAATCTTAGAACTTCATATCAAGCATAAGATTCAAACTTAAAGAATAACCCAAATTAAAACCATAACTTTAAAACCATAATGAAACGGGGTAATCTAACTTAGAAAATTTCTAAACTAACATTCACACCGCCGACCCAAAGCCTTCGCCAGCCTAACCGCCATGCGATCCTATTGCCACCGCCTATGGATCCACCTCAATCCCAGTAGAAAACACAAGTAATTCACACAAGTAAAGCACAAGTAATTATCAAGTATAGCAGGTAAATCAAGAAGCACTTAAGCATGTTATACAATTAGGCATATTAAGCAAGTAAATAAAGCAAGCAACCATATAGAAGATGCACATGATGAATGCCTGCCCTATTGGCTACGATATCGCATTGTCAGTTCAATTGCCAACCCGACACATTCCCATGGGAATCTCGCCTTTCGATCACGAATAAAATGGGTACCCCAAGGATATCGTGCCTGGCACACGGTCCAGGGATATAGTGCTCGCGCACACTCTTATGACTCCGAAAGGATGCGAGCGGGATACTCAGCCACAAACCTTACATCTCAACGTAAGCAGAACTAACCACTGCCCTTACGCCGCCGCCGCGACCTCACAAGTGGGATTAACCAACCGTCCTTGCCAGACGCATAGCGTCTCAACAATACGAGTAATAATAGTATATCCATATTTCTCAATGATCACTTTTAGTATTCATAAATTCATCATTTATCCTTGAGTCGCAAACTCGTTACAAACATTATCAATTCTCAGTTCCACAGCTCATCATGCTCATCATCAACATAAGTACTCTTCCAACCCACACAACTATTCCATCCTTAGTACTCCAGAAACTTAAGGCTCTGTTTTCTAACTCATGATAGAAAATTACCAAGTGAAACCAACTAATTCATCTCTATTAGCTTTAGAGCCTAAATACAAGGTATCAATCTCAAACAGCAATTTAAGGAAGTTTAGAAAGTAAGAGAACCCTTAAAAATGAACAAAAATAATTTTTCAACAAAACAAGGTCTGTGCATACGCACGCCCAAGGGTGCGTACGCACACTTTAAATTTAGACTATTCTGCGTACGCACCTGTGTGCCGCGTACACGGGGGTGTTGGACAGACGCCATCACCCGTGTGTAGTGCATGGGGCCGCGTACGCATCCTTGGGTTTTGGACCATCCCGTGTACGCATGCATATGCTGCGTACACAAGAAGGCCTGGCAGAGACGCACACCCGCGTATGGAGGTACCCGCGTACGCATGCCCTTCCAGAATTTGTAAAATTTTGTAAAGTTACAGAATTTCAGTTTAAACATCAAACTTTAAACGTTCATAACTTCCTCTACAAAAATTCATTTTCCTTAAATATATAATTTTAAAGCTCTTGAGATAACCTTTAATTTAAAACAAAGTTCATCCAATTTCAAGGTTTGAGGCTCAAGTTATGATCCGTCAAAGTTCGTCAAAAATCAAGTTTTACAAAATCATTCAGGTTCTCAAAATTTCAAGACTTCCCAACCAAAACCATTTCATAAACATGCTAATACATACCAAAACTCACCATTCATGCCCATAATCACAACCATATGTTTCTCCACTTACCAATTAACTTCCTCCATCATTTTAAAGCTATTTTATTCAACTTTCCCAACATAATTCGACAAAACTCCACAAGTTCTCAATTAAGACCCCAACCTTCACAATTTTACACAATTTGACTCTTCACCAACACAATTCAACATATCTCATCATAATTCACATAGTTATCATTATTCATCCGAACATCAACAATTATCAATATAATTCATCAAAATCATCACAAACATCAATAATTATAATCCAATATCAACAATTCAAACCTATCCTATTGTCCACTAGCCTAAGTGTCTAGAAATATTAGATATTACATAGAGAAAACCAAAACCATACCTTGGCCGATTTTCAATATGAACCACACACTAAATTTGAGTCCAAATCAAGCCTCAAAGCATCAACCAATACACTCCAACAAGCATCAACAATCAAATTTTTCAAGCTATACACATTAATTTACAAAAAATCAATACCTAGCGTTCCTAAATACATAATTTCACAAGGGATAAGAGCAAGCTTACCTTATCAACAGTTGATTAGGACAAAATTCAATAGAAACCAAGTGCTAGAGTGTACCTGATGAGCGGATATTTTATACGCTTTTTGGGGATAATTTCATATAGTTTTGAGTATGTTTTAGTTAGTTTTTAGTCTATTTTTATTAGTTTTTAGGAAAAATTCATATTTCTGGACTTTACTATGAGTTGTGTGTTTTCTGTAATTTCAGGTATTTTTCTGGCTGAAATTGAAGGAGCTGAGCAAAAATCTGATTCAGGCTGAAAAAGGACTGCTGATGCTGTTGGATTCTGACCTCCCTGCACTCAAAGTGGATTTTCTGGAGCTACAGAACTCGAAATGGCATGCTCCCAATTGCGTTGGAAAGTAGACATCTAGGGCTTTCCAGCAACATATAATAGTCCATACTTTGCACAAGGATAGACGACGTAAACTGGCATTCAACGCCAGTTCTCTGCCCAATTCTGGCGTCCAGCGCCAGAAAAGGATTAAAAGCTGGAGTTGAACGCCCAAACTGGCATAAAAACTGGCGTTCAACTCCACAAATGGCCTCTGCACGTGAATTGCTTAAGTCTCAGCCCAGCACACACCAAGTGGGCCCCAGAAGTGGATCTCTGCATCATCCATCATAGTCTACTCATATTTTGTAACCCTAGGCTACTAGTTTAGTATTTAAACAACTTTTAGAGACTTATTTTATCTCATAACATTTCAGATCTAAACTTTGTATTCTCTGACGGCATGAGTCTCTAAACCCCATTGTTGGGGGTGAAGAGCTCTGCTGTGTCTCGATGAATTAATGCAAGTATTTTTGTTTCCCATTCAAACACGCTGGTTCCTATCTAAGATGTTCATTCGTGCTTAACTGTGATGGAGGTGATGAGCTGTGACACTCATCACCTTCCTCAAATTATGAACGTGTGCCTGACAACCACCTCCGTTCTATATACGATTGAATGAGTATCTCTTAGATTCCTTAATCAGAATCTCCGTGGTATAAGCTAGAACTGATGGCAGCATTCATGAGAATCCGGAAAGTCTAAACCTTGTCTGTGGTATTCCGAGTAGGATTCAAGGATTGAATGACTGTGACGAGCTTCAAACTCTTGAAGGCTGGGCGTTCGTGACAGACGCAAAAGGATAGTAAATCCTATTCCAACCGGATCGAGAACCAACCGGTGATTAGCCGTGCTGTGACAGAGCGCGTGAGCGTAGTTTTCACTGGGAGGACGGAAGGTAGCCATTGACAATAGTGATCCACCAACACACAGCTTGCCATAGGAGGGCGTGCGTGCGTGAATCAGAAGACAGAGGAAAGCAGAGATTCAGAAGACAAAGCATCTCCAAAACCCCAACATATTCTCCATTACTGCACAACAAGTAATCTTTAATTTATGCTCTCTTGGTTATTCACAATTCAACTGATAAACATAATTGACTTCCTGACTAAGATTTACAAGATAACCATAGATTGCTTCAAACCAACAATCTCCGTGGGATTCGACCCTTACTCACGTGAGGCATTACTTGGACGACCCAGTGCACTTGTTGGTTAGTGGTACGTGTTGTGAAAAGTGTGATTCACAATTCGTGCATCAAGTTTTTGGTGCCGTTGCCGGGGATTGTTCGTGTTTGAACAACTGACGGATTATTCTGTTGCTTAGATTAGGAAAAATCTTTCTTTTTTGGTTTAGAGTCTTTTATTATTTATCCCTTGTTAAAACACTTTAAAATTATAGCTCAGTTAATTAGAACGTGGTGTTTATGTTCATGATAATTGGCTATCATAAATTTTTTTAAAACCTTTTTCAAAAATAATTTTTCTATTAAATCCTGTGCCAAACTTTAAGTTTGGTGTTTTCAAAAATAATCTTTCTTAAAATTTTTTTTTGAAAGTCCCATAACTCATTTGGCTAGAGCGTTAATCTGTGTTCTTGGTAATTGGGTTAGAGTCTTTTATATTCTTTTCAAAACCTTCTTTTTCATAAATAATATTCTTTCTAGTAAATCTTGTGCCAAACTTTAAGTTTGGTGTTTTCTTGTTGATTTCCCTTTGGTTTTCGAAAATTTTGGTTTGGTTTTCTAAAAATTTTAAGTTTGGTGTTCTTTCTTCATGTTCTTGTGTTCTTGTGAGTCTTCAAAGTGTTCTTGAGTTTTCCTTGTGTCTTGATCTTAAAATTTTTAAGTTTGGTGTTCCTTGGTGTTTTCCCTCCAAATTTTTCGAAAACAAGGAGCATTAGATCTAAAAATTTTAAATCTTGTACTATCTTATTGTTTTTCTCTCTCCTCACTAAATTCAAAAAAAAAAAAATATCTTTTCAAAATATCTCTTCTAACTTCCTAACTTCTTATCTTTTCAAAATTTGTTTCAACTAACTAACTAACTTTTTGTTTGTTTCTTAACTTTTTCAAAACTACCTAACTAACTCTCCCTCTCTCTAAATTTCGAAAATATCTCCCCTCTTTTTCAAAAATTTCTTTTTTTATTAACTAATTAATTTCTATTTTAAAAAAATATATATATATATATTTAACTTCAAAATTCAAATTCTTTTTAGTTATTTTATTTTATTTAAGTATTTACTTCTTATAAAATAAAATAAATAAAAAGGTAAATCAGTCCAAGTTATATCCATAGATCCATCATGGACATAAGTGGAAATGAACAGTCCAGGAGGACTCTGGGGTCATATTCTAACCCCTCTACTGCTTCATATGGGAGTAGCATCTGCATACCCTCCATTGGAGTCAGTAGCTTTGAGTTGAATCCTCAGCTCATTATCATGGTGCAGCAAAGTTGCCAGTATTCCGGTCTTCCACAGGAAGAACCTACAGAGTTTCTGGCACAATTTTTACAAATTGCTGACACAGTACATGATAAGGAAATAGATCAGGATGTCTATAGACTATTACTGTTTCCATTTGCTGTAAAAGATCAAGCTAAGAGGTGGTTAAATAACCAACCTAAGGCCAGCATAAGAACATGGAAACAGCTGACAGAAAAATTCCTGAATCAATATTTCCCTCCAAAAAGGATGACACAGCTAAGGCTGGACATCCAAGGCTTTAAACAAGGAGATAATGAATCTCTTTATGATGCCTGGGAGAGATACAGAGAGATGCTACGAAAATGCCCCTCTGAAATGTTTTCAGAGTGGGTTCAGTTAGACATCTTCTACTATGGGCTTGCAGAAGGAGCTCAGATGTCTCTAGATTACTCAGCTGGTGGATCTATCCATATGAGAAAGACAATTGAAGAGGCTCAAGAGCTCATTGATACAGTTGCCAGGAATCAGCATCTGTATCTAAGCAGCAACCCTTCCATGAATGAAGAGGTTAAAACAGTAACTGCTGAATTCAGTACTGTAAAACAAGCTGCTGAATTCAATCAGCAATTGGATCTTCTAACAAAGCAGTTAGCTGAATTCAAGGACAGGCTACAGGAGACAAGGATAGCTAATATACATATGGACGAACAGTTTAAGCAAACAAAGCAGCAGCTATCAAGGCAAATAGCAGAAGAATGCCAAGCAGTTCAATTAAGAAGTGGGAAAACATTAAATACCCCACCTCAAGGCATCAAAAATTCAAGAAATGAGCGACCCACCAAAGATTCACCTGAGGACAGTAAGAGCCCAGGGAAAATTAATTCTGGCACTAAAACGCCAGAAAATGGGTGGAAGGCTGGCGCTGAACGCCCAGACCATGCCCAAAACTGGCGTTCAGCGCCAGAAACAAGGCAGGATTGGCGTTCAACGCCAGAAATGGGCAAGAATTTGGCGTTGAACGCCCAAATGGTGCAGAATCCAGCGTTGAACGCCCAAAATGGGCATATTTCTGGCGTTCAGGCGCCAGGAACAGACAGTGAGCTGACGTCTAACGTCACTCCAGCTTCTGACTCTGGCACTCAATTGCCAGTGAGGGATCAGACACACACAAGTGCTGATAACAACCCCTCTAAAAAGGCTTCTTTAACCACTAAGGTTGAGGAATATAAAGCCAAGATACCTTATCCTCAAAAACTCCGGAAAGAGGAGCAGGATAAGCAATTTGCTCGCTTTGCAGATTATCTAAGGACTCTTGAAATAAAGATTCCATTTGCAGAGGCACTTGAGCAAATACCTTCTTATGCCAAGTTCATGAAAGAGATCTTGAGTCATAAAAAGGAGTGGAGAGAAACAGAAAGAGTTCTCCTCACTGAAGAATGCAGTGCAGTCATTCTGAAAAGCTTTCCTGAAAAGCTTAAAGACCCTGGGAGTTTTCTGATACCATGCATATTAGAAGGTGATTGCACCAAGACAGCTTTGTGCGATCTTGGGGCAAGCATCAACCTGATACCTGCATCTACTATCAGGAAACTTGGCTTAACTGAAGAAGTTAAACCAACCCGGATATGTCTCCAACTTGCTGATGGTTCCACTAAATACCCATCAGGCGTGATTGAAGACATGATTGTCAGAGTTGGGCCATTCGCCTTTCCCACTGACTTTGTTGTGCTGGAAATGGAGGAGCACAAGAGTGCTACTCTCATTCTAGGAAGACCCTTCCTAGCAACTGGACGATCCCTCATTGACGTCCAACAGGGGGAAATAACCCTAAGAGTCAATGATGATGAGTTTAAGTTGAACGCTGTTAAAGCCATGCAGCATCCAGACACATCAACAGACTGCATGAAAGTTGATCTCATTGACTCTTTGGTAGAAGAGATCAACATGGCTGAGAGTCTCGAATCAGAGTTGGAAAACATCTTTAAAGATGTTCAGCCTGATTTGGAGGATTCAGGGGACATGAAAGAGCCTCTGAACTTTCTTCTAAAAGAGGAAAAACCTCCTAAACCAGAGCTCAAGCCACTGCCACCATCCTTGAAATATGCATTTCTAGGAGAAGGTGACACTTTTCCAGTGATCATAAGCTCTGCTTTAAATTCACAGGAAGAGGAAGCACTTATTCAAGTGCTAAGGACACACAAGACAGCTCTTGGGTGGTCCATAGGTGACCTTAAGGGCATAAGCCCAGCTAGATGCATGCACAAAATCCTATTGGAGGATAATGCCAAACCAGTGGTTCAACCACAGAGGCGGCTAAATCCAGCCATGAAGGAAGTGGTGCAGAAAGAGGTCACCAAGTTACTAGAGGCTGGGATTATTTATCCTATTTCTGATAGCCCCTGGGTGAGCCCTGTTCAAGTCGTCCCAAAAAAGGGAGGCATGACAGTGATTCATAATGAAAAAAATGAACTGGTTCCTACAAGAACAGTTACAGGGTGGCGCATGTGTATTGACTACAGAAGGCTCAATACAGCCACCAGAAAGGATCATTTTCCTTTACCATTCATAGACCAGATGCTAGAAAGACTAGCAGGTCATGATTATTACTACTTTCTGGATGGCTACTCAGGCTACAACCAGATTGCAGTGGATCCCCAGGATCAAGAGAAAACAGCATTCACATGTCCATCTGGAGTGTTTGCTTATAGAAGGATGCCATTTGGGCTATGTAATGCGCCTGCAACCTTCCAGAGATGCATGCTCTCTATTTTCTCTGACATGGTGGAAAAATTTCTGGAAGTCTTCATGGATGACTTCTCAGTATATGGAGACTCATTCAGCTCCTGTCTTGATCACCTGAAACTTGTTCTGAAAAGATGCCAAGAGACCAACCTAGTTTTAAACTGGGAAAAGTGTCACTTCATGGTGACTGAAGGAATTGTTCTTGGGCATAAAATCTCAAACAAGGGAATAGAGGTGGATCAAGCAAAAATAGAGGTAATTGAAAAATTACCACCACCTGCCAATGTTAAGGCAATCAGAAGCTTTCTGGGGCATGCAGGATTCTATAGGAGGTTTATAAAGGATTTTTCAAAAATCGCAAAACCTCTAAGCAATCTGCTAGCTGCTGACACGCCATTTGTGTTTGACACAAAGTGCCTGCAGGCGTTTGAAACGCTGAAAGCTAAGCTGGTCACAGCACCAGTCATTTCTGCACCAGACTGGACATTACCATTTGAGCTAATGTGTGATGCTAGTGATCATGCCATTGGTGCAGTATTGGGACAGAGGCATGACAAGCTTCTGCATGTTATTTATTATGCTAGTCGCGTTCTAAATGATGCCCAGAAAAATTACACAACCACAGAAAAAGAACTACTTGCAGTGGTTTACGCCATTGACAAGTTCAGATCATACTTAGTAGGATCAAAAGTGATTGTGTATACTGACCATGCTGCTCTTAAATATCTACTCACAAAGCAGGATTCAAAACCCAGGCTCATCAGATGGGTATTACTTCTGCAAGAGTTTGATATAGAAGTAAGAGACAGAAAAGGGACAGAGAACCAAGTGGCTGATCATCTGTCCCGGATAGAGCCAGTGGAAGGGACGCCCCTCCCTTCTCTTGAGATCTCTGAAATGTTTCCTGATGAGCATTTATTCGCCATTCAGGAAGCACCATGGTTTGCCGATATTGCAAACTATAAAGCTGCAAGGTTCATACCCAAGGAGTACAACAGGACACAAAAGAAGAAATTAATTACTGATGCAAAGTACTACTTGTGGGATGAACCTTATCTCTTTAAGAGATGTGCAGACGGAATTATCCGTAGGTGTGTGCCTAGAGAAGAAGCACAGAGGATCTTGTGGCATTGCCATGGATCTCAATATGGAGGCCATTTCGGAGGTGAGCGAACAGCCACCAAGGTCCTCCAATGTGGCTTCTATTGGCCCACACTCTATAAAGATTCCCGAGAGTTTGTACGTAATTGTGACAGTTGCCAAAGAGCTGGTAATCTGCCTCATGGTTACGCCATGCCTCAACAAGGAATCTTGGAAATTGAGTTGTTTGACGTATGGGGAATTGACTTCATGGGACCTTTCCCACCATCATACTCAAACACTTATATTCTGGTGGCAGTTGACTATGTATCAAAATGGGTTGTGGCTATTGCCACACCCACCAATGATACTAAAACAGTGCTGAAGTTCCTCCAGAAACATATTTTTAGCAGGTTTGGTGTCCCTAGAGTACTAATCAGTGATGGGGGCACTCACTTCTGCAATAAACAGCTTTACTCTGCCATGGTTCGGTATGGAATTCGCCACAAGGTGGCCACTCCATATCATCCACAAACCAATGGGCAGGCTGAAGTCTCTAATAGAGAATTAAAGAGAATCCTGGAACGGACAGTAAATACCCGTAGAAAGGATTGGGCAAGGAGCTTGGATGATGCTCTGTGGGCTTACAGAACAGCATTCAAGACCCCTATAGGGACCTCTCCATACCAACTGGTGTATGGTAAGGCATGTCACCTGCCCGTGGAACTGGAACATAAGGCCTACTGGGCAACCAGATTCCTAAACTTTGATGCCAAATTAGCAGGAGAAAAAAGATTGCTCCAGCTAAATGAGCTAGAGGAGTTCAGATTCACAGCTTTCGAAAATGCCAAGCTATATAAAGAAAAATAAAAAAAGTGGCATGACAGAAAGCTGTCATCTAGAATCTTTGAACCAGGACAGAAGGTTCTGTTGTTTAACTCTAGACTCAGGCTATTCCCCGGGAAACTGAAATCCCGGTGGAGGGGACCATACGTGATTACAAGTGTATCACCATATGGTTATGTGGAGCTTCAAGATATTGATTCTGATAAGAAGTTCATTGTCAATGGACAGAGAATCAAGCATTATCTAGAAGGCAACATTGAGCAAGAATGCTCAAGGCTGAAGCTAGATTAAAAGCTCAGCAAGGTCCAGCTAAGGACATTAAAGAAGCGCTTGTTGGGAGGCAACCCAATTTTTATTTACTTTCATGGTTTTTCATGTTTTATTAGGTTCATGATCATGTGGAGTCACAAAATAAATATTAAAAATTGAAAACGGAATCAAAAACAGCAGAAGAAAAATCACACCCTGGAGGAAGCACCTGTCTGGCGTTCAACGCCAGAACAGAGCATGGTTCTGGCGTTGAACGCCCAAAATGGGCAACATCCTGGCGCTGAACGCCCAGAACAAGCATGGTTCTGGCATTCAACACCAGAAATGGCTAGTAAATGGGCGTTGAACGCCCAAAATGGGCACCAACCTGGCGCTGAACGCCCAGAGTTGTGTGCAAGGGCATTTTGCATGCCCAAATTGGTGCAGGGATGTAAATGCCTTGACACCTCAAGATCTGTGGACCTCACAGGATCATTTCAAGATCTGTGGACCCCACAGGATCCCCACCTTCCCTCCTCATAATCCTAGTTTTTTCTTTCCACATCTTCTTTTTCATCTATTCCCTCTTCTTTTGCTCGAGGGCGAGCAACATTCTAAGTTTGGTGTGGTAAAACAATTATGTGAAGGATCTATTGCTCAGTGGTAGAACATGTGGCTGCAAATCAAGAGATACCTCAGGGGATGCACTTCCCTCCACATAATTATTGGAAGCAACTGAGGATAGAAATACCAAAAATCACTAGGAATCAAGCCACAAAGGCAAGGAAGAGACATAAAAGAGCTCAAGAACATCATTGGTGCCTCAAGAAGGAAATTCCATCATCACTAAGGTGGACTCGTTCCTTGTTCTTACTTTCTCTGTTTTTCGTTTTCTCTATGTTAAGTGCTTATCTATGTTTGTGTCTTCATTACATGATCATTAGTAGTAATTAGTGTCTAGTTTGATTTTATCCCCAATTAAGTTATAGTCTATTTTTCTCATCATCAGCAAACATGAATAAAATAGTAGATCTTTTGAATAAGAGGCAATAAAATTTCAAGTTTTTAATAAGAAAAATTCTAATTAGTAACATGTAGTGGCAACGCTTTCTGTCTTCTGAATGAATGCTTGAACAGTGCATATGTCTTTTGAATTTGTTGTTTAAGACTGTTAAATATGTTGGCTCTTGAAAGAATGAAGAACATGAGACATGTTATTGATAATCTGAAAAATCATAAAAATGATTCTTGAAGCAAGAAAAAGCAGCAAAGAACAAAGCTTGCAGAAAAAAAAAAGAAAAAAAAAAGAGAAAGAGAAAAAATAGGCGAAAAAAAAAAGAAAAAGAAAAAGCATGCAGAAAAAGCCAATAACCCTTAAAACCAAAAGGCAAGGGCAAATAAAAAGGATCCCAAGGCTTTGAGCATCAGTGGATAGGAGGGCCTAAAGGAATAAAATCCTGGTCTAAGCGGCTAAACCAAGCTGTCCCTAACCATGTGCTTGTGGCGTGTAGGTGTCAAGTGAAAACTTGAGACTGAGCGGTTAAAGTCAAGGTCCAAAGCAAAAAGAAGAGTGTGCTTAAGAACTCTGGACACCTCTAATTGGGGACTTTAGCAAAGCTGAGTCACAATCTGAAAAGGTTCACCCAGTTATGTGTCTGTGGCATTTATGTATCCGGTGGTAATACTGGAAAACAAAGTGCTTAGGGCCACAGCCAAGACTCATAAAGAAGCTGTGTTCAAGAATCATCACACTGAACTAGGAGAATCAATAGCACTATCTGAATTATGAGTTCCTATAGATGCCAATCACTCTGAGCTTCAATGGATAAAGTGAGATGCCAAAACTGTTCGGAAGCAAAAAGCTACTAGCCCCGCTCATCTAATTAGAATCTGAGCTTCATGCAAAAAAAACTCTGAGATATTATTGCTTCTCAACCTATTAGTCTTCTATTTTATTTGTTTAGTTGCTTGAGGACAAGCAACAGTTTAAGTTTGGTGTTGTGATGAGCGGATATTTTATACGCTTTTTGGGGATAATTTCATATAGTTTTGAGTATGTTTTAGTTAGTTTTTAGTCTATTTTTATTAGTTTTTAGGAAAAATTCATATTTCTGAACTTTACTATGAGTTGTGTGTTTTTCTGTAATTTCAGGTATTTTTCTGGCTGAAATTGAAGGAGCTGAGCAAAAATCTGATTCAGGCTGAAAAAGGACTGCTGATGCTGTTGGATTCTGACCTCCCTGCACTCAAAGTGGATTTTCTGGAGCTACAGAACTCGAAATGGCATGCTCCCAATTGCGTTGGAAAGTAGACATCCAGGGCTTTCCAGCAATATATAATAGTCCATACTTTGCACAAGGATAGACGACGTAAACTGGCGTTCAACGCCAGTTCTCTGCCCAATTCTGGCGTCCAGCGCCAGAAAAGGATCAAAAGCTGGAGTTGAACGCCCAAACTGGCATAAAAACTGGCGTTCAACTCCACAAATGGCCTCTGCACGTGAATTGCTTAAGTCTCAGCCCAGCACACACCAAGTGGGCCCCAGAAGTGGATCTCTGCATCATCCATCATAGTCTACTCATATTTTGTAACCCTAGGCTACTAGTTTAGTATTTAAACAACTTTTAGAGACTTATTTTGTATCTCATAACATTTCAGATCTAAACTTTGTATTCTCTGACGGCATGAGTCTCTAAACCCCATTGTTGGGGGTGAGGAGCTCTGCTGTATCTCGATGAATTAATGCAAGTATTTTTGTTTCCCATTCAAACACGCTGGTTCCTATCTAAGATGTTCATTCACGCTTAACTGTGATGGAGGTGATGAGCTGTGACACTCATCACCTTCCTCAAATCATGAATGTGTGCCTGACAACCACCTCCGTTCTATATACGATTGAATGAGTATCTCTTAGATTCCTTAATCAGAATCTCCGTGGTATAAGCTAGAACTGATGGCAGCATTCATGAGAATCCGGAAAGTCTAAACCTTGTCTATGGTATTCCGAGTAGGATTCAAGGATTGAATGACTGTGACGAGCTTCAAACTCTTGAAGGCTGGGCGTTCGTGACAGACACAAAAGGATAGTAAATCCTATTCCAACCGGATCGAGAACCAACCGGTGATTAGCCGTGCTGTGACAGAGCGCGTGAGCGTAGTTTTCACTGGGAGGATGGAAGGTAGCCATTGACAACGGTGATCCACCAACACACAGCTTGCCATAGGAGGGCGTGCGTGCGTGAATCAGAAGACAGAGGAAAGCAGAGATTCAGAAGACAAAGCATCTCCAAAACCCCAACATATTCTCCATTACTGCACAACAAGTAATCTTTAATTTATGCTCTCTTGGTTATTCACAATTCAACTGATAAACATAATTGACTTCCTGACTAAGATTTACAAGATAACCATAGATTGCTTCAAACCAACAATCTCCGTGGGATTCGACCCTTACTCACGTGAGGTATTACTTGGACGACCCAGTGCACTTGCTGGTTAGTGGTACGTGTTGTGAAAAGTGTGATTCACAATTCGTGCATCAGTACCTAAACACCCAAAATCACAAAAATCCACTCAAACCAAAATCCAAAATTTTGAAATTCACAATGACTAAAAATTGGGTAGAGATTTTCGAAAAGCTTACCACAATACCTAGCTAGAAGTGACGGGATCGGCAAGAGCTTTGTGTAGCCACAAACGGCACATGAATCAGAGCATTGTAGCTCGAGTTATGATCGAAAAAGTGATGAAGTGAATAGTATTTTCTCCCTTTTCTTCTCTCAACTCATGCTGCTGCTACGTTTAGTGTTTAATGAGTTATGAGGCTGAAATGGGTTCATTTGTGTGTTTATATATGTTGGGCTTGGACCCAGCTTGGCCCCGATCCAACCCATTAGTGTTTTTGGCCCGTTTGGCCCAACTTTGGGCCAAACCTTTAAAATTAGCGCCCGGTTTTTGACTTTAAATGTTTTTATAAGTTTTTCTGCAGTATTTACCGCTCTCACACAGTACCGAAAGATTTAAGCCGGTACTGTCGGCTAATTTACCGGTACGCATTTTTACGCAAATTTTCGCAAAAATTTACATTTTTTAACTCAGAAAAATCTTCTTTTTTTTTTTGAAGTGAAGAGCTCAACACACAAGGTGGAGCGTTAAAGATAAAACAAAATAAACCAGTAAATAACAGTTGAGAACTCAAAGTACATGACAACCCCTATTCATCTTCGGCATTGCCATCGACAACCAAAGAGTTCACCACCAATCCATTCCTTAGAGAAATTAAAGGACCTATTTATAATTTCCTGCACATTTGAGACTTGATTTTTGAAGATTTTATTATTCCTTTCTAGCCAAATTGTCCAAATAACAGCAAAAAATCCAATGAACCACCGCTTCCTC
The DNA here is from genome assembly GCF_059453495.1 of Arachis ipaensis. Taxonomy (NCBI): domain Eukaryota; kingdom Viridiplantae; phylum Streptophyta; class Magnoliopsida; order Fabales; family Fabaceae; genus Arachis; species Arachis ipaensis. The sequence continues at coordinate 26,099,689 of NC_142435.1, forward strand.
TCATCCTTTCTCATTGAAATATTCGTCTAACTTTCAAAGTGCTGCTTTAGTGAACCTGGCATTGTCCATATCCTCCTAAGAGCGAACAGCCAAACACACCACACCTGCCAGGTGAGCTCAAAACCAATAAACAAATGAAATACAGACTCTACAGATTTTCAACATAAACACACATATATTATCATTCTGGTCAATAACACCTAATTTACACAATCTATCCTTAGTATTCACCCTGCCGACCAACACAAACCATGAAAATAGCTCAATCCTTGGTGGGATGAAACTTCTCCAAATAGCACTAGTGAAGCTATAGCTTGTGATTTCCACCGAAAGAACTTCGGCTTGCAACACCTGCACAAAGGAGTTAGTCAAAAAAATACATGATCTATCAAATTTCCAAATCACTCTATCCTCTCTCTCATTTGTTAGCTTAACTGATTGCAACCTTTCATGAAGTTGGTTTACTAGCTCCAACTCCCATTAGAATAACTCTCTCCTCCATTGGAAACTCTAAATCCACTCTAACCCATCCCAAAATTCACAATCCCCTATAACAGATCCTTTAAGGTTTGAGACCGAGAAAAGTCTTCGAAACACATCTTTCAATGCACCACTAGGTAACCAGCTATCCTCCCAGAATCGGATTGTTTTGCTAGTCCCTAAATCCATGGACAAGCCTCTGATCATCTTTTCTCTCACATGTGGTTCCCTGATTTGTAATTGACAAATATCCTTCCATGGACCCCCTCTTGTAGGTATTGGCTGACCACTCAGCATCTCAGAAAGATTCATGTTATTACAGGAGCAAACAACTTTCTTCCATAGGGGACAGTTCTCTTTTGAAAATCTCCATCACCACTTAAAACGTAGAGCTGTATTTCGAACCACTACATCACCAACTCCCAAGCCACCTGCCTTGTTTGGAGCCATTACTAGTTTCCATTTCACTAGCGGCATCCCATTCCTTCCATCCTCTTTACTCCACAAGATCCATCTTTGTAGGGAGATCAACTTCTCCGCCACAGCCTTGGGCATCTTGTATAAACTGAGATAGTAAATAGGCAGACAATTAAAAACAGATTTAATGAGAACCAGCTTACCCACCTTATTGAGTGTCTGTGCTTTTCATAGACTCAGTTTTTCTTCCACATTGTCAATCCCTGGTTTTCATGTCTTAACAAGCCTCAGATTTGCTCCCAGAGAAATGCCCAGATATCTGACTGGTAATGATGCCTCCTTACATCCCAACAAATAACACATCTTCCGTGTCCAACGCCACTCACAATTAACCGGTATAAAGCTGGACTTCTCAAAATTAATACTTAACCCAAATATCATCTCAAAATATCGCAACAACCGTTTGTAGTTCTTGATAGTCTCCTCCTCAGTAGGACAGAACAAGATAGTATCATCTACAAACTAGAAGTGTGACAACTCAATATTATCCCGTCCAACCAAAAACAGAGAGATACGTTCATTCCTCACCGCCTCCCTGATCATTCTATAGAGAATATCAACAACTAGCACAAACAGAAAGGGAGACAGTGGGTCTCCTGGTCATAGACCCCTTTCCATTTTGAAGGGCTTACAGGGGGACCCATTTATAAGAACTGACATAGATGCAGAGCATACACATTCCTTGGTCCAGGCCCTCCACCTAAGGCCAAATCCCATCTTGTGTAACACAATATCCACAAAATTCCACTTGACCTTATCATAGGCCTTTTGAAAATCCAGTTTAATAATCGCTGAGCTCTTTTTTTTTACTTCAGCCACTGCATTGTTTCACAGGCAATCAGCGTCCCATCATGTATTTTCCTGCCCTTCACAAAAGCACTATGAGTCTCCCCTACTAAACCTGGCATAACCTTCCGCATCCTCCGAACCAACACCTTAGATATGACCTTGTACACACAATCTACCATAATAATCGGTCGAAGATATTTTATTCCTTTGGCTCCAACAAACTTCGGCGCTAACGCCACCCAAGTGACATTCGAATCCCTAGTTAGCACAGTTGACTAGAAAAAACCAATCACTGCTTCAATGAACTCCCTTATGAAATCTTCCCAACACATTTTAATGAAATTCGTATTATACCCATCGCTGTCTGGTGCCTTAATTGGCTCACAATCCCAAACTGCATCCTTTATTTCTTCAAAAGATGGCATTGACTCTAACTCTGTTGCCTCTTCGTTACTTATCTGCTTTACCAGCCCCGAAACCCTATATTAGGCAATGTCTCCTGATGGTACAAGTCCTTATAGAAATCTCGTATAGCAACCTTGATCCTGGCTTGATTCCATACTAGCCTTCCATTAATCATTGAGGCATCAATCTGATTGTTCTTCCTCCGAGCTGAAGCTAGATTGTTAAAGTTTCTAGTGTTTTTTGTCCATCTCCTTTGCATGCCTGGATCGTGACATCTGCTTCCAATGAAGTTCCTTTCTAATATACCACTTCTTACAAGAGCTCACAAGCACCTTTCTTTTAGCTTCCATAGTTCTGTCATACACTCCGTTGCTCACCATATCATCTACTTTCTTGATCTCTTCTTCAAACTGTTTAATCCTCATGTCCATGTTTTCAAAATTCTCCTTATGTCATTGCCAGTGGAACCATTAAACCCTTTAACTTGTCCATGAATTGAACAGCCCCTAAGTTCCTCCATTCCTCCTTTCCCATCCTCAAGAACCCCTCGTGAGAAAACCAGGAATCTAGGCTCCGAAATGGTCTCGGCCCCCTCTCATCCTTATGACATCCACAATCAGTGGACAATGGTTTGACAAACCTCTAGGCCCTCCTCTTAGCCTTGTTTCAGGAAACTTTTCTAACCACCTCAAGCTAACCAGAATCCTATCAATGCGACTGCTTGACTGGCCCCTAAACCATGTGAACATACGATCAATTAGTGCTAGGTCCACTAACTCCATATCATGAATCCATGATTTAGACTTCACTGCAGACACCGTCAAAGTAGCAGCTCCGTTCTTCTCTTCCACTTTACTAACCTCGTTAAAATTCCCCAAATAACAAACTGGTACTTGACATGCGCACCATATACTAAACAAAAAGCATAACGAAAATTATTTTTTAACAGCACACCATCCACATACAAGCACCTTTCTCCTTTATAACAGTTATTCATCTTAAAAACCATTTCATCCCACATCAAAAGCAGGCCGCCTGATGCACCTTCCGTCCCTACAAACTCCCACTGAACTGCATCATTTCCCCAAAGTTATACTACATCAAATTTAGTCAAAACCGCTTTCTTTGTCTCTATTAAGCCTAGCATATTCAGTTTAAATTTTCTCCTAAAGTTCTTCCCCATTCTCAATTTCTCGACTCCCGCCAACCCCCTAACATTCCAAGAGCTAAATATCATTTTAACACATTTATACACACCTTTTTTCAATTTTTCGGACGACTTCTCCTAGCCTTCTCCTTCTGCTTAGCTTGCTTTTTCTTTTGGGTTATCGCCTCATTCTGTGTTTGAAGTATCACCATAATGTCATCTTCCTTATTGTACTGTACTGCTCGAGACCCCACTGTAAGCTCCCAAGCTTTCCTATTTTCTTGCATTTCATTTGCACATTATTTTCTGAAGTTTCAGTTCCAGCTTCACTACCATCATCACAACTGGTATTCCCGAAGCCATCTGAGGCCTCCCTTGCGTCATCATTACCTAGCTCCGATGCTACCATTAGTTCTTGTACCTCAACTACACCTGGGACGTTGTCTGCTGTACCCTTCGTTGAACACATGTTTCTCTGACAACCACCTTTGCAACTTGCTTCCTTACCTTCCTTTGCATTTGGGACACCCAACCTCATTCCATACCCTACTGTACCACCACACCGTTCTCCCTTATGCTTTGCAACAACATCGCCGTAACAACCAAGGCCTAAACCAGTTCCCCCTCCAAACCAGTCCGCCACTAAACCTCCACTTACCCGCAGTGTACTCGCCACAGCCAAATTACCAGCATCGTTGCCCCACCCCTCTCCTCCATTCAGATCTCGCCTTGTCTCAACAAACCCGGACCCCCAACATAGCTAGTATTCGTCTTTGCCAGTGACGCATGTCTCCCTCTAGGGCCCATTGCAGGCTTCGTCACCCAAACTTGGCCTCCATCACCAATTGCTTCCTAGCTCACCCTCCCTCCCTCATCATTCGCCATCGTGGGGTCTTCAAACTTATTTTGGGCCATTAAATTATTTTAATTAAACAATTAATTAATCGTGGTTCTTAAACTTCTACTATATAAATACTCTATAATTCAATTCTAATCTACACATTTTTTTTCAAAAGTAGATGTATTTTATTCATTAAATGAAGCAAAATACAATGAGTTCCATTTTAGGACACATAACAAACAAAAGTCAAAATTTTCAAAGTTTTCACTAAAAGGTGAATACATCAACAAAACTTGAATTAAAGAATCAATAGATTAAGAAAAGAAAAGTGAGCTCAGCACTAATGAACTTTAAGCTATTGAACCCACGACCTCCTTCTTTTAAAAATTTAAAATAACTACTAAGCTATTAATTTAAATTACTAATTTAGTATGTTTGTTATTTAAAGGATAATGTTACAAGAACTTGAAGTTAAAATAAGAGTGATAAGATATTTATATTTGTTAGTATTATTTTAATTTATTAAGAACTTAACGATCATGATATTTATAATTTTATGTTAAATTTCTTTAAAATTTTATTCTTTTTAATTTTAATTTAAACTTAGTTTTTTTATTTTCTATTTTATTAATATATATGAAATATGAAAGGATTGAATTTTATATTTGCTTAAAAAAATTTAATTTTCCTACAAGTAAGATACGATTGAAAACTTTAGGGTGACTATGATTAAGGTCGAGAGATTCTCAACCCACAAATAAAGTAGTATTGAGTTTTAAGAAAATTTTCAAATTAAAAATCCTACACTACTCTATTCATTGCTAATCTTAGTAGAGATCTAATTATATATATATATATATATATATATATATATATATATATAATGAAAAATTTGATAAAAATATAGAAAACAACTGAATAATTAAACTTTACCTTTAAATATAAATATTATTGAATTATTAATAAAAACCTAACCTCCCAAATGAATAAATCAGGGGCAAACCCCAAAATACCCCTACCACTACGCTACCGTACCCGGTTCTCTAAAGTATTCACACTTATCAATCAAATACCCCCTGTTCCAAATCTCAAATCTTCTTCCACGGCAACCTCTTCATTCTCCGCCATCCTTTGAGCTCGTCGCTGATCCTCTCTCCTCCCGCTGCTTTTTTATCCGCCAGCATCCTCCGCCCCCTGCAAAATCTACTGCCGGCACTGCAACAAAAACCGCCTCCTTCAGAAACTTAGGTATGCATTCCTGTTCTCATCTTCTATTAGTTATTCTTTCACTTTCTAGAACTTAAATTTGTGTCTCTTGTTTTATTTTATCCAAATACTAGTTATTTTTTTCTCTTCCTCTGCAAATTGAATTTATTTATTTTAAACTATGGTATTTTGTACAGTGTTTTGAGTTCTTTTCTGGAATTTCAAAACTTTGGCAATAGAATTTCCCTAATAGAATGGACATTTATTGTGTGTTTCTTCTACTTTCTCTGGCTCTTGATATATTGATTTCTGATTAATTGATTATTGAATATTGATCACTTGATCAGTTAACTATATTGCTAGTTCAATTTTAAAATTTCTTTGTTCGTCTATCTTTTTTATTAGATTAGTTCTGGTTTTGCCTCTTTGTGAATGGAGGGAAAAATAGGGTGCGAATAATGTTTGGGTTAAAGGTTTTAAATCCACAAATTGGGTTAGGGTGAAGTTTAAACGGACCTTATTCTACTCATTGCTAGCTCTATTTGAGGTTATATTTTTCATCAAAACCTAACAGATTTGTTTATGCCATATTCAGTTTTCTATGTTCTATTGCTCAATTCTTGTGCTAGATTTGATTGGGGTTTAGAACCAGTGGGCAATTAGAACTTCTAACTTATTTTTAAATTTTCAACCTTTTTTATTGTTTTTATAGCCTGGTGTAAATTCGGTTTTAATTTGACATGGCTTGATCAGGTCTATTGAATTAGAGTCTTGAAAATAAACCCGGTCAATATTTTGGTTCGGTCGTTTAGATCAAAGCAAAACCAGCTTCACTTTGATGCATATAGGCCTTGTTTTTACTTTTTATTCAATGCAAAGATGATGGTAACTTGGTTTGTGTGGTTGTGTGGGCAGCTTGGTTACACAGTAGGACAGCCACCGGGGTTGGGCATCTGGCGATTTATACATACCTCTCAGGCACTTACGAGATGAAGAAATTGGTAAACTAAATGAGAATGAGGTTAATGAACTTAATGGTTTTAAAAGTTGATTGAAGACTTTATTGAGAATTGAGGTTTACTCGTGGCAAGGATGATAGTGAATCTCACTTGCAAACTGAGTTGGGTTACACCCGAGTAAGGACGATTGGTTAGTCCTACTTGTTCGTGGTTTTTCGGGTAAGGACGGTGGTTAATCCTGCTTACTCAAGATTTGCTGCAATGGCAAAGACAGTAGTTAATCCCACTTGTGCATTGACTGAGATGTGTTTTGGATAAGGACAATGGTTAATCCCACTTGTTCGAAGTATCAGGCAAGGATGGTTAGTTAATCCCAGTTACTGGTGGTTGTATGTGATAAGCAAGGATGGTGGTTAATCCCGCTTGCATTTTCCGGACAAGGATGGTTGGTCAATCCCGCTTGCTTGTGGATCCTACGGGTAAGGAAAGTTGGTTAATCCCGCTTACTCGTGTCAGGTTCTGGCAATAAAAACCGACGCATGAGCTCATGGCCAGTAGGACAGGCATGCATAATTTGCATTTGTGTGTATTGATTAGGTGTGCATCTTGTATTTGTCTTGCCTTCTTGAGTAATTGTATTTATATGCTACCTGATCTAATTGCTTTATCTATTCCCTTTACTTGTGTGTTCGTTGTATTCTTTTATATGTGCTTTAACAACTGAGAGGTCCCTTATGCTGGTGATGGTAACGCTGAGGGCTATTCTTGATGAGACGTTAATGATAGAATGATTGGATGATGAAAATGGATATCAATTGAGAATTTGAACTCTCTAGGTATATACAAGGGTTGTGGTTTGCCCCACTTACTTCGGGTTGAGAAATTGAGAGTACTAGTATGACTGATGACTTGTATTGAGACTATTGAGATTTTACTAAGACGATTGAGTCTAATGATGATAATTGATAACCTTGAGATTGAATGTTGCTAATAATAATTGCTAGAGACGAATAAGACCAGAAGGGCTTAATATAGAAGAATGAACAATAATGATATTGGGAGAATTAACAGCTTAGTGTTGGATAGAATTGACATTAGAGACAGTTGATAAGGGCTGAGACTTAGTAACTTAACCCTGTTGGGATTAGAAAGGACCCTAGGCTTGAATCTTGAATGATTTGAGTTTAGGGTTGCCTAGCGGGTTCATATGCTTTTACTACCCTACTGGGAACCATCGGGTTCTTACCCCTTTTCGGATTTGGTTTTCCAGATGCAGGACATGGTGTACCTTGTTGAACATGCCGTACTATCTGTGGAAAGCGAAGACTCCTCTTATTTTGTACTTAGATATTTATTTCTCCACTTTTATATATGCATACGTGTACCTCTCTTTGAGGTTGGTTTATGGAGAAATAGGTTGTATTTTGTTTACTTCTGAGTTGTATTATACCTTTTAGCCGACTGACGTGGCGGAAATTAGCCGATTAAGAAATTAATATAAGAAATACGTTGCGAGTACAGTTCTTAACCAGCAAAAATCTGCTTATCAATTTAGAAGGGTTGTCACAAAATTAGAATAAAAATAATGGGAGTAGGAATCCCAGGTCGTCTCCAACCGAGTTGACAAAAGAGTGCTATTTTATTAGTCAGGAATTTTCTGAGAGTTTTTAAGAGTTGGAGAACAGAAAATTAAATGATTATAATTTGAAGCAATAAAAATTAATGAGAGAATTTATTCAATTAAATAAAAGCCTTGACCGGGGGAAGATTAATTGAAAGTTCTGTCTTTGTTGGATTTTCCCAAGTGTAATAGAAAAAGGTTATTGTTCTACTTAGTTATCCTTTACTGAATAAAGGAAAGTCAAGCAACTAACTAACCAACTCTAAATCCCAGGTCCTAATCCTCTCCTAAGGAAGGATTAGAGTTAGAGACCAGGAAATTAGCCAACAACTTCCAATTTAACTAATCACTTGAGCATTCCAACTCTAAGGTCTCCTCTTAATCAACCCCCAAGTCAAGTTGGGAGTCTACTCCATTGACATGGAAATTACTTGCATAGAATTAAAAAGGGAATAAAAGGAAGACATAATAAATAATAGCTGAAAACTAATTAAAAGTAAAAATAGTTATTTGCATTAATAAATCCCAAATTGCAACATACGTATCTGAACAGGGTTAATAAGTAATCAAAAGAGTAAAGGAATAAGAAAGCAAACTAGAGTAGTAGAAACTTCAACGGAGGTAATGACTCTTCTCAATATCCAAAAGCAAAAGCATAAAACTAGAAATCCGTGAATGTAAAGGAAACCTAGAGGAAGTAGTCATTTTTCTCTAAGATTCCAAACTAAAACTAAAACTATGCGAATGAGAATCTCCCTTGAGTCTTTGGTCATCCCCTGGCTCTAGTCTGTGTTTCTGGGCCGGAAACTCGGTCCAAACTCGGCCCAAAATCACCCCCAGCATTTTCTGCAACTTCTGCAGATCGCGCATGTCACGCGTACGCGTCAGTCACGCATACGCGTCGCTGGTCATCTTCGCTTGTCACGCGTACGCGTCAGGTACGCGCACGCGTCGCCGTGTAATCTCGCATCCATGCGTACGCGTCAGGTACGCGCACGCGTCGCTGTGAAAATCTCCAGATCACGCGCACGCGTGAGCCATGCGTGTGCATCGATGCTCGCTGGTTATCTCCTTTATTTCTTGTGTTCCTTCTATTTTTGCAAGCTTTCTCTCCATCCTCTAAGACATTCCTGCCCTATAAAGCCTGAAACACATAACACACGGATCACGGCATCGAATGGTATAAAGGGGAATTAAAATACACAAATTAAAGGCTTAGGAAGCAAGTTTTCAATCATAGAACAAAACTAGGAAGGAATTGTAAAATCATGCAAATTGTATGATTAAGTGTGTAAAGACTTGATAAAAGCCACTCAAATCAGCACAAGATAAACCATAAAATAGTGGTTTATCAAACTACCCACACTTAAACATTAGCATGTCCTCATGCTAAGCTCAAGGAGATAAAATAAATGAATGGGAAAAGTAAGACTCATGAGATGCAACCTATATATGAATGCAACTATATGCTAAGATGGTCCTGCATACTTGGTTAAAAGTAAATAAGTTCTACAAGACAAACTTAAATCAGATATCACTAATTCAAATCATACAGTAATCATTCAAGTGTATGGGATAATTCACTCTAGTCTTCTCTAGTCATGCTTTCTAAACTTTGTTCTTCACCTAACCAATCAACAAATATTTAATGTACCAATGCAAACTTCATGAGGTCTTTTCAAGGTTGTAATGGGGCTAAGGTAAGGGTGAGGATATATGTATGGCTAAGTGAGCTATAAATTGAATCCTTAACTAACCTAAGCTCTCACTTATACACACACTCTATATACTTCTTAAATCATGCCTAGCTATCCAAAATTTCCACTTTTGCATTACATACTCATGCATCAACTCTTCTTTAATTTTTGTCACATATGCATTGATCTTTCATTAACTTAACCTTGGGGTAATTTTGTCCCCTTATTTATTGAATATTTTTGGGTTTTTTTTAGTAAAAATATAAAAGTAAACATAATATATCAATGCGCATGGATTTTTAATTTTTTTCTGGTCTCACATGAGTAGGTACCCAAATTCCTAATATTTTATCATAACACATTCCCTATTAACCCTTGTTCCCACGGTTCCCCACACTTAATTGATACACAATCTCTATCTTAAGCTAACCAAAGATTCAATTTGTGGTAATTAACTTGTTTTCCACTTAAGGCTAGTGATGTGGTAAAATATAGAACAAATGGGGGTTAAAAGGCTCAAGGTGGCTAACAAAGGTAATTGAAAGGGTAGGCTATTTGGGATAAGTGAGTTAATAACAAATGATGGCCTCAATCATATGCATGCATATAAATACACTAAACATTGGACATATAGAGTGGAACAAACTATAGATTACAATTATAGAGAAGAAAACACACAAGAATAAAATATTATAGTTAAATAGTGTAACCATGTAATTAAGCTCAAATCTCAGGTTGTGTGTTCTTAGCTATAATTCATGTTCCAATTTACAGTCTTCAAATAAGTTTAACACAAAATTTTCAATTTAAATTAGTGAAATATTATAAAATAGAGTCTTAAAAAGAAATTTATTACTTTAACCAAGCAAACATACATGCAAACAATTATTATCATGCAATCTATTCTATCTAACAAAAGAAAAACTAAAATGTTGGTGTTAAGAGAGAGAGAGATTACCTCCGAAAGTCAGGTACTGACCGACCTCCCTACACTTAAAGCTTGGCACCGTCCTCGGTGCCATCAGTTAGGAACAAAGGGGGCTGGTAACAGCATCTCCACAGTCGGGGTTGTCATGGCTCCCGGTGCTGGTAGGTGAAGTGGAGTCCAGAGTGTTTGGTTCTTCTTCAGGTGGGTGGTTGCCAGCAATCAGCTCCTTGAGGTATGTAAATTGGTGCTTGTTACGACGCTCCATTCTCTTTGCCTGCCGGTCAAGCCGGTCCAATCTCTAAAGTATCTAAAGGAGCAGCTAATTTTTTGAAGGTGCTTGTGATGTGGAAGGAGAAGGAATATCTCCGGCCGGGTCTACAATCCGGCTGGTAGTGGCTGCTTGGGGTCTAATGTACTTCCCATTGAGGACATACTGATCGTCCTGCGGAAGTATGGTCTTGGTGTCCCCAGCTCTGTAGGAGACTTCGGCTGCCGAGACTAGATCTAAAACCAAGGCAAGAAATGGTAGGTTGTCCGCAATCTGTACGTGTCCCATGGTGTGTCGGAGGTGTCTTGGTAAGTTGAGAGGCTGGTCTGTAAGGATACACCAGAGGAGAACATCCATGTCTGCAGTGAAGGAGGACTCGTGAGTGCTCGGAAAGATATAGTAGGACATAATCTGTGCCCACACTCGAGCATCCAAGGTAAGTGCTGAAGCCAATATACCCTTAGGTCGGGATCGATGGTATCCATATATCCATCTGCTGCCAGGTTGTGCTATAATTCTGAGGACGGTGTCCCAGTCAAATTGGTATGTCTGGCCCTTGAAAGAGGCTTCTTGGTATGCGTCCAATCCTTCTGGGGCAGGGGGAAGATCTAAAGCACGCTGAATGGTGCCTTCAATTATGGGGACTTGCTTCTGACGGACATAGACAGACTGTAGGGTTGGCATGTTAAAATTGGAGTAGAATTCAACTACCCATGAGAGGTTAACCTGCTGTGGCTGCCTCCGTAAGAATCCCCATTGTCTGCACTCAATACGGGGCTCAACAAACTCAACAATGTGGGTAGGGAGGATGAGTAGGTGCTCATTGTTGTAGTTCCGCTCAGCCAGGATGGGAAACATCTGCTCACAGTAGCGGTTAGTGAACCACGCAGTGTCCCTTGCTGGAGAGGCTTTCTCGGTTTCATCGACCTTGATGATCCTCTTGACCCGCTTTGTTGGTGGCTTTATTGATGTTGAGGATGGTTCCGCAGCTGGTGCTCTTTTCATTCCTGTCCTCGCCAGTGGCTTATTAGAGGCTTTATCTTTACCTTTCCTGGTGGCCATCCTGAAAAGGGATCAAAGAAAGGGCATAAAATCAAGTAGCTAGAACCGAGAGGAGGAAAATTCAAGTGATAATCAATGCCAAGGTAAAGAAGAATGTCGTAAACACATGGTCGCGACTCCATGTAATCAGGACATCAATGAAAATATAGCATGATAAATTAAGATAATTAGATGCAAGATGTCATGCTGGCAAAGGCATGAGTAGCTGATGAGCGGATAATTTATACGCTTTTTGGTATTGTTTTTACATAGTTTTTAGTATGATTTAGTTAGTTTTTAGTATATTTTTATTAGTTTTTAAATAAAAACTCACATTTCTAGAGTTTACTATGAGTTTGTGTGTTTTTCTGTGATTTCAGATAATTTCTGACTGAAATTGAGGGACTTGAGCAAAAATCAGATTCAGAGGTTGAAGAAGGACTGCAGATGCTGTTGGATTCTGACCTCCCTGCACTCAAAGTAGATTTTCTGGAGCTACAGAAGTCCAAATGGTGCGCTCTCAATTTCGTTGAAAAGTAGACATCCAGGGCTTTCCATCAATATATAATAGTCCATACTTTTCCCGAGTTTAGACGACGCAAACTGGCGTTCAACGCCAGCTCTTTGCCCTATTTTGGAGTTAAACGCCAGAAACAGGTTAAAAAGCAAAGTTAAATGCCAGAAACAGGTTATAAACTGGCGTTCAACTCCAAGGAAGACCTCTACACATGAAAGCTTCAATGCTCATTTCTGTAACTCTTGTAACGAGTTTAGTATAAATAGAACTTTTTACTATCATGTTTGGCATCTGATCTTTGATTAGTTTTATGCTATCTTAGACCTTTATGGGGGCTGGCTATTCGGCCATGCCTGGACCTTTATCACTTATGTATTTTCAACGGTAGAGTTTCTACACACCATAGATTAAGGTGTGGAGCTCTGCTGTTCCTCATGAATTAATGCAAAGTACTATTGTTTTTCTATTCAACTCAAGCCTATTTCTTCTCTAAGATATTCATTCGCACACAAGAACATGATGAATGTGATGATTATGTGACGCTCATCATCATTCTCACTTATGAACGCGTGCCTGACAAACACTTCCGTTCTACATGAAAGCAAGATCGAATGCATATCTCTTAGCGTTCTGATTCACGATCAGAGTCTTTGTGGTATAGGCTAGCATTATTGGAGGCCATTCTTGAGATTCGGAAAGTCTAAGCCTTGTCTGTGGTATTCCGAGTAGGATCTGGGAAGGGATGGCTGTGACGAGCTTCAAACTCGCGAGTGCTGGGCATAGTGACAGACGCAAAAGGATTACTGAATCCTATTCAAGCATGATCGAGAACCGACAGATGATTAGTCGTGCGGTGATAGTGCATTTGGACCATTTTCACTGAGAGAATAGGATGTAGCTATTGGCAACGGTGATGCCCAACATACAACTTGCCATGGAAAGGAGTATGAAGGATTGGATGAAAGCAGTAGGAAAGCGGAGATTTAGAAGGAACTAAGCATCTCTATACGCTTATCTGAAATTCTCACCAATGAATTACATAAGTATCTCTATGCTATTTTACGTTTTATTTATCTTTTAATTATTAAAACTCTATAACCATTTAAATCCGCCTGACTGAGATTTACAAGGTGACCATAGATTGCTTCAAGCCGACAATCTCCGTGGGATCGACCCTTACTCACGTAAGGTTTATTACTTGGACGACCCAGTGCACTTGCTGGTTAGTTGTGCGAAGTTGTGAAGAAGAACTAAGATTATGAACGTGCATATTAAGTTTTCAGCACCGTTACCAAGGAATGAACGATCACGATTTTGCCACACCAAGTTTTTGGCGCTGTTGCCGGGGATTGTTCGAGTTTGGACAACTGATGGTTCATCTTGTTGCTCAGATTAGGTAATTTTATTTTAATTTTAAGTTTTTGTTTTCATTATTTTTATTTTCAAAAATAAATTATTCTAAGACTTCAGAATTTTTAAGAATGAATTCTAGAGTTTCACCATGACATGTTGAAACCTAGCTGGCTGTTAAGCCATGTCTAAATTCTTTTGGACTGAGGTTTTCACCTGTTATGAAATGCTTGTATGTACTGCTAAGACTTGGCTGGCCATTGGCCATGTCTAGTATTTTGGACCGGAGCTTTCACTGAAAGCTTGGCTGGCTAGTAAGCCATGTCTAATTCCTGGATCGGAGCCTTAGGCTAACATTGCATGATTCCTGGAATTCTCATTAGAAATTTTGAAATCCTTATTTTTCTTTTTCCAATTAATTTTTGAAAAAAAAATTAATAAAATCATAAAAACCAAAAATATTTTGTGTTTCTTGTTTGAGTTTAGTGTCAAATTTTAAGTTTAGTGTCAATTGCATGCTTTTAACTTTTCTTTAAATTTTCGAAGAACACATGCATTGAATTGTGTTCTTCATGATCTTCAAGTTGTTCTTGATGATTTTCTATGTTTGGTCTTTAATTTTTCTTGTTTTGTGTCTTTTCTTATTTCTCATATACATTTTCAATTTGTTAGTGTCTCAATATTAAAAATTTTTTAAAGTTTGGTGTCTTGCATGTTTTTCTTTTCTTAAAAATTTTCAAAAATGTGTTCTTGATGTTCATCTTGACATTCAAAGTGTTCTTGGTGTTCATCTTGACATTCAAGGTGTTCTTGCATGCATCATGTGTTTTGATTCATAATTTTCATGTTTTGTGTCTTTTGGTTGTTTTTCCCTTTCTTCATTAAAAATTCAAAAATAAAAAAATATCTTTCCCTTATTCTCTCATAAATTTTTGAAAATTTGGTTTGATTTAGTCAAAAAATTTTAAATTTAATTATTTCTTATGAGTCAAGTCAAATTTTCAATTTAAAAATTCTATCTTTTTCAAATCTTTTTCAAAAATCAAATCTTTTTCAATTTTTCTTTCATAATTTTGAAATTTTCAAAATTTATTTTCAAAATCTTTTTCTTATTTCCATTTCATATTTTTGAAGTTAATGCTAATAATTAATGTGATTGATTCAAAAATTTTAAGTTTGTTACTTGCCTAGTAAGAAAGGTTCAATCTTTAAATTTTAAAATCATATCTTTTTGTTTCTTGTTAGTCAAGTAACCAACTTTAATTTTCAAAATCAAATTTTTTTAAATTTCTTTTTCAAATCTTTTTCAAAATAAATGTCAATCACATCTTTTTCAAAATCAATTTCAAAATCTTTTCTAACCTCTTATCTTTTCAAATTGATTTTCAAATCTTTTTCAAATTAATCCTATTTTTTTAATTGATTCTTATCTTTTTCAAAACTATCTAACTAATTCTCTCTCTCTAATTTTCGAAAATCACTCCCCTCTTTTTCAAAATGCCTTTTTTATTAACTATTTATTTTAAATTTTAATTTGATTTAATTTTATCTTTCTTTTTAAATTTTCAAATTTTAATTTTAATTTTAAATTAAAAACAAAAATATTTTCATTTTATTTTATTTTCGAATTCTTCCATCTCTCATCTCCTTCTAATTATTTACTTATCTACTAACACTTCTCTTCTTCTTAAAAATTTGAACCCTCTCCGTCTTTCTGTATTCGAATTCTTTTTCTTCTCTTCTACTCACATAAAGGAACCTCTCTACTGTGGCAAAGAGGATCCCTATTATTTTCTGTTCCCTTCTT
This sequence comes from Arachis ipaensis, assembly GCF_059453495.1. Taxonomy (NCBI): domain Eukaryota; kingdom Viridiplantae; phylum Streptophyta; class Magnoliopsida; order Fabales; family Fabaceae; genus Arachis; species Arachis ipaensis. The sequence continues at coordinate 26,115,222 of NC_142435.1, forward strand.
TTTCATATGAGCAGGAGCAAGGATAAGAACATTCTTGTTGAAGTTGATCCTGAACCTGAAAGGACTCTGAAGAGGAAGCTAAGGAAAGCTAAAGCACAACTCTTTAGAGAAAATCTGACAGAAATTTTCGAAAAAGAAGGAGACATGGCCGAAAATAATAACAATGCAAGGAAGATGCTTGGTGACTTTACTGCACCAAATTCCAATTTACATGGAAGAAGAATCTCAATCCCTACCATTGGAGCAAACAATTTTGAGCTAAAGCCTCAATTAGTTTCTCTGATGCAACAGAATTACAAGTTTCATGGACTTCCATCAGAAGATCCATTTCAGTTCTTAACTGAATTCTTGCAGATCTGTGATACTGTTAAGACCAATGGGGTTGACTCTGAGGTCTACAGGCTTATGCTTTTCCTGTTTGCTGTAAGAGACAAAGCTAGAATATGGTTGGACTTTCAACCTAAAGATAGCCTGAACTCTTGGGATAAGCTGGTCACGGCTTTCTTAGCCAAGTTCTTTCCTCCTCAAAAGCTTAGCAAGCTTAGAGTGGATGTTCAAACCTTCAAACAGAAAGAAGGTGAATCCCTCTATGAAGCTTGAGAGAGATATAAGCAACTGACCAAAAAGTGTCCTTCTGATATGCTTTTAGAATGGACCATCTTGGATATATTCTATGATGGTCTGTCTGAATTATCAAAGATGTCATTGGACCATTCTGCAGGTGGATCCATTCACCTAAAGAAAACGCCTGCAGAAGCTCAGGAACTCATTGACATGGTTGCAAATAACCAGTTCATGTACACTTCTGAAAGGAATCCTGTGAGTAATGGGACGCCTCAGAGGAAGGGAGTTCTTGAAATTGATACTCTGAATACCATATTGGCTCAGAATAAAATATTGACTCAGCAAGTTAATATGATTTCTCAGAGTCTGGATGGATTGCAAGCTGCATCCAACAATACTCAAGAGGCATCTTCTGAAGAAGAAGCTTATGATCCTGAGAACCCTGCAATAGCAGAGGTGAATTACATGGGGGAACCCTATGGAAATACCTATAATCCCTCATGGAGAAATCATCCAAATTTCTCATGGAAGGATCAACAAAAGCCTCAACAAGGCTTTAATACTGGTGGAAGAAACAGGTTTAGCAATAGCAAGCCTTTTCTATCATCCACTCAGCAACAGACAGAGAATTTTAAGCAGAATCCATCTAGCTTAGCAAATATAGTCTCTGATCTATCTAAGGCCACTCTAAGTTTCATAAATGAAACAAGGTCCTCCATTAGAAATTTGGAGGCACAAGTGGGCCAGCTGAGTAAAAGAGTCACTGAAACTCCTCCTAGTACTCTCCCAAGCAATATAGAAGAGAATCTAAAAAGAGAGTGCAAGGCCATTACCTTGGTGTGGCCGAACCCAGAGAGGATGAGAGGGACGTGAATCCTAGTGAGAAAGACCTCCTGGGATGCTCAGTGACCAATAAGGAGTTTCCCTTTGAGGAACCAAAGAAATCTGAGGCTCATCTAGAGACCATAGAGATTCCATTGAACCTCCTTTTGCCCTTCATGAGCTCTGATGAGTATTCATCCTCTGAAGAGGATGAAGACATTACTGAAGAGTAAGTTGCTAAATACCTTGGTGCAATCATGAAGCTGAATGCCAAAGTATTTGGTAATGAGACTTGGGAAGATGAACCTCCCTTGCTCACCAATGAACTGAATGCATTGGATAGGCATAAATCACCTCAAAAGAAATAGGATCCTGGTAAATTCCTAATTCCCTGTAACATAGGCACCATGAACTTTGAGAAGGCTTTGTATGACCTGGGGTCAGGAATAAACTTAATGCCACTCTATGTAATGGAGAAACTTGGGATCTTTGAGGTGCAAGCTGCCAGAATCTCATTAGAGATGGCAGACAACTCAAGAAAACAAGCTTATGGACTAGTAGAGGATGTGCTAGTAAAGGTTGAAGGCCTTTACATCCCTGCTGATTTCATAATCCTAGACACTGGGAAGGATGAGGATGAATCCATCATCCTTGGAAGACCCTTCCTAGCCACAGCAAGAGCTGTGATTGATGTGGACAGAGGAGAATTGATCCTTCAACTGAATAAGGACAACTTTGTGTTTAACACTGAAGGATCTCCTTCTGTAACCATGGAGAGTAAGCACAAAAAGTTTCTCTCACTGCAGAGTCAACCAAAGCCCCCACAGTCAAACTCTAAGTTTGGAGTTGGGAGGCCACAACTAAACTCTAAGTTTGGTGTTGAACCCCCACATTCAAACTCTAAGTTTGGTGTTTGGAGGTCCCAACATTGCTCTGAACATCTATGAGGCTCCATGAGAGCTCACTGTCAAGCTATTGACATTAAAGAAGCGCTTGTTGAGAGGCAACCCAATGTTATTTAATTATATCTATTTATTTTCTATTATTATTTTATGCTTTTTTAGGTTGATGATTATGTGGAGTCACAAAAACTACTAAAAAAATAAAAATAGAATGAAAAATAACTTTAAAAATAGCTTACCCTGGAGGAAGAACTTACTGCGTTTAAACACCAGTAAGAAGCATCAAACTGGCGTTTAACGCCAGAAAGAAGCATCAAGCTGGCGTTAAACGCTAGAAACAAGCACCAGACTGGCGTTTAACACCAGAACAGAGCATGGAAGTGGTGTTAAACGCCAGAAACAAGCACCAAACTGGCGTTTAACTTCAGAACAGAGCATGGAAGTGGCGTTAAACGCCAGAAACAAGCAGCAAGCTGGCGTTTAACGCCAGACATGCACTCTAAGAGCATTTTACACGCCTAATTGAAGCAGGGATGTTAAGTCCTTGACCCCACTAGATCTGTGGACCCCACAGGATCCCCACCTTTTCTTCTCTCCTCTTCACACCTTTCCATAACACTCTTCCCCAAATATCCTTCACCAATCACCTCCATACCTCTTCCCCATAAACCCCACCTACCTCCAAAATTTAAATTCTTTTCCCTCCCAAACCCAACCCTAATGGCCGAAACCTACCACCCACCCCACCCCTAAATAAACCCCTCAACACTACTCCATTTTCACACATTACAACCACCACTTCTTCCCCTTGGCCGAATACACTTTCTCCCTCCATCTTCTCCATTTTCTTCTTCTTCTACTACTTCCTTTCTTCTTTTGCTCGGAGACGAGAAAACCTTTTAAGTTTGGTGTGGTAAAAGCATTGCTTTTTGTTTTTCATAACCATTAATGGCACTAAAGGCCAGAGAAACCTAAGAAAGAGGAAAGGGAAGGCAATTGCTTCCACCTCTGAGTCATGGGAGATGGAGAGATTCATCTCAAAGGTCCATCAAGACCACTTCTATGAAGTTGTGGCCAAGAAGAAAGTGATCCCTGAGGTTCCTTTCAAGCTCAAAAAGAGCGAATATCCGGAGATCCGACAAGAAGTTAGAAGAAGAGGATGGGAAGTTCTCTCTAATCCTATTCAACAAGTCGGGATCTTAATGGTTCAAGAGTTCTATGCAAATGCATGGATCACTAGGAACCATGATCAAAGTGTGAACCTGAATCCAAAGAATTGGATTACCATGGTTTGGGGGAATTACTTAGATTTCAGTCCGGAAAATGTAAGGTTGGCGTTCAACTGGCCAATGATGCAAGAAAACGCACGCCCCTACACTAGAAGGGTCAACTTTGATCAAAGGTTGGACCAAGTCCTCATGGACATATGTGTGAAAGGAGCTCAATGGAAAGTTGACTCAAGAGGCAAGCCAGTTCAGTTGAGAAGACTGGACCTTAAGCCTGTGGCTAGAGGATGGTTGGAGTTTATTCAACGCTCAATCATTCCTACTAGCAACCGGTCTGAAGTTACTATAGACCGGGCCATCATGATCCATAGTATCATGATTGGGGAGGAAGTGAAAGTTCATGAGATTATATCTCAAGAACTCTATAAGGTGGCTGACAAGTCTTCCACTTTGGCAAGGTTAGCCTTTCCTCACCTCATTTGCCACCTCTGCAATTCGGCTAGAATTGACATAGAGGGAGACATCCTCATTGATGAGGACAAGCCCATCACTAAGAAAAGGATGGAGCAGACAAGAGATCATGGACCTCAACAAGAGCATGAGAAAATTCCTCACTATGAAATCCCTGAGATGCCTCAAGGGATGCACTTCCCTCCATAAAACTATTGGGAGAAAATCAACACTTCCCTAGGAGAATTAAGTTCCAACATGGGACAACTAAGGATGGAGCACCAAGAGCACTCCATCATCCTCCATGAGATTAGAGAAGATCAAAGAGCTATGAAGGAGGAGCAACAAAAACAAGGAAGAGACATAGAGGAGCTCAAGAGCACCATTGGTTCTTGAAGAAGAGGAAGACGCCACCCTCACTAAGGTGGACCCGTTCCTTATTCTCCTTGTTCTTATTTTCCTGTTTTTCGTTTACTATGCTTCATGTTTATTTATGTTTGTGTCTTTATTACATGATCATTAGTGTCTAAGTGTCTATGCCTTAAAGTTATGAATGTCCTATGAATCCATCACCTCTCTTAATTGAAAACTGTTCTAAAAACAAAAGAACAAGAAGTACAGGGTTTCGAATTCATCCTTGAAATTAGTTTAATTATTTTGATGTGGTGACAATACTTTTTGTTTTCTGAATGAATGCTTGAACAGTGCATATGTCTTTTGAATTTGTTGTTTATGAATGTTAAAATTGTTGGCTCTTGAAAGAATGATGAAAAAGGAGAAATGTTATTTGATGATATGAAAAATCATAAAAATGATTCTTGAAGCAAGAAAAAGCAGTGAATACAAAAGCTTGCGAAAAAAAAGAGAAGGCAAAAAAAAAAAGAAAAAGAAAAGAAAAAGCAAGCAGAAAAAGCCAAGAGCTCTTTAAACCAAAAGGCAAGAGCAAAAAGCCAGTAACCCTTTAAACCAAAAGGCAAGGGTAATAAAGAGGATCCAAGGCTTTGAGCATTAGTGGATAGGAGGGCCTAAAGGAATAAAATCCTGGCTAAAGCGGCTAAACCAAGCTGTCCCTAACCATGTGCTTGTGGCGTGAAGGTGTCAAGTGAAAACTTGAGACTGAGCGATTAAAGTCGAGGTCCAAAGAAAAAGAAGAGTGTGCTTAAGAACCCTGGACACCTCTAATTGGGGACTTTAGCAAAGCTGAGTCACAATCTGAAAAGGTTCACCCAGTTATGTGTCTGTGGCATTTATGTATCCGGTGGTAATACTGGAAAATAAAGTGCTTAGGGCCACGGCCAAGACTCATAAAGTAGTTGTGTTCAAGAATCAACATACTGAACTAGGAGAATCAATAACACTATCTGAATTCTAAGTTCCTATAGATGCCAATCATTCTGAACTTCAATGGATAAAGTGAGATGCCAAAACTATTCAAGAGGCAAAAAGCTACTAGTCCCGCTCATCTGATTGGAGCTAAGTTTCATTGATATTTTTGAATTTATAGTATATTCTCTTCTTTTTATCCTATTTGATTTTTAGTTACTTGGGGACAAGCAACAATTTAAGTTTGGTGTTGTGATGAGCGGATAATTTATACGCTTTTTGGCATTGTTTTTACATAGTTTTTAGTATGATTTAGTTAGTTTTTAGTATATTTTTATTAGTTTTTAAATAAAAATTCACATTTCTGGAGTTTACTATGAGTTTGTGTGTTTTTTTGTGATTTCAGGTGATTTCTGGCTGAAATTGAGAGACTTGAGCAAAAATCAGATTCAGAGGTTGAAGAAGGACTGCAGATGCTGTTGGATTCTGACCTCCCTGCACTCAAAGTGGATTTTCTGGAGCTACAGAAGTCTAAATGGTGCGCTTTCAATTGCGTTGGAAAGTAGACATCCAGGGATTTCCATCAATATATAATAGTTCATACTTTGCCCGAGTTTAGATGACGCAAACTGGGGTTCAACGCCAGCTCTTTGCCCTATTTTGGAGTTAAACGCCAGAAACAGGTTGCAAAGCAAAGTTAAATGCCAGAAACAGGTTACAAACTGGCGTTCAACTCCAAGGAAGACCTCTACACATGAAAGCTTCAATGCTCAGCCCAAGCATACACCAAGTGGGCCCGGAGGTGGATTTCTGCATCATTTACTCATTTCTGTAACTCTTGTAACTAGTTTAGTATAAATAGAATTTTTTACTATCATGTTTGGCATCTGATCTTTGATTTGTTTTATGCTATCTTATACCTTTATGGGGGCTGGCCATTCGGCCATGCCTGGACCTTTATCACTTATGTATTTTCAACGGTAGAGTTTCTACACACCATAGATTAAGGTGTGGAGCTCTGCTGTTTCTGATGAATTAATGCAAAGTACTATTGTTTTTCTATTCAACTCAAGCCTATTTCTTCTCTAAGATATTCATTCGCACACAAGAACATGATGAATGTGATGATTATGTGACGCTCATCATCATTCTCACTTATGAACGCGTGCCTGACAAACACTTCCGTTCTACATGAAAGCAAGATCGAATGCATATCTCTTAGCCTCCTGATTCACGATCAGAGTCTTCGTGGTATAGGTTAGCATTATTGGAGGCCATTCTTGAGATCCGGAAAGTATAAACCTTGTCTGTGGTATTCCGAGTAGGATCTGGGAAGGGATGGCTGTGACGAGCTTCAAACTCGCGACTGCTGGGCGTAGTGACAGACACAAAAGGATTACTGAATCCTATTCAAGCATGATCGAGAACCGACAGATGATTAGTCGTGCTGTGATAGTGCATTTGGACCATTTTCACTGAGAGGACGGGATGTAGCCATTGACAACGGTGATGCCCAACATACAGCTTGCCATGGAAAGGAGTATGAAGGATTGGATGAAAGCAGTAGGAAAGCAGAGCTTTAGAAGGAACTAAGCATCTCCATACGCTTATCTGAAATTCTCACCAATGAATTACATAAGTATCTCTATCCTATTTTACGTTTTATTTATCTTTTAATTATTAAAACTCTATAACCATTTGAATCTGCCTGACTGAGATTTACAAGGTGACCATAGATTGCTTCAAGCCGACAATCTCCGTGGGATCGACCCTTACTCACGTAAGGTTTATTACTTGGACGACCCAGTGCACTTGCTGGTTAGTTGTGCGAAGTTGTGAAGAAGAACTAAGATTATGAACGTGCATATTAAGTTTTCAGCGCCGTTACCAAGGAATGAACGATCACAATTTTGCCACACCAAGTTTTTGGCGCTGTTGCCGGGGATTGTTCGAGTTTGGACAACTGACGGTTCATCTTGTTGCTCAGATTAGGTAATTTTATTTTAATTTTAAGTTTTTGTTTTCATTATTTTTATTTTCGAAAAAAAAATAAAAAATTTTAAAAAAATAAATTATTCTATGACTTCAGAATTTTTAAGAATGAATTCTAGAGTTTCACCATGACATGTTGAAACCTGGCTGGCTGTTAAGCCATGTCTAAATTCTTTTGGACTGAGGTTTCCACCTGTTATGAAATGCTTGTATGTATTGCTAAGGCTTGGCTGGCCATTGGCCATGTCTAGTATTTTGGACCGGAGCTTTCACTGAAAGCTTGGCTGGCTAGTAAGCCATGTCTAATTCCTGGACTGGAGCCTTAGGCTAACATTGCATGATTCCTGGAATTCTCATTAGAAATTTTGAAATCCTTATTTTTCTTTTTCCAATTAATTTTAAAAAAAAATTTAATAAAATCATAAAAACAAAAAATATTGTGTGTTTCTTGTTTGAGTTTAGTGTCAAATTTTATGTTTGGTGTCAATTGCATGCTTTTAACTTTTCTTTAAATTTTCGAAGAACACATGCATTGAATTGTGTTCTTCATGATCTTCAAGTTGTTCTTGATGATTTTCTATGTTTGGTCTTTAATTTTTCTTGTTTTGTGTCTTTTCTTGTTTCTCATATGCATTTTCAATTTGTTAGTGTCTCAATATTAAAAATTTTTTAAAGTTTGGTGTCTTGCATGTTTTTCTTTTCTTAAAAATTTTCAAAATGTGTTCTTGATGTTCATCTTGACATTCAAAGTGTTCTTGGTGTTCATCTTGACATTCAAGGTGTTCTTGCATGCATCATGTGTTTTGATTCATAATTTTCATGTTTTGAGTCTTTTGGTTGTTTTTCCCTTTCTTCATTAAAAATTCAAAAATAAAAAAATATCTTTCCCTTATTCTCTCATAAATTTTCGAAAATTTAGTTTGATTTAGTCAAAAAGTTTTTAAATTTAATTATTTCTTATGAGTCAAGTCAAATTTTCAATTTAAAAATTCTATCTTTTTCAAATCTTTTTCAAAAATCAAATCTTTTTCAATTTTTCTTTCATAATTTCGAAATTTTCAAAATTTATTTTCAGAATCTTTTTCACGTATGGTTTATTACTTGGACAACCCAGTGCACTTGCTGGTTAGTTGTGCGAAGTTGTGAAGAAGAACTAAGATTATGAACGTGCGTATTAAGTTTTCAGCGCCGTTACCAAGGAATGAACGATCACGATTTTGCCACACCAGTAACATAGATCAAGAATTAATTGCTCAATTTGTTTATCAAATGTAACAAACTAACAATCACGTTTGTATTGACAATTATTTTTAATTAATAAAAGGTTGCAAGGATTTTGTGAAAAACAGGCAGTAGAGTAGAATAATAGAATAATTAAGAATTCACAATGCCATAAGGACTTTTCACAAACACTTGGTAGGCATGTAAAATATGTTAGGGAAAGTATGAAATCCAACATGCAAGCAATCCAAAAATTAATATTAATTGTCAAATCACTTTCTAATATATCCACAAGCAAGTATAGAAGAGAACATTCACCCATGTAGATTTCTAACACCAATTAAAAGAATGCAAAAAGAATAGAAAAATAATAAGAAGGAAAGAAAGAAGAAAAGAAAAAGTAAGTAAATACAAGAATTAAATGAAGAATGAAATAGTAGAGGAGAGAAAGAGAAGAAACCTGATAAGGAAGATGAAAAGAAGAGGAAGAAGGAAGTAGAAAGTAAGAGTGAGAAGAGGGAGGAAAGAAGAAAGAAGAAAGAAGAAAGAAGTAAGAAGTAAGAACAAGGAAGAAAATTAGGATTTTGGGGGAAGGGAAACAGAAACAGGGCGGCGTACAGGTTTAGACGAGGCGGCGCATGCGACGCGTACGCGTAAGGCACGCGTACGCGTGGGGTGCGATTTTCATAGTGACGCGTAAGCGTCTGTCACGCGTCCGCGTGCTCTTGGTTTGTGCGAATCGCGCGAAGGCATCGACGCATACGCACAACTCTCTGTTTGCTCTGGGCATGTGGCAAAAATCTCATGTGACGCGTGCGCGTCATGCACGCGTACGCGTGGATGGCCATAAGGGGAAGGGACATACATGCATCAGGGACGTGTACGCGTGATCAAGTTTGTGCCATTAGCACAATTCCAGTCCCAGGCCATCACAACTCTCTGCCCAATTACTCATTTACGCTGATTTCGTCATCCACGCGTGCGCGTGCTGGACGCGTACGCATGGAGTGCCAAAATTTCAAATGACGCGTACGCGTGAGCATGTTTTTGCGCAATGCACACTTCCTGCGCCACTCCCGCACAACTCTTTGTTCAATTCTACCTTATCTCGCACGCACGTATGACGCGTACGCGTCAGCAACACTTGCGCGCCGTGCCCCTTTTTTTTATGCAGAATGCAAAATGCAGTATGCAGATGTATATGCAGAAACTATGAATGACTACTAAGAAAATTAAAATAAAATAGACTAAGAATGAGAATAAACGATCATACCATGGTGGATTGTCTCCCACCTAGCACTTTGCTTTTACGTCCTTAAGTTGGACGGTCCACAAGCTCAATCTGCTTTTGTTGGTGGATCTTCCAAGAGGAAGATTTCCAGCTCCTTGTTTTTCTTCATCTTCTCCCCATGATATAGCTTTAAGCAATGTCCATTAACCTTGATGAATTTGGAGCTTGAAGGATGACTCAGGTGAAAGACTCCATATGGCTCTGCCTTCTCTACTCTGTAGGGACCTTCCCATCTGGATCTCAGCTTTCTTGGCATGAGTCTCAGCCTAGCGTTGTAAAGGAGAACCAGATCTCCAGTTCTGAACTCTCTTCTCTTGATATGCTAGTCATGCACAGCCTTCGTCTTCTCTTTGTATAATCTGGAGTTGTCATAAGCTTCGAGGCGGAAGGACTCCAGTTCTGTTAGTTGCATCTTCCTTTCAACTCCGGCCTTCTCAAGTACCATGTTGATCTCTCTTACCGCCCAAAATGCTTTATGTTCTACCTCTACTGGGAGGTGACAGGCCTTTCCATAAACTAGGCGGAAGGGGCTCATCCCTACAGGTGTCTTGTATACTGTCCGGTATGCCCAAAGCGCATCTTGTAACCTGGTGCTCCAGTCCTTCCTATGATACGCTTTATCTCTCTGTTAGGCATCTCTGCTTGCCCATTAGTCTGTGGGTGGTAAGCAGTAGCTACCTTGTGAATAACGCCATGCTTCTTCAATAGAGCGGTCAATCTTCTGTTACAAAAATGGGTGCCTTGATCACTCACGATTGCTCGTGGTGATCCAAAGCGACAGATAATATGGTTTCTAACAAAAGAGACAACAACATTAGCATTATCAGTACGGGTAGGAATTGCTTCCACCCATTTAGAAATATAATCTACAGCTAACAATATATATAAGAAACCGCTAGAGTTTGGAAACGGACCCATGAAGTCAATGCCCCAAACATCAAAAATCTCACAGAACAACATAATTTGTTGGGGCATCTCATCCCTCTTGGATATATTGCCAAACCTCTAGCATGGGGAACAAGATTTACAGAATGCAGTAGCATCTTTAAAAAGAGTGGGCCACCAGAATCCACAGTCTAAAATTTTTCTAGCTGTTCTTTGAGGGCCAAAATGTCCACCACTCTTAGAGGAGTGGCAGGCCTCTAAAATGGACTGGAATTCTGATTGAGGCACACACCTTCTAATTATCTAGTCAGCACCATACATCCATAAATATGGATCGTCCTATATATAAAATTTGGACTCGCTTTTCAGCTTATCCTTCTAATGCTTAGTAAAATTGGGAGGGAAGGTATGACTAACTAGATAATTAGCTATAGGTGCATACCAAGGAACTACTTCAGATACTACGTGCAAGCTATCAAATGGAAAAGCATCATTGATAGGAGTGGAGTCATCCTTAATGTGCTCAAGGCAACTCAAGTGGTTCGCCACTAAATTCTGAGAACCACTCCTATCCTTAATTTTTAAATCAAATTCTTGCAGCAGCAGTATCCAATGTATTAGCCTTGGTTTGGACTCTTTTTTAGCTAATAAATATTTTAGAGCTGTATGATCTGAGTACACTACCACCTTAGTACCAAGTAAATAGGCTCGGAATTTATCCAAAGCAAAAACAATAGCCAGAAGCTCTTTTTCAGTGGTAGTGTAAGTAGACTGAGCAGCGTCTAAGGTCTTTGAAGCATATGCAATTACAAAAGGATCCTTACCTGCGCGCTGGGCTAGTGCCGCTCCTACAGCATGGTTGGAGGCATCACACATAATCTCAAAGGGCTGGCTCCAGTCTAGTCCTCTCACAATTGGAGCTTGAGTAAATGCGATCTTCAACTTATCGAACGCTTCCATACAGTCCTCACTCAGCTCAAACTCAACATCATTCTGCAGCAGTCTGGATAAAGGTAATGCTACCTTACTGAAGTCCTTGATGAATCTCCGGTAGAAACCTGCATGGCCAAGGAACGAACAAACTTCCCTCACGGAGGAGGGGTAAGGTAAACTAGAAATGACATCTACCTTTGCTGGATCTATAGAAATACCAGTATTAGAGACAACATGTCCTAGAACAATACCTTGTTTGACCATAAAATGACACTTTTCAAAATTCAAAACAAGGTTTGAACTAACACACCTGTATAATACTCTAGATAAACTATCCAAACAAAGGCTAAAGGAATCACCGTATACGCTAAAATCATCCATGAAAACTTTCATACAGCTCTCAATAAGATCAGAGAAAAGACTCATCATGCACCTTTGGAAAGTAGCCGGTGTATTACACAAGCCAAAAGGCATCCTTTTGTATGCATACGTTCCAAAGGGACATGTATGTAAAAGTAGTCTTCTCCTGATCTTCAGGAGCTATATGAATCTGAAAATAGCCTGTATAACCATCTAAAAGGCAGTAATGTGATTTACCTGATAGGTAATCAAGCATCTGATCAATAAATGGCAAGGGGTAAAGATCCTTGCGAGTAGCTTGGTTGAGGCACCTGTAATCAATGCAAACCCTCCAGGCGTTCTGCACTCTAGTTGTCAGGAGCTCTCCGTGCTCATTCTTCACTGTTGTGACTCCAGACTTCTTGGGCACTACTTGTACTGGACTGACCCATTCACTATCTGAGATAGGGTAGATAATATCAGCTTCAAGTAGTCTGGTCACTTCTTTCTTGACAACTTCTAAGATGGTGGGATTCAGTTGCCTCTGAGGTTGACGGACAGGCCTTGCTCCCTCTTCTAAAAATATTCTGTGCTCACAAACTTGAGGGCTGATGCCTACTATATCCGCTAAGCTCCACCCAATTGCTTTCTTATGTCTTCTCAGCACAGTAAGCAATTTCTCCTCCTGTTGGGATGAAAGTTCCCTTGCAATAATAACTGGGAGCTTCTGATTGTCCTCAATATAAGCATGCTTGAGGTGGGGTGGAAGGGGCTTTAACTCCATTTTTTGCTCGTGGTTAGGCAGTTGATCATCTGGAGCTAGTGATAATGGCAAAGTGTCCTCATTGTGTTCAGGGGGTTTCCCCACACTTGTATCTTGCTCCATGTGCATTTCTTCTACTTCTTCTTGGTGAACTGCAGCAACAGTCTCATTAATGATGTCGCACTGGAAGATGAAATGATCTTTAGGGGGATGCTTCATAGCATCATCCAAATTGAAGCTCACTGCCCTGTCATCTATATCAAAAGAGTAAGTTCCTGAGAAGGCATCTAGCTTGAACTTTGAAGTCTTCAAGAATGGCCTTCCAAGCAGGATGGATGATGGTCTTCCTGAGTCACTAGGGGCATCTCTAAGATATAGAAATCAATGGGAAATGTGAGCCCCTTAATGCTCACCAGCACGTCCTCAGCAATTCCAACCACAGAGATAATGGTTTTATCTGCCAAAACAAAATGAGCTGCCGACCTTTTTAAGGGAGGGAGCCTCAAAGCATCATATACAGACAATGGCATTATACTAACACACGCTCCTAAATCACATATACAGTCAGAAAATTTCACACCATCTATAGTAATAGTGACCATGCATGGACCTAGGTCACTACATTTTTTAGGTATATCACCCACTAAAGCAGAAATGGAACTACCTAGAGGAATATTTTCTAAATTCTGTAACTTATCTTTATGCATACACAAATCCTTTAGAAATTTAGCATATTTATGTACCTATTGAATGGCATCAAAAAGTGGAATGGTTACCTCAACCTTTTTGAATATTTTTACCATTTTAGGGTCTAGTTCCATCTGCTTTCCGGGCTTCCTAGCAAGGTGTGAAAATGGAATAAGAATGGCACCACTTGCAGCTTCTGCATCCCTTGATGCTCTATTCCTTGGTTGAGCTGCTTCTTCTTCAACCAAGTCGTGCACTACGTCTTCTTCTTCAGCATCTTCTACCTCAACAACATGCAGTGTGGTTCTGGAGCTCAAAGTGATGGCATTGATACCACCTTTGGGGTTGGGTATAGGTTGAGAAGGAATTGTACTAGAGCTTGAAGGTTGAGTGTTGGAGGTACTCGACGATCCCATCTGAGAGACAAGAGCTTGTATGGCAGAGGTCAGATCAGTAAGTGTATTTTCTATGGTCGTTTGTCTTTGTGCAAGAGAGTGAAGCAACTCGTCATTGGGAGAGGAAGATGGGTAAGTGATTTAGGGGACCTGCTGTTGGTTGTTCTGAGGCGCTTGGGACTGCCTTTGGTGAGGTGCTCTGTAAGGCTGGTTTTGGTTCTGCTGTCTGTTGTTGTTGTTCCACCTCTGATTTCCATTGTTGTCTCTGCCTCCCTAGTTGTAGTTGTCCCTCCATCCTTGGATGGAATTATCTCTCCATCCCTGGTTGGAGTTGTCTTGCCAACCTTGATTGTAATTTCCACCTTGGTTGTAATTGCCGCCTTGTTGATTGTATCCTTGATTCGGGTGGTCATAGAAATTATGAGTGGCTGCCAAGGTGTTGTCTTCTTGTTGGAGCTGCGGATACTCATCAGTGTAATGAGTATAATTAGCACATACTCCGCATATTCTTTGAGAAACCAACTGTTGACTTTGTTGTGGTGGGAGAGGCTAAGGTTGTTGTTGATTCAGCTGTATCTGCTTCAGTAGGTTGGTCATCTCACACACAGCCTGTGTGAAAGTAGTAGGTTCACTGCTAGAGGATACCTCTGCAACAGCCTTGGGGTGGTTGTTTCTGTGCCTGACATTCCGAGTAGACTCTGCTAGATCAGTGATCAGTTGCCACGCTTCATCCGCAGTCTTGTACTTTTTCAGAGAACCATTACTCGGACCATCCAATGTAGTCTTATCCTGAGACTTCATGCCCTGTATGAACTAGCTGATCAACACCAGCTTGTCGATCATGTGGTGGGGGCATGCGTCCAGAAGATTCCTGAAGCGCTCCCAATACTCATAAAGATTCTCTGATTCGCCTTGAATAATGCAACAGATCTCTTTCCTCAGTCTATCTGTGACTTCAGTTGGAAAGTATTTTTCCAAGAATTTTCTCCTGAGCGTATCCCAGTTGGTAACAACTGCTTCAGGTTGGGAGTAGTACCACTCCCTCGCCTTTCCTTCAAGAGAAAACGGGAAGACGATTAGTAAAATAGAAGTTTCATCTGCACCATGATGCCTAACAGTAGAACAGGCTATCTGAAAATCCCTGAGGTGCTTGATAGGCTCCTGAGCAGGTAAGCCATGAAACTTGGGTATTAAGTTGATTAGCGCAGTCTTCAGTTCAAAATCTGCAGCCAGATTTGGGTGACGCACTTAATACGATTGCAGTGTAAAGTCTGGAGCTCCTGCTTCCTGGAGAGTAATCCTCCTGGGTGCTGCCATATCACCTGCAAATTACTTGCATAGAATTCAAAAAGAAATAAAAGGAAGACATGATAAACAATAACTGAAAATTAATTAAAAGTAAAAATGGTTCTTTGCATTAATAAATCCCAAATTGCAACATACGTATCTGAACAGGGTTAATAAGTAATCAAAAGAGTAAAGGAATAAGAAAGCAAACTAGAGTAGTAGAAACTTTAACGGAGGTAATGACTCTTCTCAATATCCAAAAGCAAAAGCATAAAACTAGAAATCTATGAATGTAAAGGAAACCTAGAGGAAGTAGTAATTTTTCTCTAAGATTCCAAACTAAAACTAAAACTATGTGAATGAGAATCTTCCTTGAGTCTCTGCTTGTCCCCTGGCTTTAGTCTGTGTTTCTAGGCCGGAAACTGGGTCCAAACTCGGCCCAAAATTGCCCCCAGCATTTTTTGTAACTTCTGCAGATCGCGCATGTCACGTGTACACGTCGCTGGTCATCTTCGCGTGTCACGCGTACGCGTCAGGTACGCGCACGCGTCGCTGTGAAAATCTCCAGATCACGCGCACGCGTGAGCCATGCGTGCGCGTCGATGCTCGCTGGTTATCTCCTTTATTTCTTGTGTTCCTTCCATTTTTGCAAGCTTCCTCTCGATCCTCTAAGTCATTCCTTCCTTATAAAGCCTGAAACACTTAACACACGGATCACGGCATCGAATGGTATAAAGGGGAATTAAAATACACAAATTAAAGGCTTAGGAAGCAAGTTTTCAATCATAGAACAAAACTAGGAAGGAATTATAAAATCATGCAAATAGGATGATTAAGTGTGTAAAGACTTGATAAAAGCCACTCAAATCAGCACAAGATAAACCATAAAATAGTGGTTTATCACTGACCTTATCTTTGCAGGTCGATACTAGTATTTGGTATGTATTTCCTTTGAACTATTAGTAGTAAGACCCTTGTTGGTGGGCAGTAAGGCTAATTTGACGATGTTCCTGAAGGTGATAAGATCTGAACGTAAGAACTCCTAGTGGCTATGGATTTAAGGAAAAAAAAAGAGTTATAACCTCCAGATTCAGAATTTGAGTGATAGTTTAGTGATAATAAATATGTTCTTTCTGAACCAAAGGAGGGCAATGATATCAAATTTTTGAAAATATGTCTAAACTCTTTCATTCTCTCTCTAGACGTCTCTCCATTGGGGGATCTTCATCATCTTCTTTTTACCCCATTCTTCTTCCAATACTCTTACTGAGAAAGTAACTCGGACTGAGGAACTTTCTCCCAAACATAACATCTTCGAAGAAGAAGTTTGCTTTGAAGATATCAATCAAGCCATAGACAATTGAGAAATACCCAATATCCCTCAAGATGAGTTATATGTCCCTGATGAAAACACACAAAAATCTGATTACATTATCAAAACTGCTGAAAATAATATTTCTCTAGGACCTGACTCCGGTGAGGAATTCCATCTTTTAACCAAGCAATCTGTCAGAGAACATGCCCGCCACTACAAATATCTTCACATAGGGTGTGTCCAAGTCGCTGTCAAGCCTCTCATTAGAGAAGGTTTGAATGCTTCCATTCTTATGTGCCTTAGAGACATTAGGCACAATGACTTCCAAGACTCCTTAATCGGAACAGTTGAAACAAGCCTTGGACACGGTCCGGTTTACTTCAACTGTTTCCCAAACAAAACAGTCAGTTTGTTAGATGTTAACATCATTGACTCCCTTTTTCTAAACATCCGAATTCATGGTCTTAACATGAAGGAAGGATCCATCCCAGCCGCCTTAATCTATAGAATTCAATACAAGGTCATGAACACTTCTAATTCCAGAGTCCTTCTTAAATCCCAAGATCGTGAAACCACTTTGTTTATCACAGACATGACAAAGGCCAATGTCACGGTCCCGAGGCTCATTAAGTGGGATGAAATTGACCTTTCCTAGTCATGGTCAATTGATCGAGCCATTCCAACGCAACCTAGACAAGCACTTCTCTTGCGAGAGGTAAAACAAGATGAAACAGGAAAAGTAGAGATTTTCTTCGACAGACGAAACTCTTTTTCTTCAAGATCTGAAGCAGGAACATCTAATGATTTTGCTTCATCAAGGAGATATTTTTCGGTGACTTCTCAATCCCAGCTTTCAAAAATTTCAAGACTCGTACATTCTGAAATTAATATTTCTGGGGTACAAAATAAATCGAACATTTCTCAGCTATTTTATCAAACTGATGATGATGTTGATTTAGAATCTACACAATCTATTCAATCTCCAACATATTCTTCTATGAATGATGGTGCCCATGAATAGCACAGAATTTGTTATAAATAAAGAAGCCCTATGTAAAAATCTTTACTCTAAGGAATATGATCTCCATAGAGAATGGTATTTACGTACATATACTGCTTCTCAAATCTCATCATTCAAAGAAAAATATTATAGTTTTCTTAATGAAGTCAGAATGCATATTCCTTTCTTTGAATGGTTTCATGCTTATTCTATTAAAAAAATATCAATTATCCTTTTAAAAATAAAAAACTTTCGTCATCAGCGAACGTTATTTCAACTTGAAAAGTTAAAGATGGAAATTTAATCAAATCTGAATTTCCTCCAAAAGGATCTTTTGTTATTTCAACTACGGAGAGACATAACCGGTTATGGCCTCTCCATTTAAAAAAAAAATGTAGATGATGCTGTCGCCCCTAAAGATATTAAAAATCTCATTGAGCAATCAAATTATACTAATAGATTTTTACAATGTCTGGGTAACAACCTTTCATCTTCAGGATCTCTTTTGTCTTTGAAAAATGCTCCTGAAGCCTCTACTTCCAAAACTATTGAAAAACCGCTTTTCAAACCTTTCAAAATGAGTAGCAAGGCTAAACAAAGTCTTAAAACTTCTATTTTAAAACAAGAATCTGGTGATTCAGAAGTCATGCAGAAGATCGACCAACTTTTAAGTCGTCTTACTACTGTCCCCGAAACTCCTACAAACTCTAGTGAATCTACATCTCGGATACAAACTCGTGCATCCAAAGCCATTAATGCTATTAACCAAGACTCTAATGAGTCTTCTTCAGATCAAAGTGATGATTCAGGAAAATCATCTCTCAAAGTTAGCCCAATCATGACTAAATGGAAGGGTTTAACCAAACTCTTTGCGCTTAGTTATAATCGTATGTCTGCTCCTGATCTAGCCCTTGAAGAACAGAAACTCGGTTTCATCAGCTTCAATGCCAATAATGTCTATGAATGGAACATAGATGGCAAAACCGAATACAACATCATGAGTATGCTTCAGCATATGACCATGGTAGGGACAACCTATCAAGCTGCTCATGACACTTCTGAGGAAGCAATAACCAATGTTATTGTTTCTAGTTTCTCTGGTCAACTCAAAGGTTGGTGGGATAACTACCTTTATGATGACCAAAAATAATCAATCTTTTCTGCCATAAAGGTTAACGATCAAAACGAACCCATCCTTGGAGATGACGGGGAACCTATCCCTGATGCGGTTAATACCTTAATCTTTACTATAGCAAGCCACTTCATAGGGGATCCATCTTTTTGTAAAGATTGTTATGCTGAATTACTTTCCAATCTCAGATGCAAAACCTTGTCTAACTTTAGATGGTATAAAGACACCTTTCTTACTAGGGTCTATACCAGAGAAGACAGTCAACAACCCTTCTGGAAGAAAAAATTCCTAGCCGAACTTCCAAAATCCCTGGGAGATAAAGTATGGGACAAAATTTGTAGCTTAACTCCGGATGGGATAATTTCCTATGATGCGTTAAGTTATGGTCAAATTATCTCTTTCATCCAAAAGGTTGCTCTAAAGATCTGTCAAGATGATAAGATCCAACGACAACTTGCTCGTGAGAAAAAAGAAAATCGTATCGATTTGGAAACTTTCTGTGAACAATTTGGTCTTCCTGCTTGTCATCCAAGGAAAACTAAAAGACAATCCAATCAAAAAATTTTTAAATCTTATCCTGAAAAGAATTTCAGAAGGCCAAGGAAAAGTTTTCAAAGAACCAAGAATGAAAAAGGTTTCCAAAAGAATTTTCAAAAGTATCATCAGAAAAACCCCATTATTTGCTATACATGTAAAAAACCAGGACATGTTAGCAAATACTGTAGGTTAAAAGGAAAGATTAATAACGGGTGAAAGACTAAACATCAAATTCAAATTAACTAATGCTTTTGTTGAAAAAGGTAATCTTAGGATTCTAACCAACTTCATCATAGCAAAGGATATCAAAAACGATGTAGTCTTGGGGACATCTTTTATAATCCTTTTATTTCCCTACTGTTCCGAGGGTTACCTGAAACTGTAGGTCGATATCGGACAAGATCTTCTGTACTGGTCGGAGATGACGTGTCCGGCTGGTGGATGGCGATCGGAGCTGTCGTGTCCGAATTGTGAGATTGACTACACTGTTAATCCTTCGTCACCGGAGGGTGGGGGGTACCTGCAAGAGACTCTGATGCTTAAGTTAGCATGGGTATTAAACAGGTTTTTTGTAGAATCAGAGTATAAGTTATACCTGGGTGCTCCAGTGTATTTATAATGGTGTGGAGTGACCTTTTTAGATAAGATAAGTTAGTTATCTTATCTTATCTTTGAGTTGAGGTCAGCTTATCTTTTAAGGAAACCGCCCTTATCTCTATAGGCTTGGACTTCCTTTGGATTTGGGTCGTGTTCCTCTTATTTGGGCCCCTTATTGGGTTTTCCTGTCGATTCGACCAACCTCTTTGAGAAGAGGTCGGATAGCCTGACCTGAAGAGATCAGTCGCTTTATTACTGAACATCCCGGATCGGATAGCTCGACCCTGGGTATGAACAGTGCCCCTGCTTGAGCTCGGTCTTCTGCTTTGAGGTCAAATCTTTGACTTCGATCTTTCTCTAGTGAAGCCGAACTTGATAATTTTGTCGATTCCTTTCTTTATAGAGCCTTTTTTGAATGTGGAACGTTTTCCTCTAAAAGCGCCCGATTTTTATATCAGCGCTTTGTTCTTGGGAACGTGCGAGGGTTTAATACCTTCATTAATTGATATTAATTGTCCCATTTTCCCTTGGCTTTTATTTTGAATTTTGCAATCAGAAACGGTTTCTCTCCTTCATTTTTCTTTGTAACTTCTCCCTTTCGTTCTCTCGCTTTCTGTTTTTCACCTATAGCTTGCCTTTTCTTGCATTGCGGCGTCATTCAACGATCCGGCGATTCCGTCTTTCCATCTTCAACTCTTCTGAAGCTTTCCGCTTTTTTCCAGGTTGGTTCTATTTACAGTTTCTTCACTTTTTTCATTGCTTTGTCTTTGGTTTTCTTTGTCATTTGACTGCATGTTGAAAAAAGCTTGAACCTTTCTATGATCTTGTGTTTACTTGTCGTTGTAATGTGTTTTTTCTTTTTCGTTTTTACGCATACTCCTGGTATTTCTGTTTGAGGCTTCTTAGGGCTTTGCATGTTCTACTGTCGCTTCTGGCTATTTTTTGAAAAATCTGTATCTTGCTCACAATTTCAAAAGATTGCCCCTTGACTTCTGCTCTATTTTGGTGGCTTTCCTTGTTGCTGTACCTTTGTAGGAGATAACGATACCCATAATTTAATTTTCGCCTTTTGTTCGGAGTGCGTTGACTTCCTCTTGATGCTTTTGTTGCTTGTTAGTTCTGTATGAGACTGTGAATTTTGGGAGGTAATTATTTTGATGATTTTTTATATGTAACTCGTGGCTTTTCTTCTCAGAGTGTTATCTTCCTGTCAGGACGTGTAGAGATGTAAACTTGTAGGTTTTCTTGAGTCCTCGCTCCCTAACTTGCCCCCAAAAGGATGCCTCTGAATCTCTAGTGTGAGTCACGGGGTTTCCTTTTGTTTGTATTGCTCCGTGTCGCGCTTGTCCGAGCTGTTCTGAGATGTTTTGTTTTTTATTCGAGATATTTTTGGGTTAGTAATCTATTTTCTTCTCTTCTTGCTGTAGGACTAGTTGACCTCATATCTTCTCGCAAGAACATTGTTGAGACATCTTCCCAGGTCCCTGAGGGCATGGCTGATTGGGTGGATTCAATGGTTCTTTTGTGTGTTTCTTTGGTTGATTCTGAATTTTGTCAGCAGCTTAGGCAATTTCATAAGGTTTGTAGTAGTGCCGGTGAGGAAAAGAATTATGAACTTGTACCTCCCACTTCTGAAGAGAGAGTTTGTTTCTCTACTCGGGTTGCTAGAGATCGCCCTTTTTTCTATGCTTGCGATTTCTTTTTTGGCCAGATGAGTATCACCCTTCCTTTTACTGATTTTGAGACCAACCTGTTATGGTCCTGTAATGTTGCTCCTTCCCAACTTCACCCCAATTCCTGGAGTTTCATAAAAATCTTTCAATTGTTGTGTCATGGATTCCGTATTCCTGCCTCGCAATCTCTTTTCTTCTATCTCTTTGTTTTGACAAAGCCTGGGGTAGTAAAGAAGAAAGCTGCTTGGGTTTCTTTCCGAGCTTCCCAGAGAAAGAAGGTCTTCTCCATGTTTGATAAATCTTTTTGTGATTTTAAAAATTACTTTTTTAAAGTCCGAGCTGTTGAAGGAGCTCGGCCAATTTTTCTGGATGAAAATGACGAGCCCGCCTTTCCCTTGGAATGGCAAAAGGACGTGAGGGTATCTAGATATTCATGGAAAATGTTGGATGAGGCTGAGCAAGCTTTCGTGACTGTTCTGGAAGAGACTTGGGGTCAGCCTCCCCACCTCGACACAAAGAAATTTTTAACCAATCCCTCTGTCCTCCAAACTGAGCTGGGTAGTTAATCTTTTGATTTTCCTCTTTTGTCTGCTCCTATATTATTTGCAAGCTCTTTTCTAATTTATTAATTGATTCCTTACTGTTTGTGCTTTGCTTGTAGAGATGATTAAGGATAATGAATCTATGAAGGCCTTCAAGAGGGCGAGGAAAGCTATCACAGCCAAAAACATCTCGGCCAAGGCGGCCGGGGAGGGATCATCCCAGGCTCAGTCGAAGCCAGCCGTTTTGAGCTCACCTGGGGCAAGGAAGGTAATCCCGACTCCCTGGGTTCGTTTGATTGATCCTCCCCAAGCCTCTATTGCTACTTCTGGTGCTCCTCCCAACAAAAAGTAAAAATCCATTGAGCCTTTCAACCTTGATGCCCCTGATTTTGACGCGGTCGATTTTGTAGATCAGCAGATCGGTCCTTACGGTGTCCTTCCTATGGATGATGTATCACTCCTTCGCCATTTGGACTTTATAACTCGGAGTAGTGTTAAGATGGCACACATGGGGCTGCCTTGTACCGAACTTCCCAAAATCTTCCTCTTCATGCCACCAAAGCCTTCATGGAGGAGGCTAAACAGGAGTTTGATCGGATGAAGGGCTTGAAGGAGGGGCTCGAAGAGAAAGTGACAAAACTGGAGAAGGAGCTGGAGAACGAGAAGGCTAGCTCCCTTGCCTTGGCGGCTTCTGTGAGGTTGGCCGAGGACACGGTATTGAGGCATAAAGACAGCTATGTTACATCCTATTGGGAGGTAATGCGTCTGAGGGAGGAGTTGGAGTCTGCCCGAGCTGATTACTCCGAGCTCCAAGGTCACCTTGTCGGCAGCGTGAATGCTGCTTATGAGAACCTGAAGGAGCAGGTTCGAATTCTGGTTCCTGAGGTCGATCTTTCTCTATTCAGCCTGGACAATGTTGTGAGGGATGGTAAGATTGTCCCTGACGACCCGGATGATGATGATGTCGAACCTCCCCCTGCGCCTGTCGCCAAAGTGTCAACTTCTTCAGTTCCTTCAGCTGATGTCGATCATCCCGTATCCGATCCGGACTGTCAAATCCTGAATCGAGATAATGGGACCGTGGATGCTGTGCCCATTCAGACTCGCCCTCCTTCTCCCCGTGCTGATGCTACCAGGAAGGCTTCTGATGTTTAACTGAACTTTTTTATCTTGGTTGTGTAGATAGCCCGGCTTGTGGGCTTTTAAACTCTTTATTTTGTAAATTTTATTTTGCTGACTGTTGATACTTATTTAGTTGCTTGTCTAGCAACCTTAGGATAAAAAACAAAAAATAGCTTCCAAGTTCTTTTTTGGTGAGTGCTTGTGCTCCGAGATGATTGCCACAGATGCCACTGTGTATTTCTTCTAGAACTTCCTTTGTGCTGGAAGTTGGTACACATTTTAGCAATGGTATTGAAATTCCTCTTTTGAATAGAATATTGTTTATGATAGTGTAGTATTGTGCCTCCCGTTTTAACCTCTCTGCCTCCTTTTCCTCTGTAGGGAGTGTTTCTGTTTTGAGGTAGTTAATTATGGGGGTCATCCATCCTTGATCCTGACCTGTTATGGTTAGGACTTTTTCCTCTTCCGAGATTGACGGGTTCTGTAGCATTTCCTGGATGAGGCTTCTATTGTTGCCCCCTGGTTTGGTGCTGGCTAGTATTGAGAGTGCATCAGCTCAGGCATTTTGTTCGCGGGGTATGTGGCGGATCTCATATTCCCCAAGTTGTCCGAGCTGTTCCCTAGTTTTATCCAAATACTTTTTCATGGTGGGATCTTTGGCTTGGTAGCTCCCTGTTATTTGTAAGGTGACTACTTGTGAGTCGCTGAAGATGATGAGTTTTTTAGCTCCCACCTCCTTAGCCAGCTTCAAACCAGCTAATAGTGCTTCATATTCCGCCTGGTTGTTCGAGGCAGGGAACCCGAATTTGAGGGAAAGCTCAATTTGAGTTCCTTGGTTGCTTTCAATTATCACACCTGTGCCGCTTTTGGTCTTATTCGAGGAACCGTCCACGTAAATATTCCATTCTATGGGGGTTTCCGTGGTGTCTGTAAATTCTGTAATAAAGTCGGCTAAGTATTGTGATTTAATGGCTGTCCGAGCTTCGTATTGAAGGTCGAATTCGGACAACTCGACTGCCCATTGTAGGATTCTGCCTGCTAGATCTGTTTTCTGCAATATCCCTTTTATGGGCTAGTTGGTCCGAACCTTGATGGTGTGAGCTTGGAAGTACGGGCGGAGACGTCGAGATGTTAATATGAGCGCATAGGCAAATTTTTCTATTTTTTGGTAGTTCAGCTCGGATCCCTGTAGCGCTTTACTAATGAAGTATACAGGTTGTTGCCCTTTGTCGTCCTCTCGAACTAGTGCTGAGGCAATTGCTCGACTTCCTACCGCGAGGTATAATATGAGTGGTTCTCCTTCTCGTGGCCGAGATAGGATAGATGGCCGTCCCAGAAATCTTTTGAAATCTTGGAAGGCTTGTTCGCACTCCTTTGTCCACTCGAACTTCTTTCCTTTCTTTAGAGTAGCATAGAAGGGAAGAGATCTTATCGCTAACCCCGCTTGGAATCTGGATAAGGTTGCCAGTCTCCCGTTGAGTTGTTGTACCTCTTTGACACAAGTTGGGCTCTTCATGTTGAGTATTGCCTGGCATTTATCCGGATTTGCCTCAATTCCTCTTTGTGTGAGCATAAAACCTAAGAACTTGCCTGCTTCTACTGCAAAGGGGCATTTTACAGGATTGAGTCGCATGCCATGCTTCCTTATAGTGTCGAACACTTGGACCAGTTCGGACAATAATGTCTCTTCACTTTATGTTTTTATTAACATGTTGTCCACGTAGACTTCCATGACTTTTTCGATATGATCTGAAAATACTTTATTCATTAACGTTTGATAA